>NC_090665.1:22390000-22990000 GCF_013368605.1 Nyctibius grandis
TTTTTATCCAAGTTTCATCAGGACTATTGTAGCATTTTATGGCTTTTGATTTAATTATTTTATCAATTAATTTACCTGACACAGAAGCATATCCTCCTGGTTATAAACTGTTCTAATACCTATTCAATGGTAGCTGCAAAATTTTGTTTCTTCCAGCCTTTTCTCGTAATAGCTGATTTTATTAACAGACACAACCACTTCATTCTTCAATTCTTTCAGAAGTGGGTAAATACATTTTTCTGCTGATGACTTGCTACAGTTAAATAAATTAATTTTTCCCAAAACTGGTTCAGTCTCCATCATAATTTTCTTCATTTGTTTATTTTTTTCCCCAGTTTAAAGAGCAGTTACCTCAGTGATGCCAAGAAACCACTCTGAACTGTGTGCCATTCCCTTCTCCTGTTCTTTTTGCCTCTGATACTCCATCTGTCTCTGGGATTCTTTCACAAGTTCACTTTTTCTGGTTTATGTAATTATTTTTTCTTTAAATCTCCTAATTGTTGTTCATATTGCCCCTAAGCCTTCATGTTTTCATCTTATATTACTTTGAAGTAATCTGGATTTACTAGGATTGGTTTTGTCACCTTGTTTTCACTTTCTTCTTTCCCCAAATTAATTTTTCATGGCAATAAGCTCCAGTAGTTTGCTATTTAACAATATGCTTTTTTTTTATTTACTTTGTTGTTGTTGATAAGGGCAATGCTTACCTTTGGCTTGCTATTATATATTTAAATAGCCTACATGACAGGGCCAGCTTTTTTTAACCGATTTCTTACCCATACCAGACTAAAGGACTTTTCTACACTATTTAAAATAAAATACCCTCTCTTCTAAAGGTGGTGCTGGAGTGGGGTTTTCTGGGTTTTCTGTTCTGGGTTTTTTTTGTTTGTTTGTTTCCTTTGGATCCAGAAAGTAATACAAATTAAATTTGCTTAGGCAAACCTGCTGTGCATTTAAAGAAGTCATTATAAAGACAGGATCCTGGGGGTCTGACAGAAAAGCTAAAACAGCTGTGCTCTCCAGTACAAACAACACATAAATCTACAGTATCTTCTCTTCACGATCAACTAAGTGAAAGAAAAGGCTCAGAAAGTAAAAGATATTTTTATCTCACAGAAGCAGAGCTAAAAGAATTTAGTGTCAGTTGAAATCTCAACCATTTCTGTTAGACTGTTAAAATCTAACATTTTTTCATTTGTTTTAAGCAGAAATATTTTGATTTGCTAGCCAAACAGCTCTATTTACCTGTTTGATATGAAGGTTGTCTTGAGGTCTGAGATTAAATGGTTATTCAGCTCTTTAGTGAAGAGTGTATCTCACAAGAACAGTTTCCAGTTGTGTTTATTCTTGTTATTTTCTTTCTATCCAAGCAAATCAAGAAAATCCTAGAAACAAAAATAGACATAGAATTAATTTGGTCAAATAGTTATCAGATAGAATTAATTTGGTCAAATAGTTATCAGATTGTTTTCCCCATTTATTTCCAAGTAAACCTCTTGACATTTATTGGGTTGCCCACTAGAGTTAACAGGAAGACTCCCATCCATTTTTGGACAAACTGTCTGACTAGAGTACGAGATGTCACCAGATGATTTCCAGAACAGCGTGGACGAAAACTGTTCAGCTGGTGCTATACCTGCTTAATCTGGGGCAAAACATATATGTATATTCTTTACAAACAGTTTTAAAACTGTGCACTGAATGAGTAATTGCATTTATGCTTCTTTTGGTTTTCAGAGAGTATGTATAGGGGTAGAAACCTGTACGCTGTGTTACCACAGCTCTTTCTCTTGTGTACCCATAATCCCTGTATGCCTAGCTGTGCCATTTTGCAATACATTATATGATCATTAACATATGTCAATGTTTGTACATTTGGACTAGAATAAGTGCTTGGATCTTTATGAAGGCACATATTACATATCTAAATAAATAACGTAGCTGGACAGCTGGAGAGATCTAGTAGTGGCTTTATAAAATGTTTCAAGGGGAAAAAAAACAGCAGACGGCCCAGCATGCCAGGAGAAATATTAGTGACAGAAACGTAAAAAACACGGGCCTAACTCTACCCCGTACCCTGTATGCAGCGTGCTCCCATTTGTCAGAGGGATGAGTGTATGAGACACAAAGTCAAAGTGTGGAATTCTTTCCTTGTTGGGGAAGGGAATGAAAAACAAGCTTAGAGCAAGCACATAGACTGAAAATTAAGATGAAAAGCTAAAAGTGCGAGAAGTCCAAATGTTTGTATCTGGTTAGATATGTTTTTTTTTTTTTTTTAAAACTGCACAGCAAAAGGGGAATGTCTTGGTCCTCCCTTTTATTCACCCTATCCTGGGCTGCCTGATTCTGATTCCTTCCCTTACACCCACTCCATACACCCTCCATACACCATACACATCATATCTTTTTATAAACAGTCTCAGCTTATTATCCAAGTGGAAACAATAAATAATTTTCTTTCAGGTTATTGAGCTGAATCAAGTCACAGAGGGGTCTAATGAGTGCCAGAGCCTCTGGGGGGAAAAAAGAATGGAAGCACGATCTTCTCATCTCATTAGCAGCAAGCCTCCAGGTTGTGTCACAGCATTTCAGGTAACTATAGCCTCAAGAGACAGTTTTGTAACTGGCCAAAACTGATCTAAGACTATCCTGCTCCCTCTTTTCAAGCCCTCCCTTGGGCTGTTTCGCTTGCTGGAAACATTTTGGTCTTCATGACAGTCACTAAACAGAATCAATTATTTTCTTCTGAATTTTGATTAAAAGCACAATAGTTTGGGCCACATACAAATTCAGGATCTGTCTCTGAAAGGGAGCTTATATGCTGCATGGAAAAGCAAGTTGGATTCTGTCACCTTTGGGTCTCTGCAACAGCACAAAGATTTCCTAAACCTTACAAGGTATTATTGAGATGCAGCCAATCCACATGATGTTTTACAGTAGAATTTCACAGCACTGAGATCACTTAATTTTTCCTGGGTGCTCCAGTGCAGCAGAATTACTTCCAACCCAAGTACATTTACTTTGTAAGTAGGCAGTGGAATTTTTGATTGATACTTACAAATTAAGTAAGCTATTGCTTGGAGGGTTTTAGTTTGGATCCAAAAACTAAAAGGACAATTTGAGTGCTGAGGCAGCAGAAAATTAGGTCTGATCCTGTGAACAACAGAGCAATATGAGATCAGTATTGTATAGTTTTGAATAACTGTGTCTGAAATTAACTGTGCATTTGCTGTGCATATTTCACAGAATCACAGAATCACAGAATCACAGTATTAGCTGTGATTGTTTTGTCATGTAGTACTGTATTTCTGAAAACCAAAACTAATCCGTGTTTATTATTGTGAAATAATTTGGAATATCCTTTCGAAGTTCTCGACGTTATTCCCTGCATGGCCACAGAACACTAGATGGCATTGTGTGGCTGTGTGTCGTACACAGGAATGACAGTAGCAAACGTCTTCAACACATGAAAGAATCCTCATCTTTCAAAAATATTTGTAATATTGCCTTTTTATTATGAAAACAATTAAAACGTGTAAATGCTCGATTTTTACACTCTAAAAGCAGTGCAAACCTTCTTTTTCCTGCATTATGATTACATGGGGAACACTTCTTAGTGAGTTAGACTGGCGAGTACAACATTTTCTTGTGTTTTTGGTCTACTGTAAAGCTGTCCAATCGATTAATCTACCAAAAGGGAGAATTTTCAGTTCCTGATATCATCAGCGTGCTCCTTACCACAGAATGGGAAGGAAGGAATGACAGCTAGTGTGTTGCCCTCTTCTGTCTCCTCAAATAACCTTTTACTTAGTGCCATGGCATTGCTGAGAATGGACATTTTAAAAATTAAGTAAAAGCAAAAGGTGTTAGTTAGCAGCAGCAGACTTATAGCCTTATTTTGAGCTAAAGAGTCATCTTGAAGACAACCAGTGCAACCGTTGTTACTTTGTCGTATTTGGTTGGTTTTGAATGACTTCAAAAGAAGTGGTTTCAAAAACAATGATCTTACACAGCTAACGTGTTATTCAGAAGGGCCCGATCCTGCATAGGGTCTTTAAGAAAAAAATTGAGTGTGTTTTGGTAATGTAGATAAATGACATGTAGTGTGTTGTTACTTTCCCCGTGTCATATCCTACCTTTGTTTCTCTGCTTTGAGTCTCTCTTTTCCCCAGTCTGTGTGGGTCACTTTTCATCAAGATAAAACCAACTCCTAGCCAGGAACTGGGTTCTGTTAATAATTGCCACAGACTTCTTGGTGACTCTGGGTCAGTCACTTTCCCATTTTGTGTTTCTTAATTCCCCTAGCTTTAAAATACAGATTGATTGGATGGATAGTAAAAATGAAGTATTATTGTATGTATTCCTACTTTCATTTTTGTTAGGCCTAATGAAATATATTAATTTTTTAAAAATGATTACAGTGTTTCATGAGTAGCTCTCACGTAAGTTGTGGAGGGCTTTTGACCAGGTATTACTTTAATTTCTAGTAGAATTTTGCATTAACCGTGCAATGTCTTTTCAATTTTTCCAAACAGTCCTACTTTCTAAAATGCTGCCTCTTTATTCAGCAAGTCTCACTCTGTCCTGTGTTTGGCAAAGTTAATTATCTCACCTTACAGAAATGTAGGCAGAAATAATTTTTAGAAGAATGAGATGATGATATTACTTTAATGTGCCTCTGTACAATTTTGCATGTAGTGGGTTATTGCTGTACAAACAAGAGGGAGATTTTTAATGGTGAGGACCCACCAAGAGTATTACAGATGGACATGATGGACATTGTGCCTAAGACACCACAGAATGTTACACTCCTCCTGCCTCCTGGTGTGTTCTCAGTAGGGCAGGAAGGTTGTGTACCTGCCTCTTGGGACAGGGGCATTAAAAGGCTGTTTCATGTTCTGCTCCAATTAAACTGATTGAAGGACTGTCCATGGCTTGTAGTTCCTGTAGGGCTCAGTGATGGTAGGATGAATTAGCGCTGTCTCATTCTTTCTCTTATTATAGGCAGTGCTGCTTTCTATGCCGAAAAGGAGAGGCATAGCATAGAGCAGCCGTTGTATTTCCAGTTCCTTCCCATTGTCTTTTCCATCCTACTGCAGTGACCAATGCTGTCTTGTGATAAACACCAGCAGTCATTCCATTTTGGAAACATGGCTAACTGAAGGAGGGAGAATGCTGGGAAGAAGCAGCCTCCATGGGAAGAATAAGATGTTTAGGGCCTTTATTAATGACCCTTCTCCACCCTCAGTTTCTTTTTGGCTGTTGTGCTCTCCGCTCCACATCCCTCACTGGTACTTTATTTTAACGTTTTTGACCCCTCATGCACTTTCTTTTTTCCACCCATTGTCCTTTTCTCTCCCCTTCTTCTTTTCCTGGTAGAAGGGCACACCCCTGTGGCACTTAGTTTTGTTTGTTTGGGTCTGATACCTGTCCCCACCAAGAACATTTTTTGGGGTACTCATAACCACTGTGTGTGTTAATAGTTACCTCTGGTGGCTACAATCCTTTATTTTCAAATGAGGAACACAAACAAGGAAAGCCCTTGCTCAGTGGAAATGGGATTTGGGACATTCTGCAGTTTGCAGACTGATCAACTGTAAAATTAAAACTGAACATTTTGGAGGGCAGTACTAAAGTAAAACAAATACCACCAATCAATCATGAAAGAATTTTTCTGAGGTTTGAACTTACTGTTTGTCTTTCAATAATTCAAAATAAAATCAGAATCCAAACCAGCCACAGAGCTGCCTCCATCCTCTCACAAAGCAACAAGTCTCTTAAAACAAGCAAATAAATATTATGAGCAGACGCTAACCCCAAATTATGTCCCCGATACTTTAGAAGCCAAGGAGTTCTGTTTCTTCCCTCCAACAGGGGAGGAGCATGCATATCCCTTGCTGGGCTAGAGCGTGAGGAGGCCCACCTGCTCTGACCAACCGCGTCACTCAGAAGCACTGCGACTTTCTGCAGCCGGCCAGGTCAGGGGAGGAACTCCTGCCCAACACAGCTGCCGGGAGGCCACAAGGCCTGGCTAGGCTGTGTTATGGTTTGGATTGAAAGACCACCAGGCACAGAGATATTGCTTGGGAACAACAGCTGTATTTTGAGGTTGTCTTGAGGACCAGAATGTATCCCATCCTTACAATACAGATTGTTTCCCCCTCTCCTTCCCATTGACAACACCAGAACAGAGGACTGCTGTGCCTGAGGTATGCCGTGTCTGAGGAGGTGTCCATGCCTCAGGATTCCCAGCTGGTGGGGAAGAACCCTTCAAAACACCCTGTCCAAATCAGATTGTTTTAATAGTAGCAAGACTAAATGTGCTCAAGTCTCCTACTTATGTTTTCAATGAGAAAATGGCCAAGCAATAGCCAAACCCCCTCACAGAAACGGGACGCCCTGCGCTGTGGCAGATGGACTTCCTTTACAAAGTTTTAATGAAAGTTTTCAAGAATAGCTCTGGGTATCTGCTTCAAGGGGTTAGCATGTGTACACGCTTATGTACACACACACTGTGCAATGCTACACAAGCTTTTTAGAATAACACAGAAAATACTATGGGATGTGTATGTTTTGCTGGAAGAAACGTATTTTGTAAAAAAAATAACTTTACTGTCACGGCATAAGGCAGGATTAGGTAGAGGGAAAATTTCAGGATGCGGGTGGCCACAGTTGAAGGTCCTACAGTGAGTGTTCAGTAAAATATCCCTGGAACATAAAATTAATGAAGAGTAAACTTAACCAATGTATCAGTGAACATAAACAAATCTTGATGCTAAATAAATATTCTGAGGAAGCCAAAATGCAATAATTAAAAAGGGATAATTATGCTTTCTGTCCTTCTTAGAAGAGATAGATAAGGTTTTTTGTAATTTCCTAAATACATAGGAAAAATAGCTAGTGTAAGATGCTAGTGAAAGATGACAAACTTCTGTTGAAGTTTATGATATACAAGAACCTACTCTGGCTGAAGGCCTGTTCCATGGTAATAAAGACAGCATAAAAGAAAAAATTAAAAATATTTTAAAACTTTTATCTGCTATCATATATAAAAAGATCTGGAAAAGTTACATTTAATAAAGCAAAACAGTTACTATACTGTAATTTAGACAGGAATGGTAGTAAAGCATGTTACCCAGTTGTTGATGAAGTTGTCATAGCTCATAGCTTTTCACACAAAAAAAACGTGTTGCAAAATGCACGGAGGAAAGATGGTGCACAAATGCAGTTTTTCAAAAGTTTTTATTTGCGTTCTATACCTCCGGTATCATTAATTACCTGTGCCTGGGCTTCTTTGCCTCAGAGGGCCAGAAAGCCAGGAGTGAGCTTTCTTGGGCCATTTTGTCAGCTATTGCAGCGAAAGTATGGCTTCTGACACAAACAGAGCATCTGAGTGTCTGGGCTTGTGTCACTAAGTGATCAAACTGGTGCTTATCTTTCCTCAGCTCTCAGTGCTTTTTTTCATCAAACAAATGGTACAAATCAGTGAATAATTGTAAATGGTAGCAATATGTCAAGGGCAATACACACCACATTTAAATGCAAGGTAAAGGCAAAGAAAGAGGACCTTTTAGTAGTTGTCATAGAAGCTTAAAAGTATTCAGAGATTATAAAAAATAATGTTTTATGCCATCCTTCACCCAGTTCCAGCTAATTTGACCTTGTTGTATTTCACATGAAGTAGTCACAGTTCAAATCATGTATCTTTAGCAGCAACCTCTATGGTCAGCACTTCTGTCTGAGTGTGGCTGTTGGTTATTGACCTGGCTCTGAGGCAAAGTGATTGGCAGCCATAGCCTTGTGCATGTTCTTTTGCAGTAACTCAACTTTGGTTGTAGGGAATTTCATGGTGTTTCATCTCTGGATAAAGTTTTGCAGAACTGGTGGAGGTGAACACTAAAGAAGAGAAAACCCTTTTAAGATCAGGTCATATAGAAAGGATGTTTAAATGTTGGGGCATCAACCCACACATGTGCTTGTTATATGTCAATATTTATTAGGACAAAATTAAACTGACAGTGCCCTGCTCAGGCCTGGCATCTTTTCGGTGTTTGAGTAATGAAGCCCCAATAAACAAATTATATTGAAGAGATCAATATGTGGTGTTTTTTTTTTTTCATTCTGCACTTTTTTAATAAATAGTAGGCTGATTTGTGATAAGAATATCTTCTTCCTTTTAGAATAAGTATAATTATTTTATTTTACCTAGTGGTATTTACGAGTATATTACAAATATATATAAACTCTCTCCTGTTTAGCATGTAGACTTCCAGGAATTACTTTCTCCTCTTCATAGCTTAGAAAAAGCACACAACCTTGTTAGAGAATCCTATGTTAAATAGCAATTAAGAGGCGAGAATTAAGGAAGGCAAAGTGTAGTTACTCCAACTGGAATTTGGCCAGAACCTACCCCCCTATGATTAGACCTTATTTCCTTACATTAGTTAAAATCATTCTGTACCCATACACACCCTGAATCAATACAAAAGCCAAGACTGTGAGTTGAATGTATTTTCTGAGACACAGGCACCCCTAAATAGCTGCCCTCAGGATTCCGGGAATCAGATTTGCATGTAGAGCAATAGCATGTTTTGGAGGAGGTTTTTTCTTTCAATGTTTGAGAGTGTTAACCTTAGTTCATTTCTGAGGTGCCAGTTTTCTGGGAAGGACAACGGATGGACACTGTTCTGATGTCAATTCTCTGGGACAGCTCTGTGGAACTCAAGAGAGTTTAGATTTTCAAGGAATGCTGTGAGATAATAAACTATTCTTATGATATTTTAACAAAATGATATTGTTGTCAAAATCCAGTAACAGCATGAAAAAATATTTATTAAAAACTCTTTGCGTTTTTGTCTTATATGGTAAACAATCTGGTCTTCTAATCCCTTCTGGATGAGTTTAGGTTCATGCCCATGCTTAGAATACCCTAGCCGTAACCGCAGTGGCACCTTCACCCTCTCTTCTGTTTTTAGTTTTTGTTGTACTGTATTCCCGGAAATCTGTGTCCGAATTAGAGGCCCATTGTGCTGTATGTTACGCAAACATGCCCCAAATTTGATACTACTGTAATTGAGAGACTCTTCTGTTTTTCCTATTATCACAGTATATAGAAGGCTTCCCAAGATGCTTTAGCCAGGATGACCAAGGCTAAAAAGGAACAGCACTGAAAGGGATGTTTGGTCTAGAAATTTTGTGTCATTATTGAAACTACAATAATGTAAAGGCTTTTTGTTTTTCTCCTCTTAAAAGAAGATTTGAAAAGTCTTTCTCTTTTTGTATTTGCAAACTGGAACATAGTTTTGTAATTCCTGGGAGCCAGTGGAACCTGGGCCGGAAGTGTTTGCTGTTGAGGAGAAATGCTGTGGTGTGCCACATCACTCGGAATCCCTAAGCCCTGAAGGTATAAAACTGTGTAAATTCCACTTATTGTAGCTTAATGAGACCAGCCCCAGGTAGGTTACAGTTGCATTTAACACACAATGATATAAAGTAATGGGGAGAAGAAGTAGCAATGCTAGTGCTAGAAAACATGGATATATGTGAACCAGGTTTGTGTAAAGATAGGTGGATTTGAATTCTTAAAAACAGAAAATAAAAGCTTAAACAAAATGCATATCATATAGAAGAAATATTTCATAACTTTTACTTATGAGTTAATTTTTGTAGAGATTTGACTGACTTGCATTGTACACTCTGCAAAACAAAGGGTTTTTACGATAAACTTAAATTTCCAACTGTCTGGGAAGATTCATAAAGATTCTGATACAACACCAGAGGAAAAAATTAATTGGAACAATAAATAGCAATTAGATACATTTTACTGGAACACATTCTTAAATGATCCGTGCTATGTCCAAGAGGAATAGAACTTGAACTGGCGATATCAGGAAGATGTTGGTTTTTTACCTTTGGTCTGAAATCTGTTTATTGTTGACCTCTTTAGAGTCACTATGGATTTAAACATAAAAATTGTGTCCAGGACATTTTTTTCTAGTGTCCTTAGAGCCCATAGGAAGAGAAAAGCACATTGTCAATTATTTTGTTGTGTTTTAATGCTGTACCTCTGTAGGATCAGTGGAGTGCTTAATGTCTTCTGATGAATAATTAGGCCTGACTTGTTACTGGGAATGTCCCTGTAGGTATACATAGGAGCTAGTTAAGAGGAAGAGGGCTGAATGCTGGGCGCAAATCAGGAGAAGGTTTGGTTTGGCATGATGTTGGATCTGCTCAGTGGCTCTGCCACCTGGAAGCTACTTGAGCTCTTGGAGGGTCAAGCTGCACATGGGACTGAGGAGGAAGAGAGGATGAGTGTGAGCAGATAGATGCAACCATTGCAATGCAGTTAAAGAATTTGTAGGGATGTGTTTTGCTTCCACACCAGAAGGAGGAGACTTACAGTGGACAAAAGCAATGTGTGGCCCTGTATCCTGAGTTTCCTGTTGTATTATAAAGCTTTGATTTTGAGGTTTGCATTTACATCTCTATTCAAATCTGATTTCAGTCCTGAGCCTGAAGCTCAGGACACAAGCTTTTATCTTGCTTCCTGTTTTTTCCAGAGTTGTGCTGCTTATGGGCCAGAATAGAACCAGCATTCACTTGTTTCCAGTTAGGACTTTCAGTGAAATGGCTGGTTTCTCACAATTGCCCAGCAGATCCAGTTGAGAGTAATGTTGGAAGAATAGCAACTGTGTATCTCTGAGAAACCAGGTGCCTCATTTTCAGTGGTTAAATGTGGCTTCAGGTCTCCTAGAAATTTAATCACAGTCTATAAAGACAGTTTGTTAACAAAAGGTGTGATTTAGGGTTATATGGATGCAGCCATATGTTGTCACATCTTTCATTTTTTAGGATGATTTAGGAGATTGGGATGTAGTATTACATTATGACTCTAGAGTCTGATTCCAGTCTTCTCTTTCCCTGAAAGTTTAAGCAAGTCATTCTTCAGTTTAAGATTTGATGCACATACTAAAATACATCACTTTACTTCAGAAGTTTGCTGAATTCTTACTTACACAGATCAAATTCAAAATAAGGCTTTTCTAGACTGCATTTTCCGTTGCCCAAAATACTGACTAGAAATAAAAAAAGTTATAAACGCATTAAGTGCTCTGTTAGCCTACAAGCATCTATTAGCATCACTGAAATAAGTAAAAATACCTCCTGTGATTTAAAAAACATAATGGCTAGCAGGTAGGAAGTTCAATTGAGTAACACCTTGTTCAAGATATGTTCCACTGAAATTGAGAACAGCATTGAGCTGTCTTCTTGAGCTTTTGTTTCCCTCGTAGGTGGCAACATTGAGTGGAAACAAAATAGCTCAGAACACAGGGGATAAAAATGGATCATCTGAGGGCACTGTGCAAGTGACCTAAAACACAGGATGGTTTATTGTTGTGGGTTAGTTATTTTAATATTGGGCGAGTCCTCGGAGAATGAGTGGGACCCTCTCTCCAGCCAGAAGAATCCAAAAGGGCATGAGCTCATAACAGGAACATGTGGGTTTTATCCTGTTTTGCTCAAATCTGACACATTAAACCACCTAGGCCTGATAAATAAAACTGACCTGTTGAAATGACCATAATACTTTGTGTAACTGAAAACTCTGTCCTAATTTTGTAAAGTATGTGAAGATATCTTATAGAAGAACGAGCATCTTGGATTCCCACCACCGGAGGCTAGATTTCATGGGGTGTGTGTGTGACATGCTGTGTGTGACAACTGCAAAGGAGGTGTAGTTTAACCTGTATTTTCCCCTTAGTTTTTCTTTTTGGAAGGAAGCAGGGAAATGGAGTGTTGGTTTCCAGTGAAAATAAATTGCTGCTTCCTGATTCCACCTGTGTAACAACTGCGTCAGTCAATGGCTGGAGTGCCTGTTTTTTTTATTCTCTCCTTGCTAGCTCCGGGGAAGGGGTAAGTTGCCTGCCTTAGTATTTGTACTTTTATTGCCCAGCCTCGTTTTGATCATATTGTTTCACCTGTATTAGATCCTGACTTTGCTGTTGCTTATATACAAAAGTTGCACTAGAAACATCTTACCTTTTGTGTTAATTAGCTCACACTACAGAGGGGTTGTCAAGATATGGGTACAAGCTGCTCTTAGAGGAAAGAAAGCCTTATGACTGAAGTTAACCCCACAGAACTTTCTCAAAGCCACACAGGAAATCTGTGACAGATCCCAGAATAAATCCCAGATTTCCTGTCTCCTCCACTTGTGCTTAACTACAGGGCCCATAATTTCTTAGCTGAGGAAAGTGTTGTCCAATATTATCTTTCTTTTTCTGGTATACTATTGCTTCAGTTTACTACACTAGTTGCTGCCATATGTTACGCTATGGCAGTTCATCCATATGACTCTGTTGTATTTTGTGGGATATGCATGTGTATTGTACGGTGAACAGTATTAATGCTGAGTACCAGTACTGTTCAGCATTTAAGCAAATAAAACTCAATAAAGGAAGGTGTTATGAGTTAACCATGGAGTATTTGCAGGTACAGATAATTTATTGTCTGGTTCCCCCTTCAAAATAAACTGCTCTTACTTCTTCTAACCTAAATAGCATTTAGAGAAGCAGTTTTGGTATCTATCGAATGACAGCTGCCTGTGCTAAAACAATACATTTTTATGGAGTTAAATTGTTTGAATAAAGTAAGTTGTATTTTTGCAAATGCCACTTTGTACTTTGGAAAATTGATGCATTCTGTCATTCTTAAGCATCAGTCCTCTTTAGTGAATTATAAATTAATAGATGCAGCATTGTCAAGGGAAAGTAGTTAATTGTGGATCTATAACTGAATGAGATGCTCTTAAGATTTTATGACTTTTACTATGGCTTGATAAATGGAAATTAGAGGAATTTGGTTATGCTCATTAGGTATCTTAGATGTTCACATATTCAGATGTATTGCTGAATGTCTAATCTTTTTTTAGATACTTTGGCGCTAGGTTAAACTTTAATAGTTTTCATTCTGTGCTGCTCAATTTGCCCTCATATGGTTCTTCTTTAGATAACATTACTTGTACAAATTCCAACTGAAGCAGAATCAGTAATCTTCAGCCAGTCTTGACAGCATTTCTAATGCAGTGCAGCTATGGAATTTCATTCTATCTTCTTGTTTTCTAAATTATATCTAAATAACTGAAAGAAACATGGGAACAAATGAGCTTTGCTAAACACCCTCTTCTTCATTTAAAGGATGACATTTGGAGAACTTATTAAATGTATAGTCGTTTTGAATGCAAAACTTTGTAGACTTCAGTGGGAAATTCCACAAGCAGTAAGCAGAAGGTTCTTGCTTTACAGATGTTTAAAAGCGAAAAGTAACTTTTTGCCTTTTTTTTAGGTGTAAATATTTTCAGGCATAAGCATTATCTCTTTCTTTCTCAAAAAAGAAAAAAAAATCATCCCATGTCAGCCATTGTCACAGGCTACATCTGTCTTTAGAAGCAGAGTAAGGTTTTAAAATTCTCTTCCTGCCTGATGATGTCAAGGTCAGTTTTGTTATTGAATTTGATGAGAGGAAGACTGAGTCCTAGAGGCTCCATCTTAGAAAGGTCCTTAGGTATGCAGTGAACTTGCAGCATATGTGTAGTTCACTTGAAGCGAAGATACTGGACACAAGATAAAATTTGCACATACGTCCAGGTGCCAAACAGGTACTTAATACAAAACAGGCTGTAAAAACATTGTGAAAAAAAAATGAACACTGCTGAGGTTAGAATAAATAGAAAAATGAAACAGCTGTAGCTTCTAAAATCAGTTTATTTTTAACAAAATTCATTTTTCGCTTTCTTTTAGGATTTTAAGTCTGTTTGTACTGTGAAGCATAGTGATATGGTATTAGCACATAAAACATAGAATGCACAGGTGAGAACAGCATCACCCAGCTGCTGGATTCGACCGATATGTGAGATGTAGAAGACTCACTTTTTCAGTCAAGTTGTGGCAATGTCAGCAAAACTGGCCACTAACAAAGGTTTCACTGACATGCTGCAATAGTGACACAAAATGGTAGTTACACTATGATTTTCAGAGAGGCGAGAGAGTATCTGAGAATGAGCTGCAGTTTGGCAATTGATTCCTATAGGCATCTTTGAATATCCTACTCTTTAAATCTAGCCTACTAAGTCATTCATTAAACCCACTTAAGAGCAAAAATGAACGAATATTGTGAATACATTAGGCAGAAAATCTGAACTTAGAAGTTTTTGTATGCTCCTGTAAAAACCTGCAGGCAGTTTTTTTTCAGATTCCTATAAATGGAAAAGCAAAGGTGTCCAAAGTTAGCTAGGCCTTTGCAGATCACACAAACTATGCCACGGTGATCAGGGGTCCAGAAGCAGTATAGCTGTACTTGCACAACTTACAGAGTTATCAAACTGTGCAAACTGGAGCTAACTTGGTACAGAGCAAGTCTAATCACTCTTTCTGGAATGGTCAGCCCTGTGGAGTGAAATGCAAAAACAGTCTGGTGGTTTTGCAGGAGTCGTAAGGGACCATCAGTTTGTTATGTGCACTCATGCTGGACTTGAGTTGGCTTGTGGTGCCACAGAAACCTAAGCAGCCTTCTGGGGAAATGGGGGTCTAAAAGGATTCAGCACTGCTAACTCAGTGATGCTAAACCAGAGCATATAATAAGCAGCGCAAAGACTGAGTCAGGGCTCTGCAGGGAGCTGCTCAACGTGTAACCTTACTAGTGCTAAGCCAGAGAGACACCCAAAGAGAGCTGCCTGGGCATCGGTGCACTCTCCCCAGTACTCTGGGTCCCAAGAAGCTTGTCTGCAAGGCATGGTTCCACAAGAGGGCTGATGCTCTGCCACATCCCCTGTTTTCTTTTATAACCAGGAGCAATGAGCACTGCTGTGCAAAGAGGCTCTTTCCTCTGCCGGAGTCATCTCAAACCCAGAGGGACTAGTTACCTCCAACTCACCATTTCCCCTCTTGGATTTAGCTGGCTCCACACAGCTGTCTCTGCACCATGCAGTCTGGTAATCATTTTACCCATGTTCTTTCCATGACCCTTACTGTCCTAGTTCCCATTTCAATGGATAAAGGAGAGTCAGCTGTATTACAGTTGTTTTAATGTAAGACTGGTTACTCTTTGTGGTGGGAAGAGTTACGCTTTGGGATGGGTGCCACCACTGGTGGCAACATGTGTACTGATTCTGAACGTACTGCCTTGCAAAATAAAACAGAAGATGATACCAAATTCAGGAATGACAGTGTTCACTTGAGCCCATTACAAAGGCAGAAAGATAATGAAGATTTGGAGGATGATGGTGTTCATTTTTCCCCCACACAGAGCTTTGATGAACATGAAAGTGAAATGGCACAGATCCAGATATTTAACTCCAGCTTAAATCAGAGTAAAGTGGAGGGCTCTTAAGCTGGGTCGTTATCAAATTATTAAACTGTAATGAAGTATTAAGAGAGTTATCACACAAAAGATAAAACTTTAGCCTGAATATGCTTTTGAGAAAGGACACACTGTGGTTCTTAACTAATTTTTCATTTTACGAAAGAGAAACCTGTTGATATCCTACCTGCCATCTCCTGACCAGTGCTTTATATTGATCCCAGTATTTGCTATTTATGGTGTATAAAGGGGGCCAATAGTTCACAGCAGATTCCAAATAAGGTGTGTGTGAACTGGCACCCAACCTTTGAAACATTTTTCTACAGCTGCTTTATTTCGGAGCTGGGGATGCTAGACTACATGAGCTACCAGTCTAAATCCTAATGAGCATGGAAATAACCATGTTAGCCTTTCAGTCACTCTTATTAGGGTATCTAGGAAGTCAGTCCTGAGCGGAGGCATGGTTCAGAACTGCTGAGTAGATGGTTCTGCATGCTGAGGAGCTTGCAACCTAAATCTTCAAGGTGGATGCAGTTGGGAGAGGGATATGATAATATGCTATCCTGTAACTGATTAAGAAACAATGTACTTTCTGCTTAGAGGGAAAGATGCTCCCCTTAGCACTTCTATTTACTTTCATTCATCTCTCAGCCCTGCTTTCTGACCATGTTTACTGTAATATATATAAAATAGGATATAGTAGCCCCAGAAAAGGATAGATAGACCCAAAAGCAAGGTCTGCGTGTGTATAGGAGGAATTCATCTACTGCAGATACTAGATGATGTCCCCTGGTACATGGGACAAACCAGTACTTGAGCTGTAAGCAAGACAGTCTTGCCAATAACAGGCCTTGAAAATGACTGAAGGCATTTGTCGCCCAGCTGCTGATGCCCAGTGCCTCAGAGACCATGGGCAACCAAGCTAGCAGAGCTCTGTGCTTGCACTGAGCTCCTGAACTCTACCCACAACAAACTTTTCATTCACTTTTCTAAATCAAGTAATTACATTCACAGGAATGGAACAGTCTGCTAAATGTCTATATTAATAGTATATTGTCATGAATTAACAGGTGAGATTAACAGAAGCAGAATAATGCTTAACTAATTGTACATGAATGACATGACATATACTTTCTGGTCTCATAGCACTTAGCGTTTAGCTTAGACTTTGAATATGGAAATGTATTTACAAGCTGTTACTCTATATATGAAAGACGACACGGCTCTTTCAAGGTTGGAGATTTAGATGATACCAACAAATATTTCTGGCCCATAATAGTAAATTCTGGGATCCATTACTTTGCTCCTTACTCATGATGGACAAAGCACTACTATTCCTCACACTGCGATGCTACATCACGCCACCAAGAAGTGGGGTCTGATTAGACCCTGTAATGTATTAAGGAGTAACAGGCTGGTCACAGGTCGTGTTAAAGGGATATATAAGTTCAGAGACACGAATGATTTTCACTGTCAGCTTAGAGGTGAACTGTTCTCGGTTCATTTGATAGTTGTCTCTAGCCTTTTTATCTTCATAGTTTAAAAATACTCGTATGTCTCTGTAGCTGCAGAATTGTTAAGATTGTGATGCTTTACAAATCCTAAGTGATATGATTAGCAATTTATGTCATTATTTTGATTGCAATTAAGAGAAGTTAAAGAGAATATAAACTATCTTCAGTTAGAATGTTGCATCTCTCACATAAAGTACTCCTCATTTAATCTAGTTATTTACAATGGTTCCATCTGGTTAATGAAGCTATGTGCAGTAGTGGTGTTACCATAAACCATTAGGTCTTTTTATGCTGTTGTTTTTCATAAGTCTAGTTTCTTTGTGAAGAACAGCTGTTATGTACTTGGACTATCTGAGGTCAAAGACATAATGAACAAACCTCACAGATCTGCAGTCAGAAAGCCATTTAGTTCTATGAGCCTCGGTACTGATTGCAGAACTAGAAATATCCCTAATAACAGCTGGGTGCATCTGGAGAGTTACACAGCCACACTTTCTTTCTTCATCTCATTACAGTTGTTGGTTTCTAACTTTATATTTTCTTTCCAAATTGATCTGAGATGCAAATAGTTTTTAAAGTTTCAATTTAATTTCTTAAATGAAACTTAACTGAGATGCTTTTCAGGATTAAAGATAGAAATATAACCATCAGGTAGCCATATGCGCTTTGCAAAGTAAAGGAAAACTCAAATATTATTTGCTTTGTATAGGGATATAGGAGCATATGCATAAAGCATTAATAATGCATATCATAAATTAGTATCAATTAAAGCAGTAAAAGTGTTATGAGCAATGTTTAACACAGGCATAGGAGTTCAATTTTATATGTGCAGTGAAGGACATACACCTTAAATGAGTAGTATAATAGTTGTAACCAGAAGTAACACACCACCTCGTCAGTACGTACAATCACAGCCATTCTCAATTTACAGGCTAAAATGGCTCTTTTTCTCCTAATACCCCTTTGTCTTTCTTGTGCATTCAATCATGTGGATGCCTATTTCAGAGACGAAGGCAGACCCTTGTTTTAATACCTTCCTGATTTGCAAAGCTAATTCTGCTAGGCAAGATGGAGCTGGATTGATAATAGGTTTCTGCAGTAAACATGAATCCATTCATGAGTTGTAGCAAGTGATCACCTGAGGAGCTATATAACCAAACTTACACATGCTTTATAAATAAAGCAGGTGGCTGGAGTATCACCTCTAGTAAGACCATTCCACTTTATTGTAGAGCATACTTTTCCTATATGCATTACTACTAAGGAAGAACACCAGTTTACTAGGTAAGGGTTCTGTCTTCTGCAGGTGGATGCAATCTCTGAGCTGATGAATATGATGTGTTTGGTGGCAGGAAGGGAGGTAGGATCTGAGGCAGTGCAGCTGCAGTGTTTTATCAAAAAGCTTGATAGTCTACCTGTTGGTTGAGCTTACTAGTTTGTGGATTTGTTCATATGTCAGCACTTGCAGTTTAAGATTTCTCAAGTCCTTAACGGCATGAACTGTATGGAATAGCAGTGATGTTTTTCCCCCTGCAAATAATACATGCAGTTCTGCAATCTCTCTAAAGCAATCATCCGAAGCTGTCAGGTAGGATTTCTTTTCCTCAAATGAATATATTTTACTCAACTAAAGACTAACATGTAGTAAAGTCCTTTAATAGCTTATTGTTTTTCTTTATTTTGTCTAATAATTATTTTTAAAGGTGAATTTTTAATCATAGCACTTAAATGATTTTATAGGGATTTATCATTAAACCACATGTATTCAGTAATTTAATGTAGGTTGATAATCATTAGGACAGTATTCTTTGAACTCTCTCTCCTCCTGGAATAATCTGTTATTGTGCCACTTTGTGAAAACAGTTTAATTAAATTATTTTCCCAGAAGATGAGCAAAGATAAATGTAAAAAGTAACAGTAAATAATGAAGAACAACTGCTTAGATTACCAGCTGTATCTCAAAATACTTTAGACAGACAACAGAAGACCATTTTGCTTGCAGAACTTTTTGGCGTAATCTCTTTTTAATCTTAAGAGACATAGAAGCAATATCCCTCATATATATTTGAAATAGGTAAAAAAGAAAATATCTTTTCTTTTTTCCTTCCAATTTGTGGCTTTCAAAGAAATGCTGTGTTGCTTGGCTAGATGCTTTGGAATCAAAAAGCATTTTTAGTTTCATTCCAGTGGATGTTTTCTTTTGGCAAGTTTGTTGCTTCTATCAGACTGACCCCTCTTAAAAACCTTCCTGAAACTTTCTTGATCTAGAACAGAGTTCAGAATTTGTGCAGACTTAGAAATTGGTATCCACAAGGAATAGCCATGGTAGCAGCATGAGCAACTTCTGCAAGACAGTCCCTTAACTGGAAGGGTCAACCTTAATCCTTCTTTTGCCTTTCTTTGTGCTGTCATTAATATCTCCTCAGTGTGAAGGAGAAACTAGATCAGAAGCAAGGCAACTCAAAGCTACTAAAAAGTTATTTTTGAAGATGTTCTTCTCCCGAAGCCACCACTCTCCTTTACTAAAGAAAATGCTGCTTTATAAAGCATCCCCTTTCTCTAAACTGCTTAAAATGACGATGAAAAGAGCAGGGCATATCTGCTGAGTCAGCTGCTGCTTTATTATAAAACCAACTGGGGAGGGGGGAAGTAAAAATACCCTGGTGTAGAGAGTTCACTGCAGAGTCAGTTCAATAAAACTTGTGCTTCCCAGTTCTGGCAAAGCTTTTGGACATTTCAAAGGGCTTGATAAACAGCAATAGCCTTGTCTCCCACACATTAAAGCTTCATCAATGACATTATATGAAAAGAAGAAAAACCTGGCAGAACAGTAAAGCAAAGGGTAAGGTGTTCCTTAGATGGGTCAAGGTGCTCTGAGTTCCTCTTGCTTCACTGAAATAACAGCATTTTTTCTGGCAGCAGAACATCTGTAACCTCCGTCTGTGTCAAAGCAGCACATCTGTTCACAGTTATGGGTCAGTACCCATACAGGAAGCATAGTTGTACTGCACTCAGAGATGCTGCATCATAGCTCACAAAAAGCATTTTTAAAACTTTAATTAGTGAAGAGACAGGAGGATAAAATGAATGCAGATCAGATCCATGAGAGTTAAAAAACCCAAACAACTGTTTTCAGCTTGATGAACATCTAGACAGAGCTATAGGTGACAATAGAAGGGGTTTCATTCAATGCTGTATTTTTTTTTAAATTGATTTTAGTTAAAAGCCCTGATTCTAAAAAACACTGAGGAATAAAATCTGTATCAATAATGCAGCAAAGCACATGATGAGCCTGGTGGGCTATCTGATCGTATGGAGTTCATAGCACAACATGTTTTCTGAAGTAATTTCTGTCCTGTCAAACCACAGCTGTTTTCCATGTTTCCCCTCTGCAGGTAGCTTCTTGGAAATACTTCTAGTTTTAGAAGGAATATGGAAGCATACAGCACACAGTTTGCAGTTATATTAAAATCGGTTTACTGTTGCTGGAGTTGCCCTGTAAAGAGCACATTTACTTCTTTTGGTTCTCTTATGCTCTGGAAAAATATTTTGAGAGTATTAAGGTGTATATTTTCAATCCTAAAATATGTAAGTCTATGTAGATGTAGCTGTCTGATTATAATATCTGCCTTGAATCAAGTTATTCTAAATCTACTTAAACTGAAAAATGGAAATATTTCAGAAGAATAGTAGCACCAAAACCTTTTGTCATGTGGCAGGAAAGACACGTTCAAAGGCCATTTAGAAAGCTAAAATTTAAAATACCTTTGTATTTCAGAATATCATCAAACTACTTTGTTCAAAATAATTAATTGACTTGTTTTGAAACATACAAATATTAATCTGAAGTAGACTGAGCTGATGCTTTCCCTTGGATTGGTTCTGCTTCTTGGGATAAGCTTAACTATGAGGCTGACCTTCTTCGCCACCTTAAACCCATTTAATGTAGTCCTGTTTTATTGTTGTAAGTTAGAATCAGCTGATAACATTGAAAATTGACTGTAAGATGCCTCGCTGCCCAGCTGTTGGAAGTATGGTGTTAATCTTTCATTAAAAAGAAAATTACATTTCCATTTTCCTATTTCCTCAAAGCACAGGCACTTCAGCATTTAAGTGTTCTAGCAGTGTCTTTTTTGTGAACTCTAAATTCCACCATGCAGCCCTTGAAGAAAGGTCACTGCTGTAGAAAACAGCTTTTAACACACCAAGAGTTGTAATTACTAAAATGTATTAATCTAGTGACTGATCTTTTATTCTTAATTGATAATGGTAACTTGTAACAGGAATACTCATCATGACATTGTATGCATTCATTTGTGTGGGTAGGAAGTGCTGTATAACTTTAAGAAATCATGTATAAGATATGACTAGGACATAAAAATGTCTAAGCTATTTACATAAAGACACTTTGAAAGTTTATAATGTAGTAATCTCTGGCTTAACTCTCTTCTAATTGCAGTTAATAAAATCCCTGCCCTTCCCAAAGTTTGAAGGGCAATAATGTTCTTGCTGAGTAAGTCGTAGCTGAGCTTCTAGCTTGTGAGAGTTAGGTAATATACTATCCAGCAGTAAAAATTTTGTTTCTTTCTCTGTTGTAGGAATTTTGTCTGACATGTCTGTCTGCTTGCCAACCACATACTAGACACTAGACTGTCACTACATTGCATCAGACAAACTCCTGCTCTGATGCAACAGAATTTTGGGATTCCCTAACCCATTTAAACGGTTACTGCAGAAGGACATAACTGTGAGACAGTGTACTCAGTCATTGGGAGATAACTTAATGCTGGTCTTATTGCCAGAGAGACTGATGTTTATATTTACTAACCTGTCACTAATAAACTGTCTTAAGCATTGACCCTTATACATTCAAAGACAAGTCAATGTTCTAACGAGTTGTCTTCTAGATTTCCTGATAAATATTTATATAGGATTTGTGATGCCTCCTTCTCCACTGGGGATAAATTCTACAAAAACTTGAACTCAAGTCCAATATTTATGCAGTTACACATGGAGAAATTCTTCACGTATTATTGTACTGTACAACTCAGTCCTTATAAGATGCTTGAATGTCAGCATTTTTTCCTGTGTAGAATTTTGAATGCATTCAAGGTACGTAAAAAGAAATTTAACATTAGTTATCACACTGAGACATGGTATAAAACTAAAAAAAAATCATTTGCAAATATATAAGTGTTTGTACTTTTATTAATAAATACTAGCGGTTCATTACTTACAAGTGTTTGAATAATAACAGTTTAAGGTTTCAACTGATAGTAAAGCTCTAAATTCAAGACAGTGGGATGAGAGGGAAGAGCTTTCAGCATGGATTCTACTGCGTTGCATGGATTCTGTTGGGTTTCTGACCTTAATAAACAAATCTTCAGAATAATTTGTCACTCAAAACTGGCTTCAGACATCACTTCCCAAAGACCTTAGTTCACAAGCCAGCTGATCCTATATATGGATTGCTAGCCTGCACTGAAATGCATGCTCCTGCATCTCTACTATTTGATGAATAGTATTTTTTAATCTGTCACCTGCAGTGCAGTCATATTTCAGCATGCTTAGTTTTGCATGCATTGCTGCAGTCATGAGGCGTTCAACAGTTAAAGCTGACCTAGTGCTTAGGCTGTGGGAAGAAGTAGGTTGAGTCAGTCCACTTTTCTACAACTTTGCACAAACAAGCTAAGGTACAGGGAGAATTTTTGAAAGTGGACACAATTGTATTTCTCTACTTCCCAATGTTTTTTGGGGGTAACTACATTAGGACTACACTAAGTACCACATAAATAGAGGCTATACAAAAAATATTATATACTTACTTGCTGGGCATAGTCTAGAGAACAATAGCCATGACAAGTTTGGTTTTTAGAGGATGAGCAGAAAGACAAGCATAACAAATGTTTTGCAAATATTCTTACGACACCAAGGTCAGAAAGCTATACAAGAGGCATATAGATAAGAGTTCTACTAACTTTTGCTGTCCACAAGTTGAGGAGGGAGAAAAGACTATCAGTGACCATAATAGAAATAAAGCCTGTTATCTGCATTAAATTAAAGCTTATTTCAGAATTAGCAAATAGAAAATCCCTGTGGGAAATGAGGTAAAATTCATCAAAATATGTTTGAAGGCTGTGAATCAGACTGAAGGAGTTACCATGCTCTATGTAGTTAGATGTAAGGCTTGTTATAACAGCATGTAGCATGAATGTCCTCTTAAAAAATAATTTTGTCTCTCAATGACTAAGTGTGCTGTCTGGCAGGAGATACCAAAATCTCAAAGTACACTATGGGTTACAATGGCTAAAAAATTTAGTGTAGCAAGTTGTTTCATATAAGTGTTTCTTCCAAAATATTCAGAGCAGTTAAGTTTTCATGCTTGCTTTCTTAGGAATCTGGACCGTAATAGTAGTTACTATCAGACATTTAGCAAGGTCCTTCTTAACTTCAAGTTTGCCTAATTACCAAATAGAACAACAGAATGGATAATGTTATATTGAGTGGAGTCATTCAGAAAATGAGATCATAAAGTTTCGCGTGGGTAAACATGCACCTATATGCCTTGTGTGTGGTTGATGCTGCATGTTAAAATAGATGACAGAAACCTGTAAAGCTTTCTTCAGTAAACACAATAGCATGTGGAAAAGAAAGCTGGCAAAAGCATTGAGAATAGTTAAAACACTGTAGGCTATGATTTATATTGATGTTTAAGGCTGGAGGGAAGCGTATGATTGTTTTATCGAATGTTAGGAGCTTTCCCAGAGAAACTTTGCTGGTTTTGTTGATAAGCGTACAGCTGACCAGTTGCTTTTTACTCTAGCAAATTATTCTGTTGATTGATAGCTTAGTTAATTTCAAAAGTAGCCATCCTATTGCAGATGCAGCTGTGAATTCTAATCAACTGAAGCAATTAACTGCTATCTCTGTGACTGCAGAGGAGCCAACTGGAGAACCAAATGTACTGAGAATGGGCTCTTGCAGATAACTGGGAAGGGCGAATTTGTGCCTAACATTTGCTCCCTAGAACATTCCCTTAAATTCCAATATTTAGTAACTGGATTTGTCTCTGTATTACTTGATCAAGCTTTCTATTTTCACTATATTTAGTTTTACCTAGTTTAGCAATTGGTAAGTGGGATTAAACAAGGAAGACCTTATGCTGTGAATAATTTAAATAACTGACTTCCACATTTTTAGACTGGATACAATTTAAGTAGTCTATCCCTTGTCCCAAATGGACTTCTAAAGATAGTCTGCAACAGGCTTCATAATGAGCAAGCTTGATACTAGAAAAAAGTAGAGTGGTTAGTGTCAAAGTGAGAGAGAAACATGTGTTCTAAAGCATTTGTTTTCTGTGAGGGGGAAACCAAGGCTCTGACCACATGTCGTCCTTTTATAGGCCATGGCACCTTTTTAAAAGCATAAGAGTGTTAACCCTAGTGTCCTGACCAGAACCCATCTTGGCTGGCTATAACTTGCCAACATTAACTTCCATTGTAGTCTCAGCTGGTTATGCTGGTTTTTTTTTTTATTTCCTGTCCTAGGCTTTTAAACTGTAGCCATACTGCTTTCCTTCTCTTAATGTGAAGTAAAAGAGTGACCAATTAGGATTCTTTACAGTTTATGTAGTTCTGATGGCCAGTGATATTAATGGGCCTTCTCCTCTTGATAAGGATTAGGGAGCAATTCTCTAGACTATACCAGGTCATATAAAGCCCAATGTAAGTATATCAAGCCATACCAGAGTAAAAGCTTCTCAGGTCTTTACCATTTGGTGTTCAGATACAGAAGTCAGTATTTCTTTACAAGTTGTAACTGCTAATACTGAAAGTCACATGAAAAAGTAGTAAGAAGAACAAGAGGAAAGCAGATGTAGTTTTTCAGAACTGATGAACTACAGCATAAAAATAGTGGCACTGAGTAGCATATTTAACCTGGCCTATAATATTCTTCCACACAGTTTTTCACTTTAACATCAGTTAAATGCTATTCTCACTGAGCTGAAAAACCAACAGTTTTAAATGAAAAGAACAACAATCAATTACTTAAGAAAATGATGATGTAAAAAGTTATATGAGCTCAATACAATAATATCCGTTCTTTTTATATTCTATATAAAGAAAAAGTACTTTCTATAAAAATCATACATAAAGAAGTCAGGTTTCATCAACAAGCATTGTACTTACCTCCTACAGCTACCACCCTGAAGTAAAACAAAGACCCAAAATAACATTCACAACACTAGTTGTTACTCGTCCTGTGTATTGATTTTTCATTATCTCATTTGCATCTTGCATTTGCAAACCGATAAGAGAAGGGAAATGTTTCAAAAACCAGAGCCTACCTGGCCTCCAGCTGTTCCTGATCTTGAAAATTGCAAGGCTGTAAGCTAGCAAATTAAGATTTACAAGAATAGCTGAATTGTACTGGCTTAGAATTGAACTAAGAACTGAAGGCTGTTGCTGAGTGTTTTAATCTGGAAGTGGAAGGAAGTGGTTATTGATTATTATTTTTTTTAGTAGTCAAAATTTTAGAAAGTGTTCAGATATGCTCAGGACAATTTAAGAATGTATACAAATACATTCACTGACATGCTTATGGGTAATGTTGCTTGGTGATTTGCCTAAATTTCTTCTCAAATACATATTAGATTATTTTTCCCTTTTTTCAAAACAGGGCAGAGTTAAGGTTAACAGGGACATTTCTACATGCTAAAAGGACATACCTCGATATGTGGAGCTAATCTTGCATTTGGAGCAGAGGCGAGGGAAATGACTGTGATTTAATCATTACTTACTTTTTTTTGTATAAAATAAAGCCTATGCTTAGGCTACTAGAATATACCTCCTAACTGAAATCTAGTTTAGAATTGCTTTAATGCACATGTTTATCTTCAAGAATTCAGCTGAGTATTTTTTTGGATCATGTGTAGCTATTCCCTTTCAAAATACCTTAAATCTCAGCTTCTCTCAATGGTATGCAATTCAGCATTCCCAGCAGGGTCTTGGGGGCACTAATAGTCTGAATGGCCCTGATCGGTCTCCTCTGGAGACTCCAACCACATGCAGATACCTCGTACCCACAGGCCCAGGAGACCCCTTCCAGCTCAGCCTGGGTCCTTTCCTCCATGCCTGACTATGTTGTAGGAGTGCCTCACTGCAGCTCTGTCTTGCCTGTGCCTGCATCCAGCCATGGACCCCACTGATCTAAACTCTGGGCTGTGTCTGACCCTGGCTACCAGCACCGGACCTGATCCTGATTCGTTGACTTGTGCTGCTTGCTAAACCTCAGACCTGCTTATCACCATGACCTTTCTTGGTGATCTGGACTTTTTGTTGAATCTGGCTGCCAACTCTGGCACTGCCCAGTTTGCCATGTTCAGGTACTGTGGGGCTGGTGAGGCCCATGCCCTGACAGCTACATTATTGTTCTTGGCTCCCCACACCTTGTGCAGCAGCTGGTCCTGCTGCTCACTGCCCGGTCCTTTTAGCAAGGTGACTATTCCATTTGCATGCAGAATTCATCCCTGGGTCACCTGGTAATTTTAAATGTACTTTCTAATGACATGGTAGGGAAATTTTAGTTTTAAAAATCTATTCATCATGGGCAAGAAGTGTAAGCACTAAAATGAGCTAGAGACTTCCTGAGTCACTGAATTCAGAGTCCAGCAGTTGAAGACAGCTGTATTTCATTCAGAGTAGTCCAGAGAAGATCTATTCTCTTTTCTCTCATAGATACCAAACTGTGTAACTTCCTTTAATGTGCAATAATATCCATCCAAGCTTTAGTGTGAGACAAATTGCATGGTGTCAGTTACATAGAGGAAAGCAGGCAGTATGGGAAAAGGCAAGCTTTTAAAGTCTGGCAAATTTAGTCCTCATTCATCCAAAGTTAAAATTAACTGCTGTTGGATCAGTACTACATTATCTGTAGAGGTTGTTTCTCTGTTTTCAGCTTTTAAAAATCAAGACAGCTTTCCAGGGGTTGACTAATCTATGATTCCAGCTCTTTCATTTAGTTCTGTTTGGAAAACTGATTCTGGAAAGGCTCAGAATTCTAAAACCAATTTATACTGGGCAAGTTCCACTGATAGAAAGAAATTTCCACTGGTGCAGATTTGACCTAGCTTTTGAACTGTCCCTTTTTAAATAGCTTTGTGTATGCCAGCCCACTAGCAGGTTCACTGCTGATAGACACCCCAAAAATGGTCTTTTCGTGTGATTACTTATAACTATAAAAAGCAGTAATTTTTTTAGAGACACAGACATTGGTAATGTTTATGCTAAATTTTGCTTCCTACTTGCTGTGACTGATGTTTACCTCATTGCTTTTCCTGAAAAAAATAAACTACATCTCCCCTTCTATGCCCTAACTCCATTGTGTTTTATTTACTATCCTGGCATAGAAGAAATTTCAAAAGCGTAGAAATAATTTCAGCATAACTGAAATGCCACATTTTTTTTTATTCCATCCAACAAAAAGAAATATTTTAACTTCAAAATATTTGGTCACGATATATTGCTGTACCCAAATAAATTCCCTGTGTTTGCCAAAGAAAAAAACCAGCCCTGCAGAACGAAAGAAAGTTTGGAATGAATAAAAAGTTCAATAGGAGTAGATACTATCAGAACTGCTCTTTTACTTGAAAGGAACGTGAAAGACCTTTTGTAGTGTTCATGTTAAACTCTTAGAGGACACTAGCTTCTCAGAAAAGTCCTCCTGTTTGTAATATAGGTATGCATCATCACTGACTCACAAGCTGAGAGACACTTAGCATTTCACTTTTAACCTCCCATCTTATATATATATATATATATATATATTTTTTAGCATAATCAGGGATTTAACAGTCTATAGCAGTGGTTCAGTCAAGCACTGTCTTTGTCAGTGATACTGGTAAAAGGTACTCCTACCCTTTCAATTCCAGCAGTTTGCTCCATGCCACCATCACTGGTCCCTCAGTTGTCACAAAGGGCACAGTCAGGCCATGAATGGTGCCAAAGAACTGTGTTTAGGAATAAACACACATTATTCTGATTTTAAAAATTACTATTGAATCCCCATCTAACTTTAGCCTCTTCTTTCTAGACATCTGGATCTGGAGTACTACCTTTATTTCTTGCTGTTGACAAACTGCTAACAGATATGTAAAAACTCTGTAACTTAACTTCTGATGTTCTGAGTTACAGATTCCCTTTTAATAATGAAAGGTTTTTACATATTTTGAATAGAATATTGACATCTGTTTTGACAGTCTTGGTTGAGTGTTTTCGTAGTAATTGTTCTTGAAAAAGGAAAAACAGTCTGAAATGCTACCCTAGGCTGAGTTCCAACTGGGATAATTACATGCTACCTCCCTTTGATCCCCCTCCAACATTGCTCCTTATGAAGTTCCTTAGCTGTTGTCTTTAAACTGTTGTTCACTGCTGCTCAACAGAAGCCACTCTTCCGTTCAGAGATAGATATGGTTCTTCACTGACTGACACGGTCTTTGTATATCATTATGTTAATCAAGGAGTCCTGGAGTTTCAAAATTGCTCAGGTTTGACCTACATTCCTTCAGGCAGACCACAACTGATCCAGAGCAAATCTTACTCTAGCTCTTCACATATAGAATCATAGAATATCTCAAGTTGGAAGGGACCCATAAGGATCATCATATAGTTGGTGTACTTCCACAGAGGGACTTTCCTTTTTTTTATTAAGGTGAGAAAAACTTGGAGTAAACTTTTCAACATTTACTGAAGCAATCCAGACATTTTCTTTATTACCTGTGGTGACTTTTTCTAAGCTGAAGGCCTGTGAGCCTGCTTTTTGCCTGAATGTGCTGTCCAAGAAGCAAGACAAACTGTTGATGGCTCACAGTGTCATTAACCCAGGACAGGTAATACAGTGTGATCAGAGAACTGATTTATTTTGCCTACTCAAAAATATTAGTATCTCTCATCCTTGCTTAGTTTGGCCTGCACATGAAATGGTATCTTCTCACCACACTAATAAGAAATGTATTTTGAAGAGTGGTCATATTAACCCTAACAAGCATTTTATAATAGCTCTTCTTTTTAAAAGAAGAATTACTTTAAATTTTTGATCCGCAAGGAGTGCAAGAAAAATGAAGGGTCTTTCTTTCAGTATCATTTAGCCTCTGTATCAGTAAATGGTCCTCCAGAAACGGTAACATCCTTGGTTCTGTGGCACCTCCCCTCTGTTTCACAGTTGAGATGAGAGTCTTGTAGATATCTCAGAGTGGGAAAGGCTGTTTTGTTTCCTATAGCCAAATCAGTAGCCTTGTTTTCAGAACAAAATGTCACTGATGGGAATAACAGTTGTTTTCGGTGAGAACTGAACTGGTTCGCAGTGTAACAATTGTGATAAACGTCGCCTCTGTGGTTTGACTGAACCAAAACAACTTGGCATTTCCAAGCAATTAAAATGCAAGCAACGAAGATTAGATTGTATTAAAAAAAAAAAAAAAAAAAAAAAAGAAAGAAAAAAGAAAAAAAAGACAAAAATTGAATTCAGATAACTAAATTGCAGCTGGGGCAGGTCAGATTCACAGCATAAAACCTGGGCCAAGGTCCCATGTGAATATAAAAGGGATGAGCTAGCAACTGATAATGTAAGAAAAAAGGGACACAACCTTCCTCTTTAGAATTTTGATCCCACTGGTGTGGCATGTCTCTTCCTTGTCTCTTCCAGAAACCTTAACTGCTTTGCTATCTTTTTTCCCATTCTATTTATTGAAGGCAAGGGAGAACAAAACAGACTTCAGAATTGTATCGCAAATGATGTGGCGGAATGTGGCGGACGTGCTGTTTTGGTAGAGTCTGTGCAGTATTTAATTCCTTTGTAAACAGGCCGTGGGTTCAAAAGGAAAAACTAGCTTCCTCAATGATGTGCCTTTTTACTGTCTTTTAAACCCTTGATTGAACTTGCTGACATCTTACGAGTTTGTGAAATTGCTTCACAAACTGGCTGATTAATGTGGCTGATTACTGATTATTATGGCTGTGTCACAATAATCAGTATTATAAGGTTCTGCTTCATCTTTCTCTCTCTCTCCACTGTAGTTTTGCTGGGGTGGAGTTTCACATAGACTGAATTGTAAAGATGGGGACATTGGTATAAATCACTTTTACATTCCAGTGACTTTCATAGAGCTACACTGTTTTTTATGTTGGATGAGGGCCTGGTCCACTAAGGTGATAGACACTGAAGGGTGCAGGAGAATAATCCAAGATTCACAGAGGCTAAGGAAAGGCAAAAATAGGAAGGAACATGGGAGACGTGGTATACTGCGTTTCAAAAGTAGTTGACTGAAGAATCACATCTGGTACCATTGAGAAGGGAATTTAATACGCACAAAAATTATTGCTGAAAGACCAGTGAAAAAATTTAACCACAGTAGTGGTCAGATTGGCAGGCTGTGTAAGAAAATGGGAATTTTCCAGAGAATGTGCTGTCAAAAGAGAGGAGAAGGCTAGGAGACAAATCCAGTTCCTAATATAAATGCCAAAATAGAAAAACTCCTTGGAGAAAAAGACAAAGAATGTTACAAAAATATAGTACCTGTTACAGAGAAAACCATCAGAGTAATAATGCTATCAATCAAATGTGTGTGATGACTGACTCGATAGCTGTGAAGTTAGTGACATAATATAGTAGCAATAAAGCCTTTAGCAGTTATTGGTGTATTTAAGTTTGCTGTATTTTAATGTGTTAGTCAGATGTGTAATTTAATTCTGCTTTACTTAATTCAAGATGTTAACAAGCCCTAACAGAAGTTATCCAGAGAATGCAAAATGAAATTTTTGTTAGCTCCCATCATAATGACTCATTTGTAAACAAGCAGAAAAGAGAGTAAAAAAGCATAGAGAAGTAAATACATAGCTTTAATATCGATGGTAAGGTTCTTTGGGACTTATTCTTTGACGGCTCTTAGTTTATGGAGCCTCAGAGATCTAACTTTTGATTTTCAGTCAGAAGTTTATGGGAAGTATTTTAACAAAAAGTAAAGCCACAGGTGTTTCACTTTAAGCACAATGTGTCTTATATGAAAGGTGTTATACTCTTCATTACAAAATACGTAGCTTCCCAGTCATTGATAATGAACGTTGTGCATCCAGCAAAAAAACAGTTAATTTTGCTTTTAATACATGGAGAGGTTCGTGTGTTTGAAATCTGTGTGAATTTCCATGGTCAGACCAAAATCGGCACGTACACACCAACATTCACATGTGTCTGCCTACACACATAAAATAACGAATTGAGAATTTGCAGGCTTCAAGAGATTTTGAGAGTAATTTTGATATGCAGAGGGAGTCAAATGGTTTGACTTTTTTAAAATAAAAAAATCATCAATACAGAATATATTTTCCGTTGCAAGCAGGTTTGCTTTTCAAAAAAAAAAAAATTGCAATAGCCTATTTTGATATTTTCTAAACTAAAGAACATTCTTTTTAGTTTGAAATTGCTGTCATAGCTAATGATTCAATTAAAATTATTTAAAATCTGCACAGAATCATGCAAATTTCTATCCCAGTTTCACATGGGGAGAATTTCTGAAATCTCAAGCATGGTCATATGACAAAAGACAGTTTCCCACCTACCTTTGGTGTCCGTTTTGAAATTATTAAATGTAGTGTGAAGTGTTGCCCTGATTGACTACACTAGGAAGACTTTCACAAAAATTCCTTTAATTTCAGTGTTATGGGAGATAAGTCACTTAAATGTAAGCTTTACTAAATCACGTAATGTCCATCATACTGGGTATCACTATATTGAGTTCAAAGTTCACCTTCTAGTAACGTACCTGAAACCAAAATTAAGATATTAGAAATAATGTTTATGAATCGCTCCTGTGTATTATCAACTTCAGAAGGGAGGCCCTTTTACCCACAGCCACTATATTTTATCTTGTACATAAAAAAATGCAAAACCCTATTCAGACTAATCCAGCCATCAGAATACAGCAAACACACTGTGACTAGTGCTAGACTAATTTGAAAAGGAAATAGATTAGATTGACTGATTGCATCTTTTGCTCCCACAAATTAACTATGTGGCAATCATGACCTTTTCTCTCATTAATCCTGATGTTTTACCCTACTGGTTATGTAGAGCTAGCGAGGAAATAGTACCCTAAGAACAATAACAAGCAGATAAGCATAAGAAGAAAATGAAGTTGCTGCAACAGTTCTCAGTAGGAAACTGCCTAAAAAGATGTACAAACTAAAGTTGATTTCCAATATTTTTCAGTGCTTTTTGATAAATAAAAGAAATCCATGAAGAATGCCAAGTAATAACAATTTTTTTTAAATTGCATTAGAAATTTTTTCTTTTGTATAATTTGACTGTTTCTAGAGTCCTGTATCAGAAACCCTTAGCTTTTATAGAATATGAGCTATTTACATATTTATAATCTGTACAGCATGATCCCAGTCCCAGACTACCCTAGAGTTTTTCCTTTGGTTTCTTTAAGATGATTTCAGGGAACCTCTACTGATTTAAATCATCTACAGTCTCATTTATCACAAGCTTTATGAAATATTTAGTTTTGGTAGCATTTAGAGCTACAAATTCTAGAAAGTGTTGCTGTAATCCTGTACATATAAATATAAAACTGGGTTCCTGGTCTTTAAAAAAACTTTTTGTAAAGTCACTATGAAAGTTGGACGTGTCTGGAATGCAATAATTGGCCAATTTATTTCCATGGTACTGTCCTCATTTTTCAAGCACAAATAGTTCTTTTGGTTGCATAATTTAAGATATGTTAAACCCAGTTCTCAGCAAATGCCAAGATGCAGCACTGTGCTACAGATACACCAGGAGAAATTGTATTAATCCTATGACCCATTTGGCAGAACCGTCATATCTGAAAGATTTGCTGCTTTCTGTATAATTTGAGCCACTGACTCAAGAGTTGAAAGACGTGATTTCATGCACAGATAAAGGGCCCCCGATATTAACAGTGTGAGTTTGGGAAGATATAGTTGTTGGGTTTTTCTGGGGTTTGTTTTTTAATCTTATGGTATTTTAATAAAATACGAAATCTGAAAACAAACCCAAGTCTTAGGTGAGTTTTTGAGACCTCTCTTGGGTAGTTCATTTCTGATCGGGTGGAACTTCATATGAAGATGTACCTGTGTTTCTAGGATAGGTTATCCACAAATTCCAGTATTTTTCTGGCAGTTTTGTTCCCTTATTATTATCTAATTTTTTTATTGATTCCATAGTTATTGAAGAGATGGAAGAGCATTGGCATTGGCCTTTTAGGGACAGCGCACCACAAGCATAGGGGCTGGGATGTCAGGTGTACCATACCCGGTAACTGTTATTGTTGTTCCTGAAAGCTAGTACCAGGAGAACTTGATATCCAGTGTGCCAACTCATTCTGAAAATCTGGAAGTAGGAATTTTCTGCTGAAATACTAATGTTAGTGGATAGACATTGACTAACAGGGACAGATGGATAAGTAGAATGTGTAAAAGCTACAAGAGCAACTATTTAGAAAGGTGACAGCTGTAAATATAACACATTGAAAATTAATTTACAATGTTCAGCCTGTCTGTCCCACTTTTCTGTCTGGGACCTAGGTTAACATTATACACTTAAGACATTATATCATTATTCTTATTTTAGTGCCTTTCATGCCTATATATTTAATATAAACAGAGGTGTTGACAGGAGCTTCAGTTTAAACAGGTTTAAATTTGAATTTAACTTTATGATTTTCATCAGGGAAAAAGACTAAACAGTTTAAGTTGATTAAATTTTCTTAAAGCTGCAGCTAAATATAATGAAAGCCATTTGTGCATTTTTTTGCAGGCAAATTGAGTGTCTCAATGTTAGTGACTGACAGCTTCATGCAATGAATTCTTTTCTTGTGGAACAGAGTCAAAACAGTTTCCATTTTTCATAAACTTCTGCAAGGTAGTTTCAATTTTCTGATTTTTAGAGGAAGTGTAGCTTTACCATTTAAATGTTGGTTTATTAGACCAAAATATGTATGTCAAATTACTTAAAAATATAGATCATACTAGATATTCCTTAAATATTATGTTTTCTTGTACTATGGACATCACAGTGATCAATTTTTTCATCCTTTTTTTATTAAATTTCTCCTTTTTTATTGTTATTTATGAAGTGTTCTAATTAGGTAAAGCCTAGAGCTCTGATTCAGTCTGAATACCTATTTAAGCATGGAGCAGGTTCCAAGCATGCTCAGTCACATGAAAAAAAGTGGTGTTGTGAACTAGAAATAGATACGTAAGTCAGACTCTGGCTGAAGTTGGTACATGTTTACTAGAGGTTATTCTTTCACATGAGAAATGGAAAGTCCTAAGAGCTTTGATTAGAAAGGGAAAACCATGTCTTTGTGACATGTTGAGATGAGTCTTGGAAAACATCATGTGAAATTTTCATGTTGGGTCTGTTTTTCTTAAGTGCAGTACTTCAAACAGTTTATATTTTATTGCTTATGGCTAATGCTCATCCTTGTATATTTTGTAGGCAGAGCGGATTAACAAACAGTGTCTCTTTGTCTTTTTAATCGTTACTTTAATTCATTAGTATTTTGAGAAGCCATCAGGAAAATCATAGGTGCTCCCTTTTACTCTTGATTCTTAAGGCAGACTAGGATTTTCTGATAGAGAGATACAAAGCCAGCGTTGTGGTAAAGCAAAGCAGTTAAATACATAAGGGGCTTCTAGGGAAGAAGTGGAAGCTCTTGTGAGCTCTGCCTTTGAACTCCTCCAAGAGTTTTGCAGCACCTTCTATGAAAGAAAAAATTATATTGGCAAATGCAGAAATCCTTTCTGCAAAGACCACATGGATTGATGTTTCCTGAAACAAATACTGATTTTGATGTGTTTATGCCTTGATGTTTGATCTCCGTTTGTCTAAAGGCTCTATTGTCAGGAAGTAGTACTTACCTATCCTTTCAAAACTGAGAACCATTCAGAGTTTGGGCATTCAACAGTTCAAGCATTCCCAAATCAGTAATACCTTGGGATGATACACTCGGCTGCCCCAAAAACACAGTCTTTCCTTGGCTTTGTACAAGCTGAGAAGAGACATGCAGAAAGCTTGACGAGTTCTGTGTTGTCCAACTGGTGGCCCAGCGGTCAGATTCAGACTGTGTATTGCTTCCATCATTCCTGCTGCTTCTCCTCCAAGGGCTTAGAATGATCTTCTGATGTCAAAATAAGAAACTAACACTTTTTAACTTGTAGTCTTTGAGTGTAAACACCTTCTGGTAAAATGCCCCCATCTATTACAGGATGCTTCCCTTCACCACAGTTTATGAACGGGTCTAGGAAACTTCAGGTTTAAATAAGCACTGGGCATTAGAATAGATTCATGATATTGCTGACTCTGTCATTGTCAGTAAACTGCAAACAATAATCATTTAAAGTATCATGGCAATATAATTAAAATTAAGGTTTTCATGTCCTGAGTGTCTTCATTGTCAGATAATGTATAAGGTCCCTGATCTGCAACAAAGCAATTTAAACTATATTCAAGGGGAATACTGTATCCAAATGCAGACCTTTTTGTCAGCTTGTCAATGGAGCAGGCATTTGGAATGCACTGTGTGGCAGATGCATTTTGAATGTCATTGTCTTCGGTCACTGTATGGAAATAATACCTTCAGTATTCACAGTTGTACAACATTTTCTAATTGTTAACAATTTCACCATCACAGTGAGAGAACACAATCCTTGCATACAGGTAACTTTGGGACAAAAATACAGACGTATTCGCTCAATAGTGAACACCCGGGAAGGATGAGTGCCACTTGGACAGTCCAAGAGATTCTAAACTTCACCCACACACAAGTCAGTTTTCTTAGAAATGGAAATCTAGGAAAGCTTCAGCTTTATTTTTGTTCAGAAAGCGATTCACCCTCTTCCTGTTCTTGCAAATTACAGAAGTGTGCTTGCGCAAAAACTCGATCCTTTTTGATATGTTCTTAGGAATTATTTAGTATTCCTGGCTCCAGTGTGCTATTCCATAGGACAGGAAATCAGATACAAATGCTGTGTGTCACTGCAAGTTTTTTTTTTTAAGTTGCCTGAAAAAATCAGATTAGACATCATGGACTGTGTCACTTTTCCGTGCACATTATTAAACTTGTAACATTTTGCTGCAAGTTTGTTTGACGTCTTTTGCCCTGTTGGTGTTAAAAGTCATGCAAGTCCACTGATGTTGACTTTGAAAAACAGCTTTCTATAATAAATCAGTTTAAATGATGTCCCTATTTATATTTTCTACATTGTAAGTGATAACTTGGATAACAGGTGGGTTCGAACACTTGGCCACTGGTTCCCTCTGACATAATGAGAAATCACATCACTGCTATGTGCCTCAGTTTCCCTTCACCTCTTCATGTACTGATTATGCCAAATCTTGTGTTTAAAGCAAATTTAGAAACTTAGAAGAGCAAAATCAGTTTGCATTGAGTGTATACATGTCAGTTAAAATTAAGTTTTTCTAAAGTTAGAGTTATGTAGAAAATAAGAGAGATTCTCAGGTCTCATGTCAACCTTAGTTCTGTTAGTGTCCAAGAGTCTGTATTTAGGTGGACATTGAAAAGTCTTTCAGATGTGTTTTCAAATTTTCTCCTGATCAACACGACCTGCATTCCAGCTACCACACTGAGCAATAGAACCTCAGCTGTTTTTTCACCAGCTTAAAAACTTATGATTAGCTCTGTCATCCTCTAATATTTTAGGGCATAATTTTGGCACCAGTTCCTTGACTTCTTGGACATTTTTTGAGCATAAAATAAGACTATAGCAGCTTCCATACTCGCCAGGCCTGCCATAGGAAATATCCTTGGGGATAACTGTCTCAGTATTTGGAAACATATCCCTCTTGTGTCACTAGATTGCAAGTTTCCAAGGATATCTTTGGATAGCTCCACTATTAGATTTATTCAGAAAGTCAGAGAGGTCAGTGAGTGCGTGGGAAAGAGGATCAGTAGAAGCAGTAAAGGCAACCATATGTAATGATTCATTCCAGTAAGAGATTTCATCCTAACAAAAATTACTCTGGAACCAATGCTTGGACTCTTGCCTTACAACTCTTTCAGGTATTACAACTAACAAAGCTTATCAATCCCACTATGTATCTAATTCAAAGTCCACCCTATTTTACTGAAATCGGTGCATTTGATAGAGTGGCTTGAAGGAAAGATTCTCCTGGAAGTATCGGTTCCAGAACTGTTCCACATACTTGGATGGGTAGCATATAGGCTGCGGTGCCAGAGAGCAGGCAAGTGTAGGGCCGTGTGTGAATGGGAAGTATTGCCCTGCCTGCTGCTTTGCTTGAGAGAGTTGCCATGAAACTTGTCAGCATGTAGTATGAGACATTGTCTTCTATGCACCAGTACAGTACAATAATAATGTGCTTTCTGTTGGAGAATGGAGATACTGAATGCATGTATTTAATCAAGGCTTATTGTTTAGTAATGGGATTCATTTATACGTTTGGTTATTACTGGAGACAGTGTGAAAAATCTGGCAAAGTAACTTCAGTGGTAAGTGGATTTTGTCTTGCATAAAATGACCATCTCTCTGTCAGCTATCAAAACTGTGAAAGCATGCTTGGAGACACACCAAATATAACATTGCTATTAACTTCCTCTTAACTTAGCCGTAATTGCCTCATGAACTGGAATGTACAACTCAAATTGGCTTACTTAGGAAACAAAAATCTTCTGTTCTTGCCATGTAGAATAAAATAATAAGCAGTAAATAAAAGAAACCTTTTTAATTATAAGAAAGTTTCTCTTCCTGTGAAGACTTTCTAGTGGAAAGTTATAGATGCAGGTTTAAAGAAGAGAGATCAGTAGTGGCCTGTGACAGGACATTAAAACAATATTTGAATCCAATCCACCCACTCCTTTGTAAAACACGCAGTTAACTAGATCTTAAACAAAAGGCAATAAAGATAAACAGCTGGATGCTTCACAATTAGTAATAAAATTGGTCATGAATACTTTTTTCCCCCTGTGTGCCAAATTATTTTTATTGTGGAAGAGAATCACTCTGAGTGGCTTTTTTAGTGTACATTTTTAAAATGCATTCATGAACATGCTATTCAAAAATGCATTGGTCTGCATGTTTGTATCTGCAGTACCTTCCCTGACGAGCAAAGGCCACACAGACTGCTTTGGGATACGGAGCCGTTCTCTCTAGACTTTTTTTTCTTTTTTTCTTCTTTTGAATGATATTATATGTCTCATTTCTAAACCTGCGTGATACCTAGTGTAAACAAGTATAAAATTGGAAGGACTGCAGAGGGCATGGATTTTTAAGTTACTTAAAGCTCTTACAGCCATGGATTTTTTATTTGTACATGTTAGTACATAAAAAGTACAAAAGCAGTCTTGAAACATCTTGGATGGTCTTGCTGGTGCCCCTCGTAATGCAAAGACTCCAAAAAATTTCAGCAGGACTGAATCTGGTCGTAAATCCTTCAGGGATGAGGACCAGTTGCGTATACCTGTAGCACTTAGCAAATTATTAACATTCAGAATAATCTCAGACTTTGCTGCAATGTAGGAGATGTCCTATAGCCTCTGCCTAAGTCGGGGCAGGTGTTCTATATCCAGTGTAAATTTTGGGAATCCCAAAAGGCTTGTTTTACCGTAATGTGTAAATGTACACTGCAGGTTGCTTTCCTCTCAGTCTTTCGATGTGCTTAAGCACTTGCTGAGTTCCAGAGACATCTCAACTGCAGAGTTCGCCATCTCAAAGAAGGGTAGAGTTAGTGTCTGTGCAAGGTGGGATTCATCTGATCTGTGTCTGAGTGCAGGAAGTGGGGACACGGATGTCTGAGCCGTTTGGCTGCATTTCCTTCACGTCTGTGTTTCCTTACAGTCAGTGAAGAGAAATAGGCAGAGCAGTTCTTCTGTTTCACATGTCTACCTCTGAGTCAGAGGAATAGTGGCCTAAAAATGTCTGATTATACTTGCTTTGTTTCCAAGCATTTTCTTTCTGAGGAGTAAGCTTGGGATATTTGTGGAGGAAGGGTATTTTCCTGTGTTTTAAAGAAATATGAAAATGAAGAGGAAACTGGAATACTTGCATTTCTGGTAAAGAAACTTATCTCAGTGTATGGATATACAGCACTCCCTAATCCAACAACGAATGCTGCACAGGTATGCAAGTGTGATAGTAAAATTATGTTGACAGGCAAAGTGTTAAAACAATATAACTGAACTTTAAGACTTTTCATTACTATGCAGCCATGAGTCCATAACAGTATTCCAACAAATGTGGGAGGAAGCAATGAAAACAATTTAATAAAAATATTCATATTTATGCCTAAAATGGCATCAGAGGCACAGTTTGTCACAAACTTTGGGCAAGAAACCTTATGAAAACTACAAGCTCACGTATAGACGTGATGCTAGTAACTATAGGGGTTTATTTTATAAGCATTCACTTAACCACTGCACAACATAAATGTAACACTTCACTATTGCTATTCTCGCATTTCATAACAGTGCACAGAGAATTCCATTTTTATGTTCTCCAGAATTTAAGCAATGTCTACATTTAAGAGAATATATAATGCACTGTTCTGCTGGTGTGAAGTGAATTGTCACTTTCATGTTTACTGGACCCAAACAACCTCTTTGAAAAGGATCCCATACTGATGCTTGTGCTGTGTAGGGTCTGTATCAGGAAATATGCCGTTACTTCTTGGCTTGAGAAAACTAGGAAAGTATGTGCATTTCTGGATCCGCTTTTTCCCGCCGTCTTTGGTGTGAGGTTTACTAGTGTCCTTTTAAAGTGAGAAAACAATTCTTTTGTAATCCTTTCTTACTGACTTAATGAAGCCCGTGTACACCTCAACTTCCCCATCTTCATGGGGTATAGTGAAGATTAGGGGTCTTCCTACCTCATCCACAGAATGTTAATGTGGGATTTCCAGAGAGGAGTTTAGACTCTTTTCTTCTACTTAGGCCTCCCGTGCCTTCTATATCACAAACAACCAAAAGTTTAAATTCTCAGATTCATGCCTATCTCTGATCAGATAGTCTTAATTTCGCTGTTTACCAGGCCCTCTTAAAAGTTTGCCCTTTTCTAAAGATCAATTTCCAAATAAACTACTTAGATTTCAATCATAAACTTTGATTCAGCCAAACAAACTAGCTGCTCCTCAACAGTTAGATCTTACTAAACTACATTTCTCAGCACTATTGGGAGCCAATGATTTCACTTTCCATCCACAAAGACAACCACAAGTGGTCTGCAGACTTAGAGTGTCTTCGTAAGTGTGACTTATGTACACATAATGAGTTTTCTTGCTCCAGCTTTCACTGATTATTTAAGTGACTATTGAAATGGTAGCCATGTATTTTTAGTCAAACTCTGTGCTCACTGAGGTTACTTTCAATAATGATACAAATCTAAGTTTTTATAGCAGAATTTATTTTAATAACTACAAAAATTTTTAAGCGTGTCTGTCAAGCTAAGTTCTATACAACTAAATTTCTTGTTTAGTAATTAATCTGAGCAAACAGAAGACATAAGCACCCTTTTCATTCTATTCTTCTCTGTCTTCTGAACTGTGCAGTCTAGAATCCCATCCCAAAAAAAACACATATCAACAATTTACTAAATATGGAAACAGCTTCTAATGGTGTGTGTGCTTAATTTTAATCACAGAAGCAATTCTGTAGAAGGTTCATTTAGATACATAAGCCTAAATTCAGAGGAAGAGAGCCTTTTACACTTATATTAAATTTCCTAAGTGAAATCCTGAGTCTCCTGGCACTGGAAATGCAGGTACTAGGTCATTTGATATATCAGTTTGTGGAAACATCCCCTTGTTCTTACCCGTGACTGATCTGAATACTGACTCAGCAATGTTATAAATATTGACTGCCTCACTAAAAAAATGCATAGGGTAAATACAGTAAATAATTATGACTTCCGTCAAGTCTGTAAGAGCTGAAATGAGTATAAATATCTCCTAGATGGAGAAAAGATCTGTAGTTTCATTTGTTATATTGGGTTCTGCTAGGACGTTCTTAGATTATACACAAAGCTTAACTGGAAATAGTATGGGAAGAGATTATCAGAGAATCTGGATACTGTCGACCACAATGAGTGAAAAACTTCACAAGCTGAAAGTGTAAGTGCAGTTCAGTATGTTTGAATACACCTGTTTAGTACCCAGAGGTCCTCCTAAATACAATGGCTTTCTTTGTAGGTAAATCTTTTTTCAGGATCAAAGCTTAACGAACCTGAAATGTTCATATTCATTTTACTAAATAATACATTAAAATGCTTTCTTACCAGTGTGCAATGCAGCCTAGCACAGCCTTTGATGAACAGCAGAAGGTTGTTCAACACCACCGTTAAAGACCTTCTAGCATAAGATCTTATGCCTACATAAGCAAACAATTTGTCAAGCAAGAAAGAAGAATTTTGGTTCTGTGCCATGTGCCTGTTTGAAAGCTTGTCCCACTTGCAGCACAAACTGCTTAATTCTGCACTTAACAGGGCAGGAGATATTATTGCCAAAATTGCTCTCTCAATTGCCACATTATTTGTTTTTATTACCATAGCTCTGCAATGAGGTTTTGCAGCTTTACACTCCCCAGAAAAAAGTATAAATACAGGCTGCCACAATAAAGGAGGCCCAAGAAATCTGAGAAGACTGAGGCAAAGCTGTTCTCATTTGCATATTCTTATTCTGAAAATCTGTGTTTCTTTCTTCTAATATAAAATACCAGTGGGGAGGGATGTGTGGAGAATTAATCCATGGGGTGTTCAGACAGAAGCACAGAGAGAGACTGAAGAGAGGCAGAGAGACAGGCTTTGTTGAAGTCAATATAAAACCTCACATTTGTTACAATAAATGCTAATTACTTTTATGACCAGAGCCCTCATGATCCATTGATCAGGACCACTGTGAATAAAGCATTCTACAAAGAGAGAAAAAGATGATCCTGGTCCCAGAGGGCTTACAGTTAAAGTGTAAAAGAAACATAAACAGAATAGTTAGAGATGTGTGAGAACATGAGTGGACATTGCGGGTCAGTATGGTGTGCAATTTACTTAGAAGATATCTTTCAAGATCTCATGAGCAGATGAGGAAGCATGGTGTACTCAGCAGATCCAGTTTTGGTATTTCACAAAAAATGTTACTGTTAAGGAATTAATCAAGAGTATATCTCAATTTACAAGATTTTCTTGATGTCAAAATGGGATGAGCCCTTTAGAAACCTAGCGCTTTTGCAGAACTTTACCTGCAGCATTAATGAACAGATAAACATTCTTTAAAAAGTTTCAAGGCAGAGCTATTGGAGATAATACAGTTGATCAAATACTGTTGTATGGGCCCATAAAAGGTATCCGCTTTGGGCTTTTCTACTGAATTATGTATCTGTGCCTTTCTAATAGACAATTGCTTTTGAATACCACCTGTGTTTCCTAACTGGTTATGGGGAGGCATATGTATATATGTCTCTTTTCCATATTTTCTGTTTTTTCAGATTTTTTTTCTGATCTCTGAGTATGTTGAGCTGCATGAAGATTTTTAGGGAGAAACTTATGATATTAAGTTTATGATTAATCAATAATAACCATTTTTCCTTTTTGAGAGCATGCGCAAATTGTCTTTGTGAATCAGTATGACTCTCTTTAGCGTGGTGCTCATTTTAAAAAGAAAAAAAATTATACAGTTAGCTACCATAAAATAATAACAAAGCCTTAAATGCAAAGTAAAATTCAATTAATGTAAAATCTAATACCAGCACACAGAAAATATTTGCAATGTTTCTTTCTGGCTATGCCTAATAAATAAATTTTTGTAGTTGTTAAAAAGGCATTGTTGTAATCTGTATTAGAACTGACAACATACGTTTACCAGGATGGGGCAGGATAATTTGTCAGTTGAAAATTCTGCCCTCTGCCCTTACTACTTTTATGTTGTACATCAATAGTTGAGGATTTTCAGAGCGGACTTGGAAAAGGCTCCAACCTCTGACAAGACAGAATGATCAAGTTGTCCTAATAAGGACTTTGATATCAAGTGTTCCGGAGGTTTGGCCCCGTGTCTGTCCACTGGAGAAGGTATGCACACTCTGCGCTATAGGAAACAGCATGTGTCCATTAACAGGCAGCTTTTCATCATCTTCTTTTCTCTCCTTGAGCATAAATACAGTTTAAAAAAAACCCTCATATGACTTGTTTCAGAGAGTCATATAGATCAGGTGTTCCCTCCCCTGAAATATTTTCCTACTCAATGATTGTTCTTCTGTTGTCCTTTTGCTGCCTTTTCCAATCTGTTCCCTGCCCTCCTTTCTCCTAATTCCTTTTCGGCAAGCAAAAAGCAGTGGGTGATGACTGAGCCAAACATTTTAGCAAATGGCTGACCCCTTCCTTGGCACTCAGCTCATACAAGAGATTGAAAGGACCTCCCTGACTGTGAAATGGGAGACAGTAGAGAGACCACTGGACTTCATTGTGTAAGAGCTTGACTACAGTCTGAATCAAAGGAAACAAAATAATGATTCTTGCAGGTTAGTTGCTGTGTTGATCAAGTGTGGCTTTTCTTAGCTTCTACTGTTACTGCACTGCACAAGCAGCAATATTATTCTCTCTTTTGAATACTTTTCAGCTAGGCTCCTGCTAAGCAGCTACTGCAGAAATAATAATTTTTTTTAAATCTCTTAGGGTAGGTGCATGCACTTCAAAAAAGAAGTGTAGCATCCCTTATTCCACAGCATCTCAGAAACCCTGGTAACTTGGACGTGGCCCTATATCACACTTGCAGCATACGAGCCTTTTACAGCATCATTACTTTGATATTGTGTAGCTTAACAGAACCACAACTGCCACATTAGCAAAGAGGTCACACAGTCTTCTTTTGCCTTGTAAGATGCAAAACCTTGTGGATATGTTGAGACTGCCATCCTTCCTCAAGGAACAAGTATTCTGCTCCTTTCAGACCCATCGTAAACTTCTGTCATGTTGCTGAAGGATGCAAGCGTAGCTTGCAAATAGCTGATTTGTGAAGGACAAGTCCCAAAGTGTGTTTTCCTCTTATTTCTGTGGTTCTATGAAGGAAGCAAAATTTATTTAAACAGCAGGCTCTTAAGAATAGGCTTACACTCTGATGTCAGTCTAGTCAAGTTTTGATTCCATTTTATTTCCTTTGGGCAAGGCAATGCGTAATTTTCACACGCTGATAATGCCGATTTCTTTGTGCCTTTGCAGTCCTTAGTTCCGCCTTTAGAGATCTATTAGTTTTTCCTATGGCGTGCATATGATTTGGAAAGTCAAGTCATGAGAGAACCTCTGAGACAGACAAGGGCCTTAACTTAAGCCAGCAAAGAAAGGCTTGTTAACAGTATTGTAAAGTCCCAGCATTTAAAAGTCCAGAGTTCAGGTCCTCAAAAGATCAGAGGAGGTTTAACAATTGGGGGAGTTTAAAAAGTGGTATTTTGTATTTATTTGACTTCTGATTTTGAATTGCTTGGGTGCTTAGGGGTTGTACCACTGAAATTTTTCCCACAGCTGTGAGCATAAGCAATTTTCTTTAACTAGAAGAGTATAGGACTTGTCAAATTGCATGCCTTCACAAGCTGGAAATATCAAACATTGTGCAACTCGAAGTAAAATACTGGGAATTTACAATGCTGAAATAAAGACCAAGCTCTTCAGTTCAGCATTGGCATGGATGTAATCATTGCAAAACAAATTTGACTGTGTGTTTGAGATATCGATAGGCATTTATGATAGGATTACTGTTTGTTGCACATTGGCTTTCTGGAATAAAGAGCTAAATTTCAACTATCTGTCTGCCAGAACTCAGTCAATTTGAACTGGCAGTGAAGCTGCAGCACATACGTTAATCATTTTCTCCAGCACCTTGTTTATTCATTTCCATTCTGCCACTGCTGGGTAAGAGTTTTTGGCAGGAAGGTACTATATTTGGCAAAAAAACACATTCTACTGTGCAATGTATTCATGTTGCATATAACATACATGCAACAGTCTGCATAAATGCTTTCAACTGGATCAATCAGAAGTGATTTAGTGCTGCCGGTAATAAAAGTCTACACAGTGAGTCACATTTTCAAGAGTTCAGCATTCAGCAGTTCCCAGTGAAATGATTACAGCCATTGCCCAGCCTCCACGTGAGTCTTAGCCCTTACGTGGTGCATGACGAAGGACTTGAGCTATACCTAGCCTCAATTCTATGTAACAAGCTTTTGCAAATGTGGGTATATTTTTCAGAGGCATCTTTTCAGAGGCAGATATTTTATTGTCTCCTTCTGTCTTTCTCCAAAAGATATTCCTGCCAATCTTTGAAAAATGGTGTTAAGTTTCATCAGTGCTGCTTGCTGCTTGTTTCACGGCAAATTTTCCAATGGAAATGGTCCTCTTTTTTGAGTTATGCTGACACTGTGGTGGTGATGTTTTCTAAAAGGAAAGTGCAACTACTCATTAGACATAATGCCCATCTTCAGAGGGTTGTACATAGTAACATTTGTCGTGCTTTGTGATGACTTCATCATTTACTATGAAACAAAATTTCCTTTCTCTGGCCCCTGCTAGGAGTATTTGCAGAGGAGGAGGGGGGCGCAGACCAGGTGAGCTGCCTAAGGCTATGCCTTTTGTCAGTGGCAGAGCTGGGATCAGAGCTCAAGACCTGCTCATGCCCAGCTCTCCGGATACATCTGCTACGTTGTCTATGCCCAAGTGTGGCACCGACAAGAAAGTCTTGATGGAGACAATACTATCTAACCATTTTATGAGAAGCACACACTTTATCACCCAGCTCTAAAATGCTTTTGAAACAATTGGTGTACACTGCAGGTATCTTTTATAGGTGTGGCCTGAATTAACATTAACCATACCTGAGGTCCCATTCTTGTCATTTACTACTGCTTTGGCATACACGCAGTAGATGTATTTTGAGGAGCAGTGTTTGTCTGAGGGTTTTATCAAGGTTCTCCATCAGAAATAACTGAGCTTTTATTAAACTACTGTGTTGGAGTGTGGAAGAGGCTAGGGATAACGAAGTCTTGCTGTAGTTGTTGCAACCTAGATACTAAAGTCTCAGTAAACTGGGAACAGAACTCTACCAAAAAAAAGCCTATACATGCTGCTCTCTAGGTTTTTTTCTTCTTTTAATTGCAATTTTGTTTTTCTCCAAGTTAATATTTTGGATCAGAGTTTTCACAGTTTCCTCTGAATGTTCATATGCTGCAGGACTGCACCAGAGGCCCAAATTTTCAGGTTTTACTTCAACGAAAATCACATTCAGAAGGAACATGAATATTATTATTTTTAGACTAGTATTTTACAGTATTTCTACTATTTTATTTCTTTTTAACACATAGCCCGTTAGAAATACCCTGTGGCCATATTTATGACATGAAGCAGAACAAGCAGATTTGGTTGTGTATTTTGTAACTGAAGCTAGACTGATTTCTACCTTGTTGCTTATGGAGTAACATGATGTCTAATTTGACTAATTTAATTTCAACCATTAAAAAAAACAAATGTGGGGAGAATGCACTAATTGGCAAAACATAAATTATTATTTCCCTGAAGCCAAAATGTCACTATGTAAAACTTCGGTTATTCTTTGATTAGAGATTCCAGGATTAGGTTTCTCTTTTTTTCTTCTGTATTTGTTTTTTGGTAATTTTTGTTCTTTATAAATTTTGAGGAAAATATCTAAGGAAATATTATTCAGTCTTACTCCGCCAACACATGCAAAAATTGTCTGTTTCATTAGCAATAAAATAGGAAGCTTCTCAAAATATTTTTTTTAGTATATTTTATACAAAATTTATTATCCAGGCAGCTATTTCTGATCAAGATACAGCCAAGCAAGAAAAGAAAAAGCTGTTATAAATCCTCTCATTTGCAGTGGACAAAACAAGTAAAAAATTGTTTTTATTCTCTACTGGCTCTACAGTGTATCTGTTTTTAAACAATTAACAGAGAGTACCAAAGCCTCCCTCTTCCAAATCAAAATATTGCTGTCTGAACCAAACATGTGTGACTTCTGGTATGAAGCCTTCAGTTCTTAAAACATAATCAGCAAACAAGAAATATTTACCTTTGGGCCTGGAATAGGAGATACAGAACTGTGCCACAGAGTTCTTCGCAACTTTCCCAAGAAATCTTAACATTTTGCCTTTTACTTTTTAGCATTTGTATTTTAAGCGTATTTTTTAGCCTGATATACCTGTGGATATCAGTAAGGCTAGTTTGAAGCGTATATATACTAAATATTCACTGGGAAATTGTCACAGCATGTCAGTGTTGCAGTTTATATTAAAATAAAGGCATGTTTGTGGGAATCAAGAGACCTTGGCCCGTTCCCATTCCTGTCACTGACTGCTGAGTGACCTTGGGCAAGTCACAGACTCTGGGCTTCCGCTTGACTTCTCTGTGCAGTGCTGGTTCTGAGTACCTTTCATTCGTGGATACTTGTACAAGGTCATAGTATTCTTTGAGAGTATTCTGGAAGTTACTTTCCTATTCCCCTTCACCCTGATATTCGTGCACTCCCTTTCTAGAGTTAAGAAGCCAGAACACCCATGTGAAGGGTCTAAATACATACAATTTCGGTGTCTCTTTAACACCTACCGGGCATAGTTGCACAACAGATAACCAGAATCTAAATAATCACAGGCAAAAATTTATTTTAAATGAAATCTATGTGTTAGACGTGTGAGGGAAGAGAGTAAGAAATTTTGAAAGATGCAAATGCTTGTTAAGTGCCTACCTTTCTTTCATAGTCCGTGTATGCTATTTCAAAGAGAACTGGTAAAAGCTCCCATGACATACAAGGCCATGGGCTGGCCTTCCTGCCCTTTCTGTGCTACATTCTCTGCCAGTAGATGTTTTTTTATGATATAGGTGTGCATGTCTGGATGTGGAAAGCTCCAATAAGGAACAAATATATGCAGCAACACCACAAGAAAAGGCAGAGGCTGCAACTTTTATTTTATTTTAGGCTGCAGCAGAAGATTCTGAATTAAATGTTCAGGCAGCCTGACAGTTGGATTGAGTTTCATTTTACCAGATAGCCCTCCTGAATAAATGCTTGTTCCTCAGTCTTTAAAAGGATGAATTCAATTTCATCCTCTATAAATAACAGGTACATGAAATACTTAGGGTTTCAGAGAGTTTATTTTTTTTAAAAAGTTCAAGGTGGACAGATGAAGAAAGGCTTAGAAAATGGTATGTCTCTCCTTGTGATCTTTCTGTAACTCTAATTTATGGTGATGAATGTTCCTCCCTGTCCTCTTGCCTAAGCGTCTGCCTCAGGAGCAGTACACATCTTCCCAGGGTTAACACAGTGCTGAGAGGGAATGTGGGTGTGTTCCAGGGGACTGCTCAGTACAAACCCCGCCCAAGGAGAAGAAGGGGCTTCTACATTTAATAGAGAAGTAAACGATGATAGAATAGGATGATCTTTACATGAAGACTTTGGAGTTGGAAAGACTGAGCTTTGACTTCTGCCTTTCCATTTCTGTCTCTAACAACTTCTTGTCTAACTTCAGCAATCACTTAATATGGGCAGTTCAGTTGCATGTCCCCAAAATGAAGCTAATATACAGAAGTGTTGAAAATGAATCTGTTCATGCAGAAGTGATGCTTACAACAAAACTAATGGATAAATACATAGATAAGTAGCTCTAATGAGAAAAATGCTTCTGAAGTTTAGACAGACATGAATCCTGCATTTTCTCCCATGGATGATATCAGCTTAGTGGGGCATAACCACATCGCTCACTATCATGAAGATCCTTAAAAAGAATTTTTATTCACGTCTATTATATATTGCACCAATATGTCTTTGTTATTACATAATAATTTAAAAAGGAATGTATGTATAAACTAAAATTTGTTATTCTTGTATGAAACTCATCTATACAAACATATAAATGAAAGCCAAACATACATATATACATACAAAATTTCTAATATTTATTTGATACTCTCTACGTATATATCAGTTATATCCTAGCTATATTCCTGGTACTTAATTCAGTCACCACAGTATTGTAGCCATGTCTAGCACGTCACAACTGGCAACCATAAACCTCTAGTGAGAGTTTTTGTTCTGCATCATTTTGTATTCTGTAACTGAGTTATAACTGAATTCTTGCTAACGTTCATGATTTTGGCTGATTTTTATAGTCTGTTGTGTTGGCAACTAAAGAAATACTGTGGAGCATCTTTAGGCCAATGGTGCTTTCTACTATATAATCTTATTCCAAAATTTGCACTAAGTCTGAGGACTTCCCTTTTTGATGTTTTACAACAGTGTATGACAAAGAACACCCGTAACAGTTGCATTTTGTTCTGTCAAATGTAACAGAGGTCTGTGATGTTTCTCTCTGGTGTATTTTCTTTCAGTTGTAGACACACTTTGTGACATACAGTGTTTACCTGGGGTCCTTCCACCTCCCTGTGCAGAGAGTAGAATCAGTTCAGACATTCTTCTAACAGCTAATATTAAAGGACTCGTCCTTCTGTGAGCACTCAAAGTATCTGTCACTTGGACAAGATCTGCTTATTTAGCTCATGGTGGCACTAAAATCAGAAAATGTTTTGTGTTGAAAAAAAGAATAGGAAAGTAATTCCTTAAAGTAATACATTAAATTGAGCTATAGCTTTAAAATTAAACAGCCTCCCCCTAAACAACCAAAAAAGGAACTTAAAAACTTTGGTCATTGCAATAATATGTAATGATCTCTTAGATCCTGCAGTAAACTGATATTATTCTAACTTTTTTTAATCTGACACACTTTCACAAGAACATATTCTCTCAGCACAGCCCCCTGACATAGAGCTAATTTAGAGAAGATTTGGGAGTATGATGCAATATCAGCTGCGTTTGCATAACTCATCGCTGTTTTCATTTGAAATCTCTCGTTAAGACTCATATTACTGTTTGGAAACTTACTCAGTTCTTTCCTTTTCAATGACTGAGCCGATTTGGTGAATTTCTAAGTATATTAAATATGCTGGGAATGAAAAAGAAGCTTAAGATCATACTAGATATTAAATTATAACATTATTCATACCCAAATGAAGATTTCAGGCTAGGATACTAATTGAAAATGCCAAGTTTACAAGTAAACAAATTATTTTAGTACACAAACAAATAAGAACTTACAGTGTCCACAGTATTTTCTTGTTACATAATTTGTTCCAAGAATTCAGTTTTCCTGAATCCTTTCTTAATTTTTTGGAACTAAAACCTGAGCAGTTCATTTAAATTGTTCATAGAAATAGTTTTATTATAATTTCATTGTTTAAAAATGTGTATGCGCTGCCATATCAGAGAAAAGCCTGAAAAAACTCATTGGCGAAAAGAAAATTAATTTTTAGCATAGTGAGTGCTTTATTTTAAAAAGCTCATACACCTAGTATTCCCAGATTGTCTGCAACTAGTTTTGTGGTTGAATTTGCTCCCATACATTATTATATTAAATTTTATTCTAGTTAAAGCATAAACTATCCACTTGTTTTCCATTAAAGTTATTGTACAGAAAAATGCGAAGTAAATTAAATCATCCTTTTATGTTCTTTCTCCTTAACTCTATTCGGTAAGTCATTTTAAAATCAATAAAAACCTGAAATTCAACAAACATTTTTCAAAATGGTATTTATATGTTTAAAATACTTTTTCTTACCATTTACAGTAGTTGGAATGATTCAGTTGCACTTAAAATATTTTTAAAAGTTCCCACAGAATTCCATGTGAAGTATTATTCAGATCTATCAATATTATACCTTGACTTCATAAAATACCACTAACCAAAACTGAAAACACAAGGATTACATTGCACTTGTTCTCTTTACATATTAAAAAATTCTTTAATGACTATGTATCAGCGGAAAAAAAAAAATTGAACTACAGCATATGCAATTAAGAATTTCATATAGATGCCAAAGTTGCTGACTGCTAAAGCTGAGTCAATAAAGTTCGTATTAATTGAAATTCGGCAATGTCTAGGGCAAATGTTAAGCTGAAATAGACAGCATTTTAAATCTGTTTTGCCATTCAGATGCATATAATCCACTGAGTTCTGACAAACCTGGGCCTTGTAGACCTTGCAGATTCAGCCCAGAGTTCGACCAGTCAGGTTAAATTTCCTGGCCCACTTCTGCTACTTTGATTGTGACCATTGCCCAGAAAAAAAGAAAAAGAAAAAAAAACACCACACCCACACACAGACCTCCAAAAAGATCATCATGGAAGTTATATTTCTTTAGTGAAAATTCTTATTCAACCTCTTAACAAAGAAATTCATTAACAAAAAAAAACCTTGAACCAAGTCTTCAAGGTTTGGTTTTATTATTAAAAAAAAAAGGTGTTTTTGAGAATGAAAACCACCTTTGGTGAAGTATTGAATCTTGTTTGCATTGAATAGATTTGATAGTTTTTTCTCTTGCTTTGGCTTTTTTTTCATACAAAGGAAGATAAAAGCAGTGATAAAACATCTAGTGAGTATTCAAAGCAGAGAAGTTGCAGAAATTGATGTGAAAAAGGGAAGCGTGTGAGGATGAACACACGTGTTGTGAGCAACCCCCTGAAACAGATCTGCGTTGCCTCAGCAGCTTTCCCAAATGCTGTGTTTGGGTGCCGGCCTGAGGTGCTCTCGAAACGTCCCGTTGTTTCAACAGTGAAATTATACTGTGGTCCAGATACCTCACTTCATTAGGTTCTGCAGGATAGTCACCCAGCCCAAACAGAAACAAAACTCTACTTTATATTTTCCTGGGAAAAAACAAGCTAATCTCATGTGAAACTTCCTTATTTCTTAACCTGACTGTTTTTAAATACGTATAACCTACATATGCGATACCTTTGTTTTGAACATCTGTTGTGAGATTAAAATAAGATCTTAATTTCTGGTATGCTATTGATGTTCAAAAAATGTAGGATAGAAAGCGTTATTAGCTATCTGCTGGTTGACAAGAGGGCAGGATTAGGTTTCTTTAAGGGAATTACACTTTTGATGACCCCGCTACATATAAAACATGTTAGCTAATGGGGGTGCAGAGGGGGCAGATTTAAGTGTTTGATCAGGAAATCCTGCATGAGCATATTGGATGGAAATTTGATTAGTAACCTTAGTGACAAGGGGATCAGATCCACTCTCTACATACAATCAGATCTGGCAGTACATGCTTTTTTGTCTCTTTGAAGGAAGGGAACATTTGTACAGAATCAAGACAGCGTATTGGATAATTTAAAAAGCTGTTACATATTGAAACCTGGAAAATCACCTTTTTCATTTTATTTTGGAAATATGCTTGCAGTTATCCTGGTGTGTTTTTTCTTTTAAAAAAAAAAAATAGGAGAAAAGAGTAAAGCTTTTAGCATTTACAAGAAATATTTTCTAAAATATAGGTTTTTCCTAAAAATAATTGTATTTTACCTCAGTGTCGTAAAGAATGTTGGAAAAAGAGCAGAATGAGAAAAACACTTTTATCTATATTTACCCAATATTTGTGCATCAGTATCATTATGCTTTTATAGTGGTTGTAAGCATTATATCTGTTGAGAAAGTTGATTTAGTTTTGAAAGCCAGTTTATTTTTTTAGGTCATTAAAGCGTGCTATCATGTTTTTAACTAACATGTTAAAAATAAATATTTCTGTGTTTTGATAGCAAAGCTCTTTTATTTGTGTTTGATTTTTGAGGGGAGCTCAAACTGACTGTAGAAATCAAAAGGCCTCCCTTTTCTTTAGTGAGAAGTGTAAATTGAGAATGATAATGTGGTGACGCTGATTCACACTAGCCAAGCATCTGGACCCAACTGTTTGTTTTATAAAGAAAGAAGGAAAAACGAACTACCTCCTGCTCTCAAATACCTGTGCGTGAAAGGGACCAATATTGCATGTAGCTGTACAGCAGCTTGTAGTGTAGAAGTACCCCGGTTATATTTTGCTTACACTGCTGCCTGTACCCACTGAGAACAAAGCAGTTCATCGAATCCATGTAGACTCCTTAGCCATGAAGAACTGAGTGTCCTCTGCTTCATGTGAAGAGGTAACGAGGTCTGATACAGTGTTGGCATGTGAGGCAGGAAATTTTGCTGATAATGCACCACCATACAGAGTAGAAGACCTGGGTTCAAATGTTGGCTCTGCTACCAACCTTAAATAAGTCATTTCCTACCTCTTTGCTCCCTCTTCCGCTGACCTACTCTGTTTTGGTTTCCAGTTATCGAGGGTGGGATGGGGGCTTGGAGCATCTACCACGTGTCAGTACAGCATTTAGCATCAGTGGCTCTCAGGCTGTGGCTGAGTGTCAGGATGCTACTGTATTATAAATAAGATTTAGTTATCACAGGAAATCCTGGCACCTGGCAAGGCAGGCTGTTCCTGTGCTTTAAACTGGGTGTAGACTTTAGCTCTCACTTACTTGGGATTTTCATATTTTTAAGGACAATAGTATGGACATTCAGGACATGAAATCAGCCTCTGAGTTTGAAAAGGAAAAGCACGTCAAATTTTCCAGTGTGTTGTGGAAAAAAGTACTCAGAGTAACCTTTTTATATAAAGTCCACTGCTAGAAGTAATTAAGTAATAACATCTGATGACACAAGGACTGTCATCTGTTTAAACTCAAAAAACTGGAAAGCTCAAGGATCCTAGATATCAGATAACAGGAGTGCCTGTGTTGTGGAGCTCCTTAGCGACTCTGTGCTTGGGGTGGATGAGAATTAGCGATCAAAAATGCTAATTTTTAAAAAGCCATGCGTTCAGGAAAAAATAGACAAATGGCATGGGAATGGTTCTCAGCAGCCTCAGACCTTTAACTAGCATTGCTCCTCTGATGTCAGTGGAACATCTTTTTCTTTATATGTACATAAACTACAGGAGAATCAGGCCCTGTGTGTATTATCTGAACCCAGATGTATATACAGTCTTGGAACGCACTGAAGAATTTGCAATTTATTTTCTAAAAGTAGTTAAACGAGTATTAGCCTTTCCAGTGAGTTTGATAACATTATTTTGCATTTCATTTATACAATAGTCTCATGAGAACAGCCAATACTTTCATTGTAATTAATTCCTCTAATCGTTCAAAAATAACACACCCACCAGTTTAAGGCCTCCTGCCCTTAGGATACAGTAAATGTTTGAAGTTGCTTTTTTCATTTTACTACTTGATGTCAAAATACTTAAGAGTTGTTTTCTCCTTATAGCTAATATTAATTTTTTCTCTTTTTAATTCTATGGTCCTAATTGCAGAGAGTTATAAAGGAATGACAAAATATAGTGGAAAAAAAGATTCTGATCGGATTATAAAGGCTAACAACTAACCAGCAAAGTGGAACTTTTTTTTTAACACCATCCAATGATGTCACCAGTTTGAGGTTTCTCTGGGACTTTATTAAAATGTTTGTGACAGAGCCAATGTAAACCATCCTAAATCTAACACAGAGCTGAAAGGACTGATTTTAGGGAATGCAAAGATATGGATCATTGGGTCTGTCGAAGCGGCATCTTGAGCCAATTATTGGTGTCATCTTGAGCCAATTTAATCAATCCAAGGGGGACTCAAAGGGGGTGGGGGTGCAGGGTTGCAAGTGTTGGTCAAACATTCTGGCAAAAACGCATTTGTTGTAACAGCAACCAATCTCTAGTGTGTTGACTTACTTCCTATACATCTTGGTTTGTGCATACTGTAAATAACTGATCAGTCATTTGTACTGCTTTTAGGTTTTTAATCACTGGGCAAGTTTTTAGATGATGTGATTGTACGTACACATACACGAGCTTAAATTTATTTAAGATACTCTAAAGTGGAGGTAATTTAGCATAAAAGAACCTGAAATATCATATGGTGTTACTTTCAAGATAGTAAAAGTATACAAATATATTTCTAAAGAGTAACATCTACTGACACTATCTGAGCCTAATCTTGTACACAAGATTTGTATAATATAATTTGTATATAATATAAACTACTCACACAGTGTAAAGGCTACTCAGTTGAGGAAAGGTAACCTACAACAAAATTACTAGCAAAAGAGAATTTAAGTGAGAAGTGTAGCTCTTAAAGCTTAATCATGTAATTTTGTTTTATCCGGATAGATCCATAGCAACAATTTTCAGTCAGAAAATATATGTGAAAAATAGTTTAATTTGAATTCTATTCAAAGCCTCTTTTAAAGAGTTTTGGTTTGCTTTTTCACTCTAGGATAAGATAATATCGTGGTATGCTTAAGAGAGTTTTATATAAGTTAAAATCCTGCACACTCTCCCTCATTCAGTAACTTCTATTAAAAAAAAAAACAAAAAAAAAAAAAAAAAAACAAAAAAAAAAAACACAAAGAATCCTCTTCGTCACTGGGATTTTTCACCTAGATGAGCATTTGTAAGTTAGGGTACTATACATATTCTCTTGTAACTACATATGCAGTTGTAATTTATAATTTATTATTTAAATTTTAGATCACAAAAGTTTCCTAATAGTTCTGCAATTTGCATCTTGCATTTTTTTAAAGGTAGAGACATGGTTAACCTCTATAGAGTAAGAAGTGAGAGAATAAATTATAAATAGATATAGGTAATAGTAAGGACAAACAGTAGAAACAGCATACAAATCCATGCATGTTAGGATTAAAAATAGATTTCTTACATGTGATACATGTGATACATGTGATAAATATGTAGTAAATTTTAAGTATGACTCATGAAGATTATCTATGACTATTCAAACTAAATTAGTGAGAAGGGGATATTTGTTTTGGACAAGATGTCTTGGAAAAGCAATTTACATGTTTTAGAACTGTTAACACTGCAGCAAGTTATGTCACACTGCAGCACAGAAACGACTGAATGCAAGGAGATGGAATGTGAGATGAGCCGATAATATAAAAGCTAAAATTTAAGGAAGTACGCACTCAGCTTTACTATTGTATCTTTGGTGTTAAAAAAATGGTTATTTGCTTTAACATATCCCAGCAGATGAGGAAAAGAACACTTAGATAAGTGTCCAAAAACAACTTCTTCTACCTTACTGCATTCACTCAGTGGGCCTGTTCTTACCCTTCAAGTTGTCTTTCTTACTGCTAAATGCACATTGTAAAAATAACAGTGAATACACTGAAGAATGTTTGTAGTGTGTTTACTTAGCTCTACACCTATGCTATTTCTTCGCATGCCCACTGTTGTCAGTGCATATTTCTCTCCAAAATAAAGAATTAAAATCTTCAGATGGGTAGATAGGCAAAAGGTCAGTTAGTCCTCTGCATGTTGAGAGTATTTCAGAATAGGTAAGCATATCTCTGCATCAGGGTCTGCTTCTCACAGTAGTGCAAGGAAAAGGTGTGACAGCAGAGCAGCAACGTTAAACAAAAGTAAGGTGGATCATAAGTGCAATACTTAAATCATTTGAGATAGGATCCTTCAAATAAACATCTTCTGCAAAAGTGTTGGTTTGTTTGACAGTGAATTAATTCTATATTCCACCAGCAGAAAAAAGCTGATTTTAAATTTAAGATGCAAGGTGTGTCAGCTTACAAGAATCACATAGAAATTCCTACTCTTCAATGCATTCACAGCTCAAAAAATATTATTAGTGTTTAATTTGTCAGTAAAAGAACATTTTTGTTATACTTATAAATTGTATTATACTTTTTATCACTCCTACCCAGTGTACATTTTCATCTTAGACGTAGCAACATATTTATGATGGTTCAATTTCAGCTATAATCTGCTGGCTCTAGGTCTGTAATTTATTATTTGCTCTAAAAGATCAGGTCCAGAGTTTAAACGTCCCTAGCTGAAAGTTTATACCAGTCCGGACAGAAAATTATTCTCTATGCCTAGGTTGAAGTACATTACTTCTTTATTGAATTAATTATGATAAGGATCATAACTTTAAACTAGGGGTGAGGTGCTGGCTTTCTACTAGGATTGCTTGAAGCAATTTTCATCTGAACATTTTTGTAGAGTTATTGAGTCTGGCAGGTCTGAACTTTACAAGAGAGTAACTTTCTCCACAACTTAAAAGAGGTTGGACATTGATCCAGGCAAAGGTTTACCATATCCCATGTCTGTAGCCAGAAAAATTTGCACTGCATACTGAACAAATAACTACAGAACCAAATTAAACACATCTTATGAGCTTTTAAAATAAAAGCAATGCTGGCCCTTTCCCTGAGGGATCGATCAGGGAACTGAATTAATATGACAGCTTTACTTCTTTTTTGTTTGTTTGAAGTAGAAGTCTAAAATGATTTTTGGTCAAGAAGGAATTAGTCTACTAAATATGTATACATGAGTCTATGAACCATGTATATTCAGTGACAAATTTTATATCTCTATCAGATTGGAAAAAGTTGGGCTTCAAAAGCAAGTAAAGATGTTAATCCTACAATGACTGTTCCCCCCTGATTGGATTAAAAGGCCTATGAACAATGGAAGGAAATTACAGATCTTTGAAAAATTTGAAAAGCAGTTAAGAAAGAAGAAAAACATTCAGTTTGAGAAAAGCAGGTTCCGATAGCTGTTCTATTGTCTTGGGTCAAACACTCAGAGTTTGTGCAAGACCATAAACAAGAGGCCCTCTGGGAAAGCTATGGTTTAAGTGACTTACCTAGAATTACATAAGAATTCTATGGCTCAGATTGGATTAGGAATAATTTATTAGGGTGAAGGGGGACTATTTTTTCATCCACTTTGTGTTGTATTACCTATGTTACACCTTTTTCAGAGTAAGAGAGGCAACAGGCTCTCATCTAACAACACCCTCAGTCATATAACTGCTCAAAAAAGTAAATATTAACTTAGTGTAACATTTTGAAATTTCAGAGCTGTTTCTATTAAAAGGCTGAAACTCAATTGTACTTTTTTTGATGTTATTTTATAATATAAAATATTAGTATTTTAATTCTTCAGAATTTTCAATTATTTGCTTCCCGCTCTTTTATGCCACTGAATCAAGTAACAGGAAAAATGTCCGATATATTCTTCTCTTTCATTTTTATTTTGCTGCTTTTCCTAATTTCTGTCCTGGAAAGTTTAAAGTAGTAAATGGAGAGACAGCAATCTGTAACAAAGCCCCTCTGCATTTTCAAAACTTTCTGGCTATGAAAACGGGGAGTTTTTTCAGCCTTAATAGCATTACTTTCACATCATACATTTTTGTTTCAGTTCTGTAATTTGTTAGTTTGAAAAATAAAAATACCTTTTTTCTATTACAAGCAAACAACAAGAAATCTACACCCAATTTGACAATAGAAATTGTATGGGAATAATCTTGAGAGCTGGGGCACTGAAGCAGCAAGTACAATTACCATTTTAACTTGCAAATCTCATTAAAATCTTTGTCTTGCCATGAGAGCAGAGAGGAAGAAGGAGGATATGCTGATTTGCTACAAAGAGATAGTAGATGCCTGTTATTACACAATGGAGTGGTATTTACGGGTGTGTAAGACCATCTATAAAATGTTCTTGCCTCATTGAAATGCTGAAATTAGTGGCAAAACTCCCCTTGTCTTTTATGGACTTACCGAGTCTTACATTACATTATAAATGTAAGTCAATTTTATTTGATATATTGATCTTTTACCTTGTCAAGTCAGTAAATATTTTAGTTCTGCCCCATTTCCCATTATTCACTTCCTGTTCAACATTGTGGCGATACAAATGCAAAAGCAGCATTCCACAAGGCAGTGTATCCTGGAAGCTACACTGGCATACGGCAGATTATCTTCTGTCCCATAACAAAGGAACTAAGAATATTAAGTGCTTACTTTGCCCATTAGAGAGAAAAAGAAAGAGGATAAGAACATTCATGCCATCCCTTTTTGGGGGTTCTTTCTGCCAATTCTTTAAATACTTAAATCTAATGGAATACTCGGTGCTCAGCTGGAATAGAAAAGACATCTGAAATATCAAGCAAGGAATTGATGACAAAAAAAGAGAAATTTTACCTTTGTGATATGGTTCCTTCTTAAACTGTACATGTAGGTTTGGTCATCCCAGCTCAAAAATGTATAGTAGATCCAGAAAAGATGTAGAATAGTGCAACAACAATAATCAGAGGCATAAAACATGTTCCCTCAAGGGAGATAAACAGAGTAGGATTCTGTCTTGAAAGAGATAATTGGTGGACAGATATTAAATATGACAGAGGTCCATACAAAATTTGTAATAATATTAAGCAAGTACTATGAAGAAGGAGAGTTAGAAATGTTTATTCAATGTTTTTCCCAAAATAAAACTTATATGCTGTCCAGTGAATTTGTCAAGCAATAGATTTAAAACAAAAGAAACATGACATTTTTCATGAAGTTAATAACTATAAAATGAAATTTGTAGCCCTCAGATGTTTGGGGGTAAAACAGGGTCTCAAAAAGAAACTACACAAGTTTGAGGAGGGTAGTCATCATTGACATCTAAACAAAGTGCAAATTTCATCTCTAGAAGCCCTTCATCCATTGATTTCTAAATGATAGGAGGTTACACCAGAGAACAGACTGGCCTCAACTTCTGGCTTTCTTCAAGCCCGTACTGTTGGCAGCTGTGGAAGACTGTAGGCCGGGCAGCCTTGTCATGGATGTTCATAGCTCCTACCAATATTGGAGTGTCCATTGCCATTATCTTTCCTCTTATTCCAACTATATTTTGTGGAGTCTGTTCTGTTTGGTCTTAAATATATTTTCAAGAGATCTACTTTATTCTGCATCTTGTTCCTCTTGACTGCGCATCCTGCCTGGATTCAGTGCATGGAAAAACCAGCCTTTAATGGCCCTGGGTCCGGTACCACATTCAATGCCAAATATAAGTGCTAATAATAATACAAGACAGAATTCACAATACTTACAGTTCACTAAGAGTGTTCATTTAGTGTTTGAGATGCCCTGAGCAATTCTTCAGACAAGTGCTCATTTGGAACATCAGCACTACCAGTCTGTAAGTCTGGTTGTTTCATGTCTTCATGCCCTGTTATCTCAACCTTTAGAATTTGCTCCTTGCCTGAAGCCACTAGTCAAAAGGCCAGGGGCACCGTGCTTGGTGCCCCTTTTAGTCTTCTCTTTTCTGACATCTGTGTAAACTTTTCCTCCATTGTAGTTGGTCGTCAGGACTAATAGATTTATGTGAGCAAACTCTTAGGTTAAGGTCTCTGTTTGTAGCCATTTCCTAGCCCTAGGGAAGTAGAACAGCATTTACAAAAGACGGTGGAGTATCTCAGAATCCCAAATCACATGGACTATTTCTGTGTTTTCCCTGTTCTCTGTGGGTCGGCAGTCCTTAGTCCTTGGCATCTTTTCCATACACGGTGCCATTTTGGTTATCACTTTTCTTCCTGAACAAAGCAGGAGCTGGTGACAGGCAATATGACACTGTTGTTACCTACAATTTGATAGGACCATATCCAGGTCATCATCTGATCTTCAGAGTGCTCTATTTAGGCAGTTAGTTATTTTGGCAACATTTTCCACCAGTACTACATGAGGGAATAACTGGTTTCACTCTTCTGTTGCCCTCCTGCCCTGTGGGTTAAAGTATAACTATATTTTAGGCCTTTTAAATTTATAGTATATTTTCAAGTATCTCATTTCTAGTACTGAACTGAAATGACATGAAAAGGGTATGATGTCTCCCAAAGAGAAGACTACATGTACACAAATGTATGCATTGGATGTAACTTATTTATCCTTATTTATATTATATCTAAAAATGTATATCACCTTATTTGTTTTTATATCCTTTTATTTATATTTATTTATACTTGCTTTGTTTCTTTTCTGATGAAATATAGCTATAATCTCTAACATCCAGTTAGATGGAAATAGTGTTTTGTTGTGCTTCTGGGTTGATGTCTCAGTCATTAATAACGTTGTCCATTACTCCAAAAGAGCAGTTCTGCTTTTCTCCTTCCTAAGTAGCACACCCTCTACTGCTGCTGAGAAGCATTTCCAAAGTGATGTAATCCACTCAATTTCTTCTGTCTTTTTTCCTACTGCCAGGCATTGCCTTAGTTTGAGATGGTTGCTGCAATGTTGTTGACATGTTTGGGTTAGTTTTGGTGAACTCTGTCTGTATTCTCTTTTTTTCTTACAGTATTTTGAATTCTGTTTAGGAGATACTGTATCAGAGCTGGCTGCTTCCATAAACTCCATTCTTGGACAGCGTGAATTTCTTTATTTGGCAAATGTTCATTTCTGGGGTTTCTTATATCTCTTTCCAAGAGTTTTGCCTGGAATTTCGATAATTATCAGGTCTTTTGTCAAGGACTCGTCCCTTCCCCATAATTGGTTTCTTAGTTTATGATTAGCAAAGTCTTTTATCACCACCTTTTTCTATTTTGCTTAGCGTATTTTTCTTTGTGCTTCTTTATATCCTTCAGCTCAGGTCTTCTCTTGCTGCTTTAATGCAATTAGTTAATAGCTAGCTTGCTTCTCTTGGTTAACACAAGCACCTTAAAGCACTTGCTATCAGAAATACAGATCAGTTCTGACTGTTCTCTCTGTGGCTGTAGCCCAGGATTTGCCGATTCTGAGCACATCTGTGAGAACATTTGCAGGCTGATTGCTCTGTCTGTCCACGCTGGCCAGGAGCTGTGTCATTGTGCTAGCATGAAGCCAGACCTGAAGTAGCGAGTCCTGTTGAAACTGAACCATACTTTCAGTCCATGCTTCTGGGCCTTCCAAACTGTTGGGTTTTTTTTTGTTTTAGGAGAGTGATTTTAAAAACAATTGTGTCCCTTGATCATTTGTCAAGATTTTATTTTCTGTAAAAGGTGACTTTTTTGAGAACATGAGGAAGCAACTCAGTAGATAAAAATGTTGTGTTCAATAATAACAGTAGTAATGATGGGTCCTGTGAGATGCAGCTATGGTAGCAAATATTTCCCATGAAAGGGGAGTCCAAATCTTCTATTTCTGCATGCTCAAATAGTGGTGCATCTGGCCAGATGGAGAAAGCTCAGCGCTCTACGTGCCACTGAACAGTTTTGAACATCTGACCTCTGTGTTTTGATGACAAAAAAGGAGTTGAATTCTCTCAAAGGTCTGGGACTTAGTTGCCAATTCTGAGCATTACTGAAAACCAGGTCCCTTTAATTCCACTTACTAAAGACAACCACAGGTTTCCCCAACACCAGATTTTCCTCAAGTCGTTTTGCTGAGGATTTCCCCTGCCTTTATGCCAGAGCAATTTGTCCAGTGCATATGCATAGGCTGAAGGGAGAGGAGATTAAACCAAGGAACTGCCTCTTGCTCTCCACTAATGCTTCTGCTTCTTCAGGCCTCTGAAAAAGAGGAAAAACAATATATCTTCCATTAATATTTCTTTAAGGTAATAAATGTAAGATGATAACTAGAGAAGTGAAGAGGAGGGAGCTGGTTTCTGTTGGGTTTTTCCCTCTATAGTAAGGAATTGATTCATCATAAATTATAATTTTAATTTCTATTGTTTTATCACAAATCCTTTCCATTGCACCAAAACATGGGTTTTCTTTGAAGGCAGTTGCAATGCTTTTCTCACAGACAGCTGAGTTCAGTCCTGATGTGCAAGACACTTTAAAATCCTTGAATTTTGCAAGTATTGTTGCTGCATCCTATTTGCACATCAAATAGACAAAAAGCTGTTTGAAAAGTCTCTTAGCACTTTACATGAAGAGTTTTGGCAAAAGTGCTGCATATGAATTTGGCTCTGACAATCAATCTGTTTTTATGCAGGCATTGAGCCTTTGTCTTTTAATTTTGATGTAATCTTTTAATTCTAATGGTCCATAGTTAACTTTGCCAATAGGGGTTTTCTCCTAGCGCCACCACATATTTTGTACAGAGTGCAGAAAGCCAAGTTCTTCTCTTAACACATTTGTTTAGGCTTTATAGTATACTAATATTATGTTATTGATGTTTGTAAGACTGTTTTTCATGTTTGGAAGCTTTCACTGCATTTGATTTTAATTTTGCTCTGCTTTTTGCACTCTACTATAGATTAATGCAGTGTTTAAAAGAGACAGCAACCTACTTTAATGACATTCTTAAGTCTCAGGCCAGATTAATTATAGCATAGTAACGTTTTTGCCTTAGTAACAGCTGAAGTGGGTTGTGTCAACAAGATGGAATTTGACTCACTTAGGCCGTAGCGCCCCTTTTTAGGACTGCATGTAAATGATTACGGTTACAGAGAACATGTGGACAGTGAGTGTGTATTACTGTGAACTCGGCAGTGGATGAAAAACATCTGCCTCATTGAGCATCCTTTTACAGACAACCATCCAAGACACGCCTTTTGAAATCAGCATTCTTGATTTTTTTTATATCAGCCAAGGTAAGCATAACCTTAACCTTCCCAAGAAACTATTTCTAGGTGGGATGCTGACAGGGATTGCGAACCTTGAAGACTGGGTATTACGTTATCTGTTTATATCGTGCACATACAGTCAGTTCTCTAAATTCATGATCTACAACGAAAACATCAGAGTGCTCTGGGCAGCCTTGTTTTTACGTAACTGCTGGAAGCATGTTTTTTGGAACTAACTAGGCCTTTGAGAAGGCACTCAGACTATGTGTGATGGTGTGTACTGGGCCTGCTATGAGTAATGTGTACAATTTGCTCCTAACTGTATGCAAGCTGTGGGCTCAAAAGCACCTAAGACTTGATAGGAAGCTTTCTGTAATGAACCACCTCTCCATGAGAACAGAATGAGGAGAAAGCTAACCTGGATGGTTACATTGAAAGAACTAGTCTGAAATCAGGGATTGCCACCTTTTCTCAAAGATGTAAGTATTTTGTGGAGAGGTGGCTTCATGTCCGTCATGTGTATGCTGTGACACATGTTTGTTTTTTTAATGTGCTTCTTGGCTTGCTTACCCAGTCTTCAAATGCCATCTTGGGCGAGAAAAGAAGCTCCGTACCATGGGATGAACGTGAGCCCTGTACCTGCATTTGTGTGGCATTTGGTTGGAATCAATAATTTATGCCTCTTAGCAGGACTGAGGAACCTGAGGTTCAACAAACACCATCTGTGACAACATGGTTTCTAGTCAGTGCAGAGCACAGTCAGGAATGGCCTTGCATCTGCTTGCAAAAGATCATGGAAACATATTCCACTTTGTACAGCATCTCTCTGTATCATATCTCGGGTCTTCACTCCCGAGAAAGAAAGTAGTATTTATTTAGCCAGATCACCAGTGATCAATCTTTAGCATATATATAAAGAGATTCTCAGAAGTATTTGGAAGCTAATGGGAGAAACTGAAACACTTCTAAAAATGTCTTTGGGTGTATGTCCGTACCTAGAAACCTGAAACTTGAAAGCATCTTCAAGCATTAAAACACTGTTACGCCTCTTATCTTAATTAATATCTTAATTAACTTTCTAAAACACTCCAGAATGTGTGAACTTCAATTCCTGGTGCTCCAGCATTGAACTGAAAGACAGTCTCCCCTTCTAGGTTCTTTGCACCAGTTTTGGTATTAATAACTTTGTGGCTCTAAACTTAACACAGTCTAGTCAATCCAAATGCCAATAGATCTGAGTCTTTGAATACTATTTTTTTAGGTATTCTGTCATGGGTAAAAATAAGATTAAATGTCAGTGACATTAAAGTCCAATTTAAATCAGTTTTCATAATCAACAATAAGTTTCACTGAATATGGCAATGCCTGGTGAGAAAATACTTGTAATTTACCAACAATGTGAATCCCTGGCACCCTATCACTGTTAACAGAAGATCCTGTTCGAGGACATAGCAAAATGATCATTTTTGTTTACATTTCTTATTAAAAACAACTGATAGAATGCATTTGAAATTTATCTTGCATGTTAAGGATGAGCCTCAACAATGTCAGCATGTTCTCACATTTAAACTCTTATGAAAAAATAGATAGAAAAATAATATGAACTTCTAATAGAGGAAGTATTTTAGCTTGCATATTCAGATCAAATCCTCCTTCATACCAACTGTGAGACTGGAGTGTGCACTTGGTGGCAGTTATTCATACACAATTTAGTTGATGTCAGTAAGATTTGTGCTTGTGGGAAAAGGCCACAGTCCCTCAGAACTCTTAATTAATTTAGCACTGAACTGACTGCTCAATGATAAACGCATGCTTAGATGTTCTGCTGTGGTCAAGTACTGAGCAGAAACCTGCTCTGCTGTAGAACTCAGTAAATAATGAACTCTTGCTCCAGATTAATATAGAGATTTTTCTCTTAAAGCCAAAGTCTATCCAGTGCTGGCCCCACTTTCACACTTTGCAGGTAGATACTTCTGTGACGTTTCTGATGGCAAAGCATAACATTGCTGAGAATGCTAAAATATCTTTAACTGCTTTGAAGCAGAGATTTGTAGTATTTTAGTGGGCAATATTATCAAGATACAGAAGCTGAAGTGGAAGGTCCCAGCTGAGGCTGTCCTACAAGAACAGCTGATCTTGTGAAATATTTTTACTAATATGGTTCTGATCTCATGAGAACTGCACATAGTGAAGTTCTAAGCTAATAAGAAAGTGATTATTCTTAAGATAAGAGTAAAATCTGTTCTGGGCTAGATATTTCTAGAAGCCTGAGGAGAAGCCGTGTTTGTTGCTTGTGGTACTAATTGCAGGGAATGTGTCTGAGCCAGCTCTCTTTAAATCCAGTTTTTCAGCGGAAGTTAACAGTGAACAATGGTGTCTGAATAGTTTCTGTGCCACACACTAAAGGCCAAACTGTGATGGTAAAAACTGGCAAAGCTTTACTCAAGTGTCTCTAGCTCTAATTTAAAATTTGCTTCAGCAAGAGTGTTAGAACTGGCCTTTTTTTTTTGCCAGTTGTGCTCAAGGAAAGAGCTCATGAATCAGAGAAAAACAACATTTCTGTTTAAGGTCTCTGTTTCTTTTAAATAGAAAAAGCTTTTTGGGGAGATACAGAAATAAAGGCAGAATAAAAGTCCCTCAGGTTCAAAATCCAAAATCTTGCTCTCAGCCACAGAGGAGGAAAGCTGCCCCGTGTTTTTATTTTCAGTATCAGTGCGTGAAATGTTTCGGTGGCTATTTGAGGCATAGCCAGTATAGCTTTGCTAGATACCTGAGAATAAAACAGGCCTGGGTTTTCTGCAGGACTGCTACAAGTGAGTGACAGGAACATGTGGCTGTAACCCTAAACAGTGTTGTGAAGGCCTTTATCCAGAAGCCAAGTTTACAGATTTTGCAAATACATTAAACAAACACTGTAACTTTTAACATAAACACAATTAACTAACATAAATATTTATGCAATTTTCTTTTCATTTCATTCAATGCATATACTGCACATGAATCAGAGTTTACCCTTAAACAGTTAGCTTTAGGATACTGCTATCATTCTTATCAATAATTAAACTTTTCTGGAGCAAATAACTTCCTTGCTTAGCACAAAGACATCTCCTGAACTTAGTACCTGCTCCAAAGCATTTCAGGATTTGTTCAGCTTCTTAGACTGATGAGCTGTTAGATACAGACAGCTCCCTTCGAGGCTAAGGTAGATAGGATTTTTTTTTTTTTGTCACCATGATGAATCTCCAAATATTCCCACAGGGTAATAGAAAACTTGCAGTGTGAAAGTAAGTAAGGACTGAGTAATGGATATAGAAAATTCTCTCTTAAAGCAGCATACAGCATTACTATAATAGCATTAATGTAACATTACTATAATCCCTATTGTATTAGTAAGAGGTCTTGCTGTGCAAGACAGTTTAGTTGTACAGGCAGCTGGAGGCACTGTACAGATACAGAGCCCTTGGATAGTGTACAGTCTAAATACAATAAGTGACCAAAGTAACTACTACTGTCCCAACAATATGGAGTCATAGTCAGCCCCACTGAATTCAATGAAGACTTTCAAATTACGTATCACTCCTACGTGTGATTTACCAAGGTTGCAGAGATGGAACTGAGCCTTGTAAAGTGAATTTTTATCTGAGGAAGACAAGCATCTCCCCCAGAAGATACTCTTACTTGATAAACCTTTTTGAATTTAGTCCAACAAAAAGCAAAATGTTTTACAGATATAGAAACTAAAGGTGCAGACTTTATACAAGTCAATCAGTCCCATAAAAAAGCAACAGTTAATAACCATGGTGGCTTGTGTATATACCAGCATGATGAGGAGAAAACTAAAATTCAAGTATATCTGGAATTGCCCTCTTTTTCCTACACCTATCAGACACGTCATTTCTTTGCTTTTCCCTTTTTCCTTACCATGCCAGGCAAAGGGGATATTTCATTTAATTCTATTGTGAAAAGAGTTCTCTTTTTCTTCTCACATACTGCATGGTTACTGAGTGTCTCTGGATACTCTAGGGTATTACGGCTTTGCCTTCATCAGAAAAAGCCTCGCTGCTGAGGAATGACAGAGAAAGAATGGAAGTCACTGGCAAAGCATAAAAGACAAACAAGCATCCTATCCATGTTCCCTTACGTGGCTCCAATAGCCAATTGTCCTTAAATAGCACTATTCGTGGAGAGTTTCAAATGTTTTCCAGTCAATAGCTAAGCACCCCTGAAACTGATTCCACAGAGAATGTAGGATCTCTCTACAGCAGGTAAATATAATGATAGTCATTTCATAGGAGAGTTAAACCAGATAACTTCAGGTTGTCTGGATTCAGATCACTCCAGAATTGAGGGACAAAGCTGACGAGGAGCTGACATTCAGCTTTTGCTGCTATTCGTAAGCTGCCTATCTTCAGTTGCATTCTCCGTTACCTGCTATCAAGGAACTGAACATCCTTGCTAACCCCAAAAAAAACAGTGTTAGAAGAACAGTATTTCAGTCATTCTAGCATTCAAGAGTCAGGAAACATCAGAATTAAGCTTGCCTCTATGACTTTCAATCATCCCTCTTTATATATACATTCTTATGCTGTTTTAAATTACCTGATTTCATACTATTTTTCCCATAGGACCCTTACGTTGTTCAGAACTTCCGTTGCCTGGAACTGTGTGGAGTGACTCAGGTTGATGAATCAGAACCAATGTTGTCTCTAGGCTCTCTTTGTTGCATCAGCTGGAGGATGTATAGTAAATGATGCAGAGGTAAAAGAAATCAGGTGGTAGAATATCTAGGACTGTTACTATATTTCATCGTATTAACACCCACAAGGGTCATCAATGGACCATAAAATAAATTCAACCGAGTCAAAAATTGCTTTTTATGGAGATCAATATTTAAAGGTAAAGTTTACCCCAGGTCATTTTTGTGATTGCATAAACAACAGTAAAACTATTTTCCAACTATGGAAAACTAAAAAATGTTCCAAGCCCTGGAAACTCAAAACTGCATGTATGACTCAACCTTATTCACACATGCACACAAAAAGAGTCTTTTTGGCCCCAAATGAAGCATATGTCTTTTCAGGCTAATTAGTGGATTTGGGAGTCTTTCTTAGAAGATTGTGTATGGCTATGAATAGGCTTAGGCTAAGAAATTCTCTTTCATCTTAGACATGTGTATGGCCTACATTGTAATGATAGCTGAGGCTTTGTTGTACACATCCTTGCAATCCTAAAGAAATTAACATCACCGCCATTTAACAAGATGCATCAAGAGTCTAAATGACTCTTCCAAGTTCACCCTGGAAGTCAATGTCAGACCAGGATGTGGAGCCCAAGTCATCCAATTCATCAGCTGATGCCCCAGACAAGGAAATACTCATCTTCATTAAATACTGATGTAATTACAAAATACCTAAGGCATACTTTGACAAAATTACTAAGACACTTCCTTACATAGGTTACATTCTAAATGACTTAGTAATACCTTGTCCCCTATATCAACAATTAGTAAGGAATTATTAGAGGACCTCAATGAAGGTGCCAGGATGTTAACCTGGTACTGTCATTATAACATTCATATTCATGTAATGAAGGTGACAACATTCAGACAACTTGACACACCAGGTTGCTGGAATTGCATGTCCTTTTACAGAGTGCCTGGTAGGAGTAGCCTTGCTAAAGAAAAACCACTTCTGTACGTGATGTTGTGAAGAATGTTGAGAAATAGACTTCTGCTGTTGTCTAAGGGCTCAGAAGAAAAGTCAAGAATCAGAAACTCTTGAGCACTTACACTGATTCTACAATAACAGATTGATGAGAACTTGCTTTGTCCAAATCATGTTTTCTGTGCTGTTGTTTCTCCACTCTTCTAAGTTGGGTGGCTTGCTTATTAGGGTAATATATTAAGTGGTCTCTTACCCAATGTGCTGAAGAGAGGAAAAAGTAGATGTAGTGCTGAGAATCCACATAGGCTGTTTACTCAGAACATCAGAGGGACCAAAGTTCATGAAGAGGAAGAGTTTTCTGCCCTTATTCATGTCTAAACTGCTGGAGGTGTAGGCAAAAGGGAGTTATTTAACTCAAAGAAGCAGGAAGGTGGCACTACCACAAGACCTATTTATCTAGGACTCTCATTATAGAAAACCTGTGAAAACTGTCCCCGCTGGTTTTGACTTATGCTGACTGCTTGTGCCATCTCCCATGGGACATATAAGATCAGCTGTATCGGGTGAGAGCAAAAGTCCAGTTAGTCCACTTTTCTGTCTTAAACACTACAGAAATGCCAGGGAAAAGGGTGTGAACACAGGAAGCATATATTTAACTTTTGTATCTTTGTTTATCTTTTGTATCTTCTGCAAGATACTTTTTGAGCCAAAGGCATAGGCTATCAAGGGGAATGCAGCTGATTGTTCCCTCTGATCTGAGCAGATTTTGATTAAGCTGGCATGTATGTCCCTAGTTCACTGATGGAATTAATCACTTGTGTTTAAAATAGTGAGGGTTTATATAAATAATAAAAAAGTCCGTTCTCATTCCTCAACTTCATTACATTGGCAGTAGTATTGTATAGCATTTAAAATTCATGTACATTATTTACAGTGATAATCTCCAGCAGTCACGTTATGGTTCTATGAATCTACTCATGTGGTATCTTGTGTCTTGTCAAAAATTATCAAAATAAATTAAATACAGAAGCTTTATGATACACTCAAATGAAGTCAATAGTCTTATCTGGTCCTGTAATTCTTAATACAGATGCAAGGACTGAGTAGGAAAAGAGCTATCAATGTGGAAGCTGTTTTGGAAAAAAAGGAGAAAATAAATGGAAACAACTTTTGTGGTTGTGCTGATTCTCTTGTTTTCTGAGACACTGCCAAATCAAATTTGAAGATACTCAAGAGCTTAAAAACAGTCTTTAGGAGCTTGTTGAATTCTAGCTTTTCTTTAGGTGACTAAGTATGGACATGAGTTCTTAAAGAGAGGACAAACATTCTCTTTTAATATGTATATCTACTTATTTCTTCCAGTTAAGAGTTTCATGAAAGATATGAAGAAAATGTGTGCTTCTTCTGTGTTAATAATATCAAGCAGTGATCTAGGAAAAAACAGCATACAAAGCCTATTTACATAGTGGAAGTTTTTCTGTTGGTTTCAAATAATACTAGCTCAGGCATATACTGAAGTAATGAGGAATTATAATAGAAATAGAAATAAATCAGAATATGTATATTCTACAAGACCTTGTTTACTCTCCATAAGGATGTTTAAAAAGAGTTCTAACAGACAGAATTAAATTAGCTTTATCTTTGCAATCTGTTATGTTTAAACAGGTTATTTTTGTTGCAGAAGAATATTAGAGTACTTCGTGCAGTGTGACTGGAAAAAAGTTATAGAAGAAACGTATTTGAAATGCTGGAAACATGCAAGATCCCTTAACCATGACTGGTTTTGAGTATCTCACTAGAATTTTCAAGATAGCATCTGACTGGATGCAAATCAGGAAATAAAACTTTATGGCATCACTTTATGTTTGTGAGTCAAAACATAGACATGAATTTGATCTACCAATGTGACTGTAAACTGCTGTCTTCACATATCCTACAGTTTGCTAATCCATGGGTGGTACTTAGCTGGACTACACACCTGCTCTAAGAGCTGTATTTACAGTAATAATCATTTCAAGCTAATCTTCAGCTCCTTGGGTAAATTCTGCCAAGCAATTTCAGGTTATTAAACTTATGTACCCAGTTTATATAGACCAAAATAACATCTATATTTGCTTTCAGAACATCTTCAGATTTTGTGAAATACATATGTTTTAATTTACTTCTGCTGTATTTTTTTGTTCTTTCCTTATAGGCCAGATTCAGCATATCCTACCTGTGAAGGCTGGATTTCTTATTGTTGCAGAAATATACTCACAACATCACAAATTTTTATAGTCACCAGGCAGTATGTTTAGAATCAGAGAAATGACTGAGAAACAATGTAGAGGATGATGAGAAATATAAGGAATATCTATTTTTAGAAGCTAAAATATATTTGTATTTAATTACACTGTGTTTCTATCTTGTGCAATACATATTCCCTCCAAACATGAAAAGAAACAAGCTGGAGTGAGTTTAAATGTGGTCATCTGGTGTGAATGTTTTAGGCAACTAACTTCTGCCATTATGATTACTTTCCATTCTCACATGCCATTTAATATTGCAGGAAGCAGAATAGTTCTGTGTGGTTGTAGTCTATCCAATATCAGTGTGTTACTGGGAAGTTAATATCTCATCTAAGCCAGAAATGTAAATCTGCCAGACCTCCCAAGAATACTGAAAGCTTCTTTTTCTCTCTCTCTGTTCTTTAAAGGGTGGAAGAGATAACATCACTTCTTTTGTAACTGGGAAATCATTCTTTCTGCTTATTCCTAAAAAGTTGTCCCTCTTTCACCTCCTTCTTCAAAGGAGAATTGCTTTTCTGAACCCTCTTAGTTCCTTTTGATTTATCCTTTCATAGCTAAGTAAAAATTAAGGTGTGCTGACACAGAAATTACATAGGCTCCTGTCATTTTATCTAGAGTCTTTTAAAAAACTGTGTTCAGCTAGTGACCTTTTAAATTCCATTTATTAGTGAGGAAATTAAATGTCTGAAGGTTTGGGGGTTTGCATTTTTTTTTTAGTAAATATATGCACCTCACTTTACCTAGGTGATATCCTGTTCAGCTTTATAGAGTTAAATTAGGAAAGGCTGGGAAGGAGAAAACAAAGCATGGGAATATCAGATCACATCATAAAGTATGCTTAGATGCTTGGGGAACTGTGTCTAACCAAGCTAGTAAGGCTTGTGATGCTTAAACTGGAGTCTATGAGCAAAGAAAATGCAAAAATATTAAAGATACTGTTCTAGGAAAGAACATCCCAAAGGAACGCCAGGAGCATGCTCCAGTAAAATAGTCTGCATCTTCAAAGAAGCTTTAGCATAGGCACTGTAGCTTATCAAAGAATGCAAAGAAAGATTAAGGTCTAGTTTAGCACATTCTGCATGCACGCTTGTGTTGTTTTAATCTTTCGCTGTGTATCTTTGGGTGAATTAACAAGGTGAATAAATAGGGAAGAAGTTATTTCTCAGTCATTTTAACAGGCTTCCAATCACAGAACTTACAGCTGTGTGTGTCAGGTACATAGAGGCTCCACTGCAGAATAAGTGAGCCATTTCCTAAAGGCCACAGAAGCTATCCTCTGAGGATGCACCTGCCAGAGACTGGAGGAGATCTCAAGTGCACCATGGTGGCTGTGCTAATGTCATCTCTGTAAGGGCCAGCAAATATTTTTTTCTAAGAAAAATGATAATACTTCCCAATTATATCTATTATATCTTTGCAATTCCTTAGAGAAAATTTAAACTTGAGTATGGACAGCCACAGCATTTAGGTGCCTGAGTGAACTCTGTGAAGAGCGTTTTTAAGATATTAGGAATAAAAAGACCAACTTGCTCCCAAGAACCTGTGGCTGAGTTTCTTAAGGATGTACTGATGCAAGGCATAAACTGGCTCCGAGCATGCAGTGATTCGTCACTGCTGCCATTTGGAAGAGCAGACACACAGGCTGGGGGCTTGCCAGTGTAACTGCTGTGTTTAATGCTGTGGTTCTGTGAACCAGGGGGGCAAATTAATGTCTTCTGTGATAATTCCATTAAAGATTTATTATTTTGATAAATCGCAGGAGACGAAGGTCATGATCTCCTGGGAACTTTGATTTCAAGCTATTTTGCTCAAGATTTCTATATTTAACTTTACTGTTGGGTTACTACAGACATTTGCATTGCCTCTCTTTCAAGTTTTGTTCTTCTTTTACCAATGATTCTTGAAAACATCTTGATTACTTATTTTAAAATATTTAATCCAGACAATTATCTTCTCTAATATGTTTTCACCTGATCAGTATATATTAGGGAGAAAATATGAACTGGAATAAAAATTCTTTGAGCTCTTTAGGTATGTTTTACGTAATAGGAATGTTTAATATTAAGACACTACTGAGAACTGAAGGGCTAGCTTAGTAAATGCCATCGGTGAAAACCTGGGGATCATGTCGAGTTAAATAATCATCTGGGAAATTTGTGTTGGAGGAATATCACCTAAAATTTGTCATTTGAGTAATTTATTCATTATGCACAAAACATACGCAACTAAGTTTCTTTTACAATGGTGATTGCTGATCTTCAGAATAGAAGCACTACTTATTTGCTGAGAGTTGGGGTAATTCAGATGTAATTCTTGGGAGTTACCTCTACTTCTAGAAGTTGATCCTTTCCCAGACAGCTGTTCCGTTATGACAATACAAAGCCTGAGTCTGGCTGGAGGGCATGTGATTTAAGATATTTCCTTCTACCGTGGTGTATACCTGACGGTTAATCTATCAGAAGAAAACATGCTTGATGGGAGAGTGCTAGGACTCTGTTATGAGGTGAACTTTCATTTGAGTGCATAATCCTAGCAAAACATCCTACCACAGCTCAAAAAAGCAGCACTGACAAGAAGAGAAAAAATCTGTTCACAGCATTGGAAAAGTTATATCAGCAAAGGGTCTTTATAATGATGTAAGTTGCATCTCCCTTATGGGTGCAAATGTACTTTTGTCTTGAGCTCCAGCTGTACTGTGTGGGTCAGCATCATGGAAGGCAAGGCAAGGACCTGGCTGGACTCTCTTCTTTTTCCTCTGACCTTAAGGGCAAGGACTTGTGTGTCTAAATCAGAGGAGGATGAGCATGACCCCTTCTCAGGCAGCACAGCTCCTGTAATGAGGAGACGGAAGCACAGCAGGAACACATTTGGCAATCTGGGATCTGCCTGTAGGAACAAAATGCCATTTTAACAGTTTAAAACTACATGAGACTGTATCCAACGCTGTCCCTGGGGACTGACCAGGACAGTTTTAGCCCTTTTAAGAACAAAGCAAACAGAGGCCTTGCTGCAAGAGCTCAGTGCCCTTTCACAGAGTTCCTAGCAAAGGAATGACTTTTTATTTATTTATTTTATGTCTTCAGCTAAGCTTTGATGAAAGGTTCCTTAGCTCTTCTGTAAAGGCTAAGTTTCCTGTCTGAGATAATATTTAAGATGAAGACTGACTCCTTCTCCTATTTCCTTCCTACAGACCAAAAGGAGACCCTTTCAAAGTATACACCCTTTAATCTGGAGGCAAATACATGTCCAGTTTGTAGCCCTCATCTCTTCTACAATGACTAGTGTTGCTGCTTGAAGGTAACAGTTTTTTATCTCATTTAATCCTTTATAGCCCCTTCCTTCACTTGTATTATGCCACAGATGAATTAGACCCTTTTTACGCTGTGCTACTGCTTGTGTATCATCATGCCGTTGTGGATAAGTAAACACATATTTAAGCCAATAAATTAGCATTACTTCAGCAATGCCTTTTTTTATTCAGCATGGCAGCAATCTCACAGGATGTTCAATTTTAAGTGAAAGGGTGTTTCATTACCAGTCTTTAGATATATAGGATCAAATTTTGCACAAATATGCTTTTATTTGTTCATTACTTTATGATTATATTATTTCTAATACTACTACTATTTAGAATAATATTATTGTTATTATTTGTTCAATGTGAATTTCAAGGTGTAAGTCACTAGATATTTTTTCCACTAAAAAGCCAATCCGATGGTTATTGCAAATAGTGGAAAAAAATACTTAAGACTTCAGAGGATGCTGGGCAAAGCCTTTATTGGTCATATTCTTTGTATTAACCAGCTGTGAAACAGGACACATTCTCTAACAGCATGATACCCATGTGAGAGGCTTTTTAGTCTGATGAACAATCATTATCTTCCTGTTTATTGGCCAAATATTAGGTTCATAGCCTGTAATTAAATAAGGACAGAGAAAAAAACCAGCTTATTTAATGTAGACAGATATCCCTTCCCCTCCTGCATGCTGGCTAACATGTTGTTCATTGCACCATTGATTAGAAAACACTTTTTTGCTTCCCATGTGGCTTGTAATGTTTCTTTTCCGATGATTTATTTGTTTGTCCTGAAGTTGTGAAAGCTGGAAGTTTATTCATATGAGTTAGTATCAATGTGAATTATACATGTCAAATTATATCTTTGAAATTACTTGATATATTATTTATACTTTTTAAAAATGGTTCTCCTTCACCTGTAAACTTAGTAAAAAACACAGATGTTTTGGATAAGTGTATTTTACTGTCTCTTCTGCCCTCTTATGGAACTGCTTATACACATTAAGGATTTAATCCAACTACCATTCAGTGGGACATTTGCCACTGATTTCAGTAGCAGTTGGGTCAGGCTCTTCGTTTGGAGGAAATGGATGACAAATGCCTTATAAAGAGATGTTTTCAACAGGTGAATAAGGTAGAAACAAGAGTGGAAGAATAGGAGAGTGGCCAGTTGTTGTTCTTAACACCTGAATAAGAGCGAACACATACAATTGACATGTGCATCATCACAGGTATATGTGTTAGCTCCAAGGCTGGGATTATTTCTGCATATTCCTAAATATTTTTTTATTAAGTTGCTGTAGGTTACTCTGACTGTCTTTATTTATGGAAACAGATGTTTCTTTGTGTCACTGTTTATGAGAGTTTGGTCGTTGAGTTCAGGTCCCATATAGCTGCCAGTTTCATAAGTGCTAAAAGCAGCAGTATTGTTTCTCTTTGCTTGTTGTTCTATGAAATATGCTTCCCTTCCTCCGCAGTCCTAATTTACAGAGTGAAAACTGATTAAATCTGTTGTTTGAGCAGCTGCTTCTGTTCAGATTCACCTGCTTGTTAGAAGATGGAGATTCCAGAGGTTCCATTGCTTTTTAAAAATACGCAGGCTCCTGATGCTCACATTCTCTCTTGCATGTTTTTCAGTTACTTTCTTCCCAGCTATTTTCTTCTACCTTCTAGAGCTTACCTGTGGCAAATCTGTGTGGGGAAGGCTTTAGTCAGGCAGGGCAAAATTACCTGAGAAACTCCAGTGGAAAAATAACGCAGTATAGCTAAGAAGCAACATTATTCATGGGGAGTTGGTGGAGAAAACGACTTCTTGGCATTTTCCTTCATTAATAATTACATTAAAAATTGCTCTTGTGAAGTACACATTGTACAACTAAATCTTCGTTTTGAAAGTAGCTTTTTTTTATTTCCTTGAAGGACCTGTCCAACTGGAGAGATCCATTTTTAAGAAAAGTTGTAATGAAATTTCGAGCAAAAATGTGTATATCCTTTTGTTTACATAAAAAGCTCATTGAAACTTACAGTTTGGGTTGTATCACTGAAAAAGAGTGATACATGTAAAATTGTGGCCTGCCAATGAGGAATAAAATGAAAATCTAGCTGAAGCGTAGATGAGCATCCCTGCAAAATCCCAGAGAGGACAGCAGAAAGTCCAGTGTTAATCACAGGAAGAGAAAACGCCGTACAATCTATAATAGATTAAACTATAAAAATTGATAGATACCTACAGATGTTATGCCAAATATTTATAAAATATAATAGAGTTGGTACTTTTCCAAAGTGTTTTTTTTCTTTTAAGTGTCTCTTAGAATTCTGTTGCAGGGTTGGTATAAATTCTTAGCGCTACAGAATGCCTTAAAGTGGACGTTTTCTTGTTAAATTTCATAAGACTAACAGAGAACTGGTTGTTGTTACACATTCATATTGTCTTGTCTAAAACAGACTGTAGAAGATCGTCTTTTTTTGGACAGAAATTATAGACTTACAAATCATTAGATAGCTGCTTAACACTAGTCATGCAACTACTTTGATTTCAGCAGAACTGTTTATAGTAAGTGCTAAGTTAAGTATGTGCAAAAGTTTTTCCAAGATCAGCACCTACGATTTTTAAGGCATCTGCATAGAGCCAGATAATCTTACAAAGGGGTCAGTGAAATTAGTTCTGTGAATACAGCCGTAAATCTGTTGTGATTTCCTGTATATCATATCACGATAGCTTTGATTAACCACAAATCCCTGCAATAACATTTCTGTTCTCCCAGATCCTTGTTCCACCCAAACACATATGATCCATTTTACCAGAACAATTTCTGAACTGTACGTTTTCCTTTCTGATCCCTCTATCCATCTCCCTGGTTTGGTGCACTAAGACATAGAGCTTAAAGGAGTGACAGATATGAAGATTTCTTTAAAAGGAAGCGTGTTCATTTCTTATATATTCAGAGAGGCAAGAATATTATTATTTCTTTAATGAATAACGTTACATCAAAAAGACACCTGACTCCTATCACTGATTTCTCGTGCTCATGGTAACAGCACCATGAGGCCTCACATACTATCGATGCAAACCTGAGGGACACTGGTGCAAAACGGAGCAAGAGAAGTGAATTGTTTCTCTCGTGCAATATACTGTTGAACCTTCTAGAACATTTTCAGTTGTTTTCTCTGCACATGTGATATAGAAAATGGAAGCATGAAATGAAAATACTCTGTTTGGAAAAGCTGAGGATTCTGTTTGATAAACAGGACTAAAGCATTCATAAGACTTGAACATTTCCTTTTTGGGTCAATGCCTTGTCATTTTCTTCCCTTGGGCTAAAATCTCATCATGTTCTGAGGCATTCAAATCATGGCCTGAACTCACATATGAAGACTGAGAGGATGAGTCTGATAGCGTGGTCATTCTGTTTCCTCTGTCTACCTGTCTTGTTACACAGGTACGTCCTCCACTTTTTTATGCTGGTTCTTCCAGCAAAAGACCAACACGCATCAGGTGTTTCGCTCCCTTTCCTTCTTCTACAGGAGACTGAGGTTAGTCCCTCAAAACCTGTTGAGGTTCAGATGCCAACCCTAATTCCCATATTTGATAATGTCGTGGAAGCAAAAAGAGTCAAATGCAGATTGTCCTCATGCCTCCCTCCATCCCACTACACTCCCTCCTCTTCATACTTGTTCAAAACTTTTGGCAATGCCCCTATCCAGATTTGGAGATCCAGAGAAGAAAGATGGAATACTGCTTCAGTTACTAAAGGCATTTTATCCCCTGTGGATCTTTGGCTGCAGAACACACTGTGAAAAGGAGCCAGGGCTTCAAATACAAAGGGTAGGTCAGAGCAAGGCAGTGTTGTGTCCCCCATCTTCTACACTTCATGTGGCACAGTACGTGGGCTCCTGCTCCCTTGTGGGATAAGGTTAAGCCCCCCACTCCTACAGGAGCAAGAGCTGAAGAAAGGCCCAGACCTGTAGCAGCAATTTTGTTTTAATGTGGTAGCTGAAACTCATACCTATTATTCTATTCTTCTCATGAGATCCTAATTTACAATCACTTTTTCATAGAACCCAGTGTTTTGGGCATAGTTTGAAGTACACATCATGGTCAACAAGCTGCCTAGACAGTCCAGTCTAGGACCTACCAAAGTCAGTGGGAACAATACTTTGAGCTCTTACGTTGGTTTCTACCACTTCCATCGGCACTGATTAGTAGCTTACACTGACAACAGTCCTGTTGTCTTCTGGGGACAGTTAGTAAAATATCATATTGTTCAGCATGGCTAGAAAAGAGCCTCAATATTTGACCTTTAGATAACTGGAAGGAAGTGGGGTGGAGAGAGAAAGGGGAGAGGAGAACTACAAAGGACATCTATTAATGCTTCAAAGTAAAGATCTCCTTCTCTGAAGTCGTTCTGTAGCATAAAAATAGCAGTGAGATCCAAAATTGGTGAGCATCAGCAATAGCTCTTCAGAAACCGGTGGAAGCTATGAGCGCAGCTAGGCTGACTTGCATGATCTGAGTGTGTAGCTGTGGTATGATTCCAAGCTTTGCAATAAGCAGACCGCAGTGGGATGGCTTTACTACAGACACTTTATCTAGATTAAACTAAATTGGTACTTACTGAATATAAACAAGTCCATAATATGAACAGCATGTAATTTATATCATTAAAAATTGGTACAGAACGCTACTTAGAAACTTACGTTATTTTCATTGATGCTCTTACTGTAGTGAAATTGAACTGACCACTCTCCCAAAATCTACAGACACACACAGATTTGTTGTCATTTATGGATATTAAATTATTCACATTCTATTATAAACAAATCATCTTACCCCTATGGGCTTTATTTTATCAGCTTCCCCCAGTTAGAAATCTTTTTGCAGTCACATTATGCAGCAGATTAAGCATTCATCCTTACTGCCTGCTTTCAAAGCAGTCTGTCATTTGTGATCAGACATGCTGCATGCTACAAAGCACAAAACTCGACCTGATGCCTTCTAACCAGGAAAGCAGTCGGCAGGAAGTTCCAGCTGAGGTTCACAGTTCCAAAGTCCGCAACCTTCTAATATTTTCAAGGTTTCATGTGTTTTACACAGGTCAACACATGGGCTGCTTCTTTTAAAAGTTCACCAACAGTTTGGTAACATTGTGAGCTCCAGGGTTAGGAGAGAGAGAAAAGTAAATTTATGTAAAATACCTATTGTTATTGTAGTTTTTATAGCCTAGACATTTCAGTAAAATCTCACAAGGGATCAGATTCTCAGCTGTGAGAAATACGCAGGGTTCCCTTTGAGTCAGTGAAACAGTTAATTTACGTCAGGTGAGGATCTGACCTAAATTTGTTTCAACTCTGATTTACCAGTGCATATGCTGGGTTACTCTCACATATGGAATCCTATCACTGCTGTATCAAAGATGTAATTAAAAACCTGCCATAACAAATGTGCACTATGCCCTACCAAGCTCTTGTGCTGACAAACTGCCAGAGGGGAAGAGTTTGATCTTTTACTCAATGTGGCTTGTCTCTGGTCCTAAAGGTTTTATCAAAGAACTTGAGAGAAGCAAGCCATGATGGAGTAGTAGGGAGAGGCAGCTTCAAGCAATCGGTTGCCAGGCTATCCGGCCTCCTTGAGTACAACTTGCACGCTGTTGTAGCACCAAGCAAAAGATAGGCAGAGCAAAACACTGAGAACAGTTTGTTTTATGGTGATAGCAGCTCCTTTCTACTAAGAATGTGAGTAGCAGAGTTCTGCACCAGCTGGTACTTCTGGGTGGTCTTCAAGGCTAACTTCAAATACAGGCCAGTGCAGTAAAACAGCATGGAAGTGTCAAAGACATAAGTAACTCTGGTAAGGTCCTTATCAGCAGACAAGCCTCCATTTTTTGACCAGCTACACACTGAGGAGCATAACAAGCCACCATTCCTGCCTAAAAATCCTAAGGCAAGGTTGCATATAAAGAAATAGAGTACACAGGGTGTTTCTTTGAATAAATGAGTTCTCAGACTGAGTGCCAAAAAGTAATGATCAAATGCTAATAAGTATCTTCATCTGCTTCCCAAATTCATTAATCTCTCATCAAAACATAGCTGATAAAAACATGCTGGATTTGAGTGGTGGCAGGCCGGAGAATGGTCATAGGAATTGTTTACATATATGAGACATCCAATTCGTTTCTTTAGTTCTTTTTTGTTTGTATTCCTGTAAAAGTTTTCAGTATATCTCTTAATGCCACCACTCAAAATAAATTCCTATATAACCATTATTCACATTATTTAATAAACAAAGCTGAAACCAAACCTAATCAGAAAAAGTACAAAAGAACCCTTGATGTTAACATGCAGGACATCATGATTCCCAAACGGCTACTTTAACAAAATTGTAAGAAACAATTTTGCCTAAGGACTATATCCAGAGTCCCCAGAAATCAATGGGAATATTTTTATGATTCACAAGGGTTTACATCAGACCATAAATGAGCAGCACATTTTATAAAACATATCAGTTATTTTCAGCAGGCAGAAACTCTTGCTTTCTTTGCATGGAACTAATATATTGTTTCAAAAGCACATGGAAGAAGATGGCTGCCTCTTTGTTTAGGAAATTTGTAAACTTTAAATCAGTGGTGAAGTTTTCTACTGATTTTACTCATCAGGAACTGAGCATATATGAGTAAAATCATTAGAAATCTTCACCAGTTATTAAAAGAGACACAAAATCAAATATTATATTTGGGATAGATATCTGAAATGATACTAAAGATAAAATGCTTCCATTCAAGGAAGGTATATAAAATCTGAAAGTTTTATCATTTATTTTGTTGCCATTGCTTCATAATCATTCAATTTAAAAATAAGCATTATTTTAAATAATCTTGCGTCAATTTTAATAACAATATTTTTTCATAATTGCAGAACTTAAAAGTTTTCCCGATTTCTTTCTGCACTACAGGCTAATACCGAAAAAAAAAATCACCTGGGAATGTTAAAATTCAAAGGCCTAAATGTATCTATGACATATTCCAGCTGTGTACAAAATGCAGTTAATCCTGTACTGAGAACTTGGCATTCAGACCAACAGCCCTAATAAACAGAACTACATGTTTTCATTTGCTATTAGTGCCCTTCACTTTTGTCTGCTGAGGGAAAGGTTAGTTTCAAGACAAAGCTTTTGTTGGGCAGAATAGCAGAGCACACTCTGTCAGTGTTATCAGTGTCTTTCAATGTGGAACATATTTAACTTGACACAGGAGTAAAAAGAAAAATAGAAATAGGACTTGTGAACTGAAGTAAAATTATATTGAGCTATACTATATCTCCTAGGAACAGAGAAGCAGAAGAGAGACAGTGGAACCTTTAGTGTCCCACATCATGGAGGAAAAAATACTTTTGTTAAAATACACTGAGGCAAATCCTGGATTTTCAGAGAAGCCAGAGTTCATGTCCAGATCCTTTACACAGCTGAAGATAACAGAGCCCAGTAAAAATCTTTACCAGCACCAATGGCTGGCAGGAGAGAGCAAGTCTCTTCATAGCTAAATTCCAATTTTCTTCTGAGAACCATAGCATACTCTAATTCCTCAATGGCAGCTGTACTTGTACGGTTGTACAGTGGCACCCCAGCAGTCTTCCAGATTTCTTTGATATTTACAATACTTTCGGTGTTCAAATCTGCTTACTGAAGAAATCATGCTTTTTTTATTTGCATACTCATAGCCAAAACAGCTCCTTTGGCTTAAAAGTGAATTTTCCTGTAATTGTCTGAAGAGTGTCAGGAAACAGCTACCCCATGAAGGAGGACAAGCCAGGAGTCACAGATGACCATCGAACAGGCAATGCCCTCACTGACTACAGCACAGGCCCATGGCATCTGGGTAGGGTGCTAATAACAGAACCATTGACAGCCCCAGGCAGGGTGAGGTGGTGAACCATGTCCAACGTCCTGTCAGGAGCAGCAGGGAACAGGGCCAGAGAAAACATGTGAAACCAGCTACAGTTTAGGTCCAAGGTCCTTCCAAGAGATAAGGCTACAACACAGATCCAAGGGCTACACAGGAGTCAAGAGCAAAAACAAATCTGAACTAGGTACAACTACAACATAGGTCAGAACAAGACTGAACCCCCCCAGCCTGAGTTTAAAGGGAGTTTCTTGAGGAATGGGAGTGGGTACCAGGTGAGGCTGGTAAAAGCAATTAAGGCCAATTAGTGTAGTCACAGCCCTGACCAAGGCTAATATATGTGTGTCTTGCTTAAGGAATAGTTGCAAGTTCTTAGTCTGGCTGAGCTGGAAGCACAGAGGATCTCAGTTAATAGTCATTGTTTAGCTTATAGTGAATTTACTAAAGGTCTGGTGTAAAATTTTAATTTTTGCAGTTAGTTATGTTTATGTATCAGAATATTTATCCTTTGTCAGACTGAAGAAATTCATACAGTAATAGTCCTTTTTTTTTTTTCCCCTCATAAGGCAGAAAAAGGTGTTCAAGATTTCTTTCCAGGTATGGAAAGGTATTTTATTATTGTGCCTATGTTTACGCCTTTAGTATGCTAGCAAAATTCTGTATGGTCATAAAAGTTGTCTTAAGAAAAAAATTATTAGATCTCCTATTTTTAGTTCATCTGATTATTTTTCAGGTAATATGGGAGATTTGTTTGTTTCGCTATAGGTATCACATAAGCTGAAGTCCTAGAGTTTGGAACAACTGAAACAAAGCAGGTAGTTGCATCATCATATCTATCTAAAACAGGCAAACATTACCTAAGAGGATGTCAAAAAAACCAAATTGCAGATATGCCTAGTGCTAAACAAATGAGATTAGTTTATAACAATTTACAAATGGTCATCATAATATTTCTAGCAAAGAAGTCTATACTTCAAATTGATACCAATGCTACTGCTCCTGCTAGTACACAAAGTTGAAAGGAAAGGTTAATGCAACTTTTCAAACCAGTGGTGAGAATGAAATAGATTTAAATTCTAGCAGTGCAACGTGAAATAGTTACTATTCTTTCCACCTCTTCCTCTGTCATGTCATAGGAGCAGGAAGGGAACTGTTAATTTTAGGCTTAGTCAAGGGAGGAAAGGCAGAAAGAACCTCAGAATCCTTTTTAAATGTTGAAGTGAATGACTTTTAATCTAGCATGCCATAAAATGCATTAACTCAGTTTGCAAGGTCTCAAGAGCAATAGCTTAATGAAATAAGTATCTGGTTTTATATATGCTTTTTACCCGTTTTAAGGCAAGAAGGTATTTGAATGAATCCGAGACTGTCATATTATTGACGCAGCGTTCTATCCTCCACTTCTGTGAACCATACATGCTCACAAGACTAAGGCTCTTTCCCAAACAGTTTCTCCACGCAGTGTAAATCTGTTGCTGCTGTTATAATGCTGAATTCCTGACACTGAAGGTGCTGTATAAAGGGATAGATAGCAACACATAAATCAGAATGTGGTCTGAGAGTTGCTGAACAGTTTGTAATCTCCCATAGCAGCAGAGGCAACTTCACTAGTGTCTCAAGGTTCTGGGTGTCTATCTCTATTTCATAAAGGAAGTGTAATTAGACTAAAGGAAAAAAAGTTGTTTAGGTTGGGTACCCTGCCAGCTAGGTCCGTGATCCCTTTCTTTGGCCCCTCTCTGTAGCAGCTTAACAAGGGGTTCTGATACAGTAGCATTAACTGCTGAATTCATGGTAAGTCTGTGATTTTTTTTTTTTTTTTCCCTCCTTTAAAGGGGAGCTTACTGGCACTATATTAACATAGAATTAGTAAGAGAATCAGTACTAACAACTTTGTAGCCCTCACAGTGAAAAAAAAAAATGTTCAGACAGCGGAAAACTGCATCTTCAGAAATAAGAAAAGCCTGTTCCACAGAAAGCATTTTCTTAAAGTAAAAAAAAAAAAAAAAAGAAATAAAGCTATCTGATTAATTTAAATATCATAAAATTTTTGAGGGTGAAGGTTATCGAGGCTAGATTTGTTTCTTCAGTGGGGATTAACAAGGTATGAGTACTATTTTAGAAGCTTGTGTTTCTGAAACTGCATGGTCCATTTTTCTCCCTTTATGAAGGTAGGGTCTGGCCTTATGAAATTCCTGTTGATACCCCATGAATAAAATTTAGGTTGGTCCTTTGTTATTAAGAAAATGGGGGTTTTATGGTCTGAAATTATGTGCAGAATAAAGATTTAATGTCCGATTAGTGAACATCACACCTTTTTAAGACCGCATTCTATTTCTGTTTTGATTTACTAAAAGCACAAATATTATAACAATTTATCATACATTCTGCAAATATTTATTTGTAAGATTTGTATGACTGCTGTTTCATACTTGCTCCTTTACTAATATTTAGGGGGAAAGCTTACAAACAGTTACACATTAGGTTAATTTGAAGTGCAAAATGTTCTTCCTAAGGCCATGCTTGATTTAATTAGGAGCAGGAGTATGAGCTGGCTTGAAACTTAAATTTCCTCAGCTTGATTAAAATAAAGTATCCCCCACTGATATTTTAAAGCTTTTGAAGTAAAGAACAGCATTTCATGTTTCTGTGGGATAAGGCAGTCCCTCTCACAGATGACAGAACCTGCAAATCCTTTAAGCTTTTATAGTTTTGTTGCATTTAATGAATGAGCCTGTGTGTGAGCTTCAGGTTAATCAGGCAAGTCACTAATGCGAAGGGCTCTCCCTGGGCTTCTGCTGTCATTGCTGACATCTACTGCTCTAGTCCTAGTCCCGGGGTCCCCTGCTAGTCAGTGGAGTTATATTCCTTTTAGATGCGTTGAAAATTGCTTTGCAAGTCACCTTTCAACAAAACAAAATATTTGTTAATGTGTTCTGTTTGCAAGTCACATTTAAACATTTCTATCATATAATCAAAAAAATGTAAGTAGCAAGGAAAAGAGGTAAATAAAAAGGAAATCTTCGCAACTTGGGAGATCAGCAAATGAAAAGTGACAAAATTCAAAGGAAATATTTTAGTGTTTTTGAATCTGTTTCCTATCAGAGACTTAGGAATTATCATGGTTGAGATGTAAAAAACAAACAAACAAAAACCCCCAGACTTTGTTTTTACTTGATTATCAAATAAATGCAATTGTCATTTGAATGTTTTCAGAAGTGCTTGTGAGCAGCCTGTTTTGTGCATTGCTAAACTGCTGAGTGAGCAAACTGTGTTTTACTTCAGGTGCTGGTTTGCTGCACGAAAGTGAAGTAATTTACAAATTGTGTTTTTACTGTGGTGATGTCTGTAAGTGACATAAGTATAGAGTAACAATTAGCAGTGTCCAGAGAAGTGTTGACACCAATTCCTAGAGGAGATGATTTACTCTTAGTGCTGACCTGTCAGTAAACAATGCTAAATTTCCCCAAGAAACAACAAGTTTTTAGTGTGTAAGTGCTTTTGTTCGCAAATGTTGCTGAATTTTACTTTCCATCTGGCACAGGTCCTGGGGGCTTTATGGTTATGCCTATTGATAAAGGCCAGGTGGTCAAGTTTTGGGAGCTGTCTGTCACTTTTTCAGAAATGGGATGTGGCTGTAGTTGAGAGAAAAATAGAGAAACAAAAGGCAGTGGCAGCTGGGGTGGGCAGGGGAGCAGAATTCCTCTCATTCCCAGCCCCTTCTCCTGTTCAAGCTCAGCAACACCTGGATGTTCCTTCGGTAATGGCTGCTCTGGGGATTCAGTCGAGGCTGTTGTGAAAAGCAGTAGTCTCTTTTATCAAGCAATATCTTGAGAGTGTTTGGTGAATACATTGCACTGTTTCCATTGCTCTGTGAGATACTTGTGGTAATTGAGCTATTCTGCCTAGAAAGGGCTGTTCACTGGGGTTTGTCTGAGAACTTTCCTCTAAAATGATATATTCTCCTTTTCAGGAAAGGTTGTTCATATAATGTATATAGTTACTGGCTATATGGTCTTGTTAGTCTGGTGTCTGTAATAACTTCAAGATACATTTGTCACAGTTCGCTAAATGCATTAGCTCATGTTTGTACAATGTGAGTCCCTATCTTGTCGTTTCTACTTAATTGAGATTAATTGTGTAGGACAGAACGCACCTTGTGCTCTTTGTCATACAATGTGCATGTAAAACTTAAAAACCTGTAATGTTTCCTTACAGAGCACAGACCTCTAGGCTTGTAGTAACTTTGGCTGCCCTTCTTATAAGGCTTGACATCAGTGAAATCTATGTCCTCTTGGACAAAAAAAAAAGCAGCCCCCAGACATTCTTAAACATAGGGGTAAGATGTACTAAGGCATTTAACAAAATGCAACTTTAATGGCAATTAGGATATAAATTTTATTTGGGTCTTTGCAGTCAGTGAATCTGTGTTCTAGCAAAGGAAGATTTGCTGGGGCAAATCAGGTCAAACCTCTTTTACTGGTTTGAAGACAGTGTAAATGTAACTGAAGAAGGTTAGCTGGCATGTAGCTTTTTCAGTGTCATTCCAATGAACAGGTGGCTATTTACAACAGTGCTTGCTGAAGAGGTACTTAGGATAATATTTACTAACTAAGAGAGCAGTGGAGAGAGAAAGCAACAACATGTTTGGTTACTCTGTAATTCATCCCTTGTCAGCATGGGAGGGCAATGGTCTTGGGGAGAGCAGTGAGGCAGCAGCTTTTCTTTCCCTTACAAACTTTCCTTCTTCAGCTCCTCCCAGAGAATAAGTGATATCTTTTACTCTGATTGTAATGAGTAGATCCTTTGCTAATCAGCTGTAGTGGAAAGCAGATGATCATGTCTACTCGATAAAGTCTTACTGAGACTTCACGGAGGGCTGAATTGAGCTTAATTGCATGCTATTTACATATTGCAGTGATTCCTTGAAAGTTTATTGCTAGTAATTTTCCTTTTTATGTTGACTTGTATTAAAAAAAAATTTCAATTGTTGCAAAAGTATTGGAAATAAAACTAGAATGTGTGTACTTAGTGCTCTATGAAAAGCATCTTTAGCATCTGAATTTTTGCAAGTTTTGGGGATTCTGCTGTGATTTTTTTTTAATGCTTATTAAGTCATCCAACAGAACTCATTTCTCTCGTATTGTGAAAACAATTTTGAAACACTGGCTCACTTTTGTTCAGTGGGAGGAGAAGCGATTGATGTGTTACATATCTTGCATAGTACTGGATACTGACTGTTATCCTTAACTCTATCTAGTTTTGAAAGCACGGCTAAACACTTTCTCTAGTTTAGTGTTTCTATTATTTTTCTTCCTTGATAAATAGAAGTCACAGGTTTATATTTAGTAATTTCTCTTTTTCAGTTTTGAATGTTCTAAAAATTTAAGTTAATGGTTTTTATTGACTCTTCATTATTCCACCCATTTCTAGAACTTAAATGTTTCCATACAGTGCTTGATAAATGCTGCTAAGTTAGACTTTCAGCTTGAAAAGTTTTGGAGCTTATTAGGCACTGTTAGATTCAGCAGAGCCTTTCCATTGCTTCTTTAGGAATTGAATCTAGTCCATAGTCTGTGTTTTCACTTCCTCTGAACCTAAAGGACTTTCAAATCTTGATCATGTGTGGGACTGAACGGAGAAAGAAAATCCTGATTGGGTGTCTAGTCAAAATCACAGACTGGAAATGCTTAAAAGGTGTCAAGGTAGAAGAGCTGTGTATCATGTGCTTGTGAAAAGCTTGATCTCAATCCTAACCTCTTTGAATTTCGACCATCTGAGTATTCGTTTCTTTCTTACATTGACACAGTGAATTTGTAAACAAGCTTTGCTTTGCAGTAGCTGTGAAAATTGTCAAAGCATTAAGTATTGGTAGTGATAACTGAGTAATACATTCAGCAAGTCGGGGGGGGAGCACAGCAGAAACTTTTCATTGCTGCTTTTGTAAAATAGGAAGAGTAATTAAAAATGAAGAGCACTGCCTACTATTCGTATTTTTTCCTTTTTTTTTCTGAACTATTCTAGCTGTGGCTGTCCTACACTTTGTATTAAGAGTATTTAGAACAAAAGTGTCACAGTTGCTTGCATATATGAGCTTGATTATTTGAGAGTTTACAACTTATTTTAGTTTATTATATTGCTTATAGTTAACTTTATTCCCTTGATAAGAAATAGATATCCGCTGAATATACCAGTTAAAATTTTACATATAATTAGTTGCTCAACATGTAACTGTGACCAATTAAAAAGGAAGATAATTTGATTAAAGCCTATAGGTTAAGGGTACCATACAGGTGTGTACCTAGAATGGACCTCTGGAAACTATTGAAATGTTTGATAACACAAGAGCAGCATAGGAATATTTGCTCTCAATTAGTTAGTATAATTGGCTAGTGTCAGAAGAATACTGTAAAACAGACTTGCAACGTGACACCTATGAATAAGTAGATCTACCTTCAATCTTAGACACTAATTGAGGTCAAATAATGTAACTGGAAAGCTTACTTTTGAGCTAAAAGCAGTGTAAATTAGATTTCTTAATGCAGATCCTACTTAACTTTTATGGTAATAATTATATAAACTTACCTGTTACTGGCTAGATCCCAATTTCCCTGGAATAACAAAGTGAGGAATAATAGCCTCTTTTTTAAGACAAGCTATTTGGTGAATGTAAAAAGAAAAAAGTCTGTTTTACAAAACCTGTAAGCAAACTTAGTTACACAGTTATTCTTGGCATGAGCTTGATTTTCAGTTTTGTATTTATAGAAAACAAAGGAACAAAAAGCACTGTGTGGTATGAAGATGTGCAGGTTGAGCATGGCTACATGTTGTCCAGTGTACTTACTGAGAAATACGATTGGATTTTTAATATAATGCATAAGTAATCAAGCATAGCAAGTAATAATGTGATCAGCATTCTGCAATTAATTCAACACTTTTCACTTCTCAGTAGAAAATGAGCAGATTTATGCATATAGGCAGTTATAAAATAACTGGAAAACTACCGGTGTACATAACCTTAGTTTGATTAGCAACAAAGTAAAATCAAAAGTAAATTAAAAGACAGTTTACTGTCTTACATAGTAGCCATGTCTTTAATTTCGTATTCATAATAGAATGGTGATAATGTAAATGTCTGCAGTGCTTGCTATAGGAACAGGATGGTTACAAAGATTTCAAGAATGGTATTTCTTTCTATTAAAGTCTGGCCAAACCTACCATTGACATTAGGAGGGCAAAACTGCTTTGGAAGCAGACTCCTTAAAGACTAGGATAAAAATGAGAGGCTACTAGCAAATGTGAAACATGCTGTTAGATTTTGGACCTTTCAAAGAAGTGTATTTTGAGATAAATGTGCAATAAAGCCTGTGTTTAATCTAGGAAGAGGAGCAATATTCTACTGGTAAAAAGCAGAAGGAAAATAAATTGCATCATCTATAACCTTTGCAGTCATAGGCTTAGTGAACAGAACATCAAAACCAAATGTAAGGAAAACAAGCCTCTGTATTCAATTTACCTAGTGATATCCGGCCTTACAAGAAGCTTTCGGTACATTCATTCTTTTAGCTACAGTGTGAAAAAATCAGTACTGAGCTCAGTCTTCAAGGGATGAATATATCCAGGGGAAAAAAATCGCTTAGAGCTAGATCCAAGGTCTGTCAAAGTGACTGGAAATAGTCCCACAGATTTCAAGGGCTATAGATCAGGCTCTTAGACATGTAAATGAAAGTTTGATTGCTTTGGGTGAGCAATATTTCTGTTAATCGTCCAGCAAAATATATCTGATTATTTGGAACAGCAAATAGCCATTTGGTTTATGACAGAACACAATGCGTGTTTAAGCATATCAAATGTGTTTGGAGTTAGTGAAGGAAGAATCTCAAGATGTTTGGGTTTGGTTTGGATACACATCCAAAATGTGCATGCTTAGCTAAAACTCTTCAGTCTGCAGCAAGGGTTTGTTGAGAAATGAGCAGTCTTGCTAGGCTTTTCGAGTGCCAGAGAGCCGAAAGTGCCAGAGCAGCCAGGCTGTTGGTAAGAGGAATGAGAAACTGGTGGGCAGGGACAGAGGCTCTTTTGAACCTGCAAGTGCCTTTAAAAAACAGTTCAGCTTTCCAAAGTGCTTGTGTAAAGATTATAGTTCAATGCAGATCTTTCTGCTTTCATGTAGGAGAGCTGTCTTGAGGATATTGTCCACCTCTGACACGCTGTCCTCCATTTCTCCTGCAGGCATGGCTCTCTTGTGCAATGATGTCCTGTGGGTCTTTGGGCTTTGGTGACAACACTGAAATTTCCATTTTGGAGTAACATATGAAAATCTTTACAGGTGTCTTTCTGCACAGTCTCCTTCTTTCAGATGTGTGTATGTGCGTGGGGGCATGGAAGGGGGGTGGTGGGGAATGAAATCTGGAATTTTCTTTGCCTTTCCATCTTGTCCAGATGAGGGTCTCCCCTAGCAGTGGCTTCATAGCTCAGTTAGCTCTCCTGGCTGGGTGCCTGAGAACCCAAGAAGCGCTGATGTCCTTCCCCTTTCTACAGTTAGGAAACTGCCATTGTGCATCCAGGAGAATCTGACTATGGTTGGGCATGGTGAAACCCAGGAGGTACGAAAAACTGACATAGCGACAAAAATTTCCATGTTGTTTGCTTTCTTTGGGAAAAACTCATTTGTGTTCTGCTGCTCCTTACTGCAGCAAGGAGGAATATCACAGAATCACAGAATCAACCAGGTTGGAAGAGACCTCAGGGATCATCGAGTCCAAATATAAAATAAGGAGAGTATTTCCTTCAACATACTGCACTGGCATCGTTCAAATTATGCTTTATGCTGTTACCAGTGATACACCACAAAGCTTAAGTTTTGTGTTCATGCAAAATACCAGTATTTTTCTGCTCATGAGATAGCATGGCTCATAGGAGATGGTACCTCATGCAAGTTATGTTGACAAAATGTCTGAATTCCCATTCTTCAGTGGGATAAAACTGACCAAATGCAGCAACTGATATACCTTAACTCATAGATTGCAGCTGAAATTGTGTTTGAGTGTGTGTGCTCTTCCTAAATTTGTCATTTAAAGAGCTGAAATGATGAGTCTGACAATTCATGGTTCTGTCACTGTAGTGACAGAATCTGTACCTGATTTATAGAAGTTTTGCTCTGCTGAGCATTCCTTTCTTAAATGGAAAATAGCTAATTTTTGTTTGATAGCTAATTAAAGTATAAACAGGTAAATATGTATCTAACACATGGGACCATGGATTAACCTGAGCAAACAAAATGAAGGATTAGATTCTTGTTTCCTTTTGAAAAGGACCATAAAAAGTATTGTTCTGAAGACAGCTGTCATCTTTTATTGGCCTGGGTGTATGTGTGTTGTTTCGTTTGTTTTTTAAGGGAAGGAGTAGAAGTCCTTTTTGGCAAGGTTTCCTTTTCTAAGAATCTCTGATTATGAATGTTGTGCTTTAGCTATCCTCTGTCTCTGGTCCTGTGCCAGGATTTATCAGAATGGAGGATGTTCTCAGTGGTGGTGCACTTTTTGCCACTAGCAATGGTTTTTCCTAATAGGGCAAGTTTATAAGACTCATTACCAAGAAGGGAATAACGGGAAAGGAAGTTTCGGTGTGATTTTTTTGTTTTCTTTTTTTAAAAAGGGAGATGGAGACAAAGGATGGAGTTAATATAAAATCCTGCTCTCCAGTTAGCCTAAAAGATGACCTGCAGTTTTTGGAATTACGGTATGTTCAAAGATATGTCACTGAAATAATGTAATGCCACAGACATTAGGCCATAATGACCTAAAAAAGTATGTGTTTAGTAGTTTGCAGCTGGAGTCAAGGAAGGAGCAAAACCGCTTGAAGTGAGCCAGACCCACACATTCTGAAAACCATTATTACATTTAGAGCACTGGCTAGGAAAAATATTCATAGCTAACAGTTTGCCTTTGGTTTAGATTAAATGTCATGTGATTAGCGTCTTGCAATGGTGCAAGAAGAGCTTTTACAGAGGATTTCAGATTTTTTTTATGTAATTATCAACTGTGATCTGAAAGATCACAACTGTGGTCTCAATCAGCGGTGGTCTGGAATTTTAGGGGATGGGGGGTTTGGCTGGGTTTTCCCTCTCTCTCTCTTTTTTTTTTTTTTTTTTTTTTTTTTTTTTTTTTTAAATTAACAAAGAGAAAGGACTTAGGAGAAATGGGAGCTGATATGGACCACCCAGAACAGATAAAAGATCTTCTGAGTGTCTTGAAACACTTTCTGATGATCAGAAGGTCCAAATAAACAAGTTGTCTAGGTATATGCTCAATAGTTTACTGAATTAGGAACTAACTTATGAATAGATTAAATGTCAAGAGTCTAATATGTCCTTACTATTTTATTGTTAATCTTGATTGTGCACCTCCTAGCCTAGAGTCCTCATGGTGCAAACAGCAACATGGAGAGGTAAAGTCACTGTTCATACTAACGTTATTTTCATAATGACTGACTTAGCAGTGGACGAAGGCATGGACTTCAGATGTCTTGATTGCCAGTCCTGTACTTTAACAGCCAGATAATTTTCCTGAGAGGGCACATACCTTTTTTGGTGTCTAATTCACCAGTGATTTGCATGATATATCCAGGATTTAACATCAGAGCTTCCTTATAGAGTTATTTTTTTATCTCCATGTGTTATCTTATTCTTCCTCAAAGAAGTTTTAATTGTGTACCTAACAGCAGTAAAACTCATATTTGGAACTGCAGTCCTCAATTTTTAAAATTACTGCTTAGTAAAAACAACCCCTATCCACAAGAAAAAAAGATTGTAGACCTCATTTAATGTAATCTCTATTAGCCACCACCAGATTTGCACATAACTGTGTTTTTGGTTGGTTTTCCGTATCCTAAATGACAAAGGATGATACTTATTAATTTATCTTTATAAAGCATCCCATAGCACAGTATCAGAGGTACTTGACTAAATAAGCAATGGTTTTATCAGCATGGGACAAGTGGTTAAATTTTATAACAGTTCTTTAAAAGGAATTTTAAAAGCCCGTTCTAACACATCAGACAGGCAAAGTCTGTAGGTAGACTGTTGGATTCCCATGTATGCAGTGTTACAAGTACAGCAAGAAAAATACCATAAATACTCAATGTAAATACTTACTGAAATGTAGAAACAAAAGAAAACTGTTTCAGTAGTGTCAACTCTTTCCCTATTTGTTTTTCTTAAACATCCAAATACAAATTTTGCTAACACACAAGCATATATTAGAAACTAATCAGCATGGACTGTTAGCCTGGACTATACTGGGTTTGTTATACATTGGATAAAATACTAGCTAATGTAAGTTGGACTGGTTACCAACTCTCTTGGCAGAGTCCTGACCTAAGGTAATTAGACAGGCTTCCTACTGATCTGATTTCACTGTTGCAGTAAGGTCTACCTCTTCCCTCCCAAGAAAATGTTAAAATGTGGAAAGGATTTGGCTTTTCTGGTTTCATTTTGGTTTTTTTTCAAGGTTTCTGTTGTGATCCATGTCATCTTTGACTCAGAGATTAATGACTTTACCATACTTTTTGGTAAAATGTTTATACCAAATACTTCAGAGAAGTTTAAGTTTTAATAAAGCTTTAACTTCCCAATCCTACCAAACTTGATTTAGGAAACATTCTTGAAGTACTGTTATGCAGTAAATGGATGAATTGCCTGTTGATTCATCTGATGGTGTCTTTCTGTACTTGCTTGTAAGTGAAACCAATAATCCAATGCTCTTGCTTTCCTTGGTGTGCATTACTAATCATCTAGTGACAAATTTGAGGTGTTTCAAAGCACCTACCATTGCCCTGCTCCACAAGCGAGTACAAATTTTAGTTTGAAGCTTTTCCTGAAGCAGAGTCTGCATTTTATAGAAACTATAAATTTGTTCCAGTGACATTGGTTGAGCAAATAAGAGATCATCTATTCCTACAAATCTGGCCCTTTTTACTGCATAAAATCAGACTCATTAGCAGTTATCTCAAAAGTGAAGGAGGTATGGAGAATTATGTAAAAAAAAAAAGGGGTTCTGGTGTGGCTAAAAAATATCCACTTTGACCTTTTTTTTTCTGTAATGTTGATGCTGTGGTGCTTGGGTGTTCTTGAACAGAAAGTGTTTTGTTCCTTGCACAGTAGTCTGGTCTCCGTATGTTAAGCAATTTCATGGATAGTCTGCTCCAGAACATCTTTGGTTAATAAGGAACTGAAAGATAAGCCTTGTGATAATTGATAAGTCATTAGCAGGACTCTAGTTCATCAGATAAGGCAATTAATGGTTTCGCATTTCCTAAAAAGTGGCAGTGCTGGGCTGAGTCACTACAAGATGTAGGATGAGGAATTGTTTCGCAGCATAGTTTGAATGCAGTACAGATTTACATCCAAGAGTGTTTGTTTTCTGCAGTATGTAGTTTGGCTTTTCAATAATTTTTATTCATTTTGAATCCTCAACTGGAGGTTGAGTGCTTGTGTTGTGAAGAATTGGTATTTTATTCACTCTGGTTTTGTATAGCAGGAGCTGTCATTTATTCTCTAATTTCTCTCTTACGCTAATCAGTGGGCTTTATCATTGGAAAGGTATTTCACTTTTTTTACTGTGTAGGTGTTAGCAATGTTAACTATGATTTGAGCATCATGGAGTCAAGCTATTCCGTAACTAGATTACAAAGTAGGAAAAATTCTTTCAGAATTCATTCCAAGTTTCTTAGGAATTTTTTTTAAATTTGGAATTGAAAATTTGTTGTCTAGTTGGAAACACAATTGTCACTTCTTATCTGGTATGGTATAAAAGTTCAAGAGATAGTAAAGACAGTAACATAGCATGATTTATACATTCAGAGCTCTTAATATTAGTACTGAGATACTCAGCCTCAAACACAGGCAGGTTGAAGGTTGAATCTTTGAGGCAGTGTTTGTTGAAAGAACAGGGTCTTTTTTATTTCAAAGCATGTGTCCATCAAACTGAACAACTAGGAAATGACAGTTTTGATGGGGAGTTTGTCTTGCAATAGTATTTACAGGAAAGGTCACTTTTAATGAAGTGATCAAATAAGTCAGGAGTGATGATTTAAATAATTTGGGTCGGTAGGTTTGTTGGTATTGACTTTGTGTAGCCGAGGTGCCATCACAGGTGCTTAGGCCTTGTACTGCTGAGAGGGACCCCACCAGTGCTGACTTCCACTGATGTAAGCTGTGGTGGAACTGCAGCCTTAGCTCTCCACTTCTGAAGTGAGTGATGAGCAGCAAGAAAATAGGTTACTTTGGGAGTCTTTTTCATCCTCTCTTTTCATGTTGCTCCAATCATAGCTGGGATTTTAAAACACTATTGGCGACTGGAATTGAAACTCAGTTTCCCAAAGGACCATTCAGAACCAGTGATCTGTAGCAGGTCCCTGTCACCTAAGGAGCTGAATGCTCCTTGCTCTTCCCTCTCCACCCAGTCCTTCCATCTTCTCTCAAGAAATGCTTCTTAATGTTTCATACTGGTTTTGATGAATTAGCTTTTTATATTGAATAAAAAAATCAATTGTACAATTTCCTACTGGTTCTTAGTCTAATTGATTTTGGAGAAGACTGCACAACCGGTACGCAAACAAATTCCTTACTTACAGTGAAGCGAAGATAAGAGAGGAGATAACATCCTAGCTGAATTGAGGTATGAATTCTGATGGTATTGCTGTTGAAAAGCAGGCATATTTTTAACCTATTTCTTTCCATTCATAAGGGTAAGAGCTTGCTTGGTCTAGCAGGCATGTCAGTAGCATTGTGATAAGTGTCACTGGAGGTTTAATCTATACCACAACATCTCGATTGAAAACACTTATTTGGGAATTCTACAAACCAGTGTACAAATGTTATTTTGTTCAAATATTGAGTAAATTTTGCCTGAAAATATCATGACTGCCTACCATACTATGAAGAGATCCTTTGGGTATAAAATAATTCACCATGCTTAGTTACTGTAGCCACTTTAAACATGTGCCTCTGACAGTAAAAAATTCCATCTGTTTTGTTGTGTATGAAGGCTGAGGACTAAGCACATGAAACTTGTCATTTGCAGTGGGAAAGTCGATACCAACCGCACAAGCTGCTTCTCTACCAGTGTAAAGAGGAAGCGTAGCCTGTGTCCAGAGGGTAGATAAGGATTGTGCTCATATTAGCATACAACTTAAGGAGTTAATTGCAGCGCTTAAGTGAGCTGATAGCATCTCAAACTACAGTCTTGAAAGTGTCAGAGGAAGAATAACATTAATATGACTATATGATTTAAAGACATGGGAACGCACCCTCTACTGATACAAGCCAACATCACTGGTGTTGCCAGAGTTCAACTTGCTGTGCAAGGCAATGTCAGAAGCTACTGGGAAGAGCTGTTTAAAGCCTATCATAGCTGGAGCCTACTAATATATGTCTAGACATGTGTTAAAGCTCCCTCATGATTCAGTGTTGAAGGTACAGCTGTTATATAGATAATGACTTATTTTTATAAATACTGTACTCCTGAGAGAATCCTTTTAAATTACTTGGAGCATCCTAGAGAAACAGACAACTGAAAGGTGGCAGAATGTGGCCTATACTTTCTAACTTTGAAATGCAGTTCAAAAGGTAATATTTCATTTTGATATCACTTTATCTGCAAAGTGTATCATGTGGAATGTAATATAATACAGTTTCATTCATCTTAAATGATGCATATGAAGTCATTTGCACTATGTTGAGGGCACTAAGCTTCCTAGTGCAGCGGGTGGAAGAGAAGACAGAAAGGAGCACAGGGAGGAGCAAGATGTTGATGTTACTAAATATGTCTCAAGATCTGTCAGGTCCAGAGAGGTCACTGAGAAATCTGGAGACAATGCTTTTTAGCTGGTGATTAGGGCTAAATCAACTGACAGAAAGAAGTGTAAACACTGGTTCTTAACTCTTCATGGAGTTGAAATGTATTTGCTATACTCACTGACAATGTAATTGGAGAGAAAAGAGAAAGAAAAAATAGCAAAGTACTATCCTATTTAAATTAGTAATTTGTAGCAGCCACTCTTGGGCAATCCCAGTTTAAGGTCCTTGTGACAAAGCTTGGTGTTATCATTGTCCTGTTGCATCAGTACATAGTGACTTGTATTAAATGGCTGCTTCGTCTTTCCCTGGAAATAAGGAGTTACCCGAGTGGCAGCTCTTTCCCAAGGCTCATTCTGGGGCAGCGCAGATGTGTATCACCTCTTACACAAGGCTGAGCCAAAAGTGCTCAGTCTCATCCTATGGCAGAAGAGCTATAGCTTTGAATCTTTATATTCTTCATTAAGGTAACTCCTCCTGTTTTAATCAAGTGTCTTATAAGAATTTTGTTTAGCCTGTGAATATGTAAAAATCGGAACAGCTCTCTGAAGTCCACACGTTTCTAATTAACAATGGAATAATCTCCTTCATACTTTTTTCCCTTCACAAACAGACAATTCCTGAAATTTCATCTTAATTATCAAGTGCTTTAGGCAGTGATTATTCACAGTAACTTCTGCCATTTTCTTTCCATCTCCCAGATCAATTCATACAGATGATTCATAGGAGCAGTGTTGTCATTGTTTAATCCGCAGTATACACTTGCAGGCAGGTAGCAGAAAAGTGCACAAGCCAACTTCAAAAGACTGTCACTTGAAGAAAAAAATCAGCAGTCTTTATAGCAATTAGTAACAATAGAGGCACGCACCTGCGGTGAGGAACTTTGACTCAAAGAAGCTGATCTAAAAAACCTTTAAGCACCGTGGATTCCTAGTCTTAGATTTGAAGAACTGACAGAAATGACCCGTTCATCTCTGAACTGGTGACCTACAGGTGGGAAGAAGTATTGTTAGAGGCATGTAAGCAGAATGTAAGGCTGTGTTATTGATGTTTAAGCTATCCATTTCATCTTGGTGCAAAGAATAACAAGGAGGCGATCTGGTTGATGAAAGGTAAAACTGCACTTGAGTTGACTCAGCTAGAAAGCTAACTTTTGCAAATATTTTTACAATCTACGTGGTGGAGATGTGTTAATTCATTTGTACTTAAAACCAAAGTCAGGGATTTTAAGACTCTTACTATCCTTACCTATATACATATTCTGTAGTCTCTAAGCCTTTTTAACCTTGTAACACAATTTTGTTTTAAAAATTAATGATGCAGAGCTCTTTGCCGTTGACTTCAATGGCAGGAGTTTCAAGAGCTAATATTCTTGAAGAACTTTGATTCTTGTGATTCCCCAGTTCCTTCACCAGGGGAGAAGCAAATACTTTGTGGATTGAATTGTTAGGGCACAGAGCGAGGTGGTGCCAAGGAAGCCACGTGGCAGTGAAGCACACTGCATTTAGGAGCTGTGTTGCTCATTAGGGAACTAATTACAGCTAAAAGCCAGTGAAGTCATAAGCCATCTTCTGATAGGAGCTGGGAGCAGTCAGCTCCTTCCATATGATATGTTCGTGCTGGATGTGACTATTATTAACATTCCAGGAGGCGTAAAAGGAGAAGTACAGCAGTACTGTGTTGCCAAAGGCCAAGGTAAGAACCACCACCGATTTCTTCAAGTGCTTGAGTTTGGCAGAGATCTCCTAAGTGGTCCCTGTTGCAAGATTTTAAATTGGGTAGGAGGAAGGGGTAGAAGGAGATGTATGATTAAGGGGAATTTGGCCAGTGAAATGTTTTAGGATGGCATCAAAATTATAAAACATTAAGGTAAGTAATGTGGAGAGTCAAATGTTTGTTTTCTTCTAGAGAAATCAATGGGAATGCTCTCATGGTTTTAGTATTAATCCTTCAAAAAGAAGGAGCAGAGGTATGCTTTTCCAGTAACCTCCCAGTTCTCTACCTCCTGCTCCAAATAAAAGCTGCATTTCTGTAAGGTATCTTTTCTGAAATAGGTAGAGAAGCCATGAATACTGAACATCAAATGAGGCTCAATCAAAGCAAAATTCTCCGTAATGTGTGCTTATATACCTGGGGAGACAAACATGATGAACATCTGAGTCAAGCCATACACATTGCTTGATGCAGTACTAGAGGATGCTGACGTAAGGCTGATCAGCATCTGTAAAAGAACTGCATAAAAGAGAGAAGTTATTTGAAGTAGATTTGAAGTGTTTAACAGAATGGCTAATCATTGTTTCATCCATATTCTTACTTATATATTTCTCAGAATTAGGAAGTAAAACATTCCCAGCATAACAGAAGAATATTTATCTAATAATAAATAAAATAAATCTTCTCTAGAATATACTTCCAGTATCCAGTATCTTTTAGAATTGTAAGCCCACAGCATCTTGCACAAAATATTCAGTATTTTTCAGCAAGGAAGCCTATATGTTTTTTAGGTGACAAGTCATTGGAAGGGGTAAAAGGCCCACAAATGGATGTGTGTATTAGTGAGTAAAAATCAATCATATTTAAGCATTAGCTATCAGTTGCTGCTTAGAAATCAAGTCCAAAACAGAATTAAAGTGGCAAAAATGTACAGCACTTGTCTTTCCAAAGACTTACCAAGTTTTATAGGATACACGAAAAAGTAACATGAAACTGGAGTAGCTCATTTCAAAATCATTTTAATAATGACTGATCCATTTGAATTTAAGCAGATGAAGGATAAGCTGAAGCAGGGATAAACTGAAAAGGCCATGTGCTGAGTCCATTCATTATCTACGTGACTAGAAACTACTGCACTTTATCATCTGCTGTCTCTTTTTGCTATCTCCCTCTTTAATTTTCCTAAATGGCTGGTGCACTGCTGTTGAGATAAGGTATTTAATAAGGGAAAGGATTTAGATGTTCCTACAAGACCAGTCCAGGATCCTTTTTTTTAAATGTCATCTTGATTTGTGCTTTTTTCTTCTCTCTAAGTAATAGGCATAGGGATTATGAAATAAATCTGGAAGCTAAATTCCACTAACAAAATCCTTGTATCCACTGGTAACATAAATAACAATTGGTTCACAGTACAATAGTCCGAGATAGTAACCACTATGAGAAGACACATAAACTGAACCTCATCTTAGGTGGATTACTTTTCAAATAAAATTTCAGAAGCCATAGGGCTACATATATTTCATTTGAAACAAAGTTGTCTAATTTAACTTGTTCATTACATTAAAAAAAAAAAAAAAAAAAAAAAATTCTTTACTATAAAGAATCACCCGTAATAGATATATACCTGCTACTTCCATGTCTTAAAACTCTTCCTGTAGCCATCCCATTGACTTATTCAATGACATATTGCAGTTCAGTTTCTATCCCAGGAGTGTATTTTAAGGAAGTAGTCCTAGCAGTAAGCCATATTCTGGCATCTTTACAAGTGTTGAGTAGCATCTTCTTCCAGATGTCTTTCCCACATGGCTAGGGGATACTCCTGCAGAGAGGTGGTCTGCGGTGCGTGTAAGGCTGTGCCCACACTCACATTTTGGTGTGGGTCAGAAGTGCATTTCTGAAGTGAGTCTCCCGATCATCCCTGCTCACTGTGCATTGATTCAATTCACAGGCCAGTCTTGGAGCTCACAGACAAACATGGAAAATGTGCTTCAGAATCACAATTAAAATACTCCAGCCATTACTGGGTGTTCAGTTGTGAGGACCAGATTAGAGCCAGTCTGAAGTAACACCCTCAGACTGGGTATAATGATGACATTGGGTCCTCTGCATCAGCTTCTTTGCCCTGCAGATCTGTTCCTCTTGTACAGCAAAACTTGCAAATGTAGATACAGCTTAAGGGAGACAGGAAATACGAAGGCATTACAGCAAAGTGTTCACATTCAAAATAGCTCATATAACTTTAACTCCAACCCCTATGTTTGTGTACCATGTTAGTCTTCAATGTCACGGTCGCATATTGAGCTGGTCTGCAAGATTTCTTGCCTCATTCAGTGCATCGTGTTGACTTTTTCATGGGGAAAGAGACAGTAATTCATTATTTCATTATCCATTTCAGGACATTTTTAAAATTCACATGAGTTTTTTACTGTAGAATATCTTTCCCTATAACTTCTTGCTTTACTAATGGTGAAAAACATTCTGGCATTACCAGTCTAAGTCTGTGGGATGTGCCAAAGGACCCGGGCCAACTCAGAGCCATAGGAGAGAGGGGCAGGCTATGGCGAGCCAATTTCTGTGCAGATTCTCTCATCTGCCCTGTGTAGTGCTAAGTCTATGAATAAGGGAGCCCAGAGCAAGCTTCCACTGTGTTTCCCAGTGCTGCACTGTGCAGAGATAAGAGGCTGCAGACGTAGGCTAGCTGCATTTGGAGGGTGCTGAGCCTGAGCATGGCATTTTCCAGTTCCCACCTGAGCTAGAGTGTCTCTGCATGGTGCTGTGTTTGATCTGACTTAACTCTCCCCCACTGTGACCCACTGTGTACTTATAACCCTACAACTGAAAGACTGCATTGAAAGCCTGCTCAGATGATCAGAAGCACTGAGTGAACGGTGCCCTGTACGTAGATTGAAAGCGTTGAACTAGTCATATGTAGACTTGAAACTCCAGAGGTTGAATCTTGTGATAGATATTTTAATCTTTTTGATTTAAAGTGTAAGCTAGAAGGGCCCCAAAGAGAATTGCTTGTTGCATTCATGTGGCAGATGGTACCGGACAGGGAAGGATCTGATGCTTGGATAAAGTCTGAGAGGTCTGGTGTTGGTCGGTAGAGCATTATTTTCCAAGGCGCTAGAATGAGCTCAGATCACATAATACAATAGCAGCACAGTGGTTACTTGGTTTTCCTGAATACTAGGTCAAGGGGTGGAGAGTTTACCCCACAAAAGTGTTTTTTTTCATACCTGACATCTTTGTCAACAGCTGTCTCCAAAATTTAAATTAAGAGTTTAATCTACTGTTTTGCTATAGAAGAAACTCTTCTAGTACGTGAAAGAAGCCTAAGCTTGCAGTAGCCTGTTCTGGAAATTCTCTGGTACTTTTCTGTAGCCAGAGGGAGGAAATTAATGGATGCAGCTGCTAATTCTATAATACTATAATGGAAACTTTATTTTTATTTAAACTCAGCTCTCTTACTTGCGGATAATACTTGGTAGGAAAATTATCCAAGTTCTTAAAGAAGTGTGGACAGGGAGCTGATTTCCAAGACTTCACCTCAGTTTCTACCTGGAGGGAGGAAATGAGGAAAAAGAAGTCCAGAACTGGAAACTTACAGGTTGACTGTTACAAGCAGGACTACCAGTGATGCTTTTGTGCAATTTCAGGAGAATCATGTTGCAAAGTAAAATGTTTTTCTCACTACAGTGTATCAAGGACTTGTGTTGCAATGTCCTGAGTCAGGGTCCTTTGCGTCATGCATGATCAATCCCTATGGCAGCCATGCAGAATACAAACCACTGCTCCAGAGTAAGCAGAGTTTCTGTCCTTCATTTAAAATCATAGCGTTATTCCCTTTTCTATAAAATTACACTGACTTTTTTTATCCTGTAGACTAAGTCTCATCAATCTGAAGATAGTAATTGTCAAGGTGTTTTCTGCATTTAGTATATGGAGACTCCAATTTGTTTTCACTGCAGAAACTGATACACAATGCAATCCATTACCAGGAGTTGTATGTGCCCTTCCAATCAAGTGAATGGTTGAAGAGTGAGGGGAAACAAATTATCATTTCTATCTTTTGAATGAAAAACTGAGGGGTAGAAATGGAAGTGACTTACCCAAGATCTCTCAGTACTGAGCTAATTTTAACTTAGATCTTCTGAGATCTCTTTTCAGGTATGCTTTCACGGATTCACATCAATGCTGTTCGGAAGTATCTGAGCTAACTCAGAAATGAAGGCAGTATAGTTACATAATTGCGGTTCCTGACCTGTGATAATTAGCCACATTCTCATCAGGGCTGCACTACAATGCAAACTAGTGTGTCTGCACAGCACAGCCCTGCACCATGCCAGGGGAACGCAGCACTAGTGCCTTTAACCACAAGGCTAGCCTTTTCTTCCAAATTCTGTTGGTTTTAACTCCCACATCCCACAGCTGCTCTTTACCCTTAGCATCTACATTACCTGAAAATATTGTTTATGCCCAAAGGAGAAGGGACAGTATTAGCTAACCACGTGAACTTTTTTTTTTCCCCTAGACAGAAAAGTGATTCTAAAGTTAACAAGTGCCTAACATTACACATATAGCAAATGGTTCATGAACATTGCTTTTTGCTATGGTGTAACTGCTACAGGAACACAAATTGGGGTGCTAAACTTCAGGGTGGATCTGTGTCCCTCTTCTGAAGTCTCTGCTACGATCTTTTTTTGTGTGTTAAGCGACAAACTTCATGTAGTTTTTTGTTTTATGAAGAGGACTACCAATACCCTACTTGGTTAAATGAAAGAAAAATGCAAAAGCAAAAATCAACAAGCCCAGACTTAAAGATCTCTTCTCTCTGGGCTGAAATTCCTTTCCTTTCTCTTGGTGGGTGCATTGGTGTTACAAGTCAGCTAGTTTAGCTTCTGTTGTGTATGAGAGTTGCAGTCAGCTTTTACACATCTAACTAACTCTTATATCCTATACGTTAGTGAACTAAATGTAAACTTAATGCTGAAAACAATTGATCTACAAAGCGGTGTACTGAGGATGGTTTAAAACTGGTCAGTAAATCTTTAGTAAAGGATCTATGGCTTTAAGGATGTAAGCTGTTCCTGCAGGAGAGCTCAGTGCCAACAAACTTGTGCAAAATGCTGCAACGCTTATCCTAATTCAAGGAGCAGGACAGCGGGACTTAACTGTCACTATATCTAGGTATTGTACTAGAACTCTCAGTCTCTTCACAAAATCAGAGTGCAATTAGTATTATCTACATCTGCTTTTGTAACCTACCTCCTGGGAAGCAAGAGGCTTGCAGCCTGAGTAACATCACAGGCAAAGCTGAGAAGGGAGACAAAGGCACAAAGAGGTAAAAGGGACCCACAGCAGATCGAGGACAGAGCTGGGAATGCAATCCAGGTCCTTTCCCTGTTCTTTGGAGCATGCTGCCCCTTGCACTTCCATGCTGATTTCAGCTCTGTACAATGCAAAATGTTTAATGTTACCTCTGCACCTGAGGAATATTGGGTTTATGGAGTAGTTCAGGCTGTGTTGATGGAAATACTTAAAGATCATTTGAATCTTAGAGTGAAGGCCTGTAGCTAAGGTTGATTGTGATGATAAGGTAAAATGCTAGGAAGCAGAATTTTTTTGAAAGGTTTATAATAATTAGAACTCAGTGTTTTGAATATTAGATATTTATAGGCAGCTCAGGTAACTCTTGTTTCTACAAGAAGAGCAGATGTAAATAAAGAGGTTTTTTTAAAGGTGTAGTCTACTATTCGCAAAAAAGTTCTATTGAAAGGCATGCAGGAGATGTGGATCAAATTATGGACTGGAATTGCTGTTTACCATTTTCATTTGTGAGAAGTTATCCCAGGCAATCACCCATCTCCTTAGCTTTAAGATGAGGGTGTTTTGAGGAAAGTATGAAAAGATAACTCTGGAGACAAGCACTGACATAGATCTCATTTATACTTGCCTTGGAGCTAGAAGATGCGTGTGCTCTAAGAAAAGTAAACAAATGAAAGCAGAAGAAAACAGTGGAAGGTAAAGCAGGAGGTTGTTAGGGAAAATTAAAGTGGTGTGGAAGATCATCTAACCAAATCTTGTGGTTCTAGGATAATACCACAAATACAATGCTCTGAGCATTTTGAAGCCTCTTTTGTTATAATTCTACACCATATGCTGAATTTTCCCTTCTGTGGTTGAGATCCTTTGGCGTCATCACACCTTGATCTATTTTACTGCTTTACCTTCAGTATATTATCTAGGGGTTTTGGGTCTTTTTGGCTTTTATCCTCCTGTGATGGTAGAGATAACGTTGGCAGAATACATAAAGTTAAAACAAGGTGTGCTCTCAATCTTTATGGAAATTCCAATTATTTTCTGCTTTTGCTGCAAACTAGCGGTGGAATCATTCAAAAACCAACACACAGGGCTGAAGGTCTTTAAAACAGCTTTGCCTTCTGTTGAAATAATAAACAAAGAAAAAGTAAGTATGCTTTCGATTTTTCTCATTGCTGCTAATTCTAGGACAATGTATTGCATATGAATAAGTAAAATAAATTTTCAGTGAAAGGGTAGAAAAGTGTAACATTAGAAGATGATAGGTCTCAAATCTGTTTTGAAAGTTTGTATCTTTGCTTAAGGAAGAAAACAGTCTTGCATCAGGATTCTAGTAAGTGCTAGGTTCTCTGAGGATGTCTGCTGTCTTCATGTTGTTGAAATTGATGAAGCTTGGACAATTTATACTAGCAGCCCCTCAGCTTTTCTTTTGAAGTTTTAAGTATTCCCCTGTAATTACCAAGAAAATTAGAGTTTTGGGATGCTGCTGAGTTATGTTCCTGCGTGGTATCTTTGGAAAGTGCATCTCAAAATAAAGAAGCTAATATTTGTAATGGGATAGCATCAGAGCTTTCAAAATGAACACTGTAGTTTGCTTGTGTTAGTGAACTCGAATGCATAAGAGTCTGCCACTGTGACCTTTTCTAGCTATAGTAAATAGTATAAAGACTAAGCAGGAAATAAAGAGGGGACATAAGCAGTCTTGTTTACTCAGTTAACCAAAAGTTGAAGATCACACAAAAAGGGGTAGCTAATACCAGTGTGTTTAAAACTGGTGGGGAAGCCTGGCCTATGGCTATTTGTTTAAATCTTCTGCTACAGAGAGTCTTCTCATAAGAGTACCTGAAGTCTTAAAACCTGGTAACTTAGCTTAGAAGTAGTACAGAATAACAGTTCCTTTCTCCTGCCAATTAATTCACTGCACTAATAGAGAAGAGACAGGATTACGGTGGAGTTGTTCTAATGATCTGAGTAAAGCCTAGATGTGTTCACTTTTGTTTCTTTGATTAAGTTACAGGCTATATCATATCCTGCACTTCTTAATATCTGTTTGGTGACTATTCTTGAAAAACATGTTATTAATCTTTGTCTAAACTACTTACTTATAAAGTTAGCATAAATTCATCAAGGGGGACTTCTGAACACAAATTGAAGTTTGTAAACCACTGGTTCCCAATATTATCAGTATTTTCAGAAAGCTATTTCCAGGAAGATTTGGCTGCAAAACGCATCTTGTTCAGAGAGCTTTACTTGGTCTTAAATTTTGCTTAGCATTTGTTGGCATGTGAGTTTTTAGAGTCCAGCACTAAGACAAGGGTAATTGTTCTTCAGCTGTTGCTGTTATCTTACCTGAGATTGCCCATTATAAAATGGTCTTAAATCAGTGTCTGTCAAAGAATCAGATTAGTGCCTGATTAGATCTGTCAAGTTCATCTTCCAATGTGTTTTGTGCCAGATTCATATTTGAGAATGAATACTTAGAGTATTAGAAGTTAATATATGATACAATTGAAAGCTCTGTTGGGTAATTACATTTTTCATTTTGAGTTTGTTACCCTAACAAGTACAGTAGAGCACAAATGGAAGGTTCTAATATCAGAAGATTTACTACATGATGTCATGCACTGCATCCCTCCCAGAAGAATTCACGTTAATTGTCACAGAGTCTTGCCAAAATCATGAGCAGTGTGCAGTAATGAAATCCTAATAGCAGACAGCTGGTTTTAAAGGCACATACCCAATGGCTTTAAAATTTTGCAAAGAAGATACATTTCTCGTGCAAGGGCTAGCTCTGAACTCATGCCTGACCCACGCAAGTGAGAGAAGGGGTGCACCAGCAGCTCTGCAGAGCCGTGCAGTCTCTGCAGGTTCTGCATGCAGCAGAAAAGGGACAGTGTATGCATCGCTCTCCCAATTTCTCTCAACTGCTTGGCTGAGCCAGAGCGAAACATCTGCCTCTATGTTAAGTTGAACTGCGTCACGGATTTCTAATTATCTCTTACCTTCAGCCCCCTCACAGATCTTCTATTTTCCCAGGCTCCAGCCCCGGAAAGACCATTCTCTGATGCATATTTATTTATTTATAAATGGGTCATTTCCATGTGGCTTTGACCTCTCTAGTTGGCTTCAAAACCTGTGCTGTGTGTGGAGTCGTCAATTTTCTGCCATACAGCAGACATATTCACTCTATCTGTTTCTTAGGGTGGGGAACATACCCCAGCCGGTATCTTCTTTCTTGAGATTGACTTGTGGATCACAGTGAAATTTATGAGTTCAGCTTCCTACTAGTCAGTTTGTTCAGTTTCACAGTTGATAGTCCTGGATAGAGAGAAGGGAAGCTGTGACCGTTATTTTGGGATTAAATATCAAGGGGAAAAAAAAAAAAAGACAACAGATTCTGGGGTATGTGTGACATGCTGAAGGAGTTTAACATTGGCTCTCAGATCGTCATCCTGACTTCCAGTTGCACGATCCAAAAAATGGTAATATACCGGTTCATCTGCAGATGTGTTTGGGCTGTGGAGAAGTAAACTGCAGGCAGATGTATTCAATGGTCAGGGCATCGGTTCATAGACCAGTTCCTTTCCTGCATGTGGAATTTGATTTCTCACCATCTGTTTCTCTCTCACCTGACAGGGTGACAATCTTTATTAGTATCTATATGCAACAGCCCTGAATAGATTTTTTGGAAGGCCAATGTCTGTTTTCTGTTGCAAATACTTTCCTATTGATGTGCTAATTCCACCTTGCAGGAGACTAAAGCCTGGTACTTTCAAAAACTGATGTGAACAATCCACCCACGAAGAGTGACAGCTATCACTGCAGGGTGAAAATAGGTGGAAAGGGATCTCAGTGCATATATTGTCACTAGCAGAGGGAGTTCCATATTTCCCCTGAGACTACTACAGTACTACCTTTTATGTTGGAGTGACAGGTGAATAAGTATACAGCGTGAAGCAGTGCCTCTGAGGTACTGTGCATCATGTGTGTAGTTTTGCATTGGGTATCATATAAGGACATACAGGTGTATCTTCAGATGAACCACTTATGGAGGTGCAATCCAGCATAGACCTTGTTCTTGAGCAGGGAAAAACCCAGCTATTTACTGCCCCAGAAACGGAACAGAGAGCCCCTGGAGAAAAAGCCTCTGTTGTTATAGCAGGCCAAATGAGTCTTCTGTCTAAACACTAATAAATAAAGGGCACCTGTTAGCGTGATGGTGAAGATCCAAGTGAGGGCTGCAGGTAGCATGCTTTGCCATGGGGACAGTTATGCTGCTGAAATCAGTGGATGGATGATGTTAGATAGAAGACGCTCACTGGGAATGAATAGATTTCTCTAGGTCCATTAAAGTATTTGGAGCAATAGATATATATGTGGGAATACCTGAGAATCTTTTTTAAAAATTTCTAAAAAGTAGATGTGTATACTGCACTGTTTACTTTGGGCAAATAGATCCCTTCCTCCACCACACATCCTGGGGAATCTTCAGTTTATCTAAGCTTTATACCTTTGTATCTAGAACCTATTGAGTGTCTCATTTTTACACACCCTAAGCCTGCACTAGAAGTTGGGAGGTATGTCACCGTAGAGTGATACAATGCTAGGAGATTGCTTCCAGCCCATGATGTCTTAAGGCTCTTATGCTCTTTAACAAGAACAGCCATCATGGTTTTATACATTGTGTTTGTCAAGGCAGTGCACCCTCACAGAATCACAGACTGGTTGGAGTTGGAAGGGACCTCTGGAAATCATCTAGTCCAACCCCCTGCCAAGGCAGGTTCCCCATAGAGCACGTTGCACAGGGTTACGTCCAGGCGGGTTTTGAATATCTCCAGAGAAGGAGACAAGGTACACTCAAGGTAGTACAATATTAAATCAGTTCAATCAGAATTTTTTGCTATTTCTTCTTTCTCTCTATAATAAATAGCAGTGTAAACCAGCCATGTTGCACACATGTCTTAGCTATGCATATTTCGCATTTTTCCTTTGTCATAGTGATAAATGCTCAAGTAAAACAATATTGGAGCAGGGAACGCAACAATTGTTTTTAAAGAGATATCCCAAAATGAAAATAATAAAGCAGCCACTCCACTGTCAGAGGCTTAGCTGTATAAGCAGAAGTTAATATTAGATCGTCTCTAAATTCTGTGGAGGAAGAGTGGAGAGATCATGCTGATTATTTTTTCTTTACACACCACCAATGTAATAATTAAGATCAGTAGCCTGAAAGAATGAACATGAATAAAGGGATTGATTTTCAGGGAAGTGAGTGATAAAAGGCAGAATCGAAATGAAAAATGAAGTCTATTCAGCAATGGAGCTTGGCTCCCAGCAACTGGATAGGGGGAGTAGAAAGGTGGCTGCCTAATAAAATTAAATTGCTCTTTATGTTGTTTTTATGTAAATATATATATATAAATACATATAAAAGTAGATGTGGAAAGTATGGAACTTACATTTCTTGTGACAGCTTAAAACAAATGTGCAAGTTGGACATGGCGGGGTGGGATCGGCTGCTTGTGCTCCTATAGAGTTTTCATTGTGTCCTGCCAATGTCGCTTTCCTGTTGTGTTGTACTTTACTGTGTTCATGTCCACCGCCCAGGCATGGGGCTCCAGTCAGTTCTGGCATTTGTACCAAAAGCGTTCAGAGTACGCTTTGGGGTAAAAGCTCTGTGCCTACTTGCTGAGGCACTGGGTGCTTGCTGTCTGGCAGACTAGAAATAATACAGCTGATTTTTTTTTTTGATTTTTTTTTTTTCTTGTCAGCAGAGAAAGACCACTGCATTCAGTTCATGGTACTTACTAAAAGAGGAGATTGCTTAAATTCCCTAAATTTCATTTTTGTAATGAGTTCAACAATACTTTTGCCTCTAATATGAAGGATATCTTCTGCTTCTGTAGCTGCCCTTTAGTATCTTTGTATCAGAATAATTAGTGGTATTTTGGTAAATGGGAGGTGGGGTGTATATACTTTCCAAATGTACTATGATTATCTTCATCTGATTTCTGTGGGTTTCCTTACAAACAAGAGTGAGGTCTGGGAAAATAAGAAAGAATTGCTTGGAGATGAGAACAGTGGTGAAAAGTCTTAGCTTTCCATCAGACCTTACAGTGCAATATCCAGCTAGGTCTGTCTGCCTTGAACCATTAGATGATGGCATTTGCAAGAACCCAGTTCTCTGTGACAGTGTCCTATAAGCACCCTGTCTTTACTACTAATGAAATTTAAAGTCCACCTCACTTTTAAGGCCTTCAAAATAAATTAATGTGGACAAGCTCAAAACCTCTGTTTTTCTGTACACTTCCCACCTAGGTGACCCCATTTTCAGTCATAGCCTGGACCTATGCAGAGCGGTTCCATGGATTTTCCTGTGATCATGTAGAGAGGTCGTTCTTGCTGAAATGTCTCTTGTTACGGAACAGCCTTGCCACATGAGTTCAGGCATTAGTCTCAATCTCATCTTCAGTGTGGTCTTCAGTACCTCAGTTTTCCTTAAGAAGCCAAATATCACCATCTAGAATCGAAAGACTGTTTCTAATCTTGCCACGGTTAAGAGCTGGTATAATGAGAAGGAACAGAAAGGAACTCTGGAGTTCTGTGCAGTCTGATGAGCTTTCATGAGGCTTTCAAATGCCATGAGTTCCACACAAATTACTATAAATAATTGCCTAGGTTGGCCTGACCTCGAGTTGTCTGAGAAGATGATCTGATAATGGCACGAGTGACTCTGATTCTGTTCTGAAGCTGAGATCCTGTTTAGGATTATACTTATTTGAACTCTCTGTAACTTAAGAAGAAAGCTTTCTGCATGTGCCAGTACTGGAAACACATTCTGAACACAAAGGTCACTGATGTGGCAGTTGAAATCATCATGAAATAAGTCACTTGGGACATGAGTTTAAGCAAAATGAAAACTTGCCTCCTGTTTGACAGGGCAGTTTTCTTCCCCTGGTCTCTCAGCCCTTGTCAGAGTTGCCAAGTTTCATATTAACTCCTCAGTTCTGCAGACCATATATCAGGCAGATACCTCTTTGCAGGACCTTCAACATGGAACTTTGCATGTTTTAGAGTACACATCAATCTGAGAGCAGCCTGCAGAAGGGCGAGTTGGGTACCACCTCTTTGCTTTGAGGCATCTTTGCCTACCATCCATTTCAGTGGCAAGTGGTGAGCATTAGTTTCCAAGAATTACTATCCCATTTCATGAAATGTGGTCCAAGAAAGAAAAAATTATTGACAAAAGCAGCTTTTAATACAAGCTTGCTTAGTCACTCCTTTCATTTTTTCCTGACAAGTTATAAAGAACAAAGCTAACCAACTTAGTGATCTTAAAGGTCTTTTCCAATCTAAATGATTTTATGATTTTTTCTTAAACTACTGTTTTGCAGGGTGCATAGTACTAGGAGTAGTTCCATTACTTGCTGTCAGTCCACCTCAAAGCGCTCAGAACTCATGACATTTCATCAGACATGATCTTGATATGAAACAAAGCAAAACAAAATAATTCTTCTGGTTTTGACCTGTTACAGTGCCCCTAGTCCCAACCAGAAAGACGTGAAACTTGTTTTTTAACAAAGTTGTCAAAATTTCCTGGTCAATCTGTCATAAAAAAAACTTCTTCAGGGGAGATGGAAAAAAGCGTTAAAACACTAGATTTGGTAGCAGTTTCTCAAATTGGCCATGCCTGTGACTTGGTGTGCTATTGCTGTAAATTTTTCAGGTTTTACAGCAAATAATGATTTTTTAGATTGCTGTAGAATGCAGCAGCTTAGATATTGTGATGAATGTTGTACTACTGGGAGGGACACAAACCGCTTCACAATGGCACACAGCCTGGCAAACAAATGGGAGCTGATGCTGCCAGTGAAGGTATTTGCTGTTGCTGATGGTTGTACATGCAGCAGAAAAAGTTTGGGAACTCCCTGGCTTGGAATAAAGAACTCCCTGAAGGTAGATGGTCTATACAGATTAACTGTGGCCTTATTAGGCCAGGCTGTTACTAAATTGATTTGTTACTGGTACCATCTGAAAAATCTTTAAACCTCATACAAGACTAGGAGAAAACTCCAGAGAGATCTGCGTATTATTTACATATTTCACTTCTTCCCAAATGGCTATAAAAATAATTTAATATTACTAGTTTGAGGAATCTCCTAAGAAGTTCATGAAAACTTTAATTCCTCAACACCAATGCCTTTTCTGAGAGACCGAGCTCTGCTTATGCTTTCTGTTGTTAGCCAAGAGCAATCCATTCAGGAACGTAACTATGTATTTGGGGAAGCCTTGGGGCTGATTTCATGTTGGCTGTAGCAATAATATGAATCATAAATAAATCAGTTTGCACTATCATAAACAGAACCACTGGGGGGGGGTGCAGATTTAATTGGGATGACTAAGTGGGGACAGCAGAGGTTTTATAGGTGTAAGAAGAGTGACAGATGGGAAAAGGTCATTCCACAGTCCAAATTTCAGCTCTTCATACACTATGTTGCTAGCAATAATTTGTAAGCTATTAACTGAGATTTTCAAAATATCTGTAGGATTTAGTCACGTCTTCCATTGAAGTGTAATGGGCGATAAGTTTAAATACCGTGTATTTAGAAAAAAAAAAAAGATTGAAAACATTTTCAGTCATTACTGAAGCATACTACAGTATGTTTGTGTGAGGATAAAGAAAAGACAGGTGAGATCTACTGTATGGGTAGGCAAGCTTCCAAGAGCATTAACATTTTATTTTAAGAGATGAATAAAAGCCTCAAAATTGCTCTAGACTTGGCAGGTAAGGATTATTATGCTTCATCTTGCCTCTTGGCCAGAAAGCTCAGTAAGTGGGAGCTTGCCAGATACGGCAGTCTTCCCCACTACCTGAATTTAATTTAAACCATTCTGTGCAGCCGTGATTTTAATCCTTTCATTTTGGTTTTGAGTTACCACATATATGGCACAATGGAAATATTTTTTCAAACCTAAATTAGAAACATATTTTAGGAGACAAAAAAAATGCCTGTCTTTAGTGCAGTATGAAACATCTTTAACTGTTAGGTGAAGTATAACCACTGGAACATTTTACTTGAAAAGTTTGATTATCAGTAGAGAAATGTGAATTTTCTGTGACGTACTTTTTGTTTCCCCCTCCCCCTTCCAGTTGTACACATTGCACAAATTGTTTCTTCAGGATGGCCAAACTTCATGATAGTTCACAACAAATATGTTTTTAAAATAACTAGAGACAGAAGTGTGATGTGTCAAAAGTAAAAAAATCAGTATGTTCATCTTACTTTATTTTTACACTCTGCATCTAAAATAACGGTGGTTTTTTTTTAAATTCTACTGGGATCTTTTTATTTGCCATAAATGATGGTAACGTTGTCACCTCCAAGAGCATGTTTCCAGGATGTGCCGTCAAATTTTGCTCTAAATACAGCACAGAACAGGAAGTATAAATGCTGCAGACATCTGAATCCAAGTAAAAGTTGTGGAAAGAGTATGAGTTGCACCTTGATCTTGAATTTTGCTGCCCAGGCTGGCCTTGTTTCTTCCATAAGGAGAAGTAATAGGCCTAGTTGATAGAGAAGAAAGAATTTTTTTTTTTTTTGGTAATGTTTTCATAAGCTAGAAAGGCTAGAAAATTCAGATCCTTATGGAAATACTACAGCATGTGTGTGAAGCAGTTATTAGTGATTCATTGTCAAATGGAAGGATATATTGGGTAGGATTTCACAGAGACCCTGGATATGGCACATCCAATCAAAAAACATGGTTGAAAGATTAGAGAGTATGGATTAAATCTGCAGATGACAAGATTCTAGTCAAGAAGGATGAGTGTGAGATAACACCCCTGGACAGCAGTAACCTATTGCATAAGCAGACAATGGTCAGTGACTAATCTAGTATCAGGTACTGCAACTCCTTCATCCTTATGCCACATTAAATGTGCCTTGACACTATCATGCTGTTGAGAAGGCAGGCCTATGCTGCACTGGAGTATTGGAGCGTTATTGATGAGACCTGTGAAATAACCACTTTATTCAAGTAGTGTTGGAAAGTATCAAGCGTGGTGTGTCCTATCCTGGACTCTGTATTTCAGAATGGATGAGTACCAATGGGGCAAGTTCAGTGTTGAGCACTAAGGATGTTGTGAGGTCTGGAAACGTCACTCAGGGCCTAAGTCACCGTGATAATGCTCATTGACTTGTTACAAATATTTCCTAGAATTCGATAAAAGAAAGATTTTTTTGAAAATGGGCTTTGTCTAGCATTTTAAACATGCCAATTTGTCAGTAAATCAGGTATGTATTAATATAATTTATGCACTTTTTTTATGCTTGCATGTTGGCAGCAGAGCGTTAAAATAGAAAGCAATAGTTGCTATGCTGTTGCAGTTAAAGGAGTGTGAATGCTTAGTTCTTTGAAGGATCATTTAGGGCCTACATCAGAAAAAATGTGCCTACATGTCATGGCTGTATGGCCATAGCATAGCATGATACTCTATTGTGACTGGGACTACTGGAACCTAATGTATAGTACCAGCTAGTTGGTTGTCTAGATGCCAAACTCTTTGTCTATGGGGTTGTGTTACCAGGCTGCTGTTGGAAATGTGCTTATTTCAGAAAAAAATGTAAACATTTGGTATAGTTTTAGAAAGATCACTTTGAGAAGTGAGTCTTTTGACAAATTATGACTATAAATTCTGTCAATAAAATATGTGTCACTTATTGGCTGAGTCAAATAGTCTCTTGTTAGTTGATCTTACTGGTGCTGATTTGGTTTTTAATTATGCAAATGAGTCCACTGGAAAAATGGCTTATTTCTATTGTGCATGGGAAATAGTGGAGTGACCAGATTTACGTGTAGCTTCCGTGAGTGCTGGTGTGCAGAGAAGGTCATTAAGTCACCCGTGAGTGTTGGCCAGGATCACATCTGACATGATCATGTTTAAAGGCAAGGCAGAATGAAAGAGAGGAAGGGACAGACGGGGTATCACTAGTGAAGAAAGCTTATCTACAACGTGCTGGCTACCTCCGCAAAGTGTAGAAAGGCCAATTAGCTCTGCTTGTCCTTCCCTTCCTGTTGTTCCCAGCCTGGGCGTGAGCCACTCACAACTACTTCTTAAGGCTTTGAGCAATGAGTTGCTTTTTCTAAGGACTGGCAGGAAATCATTTAATAAGCTGGGGGGAGGGAGAAGTTTCCTGTTCTAGTTACTCCCTCTATAATTCCTAAGCTAAAAAGAGAAGACAGTTCAGCGGGCCAGACCACCAGCCCCAGTGTCCTTACATCTGTTCCTCTGACAGTGAAGGTCTAACCAAGCTGATCACGTCCCCATGGATTTTGCCTTCATCTCACTAGGACCCCTAAAAGCTCTAAATGATTTTTAAAGAATGAATATGTTGAGTGTTTTCTTTAAGTTCCATGTTAATATAATGAAAGTGCTTTCAAGGCCACGACTGTGGGATCAGCTCTGTGTAGATGGGCTGGACGGTGACCTCAGGACCCTTGTCGAAACCTCACAAACATTTAATGGTGAATCGGTTTAAGTTCAAGTGAAGTCTCTTCTGCAATACATATAAAAAGCGTAACTGGGATTGATTATATCTTTGTCTGCTTTGTACTACTTACACCATGTAGTATTAATACGTAACTTTACTACTTTGGCCTGTGAGTAAATGGGCTTTATTACTTCTAATCCTCAAGGTACCAAGATGAATGCAAAGAAATTCACTCTGTGTGTGAGTGCTGGTGACTGAACAGTGCATGTCCGGGTTAAGTTTAAGGCAGTGAAAATCTGCATAACCTCTTTCAGCTCACTGCACAGCAGCTGGGCAGCCACTCTTCACTTATCATCTCAGCGCTTCACTTTGGCACTGGAAGACTGTAGCAAAGTTTCTGCATCCAGACACACTGGGGTAGTGGGAGAAAATGCAGATAGTCCAGATTCTGCTCTAAAGATCCAACACTATCAAATGGCTAAAATGCATAAGACGGTTACATAGATCTTACTAATGCTTTTGATGTTTTTATCTCCTGAACTTTCCTTGTCTTATTCTCAATGCCAGTAAACTTGAAATACACTTAGGCATTCACTGAAGAATGTGTGTGCTTGTTTACAGTTGTGTAAAAATATTATTCTATTCATTTGAGTGTATGAATGGTAAACATAAATTTTGTCAAAAGCCCATGGTAAATTCAGAGATTTAATACTTTAACAATCCTACTTAAGAGTTGCACAGAAAGCATAGTGTATTATTAAAAAAAAACATAGAATTGAAAACTACAACAGTTCTGTAACATATCTGATAAATTCTGTCAGCTTCAGTAAGAAATACTTTCTAGACAGTATTCCTTATTAAAAGTGGTACTGACTAAATCTGTGCTATTAATGGAAAAAAATATAAACATAAATATAAAAAAATATAAGACAGCATTTGTTTTCTGAAAGAAGTGTGTATTTTTCTTGAGCAGACATCCTCAGCACAGCTGAGAAACCTCTCGGAAAGCACAACACTTCGGAAGGGTCCTGAGGAAGGATATGACAAGGTTCTGCAAGAAGTGACATCTGGTAGATGGCCTGCTTCCAGTGACCCAGGGACCCTGTCAGGTACAGTGTCAAGTTCAGTTTTATCGATCTGTAGCAAATTTCAGGTGGCTTGATTAAAATCGTGACTGTGCAGCTTTGTCCCTACTGGGAGTTAGCTTTTCTGTGCTGCAGTGGGCAGCACAGAAAACTTAAGTTCTATTTTAATTTTGCTAATTGTCACTTGGCAGTGCTGAAAGATTACAAATTTGTTTTCTTCAAAATCTGAAAGAGAATTTTAGTAGTCCAGAGATATAGCATATATCGTTAAATTATGCTCTCTTTCTGCTTTCCCGGGTAGGTGTCATCAACACAGTGTTATCCTTCATAGCTGTAAATTTAAATGAGTGCATTTATTGTTTAGTTTTGTACCTGCATTTCTGTTCTGTAGAGGTAGCCACAAGTTTTCTAAATGCAACATATTTTACTGCATTTATTTTTTTATCATTTTCTACTCCTAACTTTTATCCACAACCACAAAAGCTAAAAACCCTTTTAAGTGAAACAGTTGACTGTTTGCAATGTAGAAGTTGCAGTCTTCTGTGGCTGCAAGAGCTTTTCTCAAAAGTACTAGAAATTGCAAAAACAAAAAAAAAAGATTGAGTTTGGTAGAGTTCAAACTGGTATTCTTTAGTAAGACTGGAACTACTAGGCAATCCTTGCAGTGTTGTTAAGCTGGCAGTAGGAGTGTTTAGTTTGAAAAGAGGGTATAGGGTACAGATGTGTGCGACAGGACAGGAATACTGCTTGGCCATCAGTACGTTAAAAGCCAGTTCCAGTTTCACTGTTCTGACTGTGCCCTCAGGAGAACTGCAGGAGAGACAAGTGAGAGAATATATTTTTAAAAAACAAACGTCTGCAACCTGACGTTGGGAATACAGTTGGTTACAAATGCTGGACAGTTTTGTTTGGTGTTATGTTTTGCTTATGATTGTTTTGAAAGCGAGTTAAAGGAAAGCATTATTCTTTTGTTGTTTCTGGTGGTTTTATCACTGAGTATAAGTTCTGCTTAGCTCCAGCTGCTTCTCCCGGTAACCCCCATAGATAGGCCTACAGTCACCTCTCATCTCAATCTGAGAGGCTGAAATCAATCTGAAATGAAAAATCTGCAAGTTGAGGGGAAAAGCAGCTGAAAAATCAATGTTTTTCAGTTAAAAGTAAATCTTACCAAGCCTGTTCCTGTTACTTTGGTTTTGTATACTGCCATGAATATTCTGTTCAGAAGTTACAGATTGTGTGTCCTTCGTGATTTGTCCCAAGTCATTCCAGTAAATTTTCTCCCCCTGTTCTTTGTTGTGGCTGAGCTACTCAAGCAGGGGAAGCCTTGTTTGCTTATTTTTATTTTGTTTTCTTCCTGAGATGCTCAGCCTGGAATTTCAAAACAAAGGAGAATTTCTGTATGTGTGTAAAGGGGAGAAACTTCTGACGGCAAGGGTTTGAGTCGATATTTCGAATAGCTGTGATAATTCCAGAAAAGACATAATTAATAATAACTATGAGGATGTATCAATCTGCCAGTAGTTTGACGGGGATACATATATGGATGTATATGCATTGATTGAAATGTCTGACCTGAGCTTCTGTATCCAGAAATAAGTTGCTGATTGTCTCCCACGACAGTGTCAAAATACCTCCACCACGAATGTGTATAACCTGTGTTTTTTCACCACACTTTCCTTATTTTTTCCTGAACTAAATTCTTGTAAGTTGTTCTATTCTCGATATAAACCCACTTGGTCTGTCTTCCCCCTTAACCTCCAAGGATTTAGTCCGTCAGGGGGAAGTGTTTAAAAATAATTCCAGTTATGGTAGAACAGCCTGTATCCTTTCTATAGAGTAACTGACATCAGACTTCTGAGTTCACAAAATGGTCAACAAAAGATCAGTAAAAACATCTAAGGATTCTGAAGGACAAACATTTTTTTTTCCTTTTTCCTTTAAAGGGAAAATGTGACTTTTCAAGCAGTAGATTTTCAGACTGTGGGAGCCTGAATGACACACGTCTTATTAAAATTAGTATAATTATTTATCCTGAAGAACTACCCAACTTCTCAAAAGCTTCCCCTCTGAGGATACATGTAGCTCTTCTGTAATACCAAGTTAAAATACAGATTAAATACTAGAGGGTCCTGTGCATGAGTGGGGCTAAAGAGAAAATGAGGAATTTCTCCTATTTTTTTTTTTTTTCTGACTTTGTGAGAGAGACACATTCCTGTGCTGGCTCCTGGGGTGGGGTGAGGGTTGGTTGTATTTTGATCACTTATTTCAATCATGTTAAAGCCAGGGAAGGTGAGGAGATGCAACATGAGGCTGCAGGTGGTAAACTTCTTTAGACCAGGGAATATGTGCCTGCAGGGAAGACCCAGTGTCTTGGCTGCAGCTATCATATGGCTTTTTAATGTGGGAGAGCATAAAGCAGGGCCCAAACCAGGAGATACGAGACAAAAGCTGAAGAGGAGGTGGGGATGTAGGCAGGAATCGACTGAAATAGACAGGGAGCTAAGCAACAGGTCTGTGGTTTGCTTCCATCCTAGTACCAACAGCATGCTGAGGCATCATTGCCACCCAGAGAGGAGACAGCAGGAAGCTGGGTGTAATTTGGTGCTGTCCTCCTCGGTTACCTTGCACAATTTTCTCATTGAAGCTGAAGGGACTTTGAAGCAAGCGCCTGAAGTGTGTGGATGAGGAGAGGTCAAGTGGCAGAGCAGAATATTTCCTTAGGCCCTGATCTGGTGGACTGTGACATGTCAAGGCAGAAATTCTGCAAGGGACTTGGAAGAGTATGGGCAAGGAGCACATGCTCAGCATTTCATGGCCAGGTCATGGTGCTTGGCAGTACCTGAGGCAGGGATGACAACAAATGCTTGCAAATGCGTGTATTTAAAAACATTCACTTACTACTGTGGTCCATACCAAGAGCTGGAAATGCAACAGTACTGCAAGTTTCCTTGACTTAATGTTTTCCCCACTATCGTTACGAAATGTTGAGAGCAGCTTTGGAGGCTTTGTAAGAACTCATTTGAAAGCACCACTGGATTGTTTATAATGTTGGCATTTTTAATACATGCATGTGCAATTGGAAACCCATCAGTTATGTTTCCTCACTCTCTCCTATCTAACAAAGCCAGAACTTTTTGTGAATTGATATCTGCTAGGAACAGTATTTTACACTTGCCAGATTTCTTGGCTTACTTTTGAAAGACTAAATCTTGAAATAATAATTTCCTTTTAAATAGAAATTTAAATTTCTTTTTTCCTGGCGTATAAGATTAGACAGGGAAAATAATACACGCTTTTTCCCTAATCGTTGGCTCCATTCAGATAGCCAAGCAAAATCTTTTTAAACATTGTGGGTATATTATTTCCTTTTGTTGCATGCTAGTAGATTTTTCTAGCTGTAAATGTCCTTTTCCTATTCAGAAAAGAAACTGCTGTATCTGTGTTTGGCATTTACTTAGTGCTTTCACTTTGTTTATAGAGCGTAAGTTCCTTGGGAAGGCCCAGTGAAAGCTCAGGCCTCTGCAGAAATGTGTCCCTAGGCACTTTGCCCTGTTGCTCAGCTGCAGTTACCTCCTGCCTCTCCTCAGGCCCTCTTCCATTGCTCACTGTTTCACTGTTGCCCCCTTCTGCCCTCCTTGTCTCATATCAGGGAAAAATATTAGTTCAAGACTACCCAGAAACCATATAGCACAGGACAGTGAATCCGTGTTTGACTACTGCTGGGTATGTTCTGGGGACAGGTCCATCCCGACTGCTTTTGCGTTGGTGAGTCCTTCATTGGCCATTTGCGTTTTCTGCAAGTAGGAACCCTGTGAATGCATGAGAGATACGCTGAAGGAAGGAGGTGTGAATGATTCATCTATTAGAAATCCTTGTGTGTGACCACATTTGTCTACACCCAGTTTTTACTTGTGTGCCTACCTGTGCATTTTCAGCCAAAGTATCACTTCTGAAGTAAGTTCCTCCTTACAAGAGTGCATATACCCTTTTCACTCCACGAGCTTCTGTTTGCTGACCAGTCTCTGTGCCACACTTTTCCTGCAATAGACAGCAAAAGGGAGTGTCCCAGCTCCAGGGTGCATTTCTCCATTCTTGCCAGAGAGATCTGGTTACAGAGATGAGAAAACGACCCAGATCCATGTTCTTTGCTGATGCTGCCCCTGAGGGTTCAGTTCCAGTTGGTTGCATTTATGCAGCCCGCACTTTGCTAGGAAAGAGACTGAAACCATCAGTTTTCATGAGGTTTTTTTTAATTGGTTTTGGGATATGACCTTGGCACTGAACAACTTCAGATCTGAAGGTCTGCCTGCCCTTAGAAACTTGTTCAGGAATGGCTCTTCTGCTAAGAGCCCTTGTGTGGCCGCTAATTTCATGTAGCACACCAGGGACTCTTCTGGAAGTGGTGGGGAACAGCCATTCTGGGAAACATCCGCATGCAGACAAGTCCTTGTCCTGCAAGGCCTGTCCTCCCCCTGAGGAATTCCAGAAAGCTCCTTCTGTAGAGAAAACTGAGAGTTCTCGCAAAGGTGGATACTTCTGTAACATGGAGCATAAGTCCAAAGAGCGCAGGTGCTTGGGTAATCAAAAAAATCAGAAACTCTCTTTGTGGGAGACTTTGTTGATTCAAAATAGGGATGAGAGTATAAAGGCTGCTTTGATTCAGAATTAAAGGGGTGGGGGGGAATGATGACAAAACACTTCTGCAATTTTAGGAATTTTTGGGAAAAAGATGTCTGCAGAAATCGTAGAATCATAGAATGGTTTGGGTTGGAAGGGACCTTAAAGATCATCTAGTTCCAGGCCCCCTGCCATGGGCAGGGACACAGTTCCTCTAGACCAGGTTGCTCAGAGCCCCATCCAGCCTGGCCTTGAACACTGCCAATGTTCAAATGCAATGCAAGGATTGTAACACTGTTTCTTGACATCAATTGCAGTGATACACTACTACTATGGAAGAAGGTTTCCATCGCTACACTGTCTTTGTTTTTAAAATAGTGGAATGATCTCTCTTCTAGGTCAGTCTTCTGTCTGTGTTGCAATGACAGTTTGACATAAAATGACTTAATGACTAAAACCAAAAATGGTACAATATTTCAATCCTCGTATCCTGAATAATCTAGGAATTAAAAAGCATAACACAGAACTAATGTATTTTTGAAAAATTCATTAAAATAACCCTCTTTGGGATCTGTTAACACTGACATTTGAAATTAAATTTTAGTTTTAACAAAACACATGTGCTTTCTAGGGAAAAAAATATCCAACCAAATTTAAGTAAAGCTTTTGTATCTCAAGTTTTCTCATGTCTCCTGATATAGCTGTCCCTCAGAATAAAACTCCTTCTCACTGTACACAGCAAACATGAACTGTGACAGAGAGAGCGCCTTCCCACCACCTTCTGCTCGAGAGATGTTGACATATAGGAGTGGCAAAGAGGAAGGTGCAAACAGATGAAAATCCCAGCTGAATGAGTGGGTTTTTAATCTTCTTGCACCTGTTTCCAGGAGGGAGTGTGACAGTGATAGGGTGCAGAAAGGAATGTTACAACCTGGGCAGCAGGATGTGGGTAGAGGCACCAGTCCCAAGGGGGGAGAGGGATGGGGGAGGGAGGAGCAGGAGCTTGCATCGTATTTCAGACCTTGAATTTGGAAGAACTGTGGTATTGGAGAGAAATATATTAAAAAGTAAAATAATTTAAGAGCAGTGTTTAGGTATGGAATTTACCAGGGAAAGAGAGGTGTTTACCACAGTATGAATGCAGCAACTTTTGAAATAATTTAATTTCTAAAAGCAATTGCTCTGAGATGGTAATAATGACTCTGCTGCATGGATTTCATGCACAGCAGAATGTTATCTTATCTCTCGACATAATTGTCTGAGCACAAAGTAGGACTCTAAATGGTTAGAAGTACTATGTTGAAAATAAAAATTGTTCCAAGTAGGATTTGCTGTGAGATTATAGTGCAGCCTCTGCAGAGGGCTCTGCCATGGAGATGCTGATACCCTCTTAGAGACAGGGGAGCGTGCATGGGAGGAGTTGCTAGAAGTCTTTTCAACACCACTTTATTCATCTCCAGTACTACAGCCCTGAAGTCTTCCTCCCTGAACCCATGCTTTAAAAGAGCCTGGTTGGAGGCCAGGAAGACACCCTGGATTTCCAGCTGTTTGTTCTTGTGTTCTTTTTCATTACAGTGATAGAGTTGTAAAAATTGGCTAAAATATTCTGCTTTGCAATGTCTCTGGAAACTTGTAAACCTGCCCCTTTCCAGCACGTAGCTGGATCCTGCACCAGGTACTCTGTTGCTAGTGATGTCTACTCTAAGGCAGCACAGGTACTGCTTAGTTCTAGTCCAGTTGCATTCACAGTCCTTGGAAATTATGCAGACCAGAAGTGAATTTCAAATGGTGTTTAAAATCTGATGTTATTGCTGTAAATACTTGGGTTTTTTCCCTTTTGCTCTCTTTTCGGTGGACTCCTAGCAAGTTTGACAGGAGCACGGGACATTTTTGATATATGGCATCAGGTCCGTTAGTTCAGAAATCCCACACAGAAGCTTGTTTTTAGAAAGAGAGAAAATAAGATTAAACAGGACAGGGAATGCTGTTATGAAGGAATGAAAATATTTTCATTACCAGAGTATTTGTATGTCAACAGCTGATAGGGAATGATGTGAGACATTCCCAGAAGGACTCCCAAAGATTTTTTTTTCTTGTGCAATAGACCAATTAGCAGAGCCCAGATTAAAAGAGCAATGTCACATTGCTTCTTGCCTTAAAAAAGTGTGACATTCAGTCTCTTTAGCTACTAAGTATTTGCTCTTTTTTATCCTTGTGACTTTTGTTATGCTACTTTCAACAGCTCTATGTTCCCAAGTAATACAGGAGAAAATGTTAGCTTTTCCAATGCAACTTTAAGACATACAGATAGATCTCTCTTGTGTAGGACATATTTTAAAATATTTATTAAGGAGAAGCTCTGTACACTCACAGAACATGCACACATGTGAAAAGGAGGGGGAGATTAAACTCTGCTAACCCAGAACTTGTAATACTTTTAAGCTGATTTCATGAGTTAATAAAGGAGGAAATGAGCAAATTCAGTTTCAGACTCTGCTACCCAGCTCTCCTGAAGCAGCCCTTGAACTGGCCTAAAATAAATTATTTGACTTAGTTGTTTCCCGATCTTAATGTGGTTTGGAGAAATTTTAATCTTTTCCTAGAGAAAACAGATGAATAATTAGATTAAAGGTAGCTAAAAAATTAGCACCATTTAAAAAAAAATATTGGTTTGCAGTGGTGCTTTGTTTTCTTAGCAGCTCTCGGATTCTACTGCAGAAGTGGTTGTTTTTTGGTGACAGGACTCTTTGCATTCTTTGCCTGCCTCTGATTTTATGAATTAATGTTCATTTGAAGTAGGTAGAAGAAATATTGCTGTAGACTTAAAAAAGCATTAACATTTCATTGAAAAACATATCCTAAAACTAAATTAATTTCCACATGTCTGAAGATTTGCACAACTTAGACCTGAGTCATTAACTAACACTTTTCTCAGATAACCTACTACAGTTATGTATAATTCAGAATCAGATGGCTCCTTTGGAAGTGTGATCTGCATGACGTGTCACTTATGTGCAAACAGGTAGAAATAGTGGAATTTTATTCTATTTTATATTAGTGTTTAAAGGACTTACATTCCACAAAGCAGTCTTATCCATATAATTTCTTTGTTATGTGTTCAGCCACTGATGTTTTCACATCTGTGATCTTTATCTTCTCCCTCAAAGCTGTGGGGTTTTTTGCTAGTTTCCGTTTCTAAATACAAAGCATGAGACCTCTGTTTCTTAGGTCGGAGGAACACCTGAGAGATGAATAGTTAATTCCACTAATGATATTTATTAATAACATTGCAATAAGATCCAGAATAGGCTCAGGATCCTACTGTCCAAGAAACTGTATGTACATACTGTAATCCTTCCCCTGAAAAACCTTACAGTAATGCCTGAGCTGGGAATTTCAAAAGGCCCTAAGTAACTTTTCATTTTCTGTCTTCACACGGGCTCCAGGGGACCTTCTTATGGAGATAACGAAGAGCTGCTTTAGGACTAAATGTGATTCCTTCTCTTAATGCTTTTTCAGATTTTCTTCTGAGTTTCATGGATTTCTTCTTTTTTTTACTAGTCCTGAGTTTAAGGATTTTAGCTGACACCATTTCTGGAAGCTGAATTCTCTTTTGCTATACCACCAGCTGTGAGATTAGGGGGATGATGGGAACCTGCCTCCTGCGGAAAAAAGTCATAAACTGTGTATGCTAAAAGAGAAGGGTGAATTGTGTCAGAAAACACCAGTTTCCTCCATTGTCAGCTCTTCCATACATACCGTGGGTTTTGACAGCATTTGTTGCTTCTTAGCACCTGTTTGGTAGTGCAATTTTCAATGCATCTGTGTGTTCCTTTTGCAGTTCTCTATTTGTTGTGTGTGCATGCACATAAATGTGTTCAGGAGAAAACATTTTTCTTGTACTGGTCTTAAAATGTTTTTCTCTGCTCTTTATGGAGAGTACCTCTCTAGAGCAAAGCTGAAATAATGCGAATAGAAGTGTTATTTCCTCCACCCCACTTCCCCATTCAAAAGATCCCAGAAGGTGAGGGTACTTCCCTGGAAATGAATAAAGCCCCCTGGATATTGCCTCCTGTAGGGGAAAAGGAGCAGGCATATCACAGGGGTCAAATTAATGGGCTGCTGCTTTCCATAAAGAGGGATTAGTGTGAAAATAAAGTTGTTAAATTGGTATCTAATGCTGGTTATCTAACAGTCAAGTTGGAAATGGGCTATTCCCACCCCTAAGTATTGCTGGGGTCACTTGGAAGAGGAGCGACTGCAGGGATTACACAAAGGGTGGGGATCCACAAACAAGAATGCAGTGAATAACTTGACAAAATCGTGCAGCGCTCTACCCGTTGCAGAGAAGCCTTCACCTCTTGATGGAGTTTTTTTGGCATCTAGAAGAGCTTATCTTCAAGTAACATGTAGACTGTAAGGTGAATTGCAAAAGAGGAATGCAGACAGCTTCTCCTATCAGCACATTGTTTTGGTTAAGACTCTACAGGAGTTTTGTAAAAATGCAGTTGGGGGAGGGGAAGCAAGGCAAAGTCAGCACGTCCTCTGGGTTTTCTTAGTTAATCAAACACGCTTATTAGGAAATTAACACTTCTACGGTTAGAAAAGGATTGTCATGGTATTTTAGTTTTCATATGACTTCAAACACTGTATCAGGCTGTCTGAAAACCAACCAAACAGAAAAATAAGCTTTTGTAGCTCTGGCTGTAAATACAGAGGTGGGGGGACAGGAACCGGCATAGTCTGCACTGGTATAGCAGGTTTATTTTGAGAAAGGAATATTTTTAAGTCTGATTTGCTGTGGGTGGTTGTGGATCTTGCAGCACTCTGGATGTTGGCAAGAGAAAATTCTCAGCAAATCCGCTTTTCTATGAATTTTTCTGCTTTGTTTTAGGGTTATCTGATAACTTCCACAAATATTAACTATTCTTTCATGACTTGTAGAAGACGATCATTGTAAGAACTGCCTAGTTACAGGGCTGGGCATCCTGTACTTCCCTCTCCTAACTAGATCAGTGTGACTCTTACAGGATCCCTGATACAAAGAGCCTCCTGGAAAATTCAGATATATGTTCAATAGTTGATTACAATGTACTCTTGCATTTTCTAGCTCACTTCTGCAGAGAATTAACCAAAAAAATCATGTATCTGCTTGATATATTGACTTTAAATGAACTGTTCCACAGTTCCAGCACTGAGAATCACAGTTAGCTTTGTGGACTTGATCCTTTGCATTAGAGATACTGTACCTCTCTTCCCAGAATAGCTCTTGAGTAGTCACTTTAACCTTTCTTTTACTAGGCTTGCCACCATACTATCTGGCTCTCTTCTTCCTTTGCTCCTGTCATTTCTCTCTTCTGTGATATTTCTTAACCAGCTTTTGGTCCACGGGAAGTTCAGCGGTTGTTGACTGTTTCCTGAACTCTTTTTACACACTTAGTGGCCTTTACATTCTGTGGTTTTGCAGTTTATCCTGTGAGAAGTAGGACCATATTGCGCTCCTCAGGTAACTGAAGCATGCAAAGTAAAGCCTCTAACTTCAAAATAATTTAAAGATGTGTTAAAATATGGGGTATTGTTATGGTGATAAACCTCATCCATGCTTTTCTGGGCTTCAGAGTCCCATATGATCAGCTGGAGAGCTCACAGCGTTCTTTACACTTACCTGCTTTCTCAAAGACAGGAGTGAATTGGGGGAGGTATGTGCAGTTTCGTTTTTTTCTTAAAGAAATGAAAAGTTAAATGAGCAAAATAGCAAACATCAACGTTGCTGGGAAGGGAGGAGGCTATAGATATTTGCACTAGTTCTGTGGTGTAGAAATTAATGAACACTTGTAAATGCCTGAATAAGGGGTGCTGTGATCAAACGTGCTCTTCTTTCCTCAGAAGTATCCCAGCTGAGTTCTGCCCTTTATCCATAGAGGTCCCCTGTCCCCCTTTATTCTCTTCTCTAGGATGTTCAGATGAAACAGGATCGCAGTGAAATGAGGGATTATCTATTGTGGTCCAGTGCCTTTAATGAAACTATTTGAATGAGTAAAGAATAGTGTGTGTGTATGAGTCACCCTGGAACTACATGTTCTCTCCAGGACAACCTTCGGGAGGAGGGGGCGGGCAACATCTGCAAGGATACTGGGGAGAAGGTTACTGCAGGCAAACTTGGTTATTTGATCACTGGTGAAAAGACAGGGAGGGAAACGCTCAGCTCCACCGACTGGCAGTTGCTAAGCTGTATTTGGACAGGTACGCAGATGATTATATCTGAGTAATACCAAGGAGCATTACAGTCGTTAACAAGACAAGATTTGCAAATTCCTTGTCAGCAAATGCCTTTAGGAAGTACAGCAGGAAATAAAGAAAGGAGTCTCTGTCTCGTAATCCACGGCCACTTCTATGTTGCCTGAAGACCTTTCTTTTACCCTGTGCAGTTGAGAGACATTTCCTGAGTGCAAATGCTGCTTTGGGACTAATGCACTTGTGTCATTCTGTAACAGCAGGAAAATAGACCTCACTGTGGCATGTTGCAGGAGCATATTTAATGTACAGGTGATATTTATTGCTGTGAAATTCAGAGAGTTGCTAAGGCTAAAAAATGTGAGTAAATAAATATAAATAAAATATATAAATACTATATATATTTCATAAATGTATTCTTCCAGTGTTAAATCTGGATAAGACAAAAGTGGAATGATCAGCAATAAAGAAGCTGTTTCCTAGTAGCTGATTTTAATGCCATTCCATACATACAAAAACATAACTCCCTGCTATCCCATCATGTATTTTTTTCCTGAAAATATATTTTGTGTCAGATGAACCTCTCATTTATTGTAAGCAATGTAAATATATATGGTTTACCAAAGAGCACTTAAAAAGCCAACGTTGAACAGAAAGAACTTTTTGCTGAAGCAAAGTTTGATTACTCATTTGCACTCTTTGGTTACTCAGAGTTTGATTATGCACTTATTAGAATAACTCCTGTGAAAATCTCATGTGGTCAAACACATCCCTCTAGAAATCCATCATGCTTGGATTTGGTTCCTTAGCTTTTTGTTTTATGGGTGAGAATTAACAGAAATTCACTACATGCCTCTACATTTAGAGGGAATCAACAAGGTTTTACTTTCCTTTTGCTGGAGTTGTTAGCCAAAAAGGAAAATATCCCTAGTGTTTCACTCTTTAAAATAAGGGTCTATTCAACCCTGTTTTAAACTGATAGGGAGCCATAATTTACCATTAAAAAAGTCTTCCGCCTGAACTTCAGTTCTTCACAATGGACTAGTCTTGGAGTGTCTCTATCCAAGGCTAAATCAGTTTCCTCGATGTCAGTAATAAACAGCAATTAATTTTGGGGAGTTAACTAGCAAAAGAAAAGCTCTGGGACTAGCAATCACTGTGCTCAAACTTTCTCTAGTTTCCCCACTTTTATGTCTCTGGTTTTTACCATTCTTTCAAGTTGAAGGGTCTAGTTAAGTGAACCTGTTAATTGGCTGGACTGTTTCTATGATTTTTGTGCTGACTATATGAAACTTCTCTCTTTTTAAGAGGTAAATGAGAGCTCAGTGTAAGCAAGAGTAAGAGTATGCTGTCCCTGTTTTACTTCCTGGTAATAAACTCTCATAACCCCCTGACTGGTGGTACTTCTGCTCCAGAAAGCTGCCCTTTTTTCAGGAACTGAAATAAACACTTTAGAAGTACCACATTTTGCAAAATACCTGGCAGGCTTTATTTCCAGTCGGTACAATGGCAAAAAAGAGACACAACTTGATGCCCAACACTTCCGAATCAATTACATTGACTTCTGCGTTTTCACACCCTTCATTGACAGACACAGGTCAGCCTGTTCTGACCACTGCTCTGTCCATCCCTTCTGAGGGCACCCATGTTACACTTGCCCGTGTCCTTGGCTCCTGCATGGCCAGTGATGGTGTGCAGCACCACTCTGGTGAATCCCAGCTGACTCAGGTTCATGTGAAAAGGCCGACACGTAGCAGCAAACTTGCCAGAGGAACACCCCACAGCATCTGAGTTCTGACAGAGCTGCTTTTCAAGTCAAGAGATTAATTTACTCTTGTGAAAGTCCTGAGGTAACCTAGAGAAATAATGAACACAGAGAATGTATCAATGAAAAGTCATAATGCATGTAGAAGTGCAGACAGTCTAAAAAAGAGAAACTGGGTCAGCACAATAGTGGCAATTCCTTCTAATTCAACTACTTTGACAAAGGGAAATGTCCTAAAATACTGAAGGTCTAGTAATGCTATTCTTACCAAATAAATTCATCACCCCTCTTACAAATATCTTTTCTTCCTCATCCTTTGAATAACCTGAGTAGAACATCTGGATAGGGAACAACTCTGTCTTACAGATGCTGCAATTCAGATTATATTTTATTAAGCTGAAATGAGAGACATTGCAAACTCTCCTAGGGAGTTCAGAAGTTTCCACCCTTCTAGTAATTGCACACTGTACAGGAAATGGAGGTTAAAAATCACAAGAAGTCATTCAGGGTATCTCTAATGGAGTCATTGCCTTGAAATAAGTTCTTGTCTCAGAAATCCTCTGAAATGGAAGAATCGGGGAAGCTTTTCGGCAGTTCTTGGTATTTGTCAATAAATAAGAGTGGAGGAAGGTAGCTAGTTCTGAGCTCTAGTGCTGTCTCTGTTAGCCTCCTAGCCCTGTGCAGGATGCTGCATTGCACGTCTGTATTTAAAACTGGACTCTCTAGGCCTCCACCTGCTCAAATCCCTGCACAGATGTATCGCTTTCTTCTCTTATCACAACTGATTTCCCCCATAGACACCGTATTTTAAAAAGTGTAATGTTCGCTGTTCCTACAAAGTAGAATTGAAAGTATTTCATATTGTTAATCCTACGTACAGACAGACAAGAGCATTATCAATGTGCTGCTTTCATCTCACTAGAGTGATGTAAGATAAAAACTCGACACTCGCCTGAAACTAAAGATTTGGGTCGCTCTTGAACACACCAAGTCTTTCTCGCTCTGGGAGTACAGCTGTGCTAGATGCTTCAGTCCAGCCACCTGGACTCAAACTAGATCTTAAAGGGAGAGCAACCTTTTTCCTCCTCCTTCCTCTCCTTCCCCCTCATGACAACTATTTGGAAAAAAAAAAAAAAGACCACCACACAACAAAAACCTCAGCAGTAAGTCTTTGCTGCTGGCTCTTGAGAATAAGGTTGTTTTGGCAGTTATAGATCATGACAGTAACTATAAAAGGGATGCTTTATATCCAGTTTATGCTTTGTGAGGTAATTCTCAAAAAAACTTTGGAGAGTACTGGGAGTGTTTCATTCATACTAGTTCCAGAATGATCAGTTTGCTGTCTTGAGTGGAAAGAGAGAGGATTATCTAGGAAGCTGAACGCTTCATTATTTTTCTGCATTGTCTGAGTCATTAACAGGTGTATGATTGAGGATCAGAAGGTCCTGTACTATGTTCTTATTTCCTCTAACTGCCTAAAATCTACCTCAAATTGACTATTAGCTTCACATGCATTAAACAAAGCATTGTGTAACCTCTCAAAAGGAAGGAAATAATTGCTTGCAATTTATAGATGAGATACTTTAAACATAGGTTTCACTTAGCATGTCCAAATTCGTAAAGCTAAGATGCCCAGAGGTCTGATATACAGTTTTTGCCCACTGTATTATACTGAAATTGTTTCATGCTTCTGTAGGAAATTGATCTGTGTAGCAGGGTTACCTGGCCTTCCTTAGGTTTGTCAGGTACTTCACAATCTGTCAATGGAAAAGGGTGTTGTGGATGCTAATGTATTTTATTTGGTCTATTTTACAGAATATAAACAAGATTGAAGATATTCCATTAAAATACTCATATTTGAGTTTAAATCATTACAAATGCAAAAATCTTGGGGGGGAAAAAAAGCTGTAAATTCTGACATTAACCTAATTGTATTTCCTTTGAGGCTCCATTAGGAGAGTAAACTAGTTTCACTACAAATCACCATGCTATGCAAAATGTTTTCTGTAGTTCTGTCTTTGTAGGATACCAGCCAAAACTGGTCCATGATAGTCACTCTTGTGAAAACTGAACAATGCACAATACATAAATTAAGCAACATAGAGTACTGGTGGGATTATATTATTATGAATAGTACAGCTATGTTAACTCTTGCAAGATTGGTGACTAGTAGGATGTTCAGGAAAACTTAATTCATACAGGACCTAAGGTATCTTAAGTATATAATTAATAATGTAGACTTCAGATTAATGTCCTGGAATGTTCTTAAATTGACATGAATTTCTGATCTAGCACTCTGTCAGTAATATTAATATGCATCAATAATTATGAGAATAATTATCAACACTTATTCTGCTTCTTTCTTCCTGAAGATGTATGAATAGTTAACAGAAGTGTCATTGACTTAGTCTGGGGGAGAATTTGATCCTATATACATGGTAACACAAGTAGTCAGCAGATCTGTATTCATTAAGTTAAATTTTAGTCAAAAATGACATTTGGAGGTTGGCTGCATGATAAAACATGTCAAATCAGGAAATACAACAGATATAACTGTCTCTGATACACATAACTTTCTAAGGTAGATAAATGTACAATACAGAAATAAACAGGCTCAGTGCTAATAAATGCAAATCCATGCACAATGGAAATGAAAAAGAAAGTGAAAGGCACTAGATTGACTTGGTTTACATTGTTGAATCTGAAGAGATTGTGAAAGTGTAAAATAAAGTTATATAAAAGGTGATATAAAAAATGCTCAGACTTGAAATTTTATGCTTCAATAAAGTAATTATTGTGCGCTTCTATCTTCACATTTGAAGCAAGATGCATAAGAAATAAAAATCCTACATACAGTGGGCACTATATTTCCATCTTTTAACAAATGCAATTTTAAATTACAGGTAATTATTAGGGAAAAAGAAAAGTAGCCTGCAATTTTACGTAGTTTCTCAGAATTCATTCTTGCTGCTATTTTAGATATAAATATTCAAGAAATATTAAAGGAGCGTTTGTATCGTTGCTTCAGTGAAGGCTTTCTGTCAGTATCAACTGGCTCATTTTAAGTACTTGGAGTTTTTATGCTCCTTTGATATGCAGCCAATAACCAAATTCCAAAGGACTTCACCCTGGCTCTTCTGTCCTCTTTGAGTACTAGAAATGGCTGATAAAATACTAAGCTGAAATCAACTCACAGGATGCTACCCAGACAGAGCATTCAGTCACATATTTGACAAATTCATCAAGGGAGGCAGATCTTCTGCATCTATATAATGAATCACATTTAATGGAGAGAAACAAGGTTTTGTGGGGGAATGGATTAAGATCGTTTGTTGCACTGATATCTTTGGTGTACTTAAAAGCACGTAACAAAAGTAAAAACACAAAACATTGTGGGCTAGGACCTTCTGATTCTTGTGTCAACCAGATGTTTGCTGGCCCTGTCTATTTAGACTGAATGTATCAGTTTGGCATGTGTGGAGGAGAGGAAACGGTTGACATCAGTGAAAACGTTGCCTATAGTGATCTGGTCACTATGTTTTCCATCTGAGGCTGCTTACCCTGTCAGAAAAGCTAACGTGAGCTTATGGTTTGTTCTGAGAGATGGATCTGGAAAAGGCCCAAACTGTGTGAGGAGGAGTCCTTTTCTTCCTCCTAAGCCAGCGGAAGATTACAGGCTGTGTAGACCATGACCCTTAGATCACGACCCTTAGATATTCCCTTGTCCCTCACATTCATACAGGATGCTCTTGCTGACAGATGATTTAGAAGACAGAGGGTGTTACAAGCAGAGGAAGAGCACTGACTAAGTTCACTGCCTCGTGGGAAGCCACAGCCCTACACAGCACTTCATGAAGGGATGGCATGAATGTTTGCTCTGTTGGGCCAAGGCATGCAGAACTGTGTCTGAAGCTGGTTGTGATGGTATGTGCCAGACTTAGGTGGATGTCACCAGATTTCAGAGTGTCTTCGCCCCTCAAAGTTTCAGTATGTTCGTGGGAGACGACCAGTTACACTGTACACTCTTTATAGAGGTGTAGGTGCAGCATTATATCTAAGCCTTCGGGTCAGTTTCACAGTTTGAGACATTCTTTCCATTGTGAGAGCTTCAGGAGTAGAGGAGAAGGGTCTTTTCTGACATCCAGGCAGCACAGAGTTGTTGTTCACTAGAGTTATATTCAGAAAGATTGTGAGCTGTGCTTGAAGGCAAGGCATAGGTTAGCGCATGATTCCCGGGGAAGGGCAAATGTTCAAATGGACAAGGAGATCAGAAAGAACAGTGAGGAGGCAGCTTAGGCTGGGTGTGCAAGGAGAGTTACGCTACTACCGGTAACATGTACAGCAATATTTAGATGAAAGAAAGGAACAAGGAAGCAGAAAACTGAATTTAGAAGTTGCTGAAGCCTTAGCCATCCTGGTCTAAAACAAGGACAAATAGGCCAAGGGGTTGAGGAAGAAAGACATTGGCACAAGGAGCTAAGACATACCTTGTTAATCTTCTCTGTGCTGCTCAGTTTTTATTTGCTTCACGTTGTGTCCTGCTCAATGGTGTCTTTTTCCTGCCTGAAAAGTCTGGGTCTATTTTGTGACTTCATTTGTGAAAGATGCTCCATATATCTGATCATTCTTTCTGCCCATGATTGTGTCTGCTCTAGTTTGTCCGTTCTGAGATGGGGCCAAGCAACATGTTACATTCTGTATATGAGTGAACCATGGGTGTATATAGTGGCATAGGAATGTTTTCTGTTTTGTTCATTACTCTTTTCCTAGTAATTCATAATATTCTACCTGCTATTTTGTCTGTTGCTGGTCTCTGAGCTGGTATTTTCATAGAACCACCTATTTCAAAATACCTCTGTTGCACAGTAATAGCCAGAGTCCATCACTGCATATATAAAATTAGGACTATTTTGACTTTGTGCATCACTGCATGCTTATAAAAACTTGGATTTCATATGCCATTTTATGACAGATTATAATATTGTCATGTAATTCTCTATGGCTGGCTTTAGTTTTTACTATATTGAAAACCACATATAATCAGGAAACTTCATCTCACTCTCCGCTTTCTTTTCTAAGTCACTTATGAATACATTAGACACCACAAACTCTTGTGCAGACTCTTGTGGAACTCCATAGTTTCCCATGGAAAAGGACTCCTCTGTTTTTTAAGAAGTTATTTATGAATGTGAAGATCTACTATTTTTTTATCACTCACTAGCTTTAAAGCTCAGAGGGAGAAAAACTTGTCGTGAGCTTTTTGGGGATGCAAGTAAGGTATATGAGTAAGATTGCTTACGGCTGTATTTACTGACTCCTGAAAACGGATTTTGGAGATATAACCCCTTCTCAGACGGGAAATGGAAATCTTTATCTGCACATCTTGCTGCCCACTTGTCTCATGATTCCATTCTTCAGTATTATTTCTAATGGTACCTATATCAGGTTTACAGGTTTGCAGTTTGTTGGATCTTCCTTCACTCTCCAGAATCCTGTAATCTGTGTATCATCTTTGCTGATTTCCAGTCCTTGTGAGATAAGTTAACCCCTGCAGTTTCACCTTGACTTTAATTAGAGCTCATATTTGCCTCATACTTTCTACTGTTGTATTGATTCATTCTAGAACTTATACTAGCAAGTAGATATCTCATTCATGATGTACCCTGTTAAGGAAGGTTGTGTCACACTAACATCCTTGGCACTGCAAATGCTGTTGTAAGAATTTGCTTAGTCCACTTAGCCTTTCTGCTATGTTGCTAACCGCTGAGTGAGCCTTTCACACTTTCATCGTAGTTTGGTCTTCCTCAGGCTTTCTGCTCTTGATGCATTTGAAGGAGGAGTTATTTTAGTCATTATGCCTGTAATACGTTGTTCTTTAAAGTCTTTTACACCTGTGTTAGCAAATTTTTACCTTTGGCTTGCCTAAGTTGTTCTTATTGTCTTCATTTGTACCCAACTTTATCTTTTCACAGAAAGTCTGCATTTCTAGTATTCCAGCAGCCCATTAGCCATGCCAGTCTCTTTAGTCTTCCTCAAGTCTTTTTTGATAGATGTACATTTTCTGTCCGATTGATATGATGTATTTAAATATTCCTGTAGTCCTCAAATCTTGTACAAGAATTTCTGGTTTACTTTCTGATTTTAATTTTCCTTTACCAAGTTCCTACTCTTTAATTAAAGCACTATTGTAATGGATGTTCTGCTCCTACAAACAGCAATGTGCTATGGGTGTTAATGTTCTTGTTAGGGACATTTTGAACCAGGTGCTGTTCATGGCTCAGGAACAAGTAAAGAATTGTTTCTATGCTTGTGTATTTTCTGACCAACTGCTCCATGAAACCTTTTTGCAGAGATGTTTTATTTCTTTTTAATATAATACCAGTTACAGGAAAATTTGGAAGTATAACTAGAAATATAAGGTGAGGTTCTACAAGGGTCCTGAGAAATTGGGTGAGAAAATAATCTTGTTTGGACCTTGTTTTTGGTTTTGTTTTTTTTTTAAATTGGGAAAATGAAACCTTGAAATGGATTTCTCAAAAGCCCAACCAAATGATGTCCTGAAACAATTATTAGCTTTCATTTCAAGCAATTTTCCTTGAAGATAAAATAGAAGATGATCTTGAGATGAAAAGACAATTTGAATACAAAACTTTCATTTTAAAAAAATGGAAATTAAGTATTTTGTTTAGAATTTTTTGTTTTTTTTGGCAAGAACAATTAAGTGAAATCCTGATATTCATAACCATTCTTTTTGTTACCACTGAGTTTGTAGTTTTGCCCATTTTCTTCCTTTTTCCTCACCCCAACATAATCCATATCTAATTGAAATTACTTACTTCATGCCTTTCGTAGGTTCTGGCAGGGATTAAGAAATCCAAATGTCACTATGAGCTCCGCTTCATCTAAATACCAGGTGTCTCCTGAAGGGCTGGCATGCAGCAGATTGCCATCCTCATATGGGGAGAAGGCGGCTGTTGGCTATTGGCAAGTGCACTTCACAGGAGCTGTGCCAAACCGTGTCTCGTTACCCCAGAGACCGCCTCAGAGGCCTCTGCAGTGTGCTAGGTTGCTGCACAGCACGCCACGACCAACGGGGCGGATGAGGTGGTTCACCTCATTAATTATCTGGGGAGCTGGTGGTCCAACCATTGATTATAATGTGCATATGTGAGTGAGTAGCCAGTGGGTTAGTGCTATTAAGGTGTGGCTTCAGTACATCCCATTTGTGGTGACTTGCTTTCCAGAGCAGGTTCCCCTTCTTTAAATTCATTATGCTGTTTGAGCTATAGCCTATGCTTCCTTTATTTGTACAATGACACTGCTTTTCCTGAGTGAAACAAAGATCGTATAACTAGTGTAGATCACTTGGGTTTAGATTTTTCTCTTCACATTTTTTATTTCATAAGGCTCTCCAGTCACATTCTCTGGTTCCTGATCAAATTGGTGCTCTATTTGTTTCAAGTTGAGCAGGTGGCTCTTCCTCTTTTGATGATGTTTGAGGAGTATGGTTGATTAGCTCTTCTTTCATCTGCCACCTCTTGAATATAGCATTAGACAAATGTGGCTGAGTGAGTGTAGTATCCTCTTTGCCAAGTGCCTCATATTGTGGGGAAGAGGACAAGTTTCTCAGGAATAACAGAACGCAATGACAGACATCACCATTACACAGAGCCTGTTGTGATGCAAGTGCTGCTTCTCACTACCTAGTGAATCAATCAACTGATGGATGTGATCAATAGATTGAAAATATATCAACTAGTCTATGAATCACAGTCCTCACAAAAGCAGCCTTGCAGCATCTTTTGGAAGAGCAGAACTTCCTCCTTGTCCCTGATAGCTCCACTTCATAGAACCCTAAAGCAAGTCCAGGCAACCATTCAATAAAACCACTCTAGAAATAAGGGATCCTTCTACCAAACTTATTTCCAGAATTATTTTTAACATCTCCACAAGCCACTGGGAGAATTCAAACCCATACGTGAAACGAGGATCAGCAGCAGTGCCTGTCCTGGGCACACGTTTGAGTTGTTGCACACGTTGAGTGGTTGCTCAGTTGAGTCTCTTTGCTCACAAACTAGTCCAAAACAACAATGTTTCAAAGGATTTGGGGGAAGAATCCCTTTTCAGATAATTAATGCAAAGTGGTTTAAAAAAAATCCCCTTTCTTCACAAGTACCATCCCCCTCCAGAAAGCATTAGTCTGACATCTGCTACTGCTGCTGCTCTGCCTGTTATTATTTGTCTTAGAGTCTCTGCCCATTCTTTTGCTTCTACAGCTGCTGCTGGTGTTTCCTCTTGGTGTTTCCTGCCTGCCTGGCCTAAATTCCATCTGACACCCTCTTGCCCCTCTGGCTTTCTGCCCAGCTGGTTAAGAGCTGGCATTCAGTTGACTGCAGCACTCATTTCTGCAGTAGGAACATAAAATAATATTTGGGTTTAATTTTCTTCTGAGGAGCTCTTCGAGATCCTTTCGTGAAGGTAATATATTATTTTTTCATGCTGACCCTTCAGTTTGATCTTTGATCTGCAGAGAATCTTGTACCCGTGTGAGAATTGTCGATGACTGTATGGACTGCAAAGAAACTTGTGGCAAATTTCCTTCTTCAAGAACCATGATGAGTTGGTTTGGTTGGGGAAAGTGGTGCCATAGACAGTTTTGTCCTTTCTCCAACAGTTTCACAGTCAAGGTGACTGCACAATCTTGCTCTGGCAGCATCCCCCATATCTCTGCTTTTTGTAGCTGCTTGCCAGTAGAGGCGGGGGGAAAAAAGCTGAAGGAAACCAGGCTATGCTTGCTTTCTTGTTCTTTCACCTTGGTGTCTCTCTGAAAAACTCCAGAGAGGAATTGGTCCATGTTGACTCCCTCCTTCACAGTGCTCTGGGAAATGCTTACTTCAGCCTTTAAGAAAAGAGAGAACTTCTTAGGAGCTAACAGCTGTCTGGCCCTTTCCATCAACAGAGGTAATAATTATGAGCTGGATGTACAGGAGAAGAGGCAAGTAACTGAATGGGCAGGATCTTCTCCTTTGTCACCTTAAATTTGTCAAATTTAAGACATTTCAAAATACAGTACTGAGTTTAACCATAGTATGGATGACAAGGCCAAGATCTTTTGGTTTTTAAGAACTGACAGATGAAAAATTGGCCTCTGGAAGTTGAGATATTCGAAAAAGTTCAGACCTTGTGGCAACAGCTTGTCAGCAATATTCTCATATTGCTGATTGATATGAATTTTTTTCTAGCTTTATTAGATCAACTAGGAAACATTCCTGTCTTCTGTACTAGCACTGGTCCCTGCCAACATGCTGAAGGTGGGGAACCTACTGACCTATTTGGGAAAGACAACTTTTTTTTTTCTATCCTGAAGCTACCACTTGTATTCTATTAACGGACAAAATAGACTTCTGATGTATTATCTTTTCAGCTGTGAAATAGCACCTATCCCATGTTAGGTTTTTTAATTTGGAACCAAAATAAATCCTGGAGGAAGAACTTACCTACACTGCAAGTAACCTGATGTTGGCTTGTGCACAGAAAATAATGGCTTTCTAAAGTGGCTAGAGTGAAGCCCTACATATGCAATTTGATGCTCCCCACTTGTCTGTCATCTAGATGCTGAGCATCTCTTTGCTCTGGACAGTTGTAAGATGTTACCTTAGGAGATAATGCCATGCAGTCTAGTAAACATTTTTGTATAGATTAAAGTATTTCCTGAACAGCATACCAGGACCACTAGTACAGTACAGAGAATACCAGGGAAAGATTAAGTCGGAACTGAACACGAAGAGTGATATTCTAGCTGATGCGTGGAGTAACAGAATTGTGCTCCACAAAATTGTGGCCAAGGACATATCTCCCAACCTAAAAACTGAAGACTCGGAAATGATAGGGAAATACCAGTAAATTAAAAGGAAAAGGGCTGTTACCCTCTCCCCTTCTCCTGAAGTTAGCTAGTTAGCTGTTTTGAAGAAGCTGAATGCAAGAAGAGACACAGATCTGAAATGTGCAAATACCAGATTCTTTAAAGAAACTGTTTCCAGGTGGAGGGATCAGTCTGTTCGGAGGCACAAGGTTTGTTTCATGTAGCTGGCCTTGAATGATTATTTCTCAATGTTTTGCTGTTATCCTGCCCACACCACAGTTAAGCAGTACTTAAAACATTCTCAGGACTAAGAAACTAATGAACGTGGAAAAATAAGTTTGAACTGAAGGGACAAAAATTTGTAGCCTGTAAAGCATGTAATCGTTATGTAATTCTGTGTCAATACAATGTATTGGGGAAGAGCAAGAATAATCTTTTGCCAAAAAAGCTAGTCATTAAGAGGACCAAGGCTGCTGAGCACTGTCGTGTCACACAGCATACATTCCTTAAATGTGTATCTGCCACGCTGAGATTTCTATCAAAATATAAGAAAAATACTGCAAAGAAAACCTCCTAGCTTTTAGGAATGTTGAGTAAAAACGTGAAAACATAATATATTGGTACTAGTGCACTGCAGTCCTGCAGAGATGCTTCTGGTGAACTTCCACCAAAGCATTTCTTGGTGACTCTCCTTCTATTCCATTTAGTAGTTCTTGGGCAGTGTCATGGGCTTCAGAGGTAGGTGCTACACAGGAAACTATATTGCCTGACCCAAAAAAGTAAGAACAAGTACAAGAGGGGTTAATTTTAACTTCTTGGTTCATTCTTAGATGGTATCTTGGGAGTGTGTTTGACAATTTTAACTTGACACCTGTATATATATTTATTTTTATTGGAACATAGAATTACATTGGATTTTAAGCGATTCCATTTGGTTTGTAAAATGATATTTTGTTTACATTGGTTCTTCTGGTTTGTTTTCAAAATGTTGTTACAGTTAGTTCTTAAATATTTTAATTAGCAGCACATTAAAAAATACCCTTTTCAGGGAATTAAGTCATTTAGAACTCGTTAATGCCCTTCCGTATCACTTTAACCAGAATCTAGGCCACTAATCCTGTTGAATAACAAAAACACTGAATTTCCCTCCCTGGTTGTACACTCAGAAAGATGCTTGCTAGTAAAGTGCACCTCGAATGTCAGTCAAAGGAAGAAAATCTAATTTTTTTTTTATACATCTCTAAAATGTAAATTAACTCTGCTAGAGTGTCAATCATGTAGGCTAGTGGAATATCTGAAATTCCTCAAGTATCTACTTCTGTTTTATACAATATTTCTGGTGATGTGCAATGAAACACTCTCAGACTGTCCCTGCTGTAGTACTCAAACTGAAAAATGCTTTTGGTTTTTCCATACTTACAAACATTTGAGATTTTTTATATTATTACTTGGATTTTAACATTATGTATTTAAAAAAAAAAAAATCCCCAAAGCCATTAGGTCTCTTCTCATTGCTTTTATTTAACATATGTCAGATTTTTTGAGACCACAGAATACCTCAACATATGAAAATGCATCATTTACAGCAATGTCTGCAGATGTAGCCATTCAGAAGCCCGAGGCATATAGTACATACATGTGTACATTGTACATATAGTTGGGCTTCTGTCTGGCCACATCATATGCCACCTTCTCTTGGATAGGCATCCTCCTTCCATTTTCTCTTCTCTATGGTTTCCCCTCGTTGTCGTTCTCTTTGATGTCAGTGCAGGGTTTGACTCTCCATCCAAACCTGTGCTGAGTTGTACCCTTGCCTGCACAATTGCCTGGTTTGCTCCTTTTCCACACTTAGATACCGATTCACTTTTTTGGGTTAGTCCTTCTCTGTGCTAATAGACTAACAATTTGTGTTGCTTCATGAGATCATTTTAGGCTGATATTGAGCTGTGAAACACTGATTGAAATCCCTCCTTCTCACCTTCTCTGCCATTCTTAGCAAAGTGAGCATGTGGTGTCAGCATGGGAGTTGAGCAGAAATATCTGAAAGAAGGAATTATTTTTATGAACAAATGAGAGCATCTTCTGTTGCCCTTACTGCTCCCTGGCCTCCCTCATCCATCTCCCTTTTCAGAGCAGGATAATCCTACCACCTACCTAAGCATCTGGAGTTCAGACTTAATTTCAGCAAGAGCTGGTTGGTTTTTTTTTTTGCTGACTGTGCTGAGAGCCAAGGTATTTGGCATTCAACATCAGGTGCCTAAATCTTGTTGGTCCCTCACATTGCCCAGATCTGCAGTTTTGCTGATGACTTGTCACGTTTCAGCTCTGTGCTGCTTCGTCTTCTACAGTCCCAGTGCAAGTGCAATTTTCGCACCCAGGGTCTCCTAGATAAAGCAGCACTGACTCGAAGCCCCCAGCTTCAAATAGCTCCATTATTCCCTTATGCAATTCAAAACTGCCCTTCTTGTTTGCAGGCCTCTCCCCAGGATTTCTTGGGCTAACTCCAGCCTTGCTAAATGACCTTCCCTATTTGCTGTCCTCTGTTTGGCTAGCAGTGGCCTTCTCTCTGACCCTGTTGCTTCTGCCACCTGGAGCAGCCTTCCTGTGTCTTGCTGCTGCCTTTCTGACTCACCACCTATTTTCCAAATGCCATGTGAAAGCCTATAGTTTCAACCTTGCCTTGCAACGATCTGGAGCAGCTTAAGGAAAACAACCTCTGGCTGTTACCCAAAGAGGGTTCAATAATTATTTCTCTAACCCTCCTAAAGTAAAAGGGCTGACCACCAAAAACAAATAGGAGGAGGACCCCACACATATTATCCGTATTGGCTATTTTTTTTATCTGAGAGGTAACAAGGCTAAAATAAGACCTTAACAAATTACCCCGCTGCCTGGCAAATAGCACAGTACAAAAAATACAAAGAGTGTCCACGCAAATGAAGCAGATTTGTACACTGACTTTTTTTTTTGTTTTTCCTCTAATGTTCCCACCAACTCTTGGTTCTTAATAATCATTTAAGAACAGGAGGTTGTTAGGTGGTGGTAAGGACAGAGAGAACTCATTCAAGTAGAAATGAAGTTAAATACCCACCAAGAACAGGGTGATTGGAAGGACTGACTTGATGGGAGTTCACAATTCTGTACTGCTGAAATGTAACACTATCATCGCTTTAAACCCACTGCCCCACAGCAGTGAAGTTCTCCCTGGTGCATCACCACAAGACATGGACACACTCTGCAGTTTAGTTCTTACGTGAAGTATTTTCCATACAGCACACTCTGGCAGTGGATGTGGCAGGACCAGAGACAAGGTAGCCCAGGACAGACTTTCAGGCTTCAGCACAGTTAATGGTAGTTTTACTAGAATGAATGTGGCAGGCAAAGAGCGTTTGAGAACGAGTTTCTGCCAAAGTCCATACTAATGCCCTTGGGAGCAGAAGCAGAGGAAGAGAGAAACGTACCCTGGATCACAAAGTTGTCCCCAGTGCTTGTGTCCAGCATCATTTTTCCTGACTGCTTACTGTTTTCCTTTCTTTCTTAAGTTCTTAAGGGCCTATTTTCCTTGTAACTTCATATCTTTTTCCCACTACTGCTTGTTGCTTTGCTTGTGAATGTTCATCCTAACCAGCCCGGAGCACCTTCTTTCTGTGTGCTTGGGAAAGGCAACACCCTGCTTCCAATTACCAAGGCAAGTTGGCTGCAGAAGCCTCTTTCTAACTAGAAACACCCCTGATGCTTACTATTTGTATTTGGTGCCTACTGTCCCCAGTCAAGCTCAAGAGATTGCTGTGCTTGGAGCTAGATATACGGATCTTGTCTTCATTAGGGAAAAGATGGTTTAGATGTCTCACTAAAGTGTTCCAAAAGACTTGAGCTTAACACAAATCAGTTGCTGTTTTTCTAAAGGCATTTGTTAACTTGGAATAGCTAAAAGCGATTAAAACAGTTGCTGTCTTTGGTAAGACTGTAGCCACGTTTAAAAATCAGGAAATAATTGTTACGTGGCTCAGCCGGAAACTGCCAGGCAGGCTTTGTACGCAAGTCGTGTAAGCTCTTGTTTCTGTTACTGCGGCCAGTTAAGATTTACTTTCCACGCATGCAGAACTGCTTTGTGTGAGCGCACGGAGGTAAGCTTACCTCACCTGGGAAGTGTTGTGTAAGATTGAGCAAATTGGTAAAGCAGGACTTGTAACTTTGAGCAAGTTCCTTATTTCTCTAAGCCTAATTCTTTGCTGCTATTCACCCCGTAGGAGTGCACAATGGATAGGAAATTCTTTCATGAATGTTGACATAGCCACAACTTTCCCCTTAGGCCACTTGGCAGAGCTGATGCAGACGCACAGCCCTGCTCGCTGGGCGCCCCTTTCTGCCTTTGTTCCCCCATGCACTTCCTCCTGGGAAAGGGCTCCTGTACCAAGCCTGGGTGTGGTACTTCAGCAGTGTACCCTGTAATTCTGGGAGGAGACCTGAAATACCAACTTGAACATGGGCCTACATTGCAAAATTTTATTTCATCGCTGATGTTTGTTGTTTGATAGCATGTATTATTTTATTACCAAATTTCTCATATAAGCAGGAATGTCATGTCATTTTTAAATGGACACTTTATCTTACTAAAGTTTTATGTGAGGAGGAAAAATTGTGCAACCGCAAGGGAAGAAAAGAAAGGTGTCGTCAAGTGGGTCTGAGTGGTAAAATGAGGTATGTGTTTTGTCCATAGTAATCAAGGTTTTTCTGCAACAGGTCAGCTTTATCCAGACAGTTTATTTCAGTAACTGTCCTTCAAAGTATGGTACTCTTCCTGTTATCTTTTATTACTGCGAGCGTTGCAACCATTGATATGAACGGTCGTTCCTCTACCATTATATTGTTTGTTATTAGCCATAATATATGCCAATCTAACTTCCTGATTAACCTTAATGTGGATACAAGTCCTTAAGATCTCTTTAATGTTTTCTTCAGATACTTCAGTTACTTATTCTCTGAATTAAAATTAGCTTACATACTGCCATTATAGTTAAATGTCATTTACGTCTCTGTGGGTAAGTGCTAGTTTGGTTGCAATTACCGCATTGCAAGCCTGAGGCTAGAGTGAGGTTATTGCCTAAATAATGTATTAAAGGAAGGAGGCCATTTGGCTTCTTTTGTTAAGAATCCTGGGGCAATCATTTGTATAAAACCACCCAAGGCTCATACACATGACACCTGTATAAGCTCCAGGGAGAATGTTCCTCTCAGTCCGTGCTGGAAACCCCAGCTTGAGAGTCATTAGCAAAGTAGGAGAATTGCAGAAAACTTCCCTCCTAAACCTCTAATGAGAGATTCAGCAATAGCTGAAGCAGCTAAGAAGTATCACTCATCACTGCTCCAAAATCTAAGGGGAGTGGGGGCGTTAAGAGGCTCTTGGAAACTTCTGAAATCATTGTTTTCATGCTTTAAGGGTTATATTTAGCCTTCATTAAATGTTCAAGTAAGTGAATATTTTGGTTTATTTAGTGGGGTTCAGGTTGCAGTACAGACCACCACTCATTTCTGTTTTAATCTTTGCACTTGTGGAAAACATTTACTAAGTTTAGACACTATTTAATCTCTTTCTTTCAAGTCTGTTATCTTAAAACCAGCAATAAAAAAGCAACTTTAAAAGAAAGTCCTATTTACATCTGATATAAAACAAAACTGTGTTAATGTTAGCATTTCAGAATATCTAGGAACTCATCACTTTCTATTTTGATAGCTTGGACATGATGTCATTGGGCTGGGAAAATTCCCAGTGTATTATTGGATTCCTGTCATGGCTGACATGTGCAGCAGCTACCTGCAATAGGGGCCTGCAAAACCAGCCAGCGCTACGTAACACACAATTCACAGCGTTTCTTTTGAGGGGGAACTTGAAGTGGGATCCTTCACAGTGACTCCCTCCCAGGGCTTGTCCTAGATAAAGGCTGCACCCAGGCTGTCCCAGTCAGGATTTCTGAAAGGTACATAGCAAGGTTTGGTTCCTGGAGGTCCTCAGCATTTTATCTTTCCAATCAACTCTGCCTGCTGGAGTAGGGTTTGATGGTGTGAGCTTGCAAACTCAGAGACATGAAAGAAGTGCTGAAATTCTTTTAAACTAGCTAGACCTGCTTCCAAATAACTTGCCTGGTGTTCTCATCCTGCCAGAGATTGAGAGCTGTGGAGCTGTATATCTCACAAGCAAATGACAAAGCCATGATTCTTGCCCTGAAGCAGCTGCGATCCAAGACTCCAGTCCTGTGATCAGGCTGTTGCAAACCGCCACGAGCCCTCCAAGGGCTCTGCGCTAGTACTGCACTCGGAGCACACGCTCTCATTTTTGAGACTGGGACTGCAGAATGTCACAGCCAGATTTCTTAAGGTAGTTGGTGCTGAACTGCCACAGGCTGGGGAGGCTAAATGCCTCTAGACCCTAGCTGGGAGTTTCTGAAAATAACCCCCAAAGTCTCGGTTCAAAAGTAACATGACACTCTGCAAAGTTTCCTTCTAGCCAGTGAGAGCTCGGCTCTGCCCTCTGCACGCACAAGGGCTGGATTGGCTTCAGCAGGAGCCAGCACGCTCTGGCAAAGGCGCTGTGCTGGAAACAGCATTCTGCTCGTTCTTCTGCGTACTCGCATTAGTGATATTTTCCAAGGTGAAGACAGTCTGTACTAATGGAGAGAGAAAATAGCGGGTGAGGTTATTTTGGCCTGTGTTATTTAGGAATTCAGACTACATGTTACGTGATCACCTTACAATCTATAAAAATTAAATAAAGTACTAGGGCTAGTGGAGCTTACTCTGTGTCACGCATCTATTTGGACTTTTAAAGTGTGTGTATGACAAGCTTGAATACATATATGCCACTTGGAGAGAACTGTTATCCTCCCTGCTACTTGAGTCTCCCATTTCACTGCTCCTCTGACTAGGCTCGCGTCTTTCTAATGTTCCCGTACTCCCCGTTAATTACATGTGCGGAGTCTGAGGAACTTCCCTGGAACTGCCTGGGAGTGTCAAGTTCAGCTTTTGTGTAAGCGCTGGCAGGCGCCGGGAGCAACTGGCTCTGGAGCCGTTTGGAGCGCTGCGGTGTGTGGATGTAAGACATATGGCAGGGAGGAGACCCGGCGATGCCGTGGAGTGAGGCATGGAGGAGAACCTCTGTGCGTGAGCCTGGGCTGCAGTGCTGAGCTCGGCTGCAGCTGGGGAGAAGAGGGGTTTGCCTTTATTTTCAGACCCTGAGTCGCCCCTGCAGCTGGCTAATTTTTTGCTCATAAGAATGAAAACCTAATAACCCAAAACAACAACAAAAAACCCCCTTCTAATAAAATTGTTCCCCATATAAACTCAATATTCTTCTCGTGTCATCTTCAGTGCATTTTCTGCACTTCTAGAGATGTGTTTGATTTCTTCCCTGATTACAGACAGTGTTATAACTAGAGTTGGGTGATTGTTTTCAACTTGCTATTATTATTCACCAAAAATGCAAGTTCCAAAATCCTTTACTAAATTTAAAGCTTCTAATGAATAGGGAATAGATTTTTCAAAAAATTTTTCAAAAAACATTTGTTGCAATATTTAAATAAAGTATGCATTTCTTATTCAAAAAGACATTTTTATTTTGAAATCCAAAATTTTAGTTTGGATAATTCTACAAACTACAAAATTTAATCAAAGTTTCACTTTGTGTCAGACAAAAGGATTTATTTAACCCAGTTTAAAAAAAAAAAAAAAATCTGAAAACAGAAATACTTTTTTCTGAGCGCTGAAAAAAATTGAAAAATCTATTTATAAACTTTTGGTTTAGTTAGCGAACAAAACTTCTTTTGTTCCAGTCATCAATCTGTGGAGCTAGTGAGGTGATAAATCTTCATCCAGCTTCTGTTCAAAAATTAAGAGACATTTTCTCTATATTACATTTCCTGGTAATACAATAGCTTCATTTTTACATAATGCTACTTCAGGATTTATAAGACTGGAGGCAATTAATTCTAATATCATTATTTGTTAGTGACTGGAGATCTTTAATAATTGTACAGACTAACAGGTAAAGTTTTTCAGAAAGCAAGGATAGAAAGAATATGCCAAAAATCTTTTTTTAATTGTTTCCATTAATAAGTATTAATAAAATAGAGATTCGAACAGAAACCGTAAATCAAATTAAGCTCTATCCCGGCAGGAGTGGGCACTGCCTGCAGCGGTGGCATGCTGACTTACACCACCTGACAAGCTAGGGAGATGTTTAAAGGTCTCTACTGCAGCAACAGGGACATAAGCCACCCTCTGGTATAAATTTCAAGCACATAAATTGTATGCATGAATAAATCATAACAGCGCAAGTATCATGTGGAGCCCTCAGCTCTACCCCTAGCCTTGCTAAAGTCTGTACAATCAGTGAGCTGCTTATTACCTAGTAACTGTTCTCTCTCTCCTTATATAATGCCTATTTTTAGCACTAATTGCTAAGTTCACGAAAACCTCCAAAATACCTCTAGTGATCAAGTACTGATTATACACTGCACATGAATTCAAAGGTCCTGTTCTATAACCTTTATTTGACTTTGAAATGTGCATACCGTTTCAGGCGGCTTTTGAGTTTAATGCAATCTGTTTCCACTGAAGGCAAGCAATACTGGAAATATGATTACAATAATTGTATTATGAACATGGTACTGTCATGATCAAGTGAAGGGCTCCAAAATGTAACTGATAAAATTGTAACTTTGACCTCCATCTTTAGCATAAAAACTTGATATAGTTCAAATATCACTCTGTATTAGCCTCGTTAGCGCAAAAGCAGGCCTAATAGTTCAGTCCCCGCTCCCATGAGTCACTTCACAGACAATATTCATGTAAACAAGAGCTTGTGGGTGGGGAGAAACAGGATCCATCTTTTGATGTCGGTTTAGAGCGTAAAAGACTAAATCATGTGCTGTCACAGTTCCATCAATTCCCTGGAGTCAGAGCAGCAGAGAATTTGATTCAAAATTCCTGTGTAAACATACTGGGGCAAATTCATGGTTGATCTAAATTGATGTAACTTCCTTGACTTTATTTGACTCACTGAAACCGATGAATTTCAGGCAGTTTACCCCGTATGAGGATCCGTCCCCTTCATAAATATTTATGCAATAAATGAAAGTTATAGTAATTGCAAGAATATTTTAATACGGTGTTCCAAATTGTACAGAACATAGTAGACTCCTCCTGCTTTGTTTTCTTATCCTCTGGCTTCATTCAGGTCCTAAATTGAACTGCTCAGCTAAATGTGGAAAGAAATGTGTAAGTTGTACCAGTCCTGCTGTTAGCTTCAGTTTGCAGAAGTGCCATTGATACAGACTTCTACATTTATTTTGGGTGGAAAGTGTCTATTTAAATTGTGAGATCAATCATCAAATTAGATGTGTGACTGCACACATCGTTCCAGTGTTTATTTTCTTTTCTGGCACACTTGTGGCTCTTTGGGTTTGAAGAATGTAACTCAGTTGGAATGAGCCTCAGTGATAAAATGGTCATCACATAAGATGTCTTTGTGTTGTTTTGAAATGTACTATTACAAGGCATTTTAATAAACTTTGTTTTTATTTTCCTTGATTAATAACACATTTGCTTGTGAATTTTCTGGGATGTTTGATTCATGGTCTTTCCTTTCTTTTCCTTAGAACTCCTTGGTGGCAGCAGCCTACAGGAGGCCTTATGGGACTATCCCATGGCGATCTGACCTGGTTCTGGCTTTGTCCAAGTAATTTTAGTCGCACTAACACTTTTGACCCCTGGTGTCATTGATAAGCTCCAGAGCACCGAGTGCTAGGTCAAAAAAGTTTTGAAAGATCTACAGAAAACTTATGGCTTAAAGCCATATGATTGATATTTATTTGTTTTAATTATCAATATAGAAAATAATACTCTGTCCCTTTCTCTTTTCTGCATACCCATGCAGATAGAAAAGTTGTTTTATCGATAGTATTACTTATTAATGTATTGCTGTATTAAACATTACATTACATTACTGTGTGAAACATAGTCCAGTGATGTAAAGGAGGATAGTTCTGTTTCAATCTCCTCTGTTCAATAGCTGATACGATTTTTACCACTTCCTCAGCTGCATGATTTAGTAGGAAAGACACTGAGCATTGTGTAAGGCGTTAAGCAACGGCAGTTGATCAGTTGATCTAATATAGTTTCACTATAAAATTCTGTCATCTTCTTTTGGTTGGCGTTTGTCTTTCATAGAATTGTTTGGCTAATGCAGTGCTTAATAGTTTCATTTCCCTTTTTTTTTTTTTTTAGTTGAAAATGGCTTTTATCTTTAAACTGTTTTTATAAAGCAGAAAACTGTGTTCCTTTGAACTCATCTGATGTCATAAGAGCTGGGAGCTGACATGAATTACGCTGTGAAAATACTGACATTTAGAGCAGGGTACCAGCATGTACTAAAGTACAGTAACGCATGTTGCGTTCAAGAGTATTTTTTAACACAGTTATTAGTGGCAGGCTCTTTGGTTTTGAACGCCTTTGATAAGTGAAATTAGCACACTGTTTTTCCAGTCTATGTATGGTAAATTCTTTTCCCTTTTGGGGTCAAAAAATATAAATATTAAAGAAAACTCCAAGTGTCGCTATTTGCAAGGTTACAATGTTTGTTATTAGAACTGCGGAATATGTTCCATCTTTTAGGCAAGATAGTGTGAGGGACCCAAGAAAGGACAGGAAACATCTATATTTGCTGGCAGTGTGCCTACATTAAACATATTGCTCACAGTGCCATCCTGATGGCACTGTGGGGAAGGACAGTTCAGCTATGCAGTATGAAAACATGCCATCATATCTATATTTCATAACATAGCACGTGTAAGTCAGTCATGAGTTTAAGTTAATTAGATGAGGTTCTTTGCAGGAAGCCAGTTCTGTGGACAGCTAAAAAAACTGAGGATATTCAGTGGAATTAGGTCCCTAATCTTAATCCCCTCCCAGGAGAAGCAGCAAAATGCAGGAAGCACTTTGCACAAGGCTTCCTTTGGGTCCCCCAGAGATGTCCCGCAGAGAAGCCTGGTTTTAATGCTGCATTCCTTAACACAAATAAAGGACAGCTTTACATCGTGCAACACTTTGAAAAGAGACTCTCATTCTACCCCACCACATAGGTATGGTGAGACAGTAGCGACAAGTACTTTTTCCCTTATACTTTTATTTTTTTAATACAACAGGATTATGCCATACGTGAAGACAAAGTGGTCTTTTGATCTTAAGTAGCATAAGAAAACTATATAATGCTGTGCTTACTGAAAAGGAGGCTGAATTTAGCACCATATATTCCACCTATATAGTATTGTACCAGTCCTCTAACTATTGCTTGTATAAACAGTTTTGATTCCATCTGGCGATTTCATTGATTATGTTAATAGAGATTACTCTTCCCACGAGTATATAGAAAGCCTAGAGATGCTTTTAATCTCCCTATTTGTCTTATCCAAAGAAAAAAGATCCAACCAACCAAAAAGCCCCCAGCTTTTTATTTTTTTGAATTTCGTCCATAGCTCCTGGAACTAACTAAAACAAGAGAAAAAGAAATCCAATGCATTTGTAAATAATACCAATTAAGAATAGCAGATTTGGCCGGCTGAGGATGCCTGGGCTGCGTATGGAAGCAATTCGCCTGGCTCCGTCCACTCTTGCTGACCCAGTCGAGCACGGGCTGGTCCCCAAGGTCCCCACAGGGCAGTGACAAGGGCAGGTAGCCTGGTCTCCCTGGGACCCTCGGTGTTAGGTGTCCTTCATGTAGAGCACGGATGGACTGCTACCCTTGCCTTGGGACCCCCAAGAGCCACGGCAGCCCCATCAGAGCATGGGCCCTCAGGTCTGTGCTGCAGGCAGGTTCCAGCCCTGTTTGCTTTGTGATGACAAGGGGAGCCTCACACCTGCATCAGGGATCTCATGTGTTCATCACCCAAGCCCCTGAGCTTAATCTGGGAGGCTGTAGGTGGATGCAGATGTGCCAAGGAAAGAGCAGGGGGCAGCAACCGGAGAAAACTGGTGAGCGGGCTGAGCCACGCAGCACAGAAGTGCCCCCGCACAGAGCGAGGGTCAGTAGCACCGAGGGTCAGTAGCACCGAGGGGGCCCCCTTAGGCTGTGCCTCTTCTGCGTAGGCTGGGTTGTAGCAGTGGGTGAGCTGCACCCTCTGTGCATCCACGCAGAAGCATTGTGAGAAATAATGCCTAGAAACAGTGCAAATGCATAGGTACGAAGTAATACGCAGGCTCTGTTGGTGTTTGTTAAGTAAAAATAATCATTTAAACAATAATTGCACAACCATTATCAGTCATCATTACCAATCGTTTCTAGCCAAAAGCAATTATCTCTGATAGAGATTTCTGCTATTTGGAGGCAGGCCTGGATTTAAAACCACAAGATAAAGTGATTATATTCACAAGAAGCTGTTGCTACTGAAAGAGCCTACAGAAGGAGGATCTGATGCAGTATTATGCTCTTCTTTCATGCCCTATGTTGCTGCTTATACTCATCTAGAGTAGACTGGCTCTTGAGCTGTACTCAGCAGGAGGACACAAGGGTGCAGGGTTTGCTCACAAAGGTTTCCCACCCCTTCATCTCCATCTTCCTCCCCATACCACCTCATCAGACTCTTGGCCACTTTTTTAACCCCTGGTAGATTAATTCAGGCCGCTCGAAAGAAAACGCTGATAAAGAATGGTGTTCTGTTAAACGTACTTTATTTTCTTTAGAGTCTAATTTTTACCTTGATTTTCTAAAATTTCATGTCAAATACTTTTCACGGTTTAAAGCTGGGCCAGCTATTAACCAGGTGGCAGATGCTCTCTGTTAACCCTCTCCCCCCCAGCCCCCAAGGGAAAGGGAAAAGGGAGAGAGACTTATGGGTTGGAAAGTTAAAACAGTTTTAATAAACTATAATAATGAAAAAGAGTATAATAACAATAATAATAGAAATAATCAAATATATACAAATATATACAAAGCCAAGACTGAGAGTTGGAAATCCTCCTCAGGCAGAGTTGCTCCCCCCAGCACGGGCAGAGGAGAAAATGCAGTAGCTCCACCCAGCACGGGCAGAGGGCAAAATGCAATAGCTCTCCCTGCCATCACACCTGCAGGCTTTTAACTGGAAAATTGGCAAAGCTGGTACCAATCAGTGGGAGAGAGGAGGGCCCCTCCCTCCTGGGCCCCACCTCCAGGAGGCAGTGGGTTAGTGATAAATAGGAAAGTGAGAATGACGTGTGTGGGATGGAATACCTTGTTGGTCAATCTTGGGTCACCTGCCCTGTCTGCTCCCCCCTGCAGCTGCGACCCCCCTTTGGCTCTTCACTCGTAAGCAGTGAGGAATTTAGCAGTGACCTTGGTTTCTCTAAGACTAATTGGCCTGGTTTGGGCCAAACCAGGACAATACTGTAAAAGCCTCTTCTCCCAGGCAACTAGCAACAGGACTAGAGGGCATAGCCTCAAACTGCGTGAGGGGAGGTTCAAGTTAGACATTAGGAAAAATTCCTTCACCGAAGGGATTATTAGGCATTGGAATGGGCTATCCAGGGAGGTGGTGGAGTCACCATCCCTGGGGGTGTTTAAGGAAAGACTGGATGTGGCACTTAGTGCCATGGTCTAGTTGACACAGTGGTGTTGGGTCAAAGGTTGGACTCGATGATCCCAGAGGTCTCTTCCAACCTAGTTGATCGTGATCTTTTTTCTCCCAAAACGGAAAAAAAAAAAGGAAGAAAATGCCATACAAAATAATGAAATCCAGGCAGATGTACTTCGGCTTTGAAAAAGGAAAGGCTAAAAGAAAACAACTTGTGATATGTTTTTCCAGAAACTGACTATTTGGAGGGAGAAGAGTTGCTTGGTTAGAAAGAAAGAAGGATGGGAATTATTAGGAGAGAAGAAACTGGGAAAAGGAAGATTGGAAAAGTGAGTGATTGTAGAGACGTGGCAGGGGTGGAGCAAATGCACACTGGGAGACCTCAGAGTACCACATGTGGCTTATGAGTTGATGGTCTGTCATCTTCTACCTCTCTAAGTTCCCTAATAAAGTTATTCTAATGGGAGGGATGATTTTCATCTTTCCCAAACCACTTATAAAATTTTGAGAAAGAATAATGCAAAAAGAAGAGTGAATAAAGGAGGTCAGCAGAACTTGCAGTCTCGATAATTCATAAGAAAAGAAGGTAGGAAAGGTTGAGAGAGGGGCAAAGCCCCCCAGGAAAGGCGGGATATGTGTCTATGCTCAGTGGTGGAGGGAAAGGCATTTACACAGAGTCAGTTTGCTGTCAGGGTGGCGGGATGTGCAAGGCACGAGATATAGAGAGGGGACAGAAGAGGTGGAAAGTCAAGCCTGAACATATTGGTGATGAAAGACCTGTCAGAAGAAACTCATGAGAAAGAGGTTAAAATTAGGAAAATTAGAAGGCTATGAAGAGCTTTGAAAGTTAGAAAATGAAGAAAAGTGGAGAAGTTTAGCAGTAGAAGCCTGTGTCTCTGCTGCCCTTTCTTTCTTTGCTATGCTGCTTCTGAGAGTTAGAAAACAAGATGGGAGCTTTGTATGCGAGCTGAATTTGTGTTTAGGTGTGTATTGAGAGTACTCAAGTGTTTAAAGCTGGGAAGAAACACCTAGTATCTAAGCTGCATGAAATTAATCAAATCCATTTTGCACTCATATGCCGCCTCAGAGAAGGTTATAGCAGGAAACACATTTCTCATTTCATCCCGTGAATCTTACGTGATGTTTTCAGCGTCGCCTGAGCTACACATCCCACTGCCTGTGCTGGGGTCTGTGTTCTTCAGACATCCAAAATACCCTGAGAATCCTTTCCTAGTATTTTCTGTATCACAAATGTGGGCTTTAGACTTTTCTTGGTAGGAGCATAGTGCCATCCAACTGCTGCATCTTTCTAATATTTGGGGCATTTTAACGTAGGAGGATTCTTGGACACCCCCCTCCAAAAACACAAAGCTCTGTCGCTGGCAGAAAGGATGCCACAGGCTTTGTGGGTGTCGGGTTCAGGGGTCTTCTTCTGAGCCTTCCCAGCTCCTGCTCGGGCAAGATCAGACCTTAAATCACAAGTCGTCAAGAATTAATCACTACTAGTATACTCAAATGATTCCTTAAAATCATCCCACCCTGGTTCAGCACTGCTATTTACACCAGAGGTAAATTTGCACTGAGCTGCTAAGCGGAGGGGATTTACAAAGTAGGAGAAAAGTCTGTGAGTTGAATTGAAGCCTCCTGAGAGGTACGAGCAACAAATTGCTGTCAGCAAGCCAGTCCTCCGTTGCAGTGGATCGATGTGTTACATTAATGCATAACTTGTGCATAGTGAAGGCACCTGTGGAGAAAAAAAATCAGTCAAGGCAGCTAAAGAGCATTGCTCTGAATGGGTTGCATCCCAGCAGGGAGAACTGACTTGAGTCTTGGCTTGTGAAGAGGTGCCTCTGGGGACTGGAAACTTTTCCTTTACAATTTGAAAATGTGTATTGTGTAAAATTGTTTAATACTTACTATTCAATTGATTTTAAAGTGGATAATCATCACTGAGCTTTAAATACACAGAGATTGTTGTTAGAGCTACAGATTTTCTTTGTTAATACTAACATTAAATATTTATTCTGGATAAGGATAATCTAGTAATATGGGGAAACACCTGTGATTGAACTGCTGCGATAAGGATCTCTACTATACACTTCTACTGCCAATATTTTCACAAACCTCACTATATTCAGTGGTAAATAATTTTAATTCATTTTCTACTCCTTTTGTCTCACAAATTTGAATGTATTTGATGCATGAATCTTTACAATAGGTTGTAAACCCCTATTCATGTCCTTAAGAACCTGTAGTAAACTGTTTAAGGAGTTCTGTCTGACAGAAGCCCTTTTTTTTCCTCCAGCACTAATTGGGTGATGATAATTGGGCTGCTTTAGGAAACACCAGAGCAGAAGGCAGCTGGAGACAGTGTGTGAGGAAATCCAAAACCATGCACAGATTTAAAATTTTATGAATCTACAGCAGTACACTGCCTCACTTCAATGAGTATTACCAACAGGCAGTTCCTCTCTGTTTGCTTTGACAGCTCCTTTTCTGTGGCTTTTTAAAAGCTGTATAGGGGATAAACTTTTTACTTGAAAAGCGGAGAATGAAGTGGTGTGTTTCTCCCTCTGACAGTAATATACTCAGGGAAACTGATGCTGAATACCTTTGTTATATGTATATGAATATTAGATACTTCATCTAGTGTTATGTATTATATTTTTCAATGGGAAATATCTGATAATTGTGGTTTTTAAATGTCTCACTGATATACCATGTATACCTTTACTTCAGATAGTATTTTGCTCCAAAATTACTTACATTTTTTAAAAGACCCTCTTGAGAGAGGAACAGTTTTGTGGCACTGATACTTAAAAAAAAAAAATAGCCTTTTTACAGCAGTTGTCATACATCCTTGTAAGCATCTGATTAGGATCTTGCCTATGTGCAACTACTGCACTTCAGTGAATTATTCTGAGCTTTGATTTTTGTAGACATAGCAATTTCTTGTAATTTTAGTTGCTGTTAAGACCCATGTAAACCTGGACCTTGTAAAGTCAACAGTAAACTACTTCTTGCTTTAGTGAAGCTGAGATTTCTCTTTCTCGGTGGAAAGAGATTTCTCTTTCAGCCTTGTACAAAAGCCAGAGGTAGCAAGAGATCTGTCAGAGGAGTTTAAAGCGAGAGCAAGTGACCTGTGGTCCTAGCTTGATTCATCTGTGTGTGAGGGACCTGGAGAAACTGTGATGAAAAGAAGCTTGTTCTTTAATTTCTGTCCTTATCTGAAAATCCACATGATCAGAAACTACCTACATCCTGAATTATTTCAATCCTTAAAAAGCAATTGGAGTTCACACAGGGGGTGAAATTTCCAGAGTAGTTGGTGCTGCCCGATTCTGGTCCCAGCGCTGCCTGCCTGTGTGTCTAGGCAGGAGCTGTGTGCTTTCAGAAAGCTCAAATCCACTTTCAAAAGTGGATTTTGCAGCAGAGCACATTTAACCTCAAACTCAGGTTGGTGTGAGGGCTTTGGAGTTACAACTGTGTCTCCAGCCTTGTCCTCTCTTGAGCTGTTTTGTGCTACTACGTGAGTGCAACATAAATAGGAGTATTTACTTGCTTCCATTCAAGCAGTTCGACACCCACTGAAAATAGCTTTGTAATGAAGTCCCTGCTTTGAGTAGGAGTACAGCTTTCACAGCAAAGAAACTCAGTGCTTCTGTTTTCCATATTCTATTAGTTGCATTATGATCCCAGGATGTATACAAAGCACTGAAAGGCAGCAAATACTATTTTCATTACAATATAAGCAACAAAGAACATGTCCATAATAATTACATTGCATTTTAAATAGCTTTTTGATCAGGTTAAATTTATTTGAGATAAAAGAAACGTTATATTGCTGCTTAACCTACAGATGCTCTTGTTTTGTTTTAGTTTGTCTTAATACTGCTTTAAAGGCTCCAGTGAAATCTTTCTACAGACTACTGAATGCCCAGGAAATATGGTACGCCTTTTCTTCTGGCTTCCAGTTCTGGTTATGTTCTTTTAAAAAAAAGCTTGTCTAGCTAGAAAACACAGCTAGTTAAAGAGTGCCTTTCTGTGTATCAAGTCCTTCCTTCACATACTAAACTGTGTAGTCACTATTATTCTTGTAACTGATAAGTGCAGGCTCTGGGACAAACATTTTCTATTGTAATTATTTATTCCAGAGCTGTGGTGTCTGTATGTAGCCCTGTTCTCAAATGAGGAAAGGCAGATGAAACCTAATATGTAGATGAAACCTAATAATAGCGTGGAGGTTCTTGTTTTTCAGTTCACTGAATTACGCTGTAAATGGGCTTTAAGTAGTTAAGTTGTCCTATGAAAGCAGGGGAATGCAATGGCAATGGAGTATCAGTAATAGGCTGGCTGCTTTTTTCCATGGTTGTTTTCTAAACAGTATATGAGTCTGGATTATTACTTTTTTAGCCATTGTAAAGCAATAAACAATGAAGTTAGAATCTCACAGACAAAGAGTGCATCTTGTTTTGGAGTTGTTTTTCTGTGCGAGTAGAGGGCTAACCTTATTCTTGGTCAAATTATGACCAGGTCCTTCCAGAGAAAGGGCAGTAAGAGTGTTCCCACAGCACTTAGGACGGTAGTAGCAGCAACTGAAGGGCATCGTGTCTTCATTCTGTGAGTGGAAAGTGGGAAATAAACTGGGTTAGGGAGCAAATCTAGACTGTGGTGTTCTCTAGGTGTTGTTCATATAACCAGATACAGGTAACAGTTCCACATAGAGGAACGTAAAGTTAAAATCAGCTGCTTTTGAGGCCTCATCTGGAGGTGTGATCCATGTTTACTATGATTAGATTTCAATCTGAGGAGGGCCATGAGGACTACAGCAGTATTGCAGTCACATTTCAGAGAAACCTTCTACAGACACTGTTCTGCAAAGCTGTCTCGCTGCCTGTCGTGCCAGTTGTGTGCTGTCTGCTTTTGCAGTTTACTATTGTTAATGCAAGCAAATATGACAAATACTGAAGTCTGAATAAATAATTTCTCTCCCATACACCTTATTTAAGCTTTTAGGCTTGCAATATTTTACAACAAGAGCTGAGGGGTTTCCTGTTAACATGAGATATTACAAGGCACCTAAACTTGAAGGTAGCTGACAAGTAGTAGACCTTGGTCAACACAAACCATTTGTTTTTAAGCAACTGAGAAAAGAGAAGCAATGAGAGATGTATTTGTATAGTAAATAAAAATTCCAACCACAGCTAAAAAAGCCAATAGTAGTGAATTTAGTACACTTCAGTAACTGTCAAAGTATCCATACCGACAGGCCTGTGTTGCTCCAGGTCCCAGACAGGCAGGAGGAGGGTGTCACAAGGTAGAAACACACACACTTGCACCTGCTTTTTGACCCCTGCAGTTAGACCTGCCTTAGGCACGGGCAGCACAGGCAGGCAGTGAGCTCAGAGGCGGCGCAGCAGGACCCCGGCCATCCTCCACCTCAGGTCTCTGTGGGAGCAACCGAGCCCCCGAGCCCCCGTCCTGCTGGGCGCCAGGGCTGAGCTGCCCCGCAGCTGTGAGGGCTGGGGACTCCCTTCAGCACACCTCCTGCGCTCCCGTGGCGGCTTGGCAGGGCTCACACGGGTTACTTTATTCTCATTATTTTTATCTGATTCTTTGGGTGACAATGTTCAGTTTTACTTAAACAACGGAGAAGCCTGGAATACCTGTAAGCACTTTCAGGCACTTGTACATATTACACTGGGGGCCAAATACCGACGAGGGAGCGTTCTCATTTGACAGGCTTCTTGCTGTTGTACTGACATTTGCCTAAAAAAACAGCACATTTTCAAAGCTTGCTTGTAGAGCCCTCATGAAATGATCTGGGAACATTTGCTGATATTAAACATTTTCTTTGTTCACTTTAAAAATGACAAGTTTACTTATCTGAACTCCTTTTTCTGTGTTGCCCTAGCACCCATTTACATAGGAAGGCTTAAAAAAAAACCCACCAACAAATTAAGTGAAGATGTGAATTTAAAATAAATTACTTTAATGGCATTAAAATGCTGTATAGGAATTCTTTTTAGAATTTGAGTGCTCTAAACTGCCTTTAACTTAGTTAACTTGAAAGCCTCTTGATTGTGAATAAGTTGGGGACTGAGGCCAATTAATTAATCCACTTTAAACATTAATTCAGTATAATTTCCTGAGTGTGTGTCTGTAGGCAGTCCTGAGGAGTACAGGCTGCAGAAATGGAAACTAATATGGATGGATCGTACTTTCTTTCAAAGAGCTTTGGTTCCCATCTAGGATCTAGGTCTGGTAGCAAGTAGCTAAATTTGAAAAGAGCTCAGCAGTTCAGATATATTTTTTTTAATAAAGATCTGTTTCTTAGAGTCACAGTGGTACCAACTGAGTGCCAAGCAGTCCTTGAAATATGTATTTGTGCCTATCTGTGTGTGCTCAACTCTTTAAAATCTAGTCCCAAGCTCTTTAAAGTTTCTGCAGTGACTGTGTTGGAGAGCTGGGTTTGTTATCATCCTCTCATATAGTGTCAGTATCCTCTTAATCAGATTTTCATTAAGCATTTCACTAAGAAAATTAAAGTTCATTAGAGATGTTGTTCATGTCAGCCTTCCTAACTATTTCTGAGTCTTTTTTTTTTTAATATATTACAGTGGAATTTAGACAAATACTGTGAGCTTTGTAGTAAATCTTCAAGGGAAAATTCTGTTGGCAGAACGTAAGGCGCATACTGATCGTCACTGTTAGATGCTGCTTTGGTGTAATCTGTGCTGACCTCAATAATATACAGAACACAGCTTAGCGGGGTTTGTGATCATAAACGCTGTAAGCTGTGCATCGTGCACAGTTTCTTCTCTAGTGACCGCTTAGAGCCTTTGAAATTCTAATTCATCCTTTTTCAGTACAGAATGTAAAAAAAAAAAAACCAAAAAAAAAACACCCAAAGAACTCTTGAATTTATACCAAGTATTTAATGGCAAAATCACAATTTTTTATTCCACTTAGCAATTTGGCAGTGGAAAGGCCCTACTGTGTTCTTTCTTTGAAGTCTGAAAAAAATCTGGCCTTGGCTCATTATTTGGGGAAAAGAGATTTGTCTTGTGTAACAATTATTCTCCTAATGCCACGGGACACTCAGGGTGCATTGTGTTTTCCTGACACAAACATTTAGCTCATCTTTTGTTTTTATACCAATGGCTACTCAGATGAGACTTGTAGAATTTGGAAAGAAAAGGAAGGCACCTTCTAATAAGGGATTGTCTTCTCATTAGCCCTACTGATTTTCCAAAAGATTTTGCTTTCTGTAATGCATTATAATTATATGACAGGAGAACAGTGGAGAATATGGCATAGCATTTCCCATAGGTTTCCTTTCTGAGATAAGAAAGATAAACATTCTGCCTTGCTTCTCCAAGAAGGACAAAAAAAAACCTCTCTGCAGTTTCCTGCGAGGCAGTTGGATGTGAGCTGCTTTCTGGAGCTGAGGCTTTCCACTGCCAGACAATGATCTGTGTCATGCAGGGAAACTGGGTGTACAAAGTAAGGAAGCCCCTGGACTGAGGTGTGTGTCCTCGGCTTCCTGAGAATGTGCCTTATCGCCCAAGGGTCCCTACGCACTCACACGGCTTTATCTGCGCAGCTCCCGGAGGGGGAGAGCGGCTGTTTATTTTTCCAGGGCGCTCTCTGTTCTGGGGGAAACAAGGGAGGCCTTTAATTGGATCTCTCTTTTGTTCCTGGATTGCTGCGACTTCAACGAAATCAGGAGAAGCAGGAGCAGGACCGAGGTCTGGTTTAGGGTATGTGTAGCTTGACTCTAAATGACCCACCTCTGTTTCAGCTGTGACACCCGGGCCATGGAAATATTTTGCTTAGGCTGGCTTTCCTAAAGCGGGGAGAGAATCTCTAGTTACAGAATGAAGCGAGCAGCAGCGATGCTTTCAGTTTGCTCCACTCTCTGCTGCACTTGTACAGTCTGAATTGTGGAAAAGGGGAAAAAAGACACAGGCATCACTTTCTCGTACCAGCTGGGAAGCATGTGCTGGGTGGGTGAGAGGCCTGAGTGGGTGAGAGGTTTAAAAGCTTTAGAAGGGTTCAACAGGAGAAGCTGTGAAGTGGTAGTAATGCTCCCAGTGTTGGTGGTTAACAAGATAGTGTCAAACATGGAGGGATGACCTCCTCGATAGCTTCAGAGCTTTGCAGTTCCCTGCGTTTTTGCTTTCTTGTTTAACTTTCTCATTTGTAACTTCTTTTATTCTTCTCAAACCAAGTTTTGTAATGCACTGACATCTGCTGTGTGTTTGACTAATGCAGCCACCAAAGAGCTGATCTAAGCCTTGCAGCCTACATATAACGGGACTCCAGAAATAACATTTAAGAAAAGGGGGAAGTAGAGTGGGAGAACCTGGTGGCTTATTATTATACAAGGAGGTAAGAGGGAACAAGGCACCCTGCCCTTAAGGATCTTATAATTGTTCTATTGGAAGAAATGGTACAAGTAAGCTAATTCAGTCATACAAACAGCAGTTCTATTGATTGACTATAGTTATCACCGTTTAGGAAAAGATACATTAGCTCAATTTTTCCTTCTTTTTGGTCTAATCAGGGTTGTGGTGATGTGATAGGCATATGATCCTGATAAATAGGTCTTCTGCCAATTTTCAGAAACACTGAAATTGAGAGGAAACTGTAGCTGAATAACCCTGCTATCTGCACAATAAGCACTGTATTATTTACAGCTGTTGTGCAAGGTGGGAGCAGCCTCTAACCCACCAGCAAATAATTGTAGGTACTATAGCAGGAGCTGCTGCACAATAACATCACTTTTAAAATACTAGACCAAACTGTGAAAAGACTCTTCCCGTCAGATAGCAGCAAAACTTACTGCTGGTCTAACGCTTCCCTGAAGCATTTTACCTGGTGATTGATTTCTGGCTGGAGCGTGAGGCAGCAGAGGTGCTCCACGGCAGCGTGGGACAACCATATCACTGCTGCCTGTGGGCTGAAGGTAAAGGCACAGGTGGCCTGTGCATCACTCAAACCCAGATCCCAGCCTGTGCTCCTGCCCAGGATACATTTCAGCCAGGCATTTCGGAGACCCAGGGCAATACTAATCAGAAATCTTTTATCAAAAGAATTTTAAATGAGAAACTGGCCTTTGCCCAAATTAATAGTTATGCAGTTTTGCTTTTTGTCAAAAATTGACGGTATTTCTAATGAAAAACTGAAACCAAGCTGGGATTTTTTGTTACGTTGTTCAGCTGAAAACAATTGTTTATAAAAACACACTTTAAAAAAAAAAAAAAGTGTTTTACTAACTTCAGGGAAGAATCTCTTCTACAACAATGACTGAAATCTAACAGTCTCTCTGGAAAGGTGCGGGGGGGCCTCCTAACAAATGTTTTCTCAAAATACAGACTTACACCAGCTCCATGAATCAATGAGTTATTGGGTTGTCCCTCACGTTAGTCCTTCTATAGGTAACATTAAGGTAGTAAGTCTCGGAGGTAGGCAAGATTCTATGCATAGACACTTGAGCAAGAAAGGATAGATGGCCTTACTTCTTTTTTTTTTTCTCTATCCCAAAGGTGGCTGTAAAAACTTGGTTTGTAAATGTATAGTTTACTAGAAAAACTAGGCTTCAAGTGTGTCATAAACTCTAGTTTCTCCTTTTGTTAATTCCCAGCAAACGTGCAAAATAGCTGCAAGGCCATGACAGTGCTGGATTAACACCTCACCCAACAGAAAGAACTGAAACAGAAAAGTGCCTTTTCATTATGAGGAATCTTAAACAGTAGGGGAAGTCCTGCTCCCCTTGAGATCAAGAGGGAAATTCCTTTTTAGCTTCAAAAGAACCAAAATTTAGCTTCATATTATTCTGAAAGCCTGTTTAAAAGCCCTGATGTTTCTATCACTTTGCAGTCTTCGCAAAAGCAGGGAAAAGAGATGCAGCTCTTTACATCTTTACACAGAGATACCGCTCTTTTACATCCTTATAGCAGTTTTACAGGACAGCAGAGGGTTTGCCTCTGGGGTGGTACTCAGGAATATTTCTTCAAGGGCATGTAGCACTAAATGATTGCTGACTTTCTCTCTCTCTTTTTTTGGTTTCAGCGGGAGCAATGTCTTCCTTGAAAGTCTGTGCTGAAGCACCCTTCGTTCATTATTTTTAATGCCTTTTATGGTCAAGCTCTAAATATCACATTTTCAAACTGAGATGTCTGACGTTAGCAATCATGATCAGTATTTAGACATGAGTTCCCAGGTGCGTTTAAAGATATTGTGCGTTACCTAATTCTGAGAAACCACGTGTACAAAAATGTGACATTAAATGACTAGTGGAGGATCCAATAGCAAGTAAAACTCTCTTTATGCCTTCCAGCAATGATGCTGTTTGTAAAATACTTGAAGTGCCCAAAATGTGACATGCTGCTTAAATGCTGTACATTATTCTAATCATAACATCAACTAGTAAAGACTCAAGCTTTAAGGAGAGTTGTAATTGTTGATGTTATTGTTATCAGGTGAAGCTGAGCCTATTTCTCCTCATTGGAGCATAAGCCACGTATAGGGCTGCATTTGTTCCTTGATATACTGTGCATATCTTCAGAGCTGCTCTCTGTAAGGATGCTAGGATACACAAAGCACTGAAAGCTAACAAATCACTCAAGGCAAAAATCTTTTTTTAAAAAAAATAGAAAAGAAAAGAAAAGAAAAGAAAAGAAAAGAAAAGAAAAGAAAAGAAAAGAAAAGAAAAGAAAAGAAAAGAAAAGAAACAGCCAAACCCCTTCATTTCCTCTGCTATTGATTTAAGTCAGATAAAATCAAGGTTAAAAAAATCCAGCCTTTCGCCCTGCCCATTTAAAAATGAACCACAGGAGAAGAACAGATTTTAATTTTTTTGAACTATTATTCCAAATAGCTGCTGAAGGTTTTAGCATATATTCTCTGAAATACATGCTTCCATATCTAGTGGGCATTGCAAGAGCTAAGCCAAAGATGAAGCCATTGAACAGAACTGGCCCAATACAATATTCAGTCATGTGGCACACTGGCTGGTAGCCTTCCTATGCAAATAATATTATTTCATGTCTAATATGAGACACCGGTGGCACCAGGAATACAAAGATGGATGATACGGAGATAACTAGGTACCTAAAGGGACAAGGAAGAAGTGGGAGAGAGATTTATTTTGCAAATAATTGCATTTTGTTGTTAACTAACATAAGTGACTTATATATTCTGGACCCTGCTATGGGCATCATGGCGATTCTTGTAAGTCCCGAGGGTATTTCTGCCCCATCACACCCATGCCTTTGGCCAGAGTTCTGCAGGAGCTGCTCTGGCAAAGGTCTCTGGGAGATGGGCTGAATCTTTGAAACTTATGGCATTCCCCACTCTTCCCCTTTCCAATCAGCATCATCCCTGCGGGCTGCGCTGGCCAGCCCTTCGTCACACCACGGGGAGGATGTTGGTGTGTCCTGAGCTTCATGCAGAGTTGTTGCTGTCTGACCAGGTTGTGCTGCCTGGCTCTGACAGAACCTTTGACTTGAACCCTGGGGTCCCGGCATGGAATTATTTGTGCCTAGCATAGGTTGGACTCACCTGTGGGGCTTAACTTCTTCTGACAGCTATTCTTATAATGGGTGTCTCTCTTTTATTTGTTTCAAGGGATAGCTACAAAATGAATGAAAAAAGAGAAACAAGTTAAAATGAAATTATGTGTAAGTAAACAAACTGTAATGAAATGAATGGGCTGAACTTTCATCTACATCTCAACTGGATTTGAACCAGGCTGCCTTCTGAGAGTCTAAGAAAGTTTGGTTAATTTTTTTTTTTTGGTCTGCTCTGCATTTCCTTTCTGTCATTGTGACCAAGAGTAGAAATGATGGAAAACTGTGAGCAAGTCTGATATGCTGTTTCTGGCCAGGTCAAAAGTATAACAAGCTGGAACTGTCATGCCAAGTCCCAAGTCTGGTAGATTTCCAGTTTGTGTTTGCGTACTCAGAAGGTTGGAATAAGATTGAGATAAACAAAAAGACCTCGGGGTGATTGTACAGACAAAAATCAACTTCCAGAATTTAGGTGGCTGAGCTTAAACTGAAATATTCAGCTTCTTCAAGGCTTCTGTTCTTGCTATGAAGGGAAATTTAATGTTTTGGGATTGCATTGTGCTTCCAAGCCCACTGGTTGGTTGGGACAGTGCAGGGACTTACCAGGTGTCTGAGGGACAGATCCACCTTCCACTGGCACCACAACCTATATCTTCAATGAGTGTGTGCTTTCAGGTTACACAGTCAAGTTTTTGGGGGACTGTGTGTAATTGGAAGTTGCCTTTGGCTAAAGCTGAGCTCTTTTCCCCTCAAAGAAAGAAAATCACTTCCATCACATCACTTTTAACCTGATTCTCTAGAGATTGTATGTGGTTTGATCCAACAAAACAGATTTGTTCTCAGATCAAACCTGGTTATATAATTTGCAATCTTCTAATCTTTTTAGAAACATAGTAGTTACATTTAAAAGGAAACAAACTTGTGCTTCTAATTGTTTTAAAGTGCAGCATGTACTCAGTAGAGGCACAGTGAGAGTTGGGAGGGGGTAGATTGTCAAGTGCACCAGTTCCAACTGGGGAGCTTAGAAAACAGAAATGGCTTTACTGTTCCAGTCCATGCAGGCTGCACGTACATCAGTGTGGTGATGCCACACGTTCCTCCTGAACGTGGACTGCTTCTAACACTTCAAGTTTTTAAGAGGAGGTAGATGCAGTTTGTAGGGGCATGGTAGTCCTCCCTCACCTTAACTCTGCCCTCTGGATCTGGCAGGGTATTCTCCGAGTGTTTCAGCCAGGGCTTCTGTTCAATAAGCAGATAGGGGAGAAGCTTATATGTATATGGAGTTATTCACAAATTGTTTATATAGGTAACATGTACATAAACTCCGGATGTGGACAGTCTATTTTAAAACAAAAGCACCCTGTTCCTGGCTAACCTAGCACCTTCTGCAAGTTCTGGAAGACCTTGGGACATGACTATTTAGGTTTAACCAAGTCCAACTGCTTCTAGCTGCTCAAAAACAGAAAAGGAGCAGGACTTACATCGTCATAATGCAGATAGCAAAATCTGAGTATACATGTGGATTTTACAGCATGTTGCTATATCTGTACAGCTTTGCTCCCAGGGCAGCACCTCCCCTGCAGGAGCCTGCAGAAAGTGGATAGAGAGCACTGAATGTGCCCCACACAAAATCTCAAGAAGATACTAAAGACAAAACTTGAATAGTACACAGATGTGCTGCCCGAATTCAGTGGCCTGAGTGAGTCGCCATGAGCTACTCGCTCAAACTAAAATCGACATAGCTACAAACATGTGCAAGCATGTCCCCATCTGGCCAGGTCTGTTGTAGGACTGGGAGCCTCCGGCACGAGATTGAGCCTGAGTATCCCCGTATACTGCCACAGCAAAGCACTCCTGGTATGGACACAGCTAACTAACAGTGTCAACTGCTAGAGCTTACTTCAGTCTCAAGCCTGTTGTACAGGCTCTCCAGATTAAAGCAGCTTTGCCAGTATGACTGTGTCTCTAAAAGGGCTTTTGTCAGCAAAGTTTTATCAGGTGAGGAATTGCTCTTCTCCCAGTCACTAACACATCAGTTATGTTGTTACGTTATGCTGGTGGATCTATGTCTCCTAAATTTAGAAGTTTCAACTTGTAACCCGAATAACATTTTCAAATATTGTTTCCTCAAAGCAGTAACATCCTAGACCCTGGATGAAAACAGACTCGAGTAGATTAGATGAGTTCAGAGAGAATCATGGCTATAGCTTGGGACTCACGTTCTCAGAGAAGTAATAGAAGACATAAATTCTCTTTGATGTCCCTAGGTTGGTTGGATGAATTTTTCTTGAAGCCTCTTTTTTTCAAATAATCTGAGATTTGTGCCATTTTCCCTGCTTGGATCTTTGACAGTGCAATTTTTAAAACAGTCTAAACAAGCATGCAGATTTTTTTATTGCATAAAAATGATCTGTTAAACAGTGTATCTCTGTAGCAAAAATGGGAGAAGCCTACTTTGGCTCTAATTTTGTTGTATAATGCTATTAATTTGCAACTTCAGGGTGATCTGGACATGAGTGGACTTGTATGGTTCGGGGTTTTTTGTTCCTTTTTTTTTTTTTTCCCAACCCATGCTTTGTAGAAAAATAAGCATCAATTTCAAAGTGCTAGAAAGAGCAGCTTGCTTTGGAAGTTGTCAGACTCTGATACAAATGATCTTTGCTTCGAGCTTCCTAAAGAGACATAATTTCTACTCTGTCTAAAAAGAGGAGGCTGGCTTGTTTGTTTTTATTTGCAGCATTCAGCAGCATTGCTGTAGGCCACTAACTGCAGGATGGCGGTAACACAGGATTATCCTGCAGAGCCGTAACTAGTGAATCCATAACAGCCAACCTGAACTCTGCTGCGGGCTGCCATTTAATACCACAAGAAACTGTTTGCATTTCATCATGTAACCGGTTGTGTGAATTCAAGAACCTTCCCTGGATCAGGCTGTGTTTTCAGATGAAAGAAAGGAACTACCAAATGGTAGAGTGAAATATATAGTTTGTTTTCCTGTAAGCCTGTCCTCTAAGCATAAACAGCTATACTGTTGTGAAGACTCTGGCTCAGGCTACAGAAAAGAAACTGAGTAGAGAAGAGATGGGAAGTAGGAATATAAGGAAAAAAGTTTGGGGCTGACTTTTCTCATGAGATAGATGTCTTTGATATCGAGGTGGTAGGAACAGGCTCAAAATGAAATGGGATAGTGAAAAGTCTCTTCACAGTGTCAGCTGAAGGGGGAAATCTACTCTCCTGATCCTAAAACCTTTCCCTCTAAAATTCCCATTGGAGGGGGTATAGAATTGAGCCCATTTGTGACTTTTCCCTCAGGCCCTGTTAGATGGGCTTCTATTCAATGTGATTTCAGTCCAGATCATAATAAAGTTGCTCTGTTCCTCATGAAGCTCACATTATGGATGTACAGCCATCATGGTCTATGGACTGCTTAGTTTTTCCTGTAAAAACAGAAATCTTTGTACGGCTGGGAGCTTGTAAAAACAAGCCTGAAGCTACCAGAATTTTTAGCTTTACAGTATAAACGAGAAACTAAATTCTCCACTGCAAAACATATGCGCACCTATATGTGCTCAAGGTTTTGACAATGAGACTCATTCATGCAGAAGAAGACACTTTCCAGGTGAATATTTCCTTGTTCTAGTGTCACACACCAAGTAATGTAATTAAAGAGTGTTTATTAAATGTTTGGGACTGTGCTGCTGGGAATCCTGAATAGACAGGAAAGTAAGATTGTGTGTGTTTGTGGTGTCCCTAGATGAGCGAGGTGATCTGCAGGCCAAGTGAGAGGTGAGGTTCTGAAAATGAATGCTTTTTCAAGCCAGAGTTTAGGGTCTAAGTGACTGGTGTGCAATTTTGTCTCTCATCGTGGTTGCGTTGAGGTTGCAAAGGTGGTTATTCCTGGTAGCCAGTGCTGTGCCGCTAATCAGCCCCTCCAGGATCGAGCCCTGCCTTCAGGTGTCATTTAGAAAGGGAACGAAAGGGGCATTGGAGAGGAAGGGGGGAAGCGGGCCCGGGCTGCGGGGCTGGAGGAGCCGGGTCCCGCGGGCACCTCCGCGCTCCGCTGCCCACGGGGACACGGAGCTCCCGCGCGTAGGTAACGCAGGAAAACGCCTCCATCCGCCAGCCTTTTAACAGCTTAAATCTGATGAATTTTCATTGAGGACAGAATATTTAATTTCCCGCAATACATTTTGTTAGCTCTCACGAGCGCCGGGGTGCGGGACAGACCCTCGCATGCCGGGTTTACATACAACTTTGTTCTCCTGTATTTGTTGTGGAAACAAATACTCCGCGATCTTTAAGACTAGTAGTGTTTGGGAAAAGAAGAGGAAAAAGGGGAAGAAACTAGAAACACTTGAAACGCTAGCACGGTGACTGCCCTGTCCGCGCTGCTTCGGTGGCTGCGCCGAGCAGGGAAAGGCACCACGGGGACGGAGCGCGGCCCAGCCCGGCCCGGCCCGGCCCCCGGAGCCCCGCGCCGCCGCCGCGGGTCCCGCTCGTCGGGGAAACGGGGCTCGGAAGGAGAGCGCCTGGGTCCGCGTTTAGACCCGTGTCCGTGCCGCTCCTACGCGAGCCAAATTAATGCGGGTTAGTGTAGTTACCGTGGCGGTGTGCCGCGGGCTAGAGCGGTCCCGAAAGGTGGTTCTGTACGGCTGCACCGCGGCACTCGCCGTGTGTCCGTCCCCGGGAGCTGAGGCGCGGCACCCGGAGCGGAGTAGGAGCCGGAGGACAGACAAAAGGGCTGTGTCGCCTGTCCGGGTCTCGGCGCGGGAGGACGGAGTCCTGCCCCGGTGCCTGCAGGCGGCGGCTTGGCTGCGCTGACCGGACGGGAGCGGGGCGCTCCGAGCCAGAGACGCGTTTTCTCTCCAAGAGAAAAAATTATGTTTGGGAGAGGTGCCTGCCACATTTTCACACAAACCGACCCCAAACCTTCCAGGTAGAAATCGGCTCTGCTGCCTGCACGGGGGTGAGTAGAAAAAAAAAACAATCGGGCTTACTCGAGTCTTAGCGCTGCAGCTGAAGGCACGGCTCTCGTGGGAAGCCTTGTCCGGGCTGCCGGGGCAAGGCGTGGGGGCAGCACCCCGCGCCGTGGCCCCGCAGCGCTCCCCGGTGCCCTCGGCGGAGACCCCCGTCTCTTGCCGTGCCCCGCTCCTCACGGCGGTTCCACCCGCGGGTACGAGTTCAGCCGCTTCCCAGTCGGAATACCGGGCTTGGGGCCGCGGCGGAGGGTCCTGTGCTCTGTTCGAGAAGGGGGGCCCGGCTCGGTAGCGCAGAAGCAGGGTGAAGCCCCAGTTTGCAACCCCTCTCGGGGCACTTCTTAGCGGGGTTGCGCGGCCGGGGCTGAGCTCCGCTCTGCCCGCCTCCTTCCCGGCTTCCCTGCACCGGGAACGGGCCGGGGCTGTTCTGCCCTCACGTGAAGAAAGCGAGAGCTCTTTCCCCGCCGCCCCTCAGCGTCCCGCGGTGGGATCTGCCCCTCGCCGCAGTGGGCCGAGGTCTGGGCACCGGCGCCGTGAGCCCCCCTCTACTGCTAGCTCCCCTCCTGCTTCCCCTGTCCCCGAGGGCGGCTGCAGGCCCGGTCCGGGAGCAGCTCCGCTGACTCCTCCTGCACTCGCTGTGTCCGGGTTTGTTAGACCCTGCCCGGCCTCGGGAGCGGCGGCCGGCGAGGCGCGGGCTCGTTCAGGCGCACCGGCACCGGCGGGCAGCCACCGTCGTGTCGGGCCGCTCCCCGGGGTCGTGGTGGGATTCCCTGCTCCTTCACCGGGGAAGGGCTCGCCGCACCCCTCTACTCGCTGCCCATCCCCGTTAACCTGCATTCCCCTTGCTGCGACATTTCTGTGAGTGCAGATATGACCTCAGCTCTCCGCTTAACTGCAGCTTCAGTGTGCAGGCTCAGCTGCAGCGGCGTGCTCCCACCTTTTCAGGTGGTTCTTTAATGTACCAAGAAGGGCTTAGTCAGTACCGGGGCGAGGGGAGAGCCCGACAGTGCCTGCCTGCCCCGTGTCAAATGTTCAAGTAGCCGCCCACGGGGCTGCGCGCTCACCTTTGCCGCTGCTCGGCCCGATCGCCGCTCCCAGCGCTGGGCTGAGCTTCTGCCCTGGTGTTCATCCGAAATCCCCCTTGGTGGGGCTGTCAAAAAAACCCAAACAAGCCCCTCGGATGTCAAATGTCCTCTGTGAGCGAGCCAGCCCCGGTAAGGAGCTGCGCGCCCGGCTTAGCAGTGCAAAGGCAGGCATCTGCCATTTGCCGGAGGTGATGACACACGCAGCAGGGCTGTTACACCTGCACCGGCCCTCGCCGCGGAAATGCCTGCGAGGGGGAGCGCCGAGAGCAGCATGGGTGGCCGGCAGAAAGGAGCTAGCCCCGGCCCCGGGGCACAGCTGGCTCCGGCTGCCCCACCGCTCTGCGCGGAGCGGGCCGCCGCCGGGGGCCGGCCGGGGAGGGAAACCCTGGGGAGCGTCTCTCCTGCGGGCCTCATCCCGCCGCGGTTTCGTTTGTGTGCGTTGGGGGGGTGCTGAGGGGCGGCGTGCGCTTCTCCGCGGCTGTGTGCGGAAATAGAGGGGCCTCGTCTCTGTGACCGAATTTACGCAGTCACGGTTTTAGAGTACGCGTTTCTCCGCCGATGGGAGACAAGGGATTCGTTGTATGGCTATAGGCGAAGATGCAGAAACGTATTTTAACCGAGAAATATAATAATAATATAAATATAATAGGTCCCCGAAGGGCTCTTTTATTTCTCGGTTAAAATACGTTTCTACATCTTCGACTGCCTTTACCCACAAATAGCCTCTCCCGGGGAGGGGAGGCAGGGACCCGTGGGCCCTTGCCGGGACAGAGGAACTAGAGATCCGTGCACGGGATGCCGGAGCCCCAGGGCAGCCCGACGGCAGAGGCCGGCTGCACCGGGCACGCTGCTCGAGAGCTGCGAGCCCTCCGGGCTGGCGTTTGGTTACGAACACTGATGCAGCACGTAAAATCCGCGGGGCGGGGAACAGCGCTGTGCAGCGGTTCGCGTTCGACACAGGCAGAAGAGAGTGTGGGGGCCGTGACCTGCCGGCCGCGGGTCCGCGGGCGCCGAGGTGTACGTGTGGCTCCTCCGAGGGTCGCTTCTGGGCAACCCAAGAGGGGAAACGCCGAGTGGTGCTTGAGTACGGGAGGGGAGGTCAGGTCCGTGCGGGCACATCCCCGGAGCGGAGCCGTACCGACAGCAGCGGGCCCGCTGCAGCGCCGGGCCCCGAGGGCCGAGCGGGGACCGCGGTTGGGGAGCGCAGGTGGCCCCGGCCCCGGCCCCGCGGAGTTCGGCCCGGCTCCTGAGGTTGCCGGCGGCCGCGTGGTCTGGCGGGGGGAGCTCGGGGACAAACGGGGCCAGCCCGGCCCGCTCCGGCGCTCGGGCTGAAGGCTCCGTTAGGAATCAGTGCAAAGCATCCTCTGTCCGCCTGCCCGCTTCTGTACTCGTGGCTGGAGCAGCCCCGTGTTAGTGATTTATTACTGCACGGTACCTCTTGTACTCGGGCCAGCCTTTCTGCTGCTCGGGGAGGCTCTACCTGAAGGCAGAAAAGGGGAAGGAGACGGTGAATGTCGACGCCACATACGCTGCTCCATCAACCGCGTGAAATAAGCCGGAGCCCTCCAGGGGAACGAACAGGAAAGCTGCCCGGTGTGTCATCCCTCGCCTCGCCACCCTGCCCCGGCCCTCGGGGCGTCTTTCAGCCCTGCAGCCGCGCTGGGTGCCTGCGTGTACTTTGCGGGGAGGGAGAGGGAGCGACCCGACACCTCTTGTTCTCTGCCTCCTGCAAATACGGGCTGCAAGAACGGACTTGCAGAGAGCGGCAACCGCCTCCTTGCGCTCCCCGGGCGCGATCGGTTGGCGGGGCCCGGGGCCAAGACATATAAACGCGACCGCGTGTGCGGCTGGACGTGTGACAGCCGCCGGGGCAGGGGGCGAGCGCCGCGGCTGCGGGCACACCCCCTCGCACCCACCGCCTCCAGCGCGGCCCCTCGCCGGACGGGAGGGGAGCGCAGCGCCGCGGGCCACGCCGGGCTCCCCGGGCGGGCGGCGGAGCCTCGCTCAGCGTCCCCCGGACGTCCCCGCCCCCGGCGGCGCGGCCGAGCCGGGGCGGATCCGCGCCGCTCCGCGGGGCCACGTCGGGCCGCGTGTGCGCGGGGCTGAGCGCGGCGCCGTGACTGCGGGGTGAACTCGGCCGTGCCCAGCGGCTCGGCGGCGATAGGGGAGCGGGCTCCTGACGAAAGCGGAACTCGGCCGGGCCCATACAAATCAGAAAAGAGCCCGGCCGCCGCGGCAGAGGGGAGCGGAGCCCGCGGGGGCAGGGACGCCGCCGCCGCCGCGCTGCACGGACCAGCGGCGCCGCGCGAGGCGCCTCCCGATCTCCGTCCCGGTCCCGGCTTCGACACCGGTCCCGGTCTCGGCGAGTGCGGGGCGAGACGGCCGTCGGCACCGGGCTCCGCGCACCGGGCAGCGCTCCGCACCACGCGGCGTTGCGCTGCTCGCCCCGGGCGGCGGGGCGGCGGACACGGAGCACCATGATGAGCAGCTACCCGGACGGCGAGGAGGACACGGTGGCGCTGCTGGCTCATGAGACCGGCGGCACCAAGGAGCCGGAGCGGGGCAAGGAGGAGCTGAGCGCCGAGAAGGGCCCCGAGAAGCCGGACCCCTCGCAGAAGCCCCCCTACTCCTATGTGGCCCTGATCGCCATGGCCATCCGGGACAGCGCGGAGAAGAGGCTCACGCTGTCCGGGATCTACCAGTACATCATCAGCAAGTTCCCTTTCTACGAGAAGAACAAGAAGGGCTGGCAGAACAGCATCCGCCACAACCTCAGCCTCAACGAGTGCTTCATCAAGGTGCCCCGGGAGGGCGGCGGCGAGCGCAAGGGCAACTACTGGACCCTAGACCCGGCCTGCGAGGACATGTTCGAGAAGGGCAACTACCGCAGGAGACGAAGGATGAAGCGGCCCTTCCGTCCGCCCCCGACCCACTTCCAGCCCGGCAAGACCCTCTTCAGCCCCGACAGCTACGGCTACCTCTCCCCGCCCAAGTACTTGCAGTCCACCTTCATGAACAACTCGTGGCCGCTGGCGCAGCCCCCCGCGCCCATGCCCTACGCGTCCTGCCAGATGTCTGGCGGGAACGTCAGCCCCGTCAATGTGAAAGGACTCTCGGGCCCGGCGTCCTACAGCCCCTACTCGCGGGTGCAGAGCATGGCGTTGCCCAGCATGGTGAACTCCTACAACGGCATGGGCCATCACCACCACCCGCACGCCCACCACCCCCAGCAGCTCAGCCCGGCCAGCCCCGCGCCGCCCGCGGCCCCGGCCGCGAACGGAGCCGGCCTCCAGTTCGCCTGCGCCCGCCAGCCCGCCGAGCTGTCCATGATGCACTGTTCCTACTGGGAGCACGACAGCAAACACAGCGCCCTGCACTCCCGCATAGACATCTAGGGAGGCTCCGGCCGGCCGCCGCCGCAGAAATGCCTTTGCCCCGGCCCCGCTGCCCCTCTCCAATCCCGCCGCCTTCTCCTGCGCTCTCGTGTCTCTCCTCCTCTCTAGCTGCGGACTTTCCTCTCTCTGTGCCCAAACTGTTGCGGTGGGAAAATAGTAGCCCTGCTCCGCGCGTAGTGTAAGTGTAGGAGCCGTCCTACGATGAGAAGAAGGCAGCGTAAGTGTGGGAGCTTCCCCAGCGGGGCTGCGCCGGGCGCAGCGGTGGCCGGGCCGGCTGCCCTAAGGCGAGCTCGGATTTACCGTTCGTTTCTCTGCTTGTATGTTTGTTTGTGAGGGTTTTGGAGGGGGGAGCATGTAATTTAAAACAGGCTGGTTAGCCCTCAAAATTCTGCTCCGTTATAATTCGGCCGTAATCTTTTCGGGCTCAGCCTCGGGGAGAGTAAAGCGGAGCTTGTAAATAGCGGCGGCATTTCCACGCGTGGCGGTGCGGAGCTGGCGGGGCCTGGACGCTGCCGTGTGACCACGGTGCTTGTCCTCCTTCTCCCCTTCATCTTCTCTTTCTTCTTCCTCGGTTTGCAAAGCACTGCGCTTCTTCCGAGCTGTGGCTTTACGTCAAAATAGTACTTATGTGGGGACTGCTGTAAGAGCAGGAGATGTGCGATATTGCTGGTTATTAGAAACCAACAAACAAAACCCGCCAGGGTCACTCGTGAAACGTTTCGGCAGCGGTAAATATATTTTTTAAAGAAGACAATGTCCTCTAAGGTCTTAAAAATAATTTTATACAAGTCCAAAAAAATATTTTGATGTTATAAAAAAAAAAGACGGTTTCCTATAGATTGGAATATTTTTCCGTGTGCATATTATTATTAATAATGAAAGTTTAAACTATCTTCGGGGTTTTTTTGACCCAAAACCTGGCCCAAAATGGATTTTCCGGTAGGTTCTGCTTTTGAATGCTTGCCCTTTTTCTTAAAAAGTTTTGATCCTTCAATTTTACATAGATTAATGTGGAAAAAAAAAGCGTTTATAATAAAGGGGCCAGTTCATAGCGATTTCATAAATGTTTATGTAAGCTGATAGATGCTGTGGCATAGTACCGTTTTGGGACCAACTTTTCTAGAGTGAACTAGCACTTTTATTGTACTTTCTAGCATTGTAAAGTCTCCAATAAAATGCCTTTCCTTCTTTCCACATCGTTTTATTTCACTCCGCTCCTCCGCGCTCGGGATCGAGAAGCGGACGCGGAGAACAAGGGCGGGCGCGGTGTGCCGGGGCCGCTCCGCGCTGCCCGGCCGGCTCCCGACCCCGGGCCCCGGCAGCGGGCTTGCCGCGCTCTCCGCAGCCGCGCACGCCTGCTCCGCTGTGGTAAATACGCGGGCTGCGCTTGGGCGGTGTATCGACTCCGTTGAGCGCCGTGGCGGGCTGCACAGCGGCGGGAGAGGTCGGGCGGGGCCGCGCCGACCGGCGCCCCGGTGCTGTCGTGGCGGCCGCCGGGGAGGTGCAGGGACCGTTTCGTTGGCGGCGCGGGCGGGCCGGGGAGCGCCTCCGCTCCGGGGCGCGGGCAGCCGCCAGCACCTCGCCCGTGGGCCCGGCCCTCCCGGGGCGCCGGGAGGCAGAGCCCTCGGGACAGTGCCAGGGCCTGTGCCCGCCACGGACCCCGGCTCCGCTTTCGTTTCTTCCCCACCTGCCCGGGGCCGCAGCGCTGGGCGACACAGCGCAGCCGGGCATCCCCCCGGGCTCGGCCCGGCCGCGCTGCGGCGGGGCCCGCGCTCCGGCTGGGCCCCGGCCGGTGCCGGGAGCCGCGGGCGCGTCTCACTTTCCTCGCCGGGCCGGTGGCTCCGGCAGCGGCGCTCCCGAGGCCTGGGCCTTGCTTCAAAGCCTGCCTGCTCTCGCCGGCAGCGGCCCCTGCGCGGGCGCCTGGGGGCTCAGGAGGGGTCGGGGCCGCGGGGCAGGCGGCGTGGTCCCCGCTCGGTGCTGGCCTGGGGTGCAGCGGGTCCCCTTGGACGCCAGCCTGGGCCAGGCCTGCTGTTCTGTGGGCCGGAACGGGGATGTGGGTGTTCCGCTTGTTCCGGGTAGCGCGGGCAGCTTGCTTACGCGGAGAGGGGGTGCCAGGGGCGAGACCCAGTACCGGGGATGAGCACTCCCCTCCCGCTGCCGGGGGCCTGCGGCAGGGCCCACGGAGACCTGACCCGTGGGCATTGGGTGCAGACGGGGCCTTGCCTAGCTGCCTGACGCTCTCCTTCTCTGCTAGGGCCTTCTGCAGGCTCCCTGCGTGGAAGGAAGCGTCAGCCTCCGGCTTGGTCACAGAAATCGGGGGGGATGCGGAGACCGCTCGCCTCTCTGCCGTGGTGCAGCTCGGTGGGCACAGCCAGGGGAGAAGGGCTCCGGGACCGCCAGCACGGCCACACTGCCCCTTGTCCCCAGGCCCTGACCTGAACGGGAGGGCGCTGGGAGTGGTGGTGCTGCCGAGGAGCTCCGCTCCCGGGTGAGCAGAGACGCAGGGCTGCGGCAAATGGGGTCGCTGCATGGCGCCGGTGCCGCGGCCGCTCCGCGCTGTGCGCAGAGGGCTGCAGGGCCGAGCTCCTGCCCCGGGGGCCGGGAGAGGAGGAGCGAGCCTAGCCCCTCCACGAACACCGATGTAACTGGAGGTGAAAGGACAGATCGGGTGGCGGGCAGCCCCTGGGCTGCGAGTGCACACAGGACACAGCCCTGACTCACACCTTTGCCACCCGTGGCTCTGCCGACTCACTCGGGGTCTCTGACATGCCCGGGGCCCTTAGGTGGGAGTTGGCAATGGTGGGACAAGGCGGCATCACCCACACACCCCGAGGAGTGCAGGGTGAGCACAGCGGCTGCCCAGGCAGTCCATCGGCAGCCTGTGGGTTGGAGCCTTGCACCAGAGGGCTCAGGGCCTTGACTGCTTGTTGCTTATTCTATAGGTACTGCTAGTGCCACTTGTTTCCTCTGGTGAACGCTGGGGCCATGGAGAGCTCGCAAGGGAAACCCTTCCCGCTGTCAGGAGAGCGGTTCCGCCGTCCTGTGCCCCACACAGCCCTTTCAGCATCTCCCGGGGCCCCTTGTCGGGCTGTGCCACCACTTGCCCGGGCTGCAGCGCCTCTGGGAAAGGCTCGGGAGCAGCTGGGGCCTCGTCGGCTTTGGGTGAAGCAATACCTGGCGGTGCTTAGGGGCAGGGGCAGGCAGCAGCAGCCTGGGACCTGGCAGGGCCATGTGTCCCCAGGGCTGCTCCGATTCTCATGGTGTGTCCAGTCGGTGCCGCCGTGGGGGGAGAGCCTGGGCCTGTGATGCGTGACCCAGCTGTGTCAATACGGAGAGGCAGGGAGCAGAGCGTTTGACTGCCGTCCGGTCATGAACAATTGCTGCCCCTGGACAAGGGCCTGCTCCCCAAGAGGGCACGATGTGGGAGTGTGGAGCTGCTCGGGGCAGGCAAAGGTGCCCTCGGGATCCCCAGGCTGCCTTCACCCACCAGGAGCTCTCCGCTGTGGCTCCCAGGAGCCTGGGCCTGCCAGGGGAGAGATGAGGGCAGGCAGGGCTGGGAGAGGCCTCTCATCCTGCCAGGCTGGGGGCCTGTCCATCTGCCAGGCTCCCTGTGCCCGGCCAGGCTCTGCTCGCCTTCATCCCGAGCCCCCCGCGCCGCTCCCCGGCAGCAGCGTGTCCCCAGGTCAGCAGGTGCCGCCGTCGCGCCTTTAGGATGTTTGCACGATCGTTTTCTGTATTTTATAAACAGAGGCTGCACTGAATGTAAACTCGCGTGGTTTATTAAGCAGCCACCGTCTCTTGGCCACGGCTGTACCCCCTCCCTCCACCCTGCCCTCAGGACAGGGCTGGCGGGGCCCCGGGCTGCCTCCAGCCCGGCCCTGCCCCCTCTAGCCCGGCCGTGCCCCCGGCAGCACCACCTCGCTCTGCCCTCGGCCCTCCGCAGAGGGGACGGGGAATCAGAGCGAGAGCCCCGCTGGCATCCCGGCCCTCACCAGGCCCGTCGGGCGGTGGCGTGGGGCAGGGCTCCTGCCGGCAATAGCGCAGCTCTGCCGCTGTCGAGAGCGGACGGGCCTCCTGTGCAGGCCCCGGCGGCCTGGGGAGGGAGGCAGCCATCACATGCCTGCTCGCTGGGCATCAAGCACCGGGCTGGCAAGCAGCTGCCGGGGACCTCACTCTGCGCTAGCAAACACCCAGGCGTGGGCACGCAGGGACTGGGCCTCCCGTGAGAGACTTGTCCCCAGGCCCAAGCCACTGAGCAGCCTTGCTGCTGTGCAGCATCGGGCCCGCATCCCGGGACAGCGGCACTTGGGACTGCAGCGGGTGGGCGGGAGAAGGAGGCTGTACCGACCCCGCATGCAGGCAGCCCAGTGGGTACGAACGGTGGGCCAGCGGGTGCCCACATCGGTTCGACATTCCCTCACCCTGGGCCGCCGGCGGCGCCACCGCATCCCGCGGCTCCCGCTGCCCCCGGGCCGCGCCGCCACCCAGCCCCAGCGGCCCCTTGCGAAAGCAGGCGGCGGAGCGCCGGTCTCTTGGCAAGAGCTGGGTTTGCGCGTTGTGTAAGGCCTTTCCCCGTTATATAAACGACGGCAGGAGGAACGCTCCGCGGAGCGGGATGCTCTCCCCGGACCTGCACCGCGGCACGGAGCCGCCTCCAGCCTCGGGGCCGCCGCCCGCCGAGGAGCTGCTCCGGGGGCCGGAGCCGGGGCCGGGAGGCTCGGGGCTGCTGTCTGGCTGAGCTACCTCCGCGTCCCGGCCGGAGTGGGCCCAGGTTTATGCAACGCTGGCGACAGATGAAAGCAGAAGAGTGAGCGCTGTTTTCGCCCTGCACGGAGCGGCCGTGGAAGCAGCCTGCCTTGGCCGCTGCCGGAGCGGGAGCGCGCTGCCCGTGCCCCTCGGGGGAAGGGAAGGATTTGCTCCCCGGGGCTGAGCGGGCTCCCACCGCCCCCCGGTAGCTCCAGCCCCCGGGGCAGTGCCAGGCCTGGGGAGCTGTTTTGCGGCCGCAGGGTTTTTTTTCTTCTCCGGTCCTTTGCTCAGCCCTCGAGCCCGGGCTGGGCTCGGAGGGTGGCGGAGCTCCCGGCCCCGGGAGCGCTCCCCGCCGGCACGGCACGGCTGCCCTCTGCCTGCGGCCCGGCGGGGGACAGCCACCTGACGGCGGGGCGCTGAGGGACCCCAGGGGAGCGGACGCTCCCCGGGGCGCCCCGGCTCCTCTCGTCGTGCCCGGGGCGGGTGGGCGACGGTGCCGGTGGCCGCGGGCAGGGCAGAGCCGTGCTCCGGGAGGAGACACGCACACAGCTCTCACCTTGCGCGCCCCTCCCGCCCCGGCCGGTGCGGCTGTTTAACAGCGCCTGATTCCTGGTATTCTTGTCCGTGTTTTAAGTGGTGAAAAAGTCATTTCCAGTCCCATGGTCCGCGTTTCACCCTGAACTCATTGAAAAGAGAGTGCGGGGTCAGGACTGTTTATTATACAACCAATTAAAACAGGAAAATATGCAAAGGCTTCATTCAGCGAGATCCGGCTATTGTTAAGCCGAAAACGATATTTTTGTTTCAAAAATAAAAAAGTATGCTTGTTACTTAAAAAATCTCCTCTCTGCGTGTGTGACGGACGCGGCTCCCGGCCGCTCTCCCCGGCTGCCCGTCCGCCGTGCCCCGGCGGTCGGGAGCGCTGCGAGCTCCGGTGGCCCCGGGTCGCCGCCCGCCCCGTGCCTCGGGGCCCGTCCCAGCCCGCTCGCCGCGTCCCGGGCCGAGCAGCGGGCCCTGCGCTGCCGGAGGGCGGCCCGGCGGGGCGGGCGTCGGCCAGGGTCTGGGGACCCCTCCTTCCCCCCCGCTGGGCTCGGCCCGCCCTGCGGGGTCCGGTCCTGCCCGCTCGCAGGAGAGGCCGGCTGGCCTCAAACGCAGGGAGCCAGCTCGGTGCGGGCGGGCACGGGCAGCCGGCGTGGTGCTTCAGGCGATAGAAGACGGTGAAAAAAAATACGGCGAGGACGAAAAAGCCCGACACTGTTGCGGGAGACGGACAGGGCCGGGATAACCAGACTGGAGAGCCCCGAGACGCGCTGCAGAGCCCCGGGCGCAGCGCTGAGCCCCTCCGGCGGCGCCTGCAGCCCTGGGCGCAGCCCGGCGGCCGGGAGCTGGGGACGGAGCGGGCCTCAGGCGGGGCTCCTGGCTCCGCGCTTCCCCTGCGCCTTCTCCATCCCCCTGCGCGCATCTCCCCAAGAGCCCATCCCTGGCTCTGCGGGTCACCTCCGCGCCTTGGCAGGGCTCTGCTCTGCGGCGGTGTAACATCTGCCCCGCAGCAGGGATGCGGCCCCGCGCAGGGCAGGCAGCGGCGGCGGGGGCCTCCTCCCGGCGGGGCTCGGCGCTCGTCCGCCCGCTCCGCCGCCCGGGACCGCCGCGGCAGCGCCGCCCGCCCCAGGTAGCCCTCGGGGATGTGCTCAGCAGCGGGCCTGGGAAGCGCTCACCAAAACAATCGCTCAGGCTGGCCTAACCAATGAGTTTATTTTAGTCCTTGAGCTGTATTGAAAACATCAGCTCTGCTTCTTGTGGTTGTTTACAGTGTGTTGGTCTCAACATCACAGCCGCCCTTCTGGAAAAGTCTTACAGGATTCAGGCAGAGGGAAACCAACACAGCAGTGGCTCGGAAAGCATGATGGCAAATGATTAATCAAATCTGAGACAGGAAGGCGGAGGTAATCAATGAGTTTTCACTTATAGTTTACTTGGATGGACATCTTTTTCCTTTTTCTTTCTGTAAGTTTAGAAACCACATGGGGTTTTATTAGCCAGACAAGCAGCTGCAGGATCTGGTGGGCTGGAGGGAATTCGTTCAAAATCAGCCGCACGTTGCCTGAAGCAGAATTTGTCTTTCGACAAGACCTCGTGCTTGTTCCCGTCCCAGCACACGGAGCCGGGCGGCGGGCACCGAGGCTGGGCTGCGCCCCTCGGGAGCCCGCGCGCTGCCCGCTGCGGGGACCCGCCCGGTCCCCCGGGGAGAGTGAGCCCAGGAACACAGAGAACGAACGCATTGCGCAGGGGAGGGGAGCCTTGCTCTCCCTCAAGTTGCACAGCGAGGAAATACTGTGAGAAATCCCATCAGGTGGGATCTGAAAGTGAAGCACTGGCTCTCCCTGCTCTGCCCGGGGAGGGAGTACACCCTGCCCGCAAGTCCCGGGGGTCCCGAGCTCGGTTTCCCCGGCGGGCGCGGACGGGCGCGGGCACCCAGCCGGCTCCGCAGCCTGCCCGAGAGCTGACAGCGGCGGAGGCTCCTGACTTCCCAGCAGGTCCCTGCAAATGCTGCAGTTTTCCTGGCAGATGAACTGGTCGCCTACCTTCGTTTAATTTCTCTCTCCCTCCAACGGGATTTTTCCCCTCACACCATATGAATAGCTAATTCGGAGCGATTACGAAGTAACGGGACGGAATAGCACATTTCTCGTTCACACCGACTATTTTCGATGACATTAGGCAGCACGGTGCGAACGCCGGCACGGGAGCGGCGCGGCGCACACCCGCCAGCCTGCGGTGTGACCCTCGGGAGTGCATGGCACGGGCAACTGGTGACAACTCCGGCACTTGGCCGGGGCGGGGGCGTCTGAAAAAACCGTGAGGCTTCGGTAAAGGGGCTCTGGGCGAGGGTGGGGAACAGGTCCGTGATTTCTAGGCTGGCCGGGCAGCTTCCACTTCTTCGGGCAAGCGGTGCGCGCAAAGATGCGGGCTTTAGGGGCACGCTGCCGGCTCCGCCACACAGAAGAGTCCGTGACCGGTTGTTTAAGATACGGTGCCTGTTTCCCCGTTTTTTCCCAGCGATAACTGTGGGTTTTTAAATTATTATCGTTCTGTTCTGTGAAAACCCAAACAATCAATAAGGGACAAGGCGAAGCTGAGCACAACACGAGGCGTAATGTCCTTAGTTATCAAAAGGAGGAAGAAACAAAAAGGAGTTACTCTCTTCTCATCTTTTTTTCAGGTGTTGCTTTTAACAAGATGTTCAGAAAAAAAAAATATCAGGCACATGTTGTTGGAGATGGGCTGAGTTTCCTCCGCTTCTTGCTTTAGGAGACGATATCGCTCGGTGCTTATCAGCGACTAACGTCTGTGGCATCTGCTACATGACTCCTAACGCTCCCCGCGCTCAGGTACAACTAATTATTGCCGGGCAAAGCCAGCCCTGCTGCAGCCCGCCGAGCCCTCCGCTGGGGAGGGCTGCAGCCCGCTCACCGAGTAAGTAGCGGCGCCGGTAACGGCGCTCACAGTCCGGGCAGCGAAGCGCTTGTGAAGCAGCAGACGTTCACCGCCGCTGGCTGCCCGGCTAATAAAAGACCCCCGGGCCCGGGGTGAGGCTGGGAAGGGTCTCGGGGAGAGGCAGGTCTCAGGAGGCTGGGGTTTTGGCAGCCGCAGTTCTCCCTTGATTCGTCCTCAGCGAGGTTCTCAGCCCGTGCCCGCTGCGCGGTGGGCGCGCTGCGCGGAGCCTGCGGCCACCCCCTCCGCCTCCCAAATCGTCCCCGGCGAGGCGGGGGGATACAACCCGGCTGGGAACGGCGGCTGGGATCCCCGCTGGCACCAGTGGGAGGTGGATCCCCGAGGCACGTTAATTCGTGTCCTCACGGGTTGCCGTGGCGACCATCTAATGTCCCCGGTGCGCGGCGCGGGGGCAGCGGCCGCCCGGCCGGGCTGGCGGCGGGGAGGCGAGGCGGGCGGGCACGGGCAGGGCCGGCTTCGCTGTCCCCTGGCCTTGCAGGTTGCCTGTCTGGGTCCTGTGAAGCCTCCGAGATACGGGGGCGTTTTCAGAAAAGCAACAGGCGATTTTAAAAATTGGCAGAAGCATGTGTAAGGTCTTTTTAAATACACCTCGCTGGTCACATCTCCTGTGGAGGAGCCTCCTGCCCTGGCTGCTGTAGTTGCAGTCCTACGGAACAGCCCTTTTTCCCTCTTTCCCCAATTCGGTGAGCTTGGCTTGGAAGCCTCTTGGTTTGTCTTTTTTGATAAACTACCGTTCAGCTCAGCCCAGAGCAGCCGAGTGTTGTCTGGGACAGTCACCAGTTGCCCTGGAATAGAAATAGGAACCACTTGTTTAAACATCCCAATGTCCCAAAATCTCTCCGAGCCATCACAGAAGGGGGGTTTTTTCCCTTGCCGGAGCGGGAAGGGAGCAAGGGGATTATAGGGAGGAATGTCTGCTCAGGCTGCTACAAGCACCATAAGATTTGAGTTTGTTTTTTTTTTTTCCCCTCCATCAGGTTTTCCATTCCTTGAGGAAAATTTTTCAGTATCTGAATCAAAGTTCATTCTTCCAACTTTTTGTTGTTGTTGTTGTTTTATCTTAGCCCCTCTTCATGTTTTCATTTAAAAAGTGACAGATTTGGTAGAACTCTCGACTGTTTCCCATTAGCGGCGGAGAGTTCCCCCATGTGCCGTTCTGATGTTGCACATTACCCGCTCTGGAGCTCCAGGCAGGAACACCCTGAGCGGTTACAGTCGGCCCGACGCGGGCAGCCCCGGGGCTGCCTCTCCCCCCCCGAGCGCCCGCCACACTCCGCCGGCCCGGCCCGCCGCTGCCCCCTGCCGGGCCCGCGCCGCCCCGCACCGCCCCGCCGGCCCGGGACGGGGGCGGCTCCGGCGGGCACCCGCGCCGCGGCGGGCCCTGCCAGGGCGGAGGGCGCCGCAGCAGCCCGGTGTGCTGCCGGCCGCCGGCCGCGGCCCAGGGGCTCTCGGGACGGCCCGACCGCCAGAGAACACCCCGAAGAGCCGCGGCGGGCGGGAGGGGTTTCCCAGCCTGCGGGACGTTCTTCCTTCGGTCGTGAAATGTGGGGAGTTCCTGGCATATAAATACGCCGTTGCACATTTCTCCTTTTGCCCTCTCCATTTCCCTCGCTGATTCTTCTTTTCTCTGCTGCTCTTCCACCATTCCTGCTCTCTCTATATGAGATATTACAGGGGCTGTAGCATTCTGTCCTGACAGCAAGCTTTTACCATTGCTCTGTTGTTCCATATTTTTAACCACTCATCTCTCCTTTAAGGAAAATTCTCTTCATGTAACAAGTCATTCTGAGTCCTTTTAGTTCAGAGTGTAGCCCTATACAAATACTAGTAAGCTAAATACTAGCTCTCTCACACTGTGGAGAGCAGCGCTTGGTAGGAGAGTTAGAAGATGTTAAGTAATCTTCACAGCCAAATTTTCTTTTAAGTACATGCAGGATACAATACATGTTTATAAAAAATCCTCCTTTGGCAACTGAGACCTTATAACTATAGAAAATGGCTTTGTACACAAGTGCTGAAATTTTTGGTGATAAGCCTTCATTTTATATTCCTTAGACCCAAAAAATCAGTGTGGTCCATTGATCCTGAGCAAATGAGAACATTTGTGATTGCAAAATGTGAAATGAGAAAGAAAAAAAAGGATGTATGTTAAGGAAATATCCCTTTCCATACATTACTCACATTTGTTAATGCACAGACACAGGACAGCCGCTAGCTTATAGCAGCAGTTTGTAATTTATGCAACAAAATCACCAAGTGCTGTAGTTTCTAGTGTAGCAGAGTTTAAGGTGCTCAGTTTATTAGATCCTACATGAATTCTAATATTCTTTATATGATCAGCTGTTGCCTTTTATTTGAAAAAGAACTGAACATTTATAAAGTATTAGGAGAAACAGTGTGCTAAAGAAAATCAAGTGCAGTGGATTCTAGAAAACACAAGGAGCAGTGGAACAGTTTATACCGAAGTAAGAAGGAAGTCCCGGTTTTATCTGCGCTGATCCGGGTTCCCTTGCTGCGGCCCGGCAGCGGACCTTCCCTGTTTCGGTTCTGTGCTGGGGCTGGGCACGGGGATTTGTGCGCTGGCAGAGTGACTTCCAGGGGTTCCCCACGTTCCCCTTGTCTGAACTAGCTGAGGAAGATCACAAAGATGACTCCGATCCTTGCGCCTCAGCAGTCATCCCAGCTGGAGGATGAGCTGTGGTACTGTTGCCTCCATCGCCGACACAGAAATGTAGTCTGCAACTGAATCCCCCGAGTCTTCAGCCGCCCAGACTCAATGTGGGTGAAGCCACCTTCCCTTTCAGCATTGCAGTGTCACCGTCACAGCTCTGATGGTACGATGTCATATTGCAAGGGGAAGGACTGAGCCAGGGGAGCTCTCCACAGCGAACAAACACTATGCCTAATTTTCCAGGGTTGTTTTTCTTTAGATCTTTCATCTTTTTGGTGACAAAGAGTAGAGCAGAGCTGAACTGTAGAGTCATTGAGCACCCACAGGTTGAGCCAGCGCAGTGGGAAGGTGGGGTGCTGGCTGTTTCTGAGAGGAAGGTGCTCACCTGCATCGGGAATTCCAGGAGTGGGAATTATTTTTTGCAGTTTATCTTTATAGCTATTGTTATATTTGTTTACTCTTCAAGCAAGACTGGGGTGTTGCTACAATACCACAGTATACAAAGCAGCCCCAGCTCCCGAGAGCCCCCAGTCAAAATATTTCTGGGATGTTTTCAGACTATTGGCTACCTCAGATGGAAAGGTGCCTCGCTCATGGAGAACTTGTGAGGAGTGGTGCTTCACTGGTGCAAATCAGCACAGCAGTAACAAAGTCAGTGCAGCCTCATCATATTAGTTGTGGATTTCTACTTCTATTGACATATTTGGTTAATAGCGCTTTTTTCTTTATCGTGTGCTTCACGTCACTGTAGTACACGACAACTGTCATGAGTTAACTTCTGTACTTTTTCCCAGAGAACTGAGTGAGATGGATTGTTTTCTGGTAGTCACTTACTATTTTCTGGCTGGCAGTTGGAAAGAAAAGCTCATCCACTTGAAACCCAGGTGGGGCAGGAGTAGGGTAGAAAAGGTAAAGCTCTGTGCACGGCTGTATTCTCAGACTACTGGAAGGAGGGTGCCTGTGGATTAGGCACCAGTGGATCTGACACAATGTGAGAACTGTTTTTCTGTATCACTTACGTTACAGTTGGAATGTGAAATGAGCTCCATGTGGCAGCAGCCAAAGGAAAGAAAAAGGGAAAGAAAAAAAAAAGCACTCTCCAAAAGTTTCAGTTATCCCTTGAAGCTATATTACAACATATACTACTCTAATTGAATCAGTGTGAGAACTTTTCCCCTCCATTTAGATCAGTGCTAGTCTCTGTCCACTTTTCCCTGGAGATGCTCACATTTGACACAAAGATGTGCCGGGGACACACACACCTAGGGTAGGATTTTAATGTTCAGTTTAATGCTTTAGCTGCTGCAAAGGAAATGTTGATTCTTACACACCTTTGCCAGAATCCGTTATGATTTTCTCCCTCTTCTCTCCTCTTCTTTACGGACTTAGCACCAGGGCGTGATGCAGGAAAGTTTTGTCTGAGGAAAGGCTACTAGATCTGCTCTGAGGACGCAATAGATGAATTGATCATTTCTAGGCAGTTTGTTGGGAAGAATCAACCTTAGAAATACTGGTGGCTCTGTGAAGAGCCATTAAGAAGGCTGGTGGTGATGGAGAAGGAATGGGGTCTTGATGCTGCTCAGGTTCTACCACCTTGTTAGCCCTGGCAGGGAGCTGCCTGTGAGTGCTTCTTTTTCACCTGTGAACGTGTTTCACCAAGCAAAGCCCACTCAGCATAGCGAGCCCTTATTCGTTACATTCACAGCATATTTTTAGAACCTAGGAGAAAATCTCTGCACGTTTCAAAGTAGCGATGCTATTACATAGCACAAAATTAATTGACAGCTCAGAAAGCAAAAGCAATTGATACCCAAATACACGTCTGTTCTGTAAGTATTCACATGTGCGAAACAATACGTGATCTGCAAAAACATATGGCTCTTGTATCGAATACATGGAATCAAGTTGAATTATGAAGACTTTGAAAAGGTCCTCGGTTTAAATGTACATGGCTCTCTGAAATGTCCAGCTAAGTTTAGTGCAACAATTAAAAACAGATAGATTGTCAGGATGCATAGACCAGGGGTAGAGTTAATTCAGTATGAAAGAAATGAGTGACTGGGAATGAGAGAGAAGAGCAGAAGCAGCAGGAAAGGAGCAAGAATGCATGGAGAGAAATTCTAATAAGGGGGGTTAGGGAGAGCCAGGAATAGAAGAGGGGGAAGAAAGAAGTCAGAAAAAGGAGAGAGAAAAAAAGAAGGAAGGATATGAGACAGGAAAGAGGAGGAGAGCAGCAAGGAAAATAATGACATTTTATTGTGTAATCTAGCAGCTTTCACTTTAGGAGAACAAAGCCTGGAGCAGACCTAAAGGCTACTACTTACGTATTGAAAGTATGTGGGAAGGTCTTTCTTTGATGGTTATATATACATATATATACACACACATATAATTTTATAAATAAAATTAGATAGAAATTGCAGTCTTTCTGGGGATCTCGCACTGTTCCCTGGAATCGCGGTTTTCCCCATGCCGCCGTGTGTCTGGCAGCAGTAACGCCCTTCCTACATGCCACACTGTGAGCCAGGGCTTTCTGTTTCAGTTTCCTCTTTGTTTCTGTCCTGCCTTCTCAGAGCTGGAAATGGCGTTTCTGGCTCCCCTGTTTTGCAGCCCCCGGTGAAACGACAACCTGATGTGATCTCGGGGCTGTCTGCTGAGATATCACTATTGTTTGCAATCGCCGTTTCCTTATGTTGATATTCATAGCAGTGTTTTAATTTCTCACTGGATGATCCAAAACACGTCAAATGTTTTATTGTTGAATTAGTCGGGGGGGTTTTATTGGTTTTGCCTCGTTTGTCCCTCTCTGTGCCAGCAACTAGTGAAACGGCATAACTTTTCACACTTTTTTGCCAAAAAAGTAATTGAGTGATATTTTAATTTAAGGCAATGCTGCTTGATAGTTTAACAATCCTAAATATTGATCAGAATCTATCTGGCTCCATTAAAATAGGCCCTTTCTCATTTTAACATCATCTTCCACCTTTGGCTTGGTGACTACTGGGAGCACCAATTTCGTATCTTTGGCTAAGACTATTTATACTCATGCCCAGTAAATTGTGCTCTGTTATTATATGAGAAATAACACTCAGCAAGCAAAAATGGATTGGATGTGATCATCTGTCTGGCTTTAGGAAGGCTGTCACGGGGAGACAGGAGCAATAGGTGAGGTTTCTGGCTTGGGCAGATTTGTGTGACACACATTTCTCTAGATAGCTGAGCATCCCAAGGGATTTGTGGTGCCTGCTGGAGCAGGCGTGTTGCCAGCCTTCCCTACCATCTACCTGTCCATGCGCCGGGCTGACTCTTCTCATTAAACCAAATACACGTTTTCTGGATCTTCTTAGCTGATCACAAAATTAATTCAGAGTTGCCTACGGTCCCTGCATGTGTTTTTCTTTTGCTCGGTGTCAAACTGTCACACCCACCACACCCAGTATGTTGCGGATAGTGGAAAATTTCCTCATCTTGCACAGTGATTGATTTGTTGCTGGATGTCTACACGGGTGAGCGTACCCATACAGCTGGCTCCTGGGCTTGCCCTGATTCCTAGTTTTGGGTGAACCATTCCAGCTCCATTTTTTCTTGCCTTAGAGGTTCTCCCCAGAGTGTGAGGGGGTCAGACTCCTTCAGTTTTCTTCCATACAGTGTGGGGAGCTTCCTCTTCTCCAAAGGTATCCTCAGGTCCTCCCATGACTGCATTGGACACTTGTCCCTCCAGGGAGGGCCCCTTTTTGAGGAGTCCAAGGGATCTGTACATTTGTAGTTCAGTGACAGATACTTTATTTCCTGGTGCTGTTAGAAATGGCATCTCTGCATTTTCTTAGTTACCTATATGATTTGTTCCTATGCCGTTACAGTTGGCATTGTTCAAATCACCTTTTCTAGTGTACAAAGTTTTCTAGTTTAAGCATGGTTCACAGGTTCATGAAACATTACATGGTTAATCTGTATTTTATCTGAAAAAAAAATGGCTTCCAGCCATCGCTGGACCATTTATGAATGCCTGTTCTGCTGTTTCGGATAAAAATCTGAGTTAAATTTTGCCATTCTCCCTCATCATTTCCCTGTTTCATTTCTCATCATTCTAATATTTCTGTTATGAAGACAAGAAATAGAAACATGGATGTTTAACACTTAACAATGTCTTATTGTCTCATTGCTTTTGGAAAAGGGAATGGTAGAGGAAAAACCTCCCATATGGCTATAAACAAACCAGAAGGAAGTGAGTTCACTATCCATGGGAAAGCACAGCTCTCCTGTGAAGGAGATTTTTATTTCAGTTGAGGGGAAATGCACCACTGCTCTGGTACTGAGCAGTTCTTTTCAGCAGGCTGCAATGCTGAATAATTTGTCAGGAAACCCTGAATGTGCCCTGTGTACCTTGGGAGCATTTCTGATGAAGATGGTGATAAAAATGGCTCATAGTCTACCAGTGTGAAGTCAATGGCAAATTCACACTGCGTTGCATACTTGGGCTTGCTAGGGAGAAAGAAATACCACACCCTGCCTTTTCCAGAGGTGTCATTTTTAGTGTCCACTTGAGTTCAACCTCTTCTAGCCCATAGTACCTCCACAGCTGTTGCTTTCTAACTCTTGGTCTCTTTAGAGTCCCCTACCTTGTTCATGTCTTGGGTATTCTTTTACCTTGTCCTCATCCCTGACCTGCCTCTGGGCATTATAATGACCTAGAAACCGAGCTGGGTCAAGGGCTAGGCATCCTCAAGCCACTGGACATCAGGGTTGTCACCACTAAATATAGTAAAAAAGTGAAGTTAGAACTGCTGAGGTGGTTAAAGGGATGGATGATGTAAAAAAAATTCCCTATGTTTTAATAAAAGAAAACAAATAATGGAGACAAAATGAAACAAACCAACCAGATAAAAGCTGCTTGCAGAGTCTGAGGTGGAATCAAAATGTCATTGAATAATTGGTGATAAAATGGTTAAGAAGCCCCCCCAAAAGTCTACAAAACTTAGCGTCTTTGTGAGAATAGCAAATAAACAGCAAACAGCTAAATGAAGTACAGCGTTATAGTCGTTACCCGCATAACGCAGAAAAATGAGTCATATTCTCAGTTTAGAGCCTCAAGTGAGTAACAGAAGTGGGTATAACATCATCACAGCATGAGCTTTCTGGGGATACCTGCAATATCTGTCTTAGCATAACTAGAGAAAAGGGTTGTAAAAGATAATTAATGTCTCCGGTTTGATAAAGCACAAATATAACTGAGCATCCTAATTTTATTCCCTTCCTCCAGAAGATGGCAAAAGTTAGCTGGACTTAACACAGACAGATAGAGAAAAATGTTGCAGGACTGTTTGTACTGTACTCCAATTTCAGGTCACCACTGGTTTAATGCTCCAGATGGAAGGGTTGATCCCAACCCCCCTGAGGTAAGCGGTTGTTTGGAGCAATCAGCCACTGCACCTCCACCTTGGCAGCGCTGCAGTGTGCTGGGTGAGGCGCCGCACTCTGGGCAGCAGAAGGGGCTGCTCGGCTGCAGCGTGAGTGTGTGGCTTTGGTCAAATATGAGAGACACGAATTGCAGTATTTGTTAGTGCTTGTAGTGTTGTAGACCTTCTGCTGAAGAAAAATCCCTTGAGACACTCCTTGGTACCACAGAGGTTAGTTCCCACTAATATAACATATGTTTTGGCAAGGACAGAGTGGAGAACTTGCGTTTACAGAGGAACCTTGACTAAAAAAAGGAAAGAATATATAACAAATATATTGAAAGAAACATCAGATTAGGTACAGATTTGGCAACAAGGAATTTTTTTCCAGCTCAGCAAGGAACTCTAGAAAAAGGAAAGAAATATTACTAATAAAATCAGAAGAGACACAAAATAAGCTTTTCTTTCTCATACAGTTAGTCTATTTTATTCCTATATTTAGCTGCTCTGGCAGTTTATAATTTCAACATTAGGAAAATGTGAGAGTATTTGAGTAAAGTGATATGCTGAAGTCAAGAGGCTCCCTGCCAGCAGAGAAGGAGAACTGAGGACTCCTTGTTTAAAGGATGCTTCTGAGGTGGTTCAGCTTAACCTGGTGCTTATCCCATGGTGAAGCTCTAATATGATTCCAAACAAATTTGTCCTCACAGTTTTTCAGCCTAAGGGTTTTGACAGCTGCTGTAGCTGACCGATCAATGCTGACAGCAGATTTGTGCCCACGCCCTTAGAAGGGAAGGGAGCAATGGGCTGGTTTGGAGGATATTTTACACCCTTGCAAAAGCCAACATGCCAGCAGTCTGTGCTAACAACCCAACAGCCCATGACAGCTATTCCCCTTCTTAAATCTCCTCTAAGAGGAGGTAGGCTGCGTCCCTAACTGGCAGAAGCTCCAACTGTCTTCTTACATCCCTTGCATCACGGCAGGACCAAAGGTGGTGTAAGGACATGTGAGCTCCCACCTGAGCTGCCCTGAAAAAAACAAAACCAAGTTTTGGCTTTGGACAAGATGCTGCCATTTGAACACACATTTTCTCCTTTGGACAGTGTTCAACATATCAGTCACATTGCTTAAGACCCACAGTAAGGTAGTGATTGTATCTTCTGTTGTGAGAAAATGTTCATGTCACAGTTGACTTCTTTGAGGTCATATTCTTATTATTCAAGCTGACTGGGAAGTTTTAACAAAGTGATTCCCTGGCCCTCTGCTCCCTGAGGAAATGCAAATTTATCGGAACAAAAACTTGATTTTTTTAATTTTGAAGACTCTTATTATGTTAAAATATTCTGTTTCCCATCCTATCTCAACGTTTTTGGCTGAGTTGGGTTTTCCGGGCAATACAAGTGTGCAGAAGGAATATTGCCAAATGGCTGTTTTTAGCAGCATGAGAAACAATACCAACCATGGGGAATGACCCTGCATCGCTTTCATTTGAGTGACTCAGCAATACTAATTGTCAAGAACCGATTCCGATCAGGTTGGCAGAGCCTTGCAACTGCTGCTGAGTTAGTTCAATCCCACCGTCTGCGTCACCAATGGTTTCCCTAGCTGTGCGGCAGAGGAAGCAATGAGACAATGGCTACAGCGGTAGGAAGCTTTCTAGCCTCACCCCTGTTTCCTCCCGGCAGCAGCAGGGGTATTACCTGCTTGTCCGCTCCTCTCTGCTGGGTTCACCTTCCTATAATCCCTCTGCTCCGGCAGCTCTGGTGTGGACAGAGGGAGTGATGTTCAAAATCCTGCAGAAATGAGATTGTTCTCAAAGCATATATTTACCAGTGCACTGTTGCAAGCTCTGAAGCAGCTGTTGCTGTGTTAATAGCTCTACTGCTGCCAGGTGAAAGGAGGAGAGTATTCAGATTGAATAAATCAACAGATGTTAAAGCAATTTCTGCCTTCTCTTTTATATTGCACATCAACAGGAATGTGGTAAAGTGCTTTTTTGTGCTGTTTAGCATCTGACATTTCAGCACAGCTTGTAAGTGTGCATTAGGAGAGTGGAATGTTGCTATATTTGTACTTGCAGATTTGGAATGAGAATAAAATCTGGAGAGATGCAATGTGCACATGGGATGTTTTCCAGAGGGGCTGAGGCAATCCAGCACAGTGAAGCTTGAGCTGGCTTGAAATTTCAGGCTGCAAATGCAGGGAGACAAGGCATGTATTGGTTTTGAAATGGAACTGAAAACTGTTGAAACTTGTAGCTGCTTCTCCAAACCCTGCTTAATTGTGGGATCACAGACACCATAGTAAAATACTGAAACAATGTGTTTGATTTTTGCAGTTACTCTCAAAACACCTTGTTCTTTCATCTTGTCTCCTAGGGTATCAGTGATGGCCCTCCATTTAGTCACTTCAGAAAGGAGCCGTTGCCATTGCACGTGCTATTTTTAGGGACACCAGGCTTTTACTGCTGAGACCTGGTGGGGCCATGATACAGCACTGTCTCGCTGCAGCCATGGTACTGTGCATCAGCATGATCTCTCCCCATGCTTCTATCATGCTTTTTCTGTTAGACCCCTTCTTGCCTGCTAGTAAGGTCTCTGGAGTCACCACAAGCCTGTAGTCAACAAAGCTACTCTCTTGTTGTGTCAGGGCCCTGAGGGCACTAATAGGCCCTAAATAGCCTGAACAGCCTCGCGTGGGGCCTCCACCCACTCCCCTGCTCATGGCCCAGGAGCCTCTTTCAGCTCATCCTGGAGCCTTCAGTCTTGACCTGAGCAATGTGAGAGGAGTGCTGGTCTCCAGCCATGGTCACACCTGTGTCTGGCCATGAACGCTGATGATCTGGACCCCAACCCACAGACTGACATCGCAGCCTGGCCTCAGACCTGCCTTGTTGCTACGGGCCTGCCTTGGAGACCTGAAGGGGACAGGTGTGTTGCTAGAGTGGTGAGGAACCAGCAGCCTTGGCTGTGTTTTGACATGGAAGGCAGGCCTTGAGAGATGGGCCTAATGTTTAACTCCCCCATCCTTGTGAAGAGAAAGTGAGTTCTGTCTGGAGGTGAAGCAACACTTCTGCATGCGGTGCAGAAACTCCTTCATGGTAGATTTGTGAAGGGAGGGTCAGTGTATCTTCGAAAGTGGAGATGAATTGCAGAGGCAAAAATGGTAGCATTCCCATCTGTCTTCTCCTGGTTTCCAGTACTCGTCCTCAATTAACTTGTTTGAATGTTGCCCTTCCTTTCCGGGCTCCCTTCTCTGCTCCTGCCTGACCTCTGCTTTGTCTTTTGTAAGAGCAACATCAGCTTTCAGGTCTCCTTTGCTGCTTGTTCAGCCACCTGTGCTTCACTGGTAACATTCTTTGTTCCCAGCAGAGGCTGCTAAGGCTGCTTTTACAGTTCATAAGGCTCCAGGGAGGTGCAAGGGCGTGCCGCTTTCTCTCCTTCCAGAAGGCCCTTAGACTTTTCCCTTTGATGGGAGAAGCTGAACTGAGCATCTTGGACAAGCCCACAGCTCCCAGGGGGATGCGTCCCTTCCCTCCTGAACTCCAGTCCCATCCCCTTCACCCTCCCCTCCCACTGAGCTACAGAGGCAAACTGGGGCAGTGCCGCAGAGGGACTGGAGCCAGCCTCCCTCCCCACCTGGGGTGTTAGCTTAAAGGCAGCTGAAAGGAGATTGAGCCAGGAAAGGCTGTAGCACATGTAGGTGAAAACAGACACAGAGGCTTTGGACATTGCTGGAGCCTGGGTATTGTAAGAATATTTAATATGTCTCTTTTTTTTAAGGAACAGACGGGTAAGTAGACACACCTTGTTTTATGGTAACAGAAACTTGTTTTTCACCCCAGACATGAGGAATTCCTCTCTCGGTAGACCTGGAGATCTTGCACTGAGCACTGTTTTGCAACTTGAATGTTAAGAAAAGGGCCGGTTAGCTGGAGTGCAGAGCCTTGGGCCGTTATTGATGGCCCACCAGAGAGTGGTCGCCCAGCTGCTGCATCCTGCAGTGCCTCTGCATTCGGACCGTTCGGGTTTTACACGTGTCCATGTGAAGGCACACAGGCAGGGGCTGCGCGACCCAGCGAAAGAATGAAGCTGCTTGTCTTTACCTCTGCTGTAGTCAGCGGCATGGGAGCCTTTGTCCTGGGGTGTTGAGCTGTTGGACACAGCGCCTTGGCCCTCTCAGGCGTTACTTTACCGTGTCTGTGTTTCTGTTAGGAAAGGAGAATATTCCATGGTTGTCTTCTCTGGGCTAATGAATATTTGTCTAAGGCCCCTCTGAAAAATCATTCTGCTTCCAGACTGAGTAACTGCCTTGGGCTGAGCATGCTTTCTGTGATGCTCCACTGCTGGTTTGCCGTTTAGGCTGGTCTGGAGTATTTTATGTCACTACCTAAGTGATGCCGTGTTAACACCTCCGTGCGTTGGCTGAGCAGAGGAGTGAAAAGCTCCATACCCTCGGTTAACCAACCCTTCTCTGTCCTGCTTATGGAACAGTGGCTCTGTGTGACCCAGGACCTCAGGGAAATGTCCCCTGAAACGCGCAAACGTGAGCGCCGTGTACGGGAACGCGAAGCCGGGCCGGCGATGGCAGCGCTCGGCGCACAGCACGGCGCTCCCGGGCCGCGCCCCGGCCCCGGGGCAGCGCGGACACGAGCCACCCGCTCCCGTCCGCCAGGTGGCGCCATGGGCCCCGCCGCGCCGCCGGCACCACCCGGCCGGGAGGCGGCGGGGGGGCCCGGCCGGGAGGGGAGCGGGGAGCCCGCCCGCCCCGGCGCCCGGCAGCCGCTCTGCGGGCGGCCCGGCCAAGGCGGGGCCGGCACGGAGCCCCCCGCGCCGCGGGCCCAGGGCCCGCACCCGTCCCGCCCCTCCCGCTGCGGGGTCCAGGTGAGAGGACGGCTTTGCTGAGATCCCCGGTAAAAAAATAGTAAATACAGATACTGAGGGGTTTAGACTTAACCTAAAGGGTATTTATGAAGTGTCTGCTGTAGAGGGGCCCTCACTCTCCTTGGAGCTGCTGGACAATAAATCCTCTGGATGTTAACGTGTCCTGAGGGCAGCGGGTGTGAGGGAACCTCGGTAAGAGGCAGGTGCTGAGTTACCGCGCGTTGCTGCATCGGCCCGGGGCGCACTCACCGGGCAGAGCGGCCGGTGGAGTCCCGAGGGCATAGCGGCCCACTGCAATGGAGGTGACATTTCAGCTACACCTTTTGTTGAAGTGAAGTCAGGTGTTAAGATATAACACTTGTGAATTGCTGCCCCTGGGGTGTCATGCTGTATTCGCCTGTTGCTGAGGTTCTTAGGCCTTCTAGCATGTTCTCCAAGGGGATTTAAAAGGGTCATTTACAAATACCTAACAATGTTTACTACCCTTGCCCAAGCGGAATCGGGCCAGTATATAAATACACGTCCAATCCTTTTTGGATACAGAGAGTTTCAGTTCAATTTAAATCTTGTGGGAATGAGTTCTATAGGTTAATTATGTGCTGTATGGGAAGGGATTTTACAGTTTAGAATGTTGCCTTTCAAATTTTATTGAAGCTGTCTTGTTCTTGTATTATTAAAAGGGGGTAACCAGGCAGCCCAGAGCTGACGACAAGGACTTAAACAATACGTGTTAGTGTCAAAACACGTTAAGCATAAAGTGTCAAAACTTGTTAAGCATAAACAGGACTTGGGTTACTATCCACTCCCATTAATGTCCAGACTCTCTCTAGACTCGCCTTAAATTTCTGTGTGTAAAAGTATTTCCTTTCCTCAGATTTGAGTTTTCCACCCTTTCCATTTCCTTGCATATCCCTGTGTTCAAACATCAAGACAGGAACGAGCCAAGCTCCTGTCTCCTGTGTTGATCCTATTCGTTCCAGGGTGTGCTTATATCAAGTCTTCTCTTACTCACTTCTTCTCTGTCCTGAAAGTCCTGTCTTTCAATCTTTGTTTGAATTTTCCCAGGCCCTATATCGTCAGCATCTTTGTGAAGATGAAGTAGCCAACAGCTTGAGGGTGGTGTTTTACCCTGAAGCAGGCAGGGCTGTAATCTCCCTTCCTTCCTAGTGCTTCCTTAGTGCTGCTCGTGATTTTTTTCCATAAGCTGAAAGAGTAGCTGTAAAATTTCACATAATTACAGCTGTATGGTGCTCACATATCTCAGGGTCTTAGAAAGATATTTTATTTTTTCACTGTCCTGTACCTCAAACATCCAGACACCTTGTTGCCCTCTTTGACCATAGCCACGCATTCCCATGAAGGCTTTCTGAAGCTGTTTGCAGTAATACCCAGGTAGATTTTGTATTAGCACCATTAACTGTGAGCAGCAATGTCTGAAAACAACCATGCCTTATTATTTCACTGAAGTACAATTATCTCTTAAAACGCCCAGACTGGGCTAGCCTTTATTTTATCCCCTGTAATTGAAATTTGGCTTGAAGTGTTTCTAACTACAGCCAGGAAATAGAGACAAAACCCAATCCCTCAGCAGTACCTCATTCACCCATTGTCCAACAATGACTCCAATGATGTATTTGATGACTGTTGCTTGGCCATGTATGAGATGGGGTGAGCAGTGGAAATGATACTCATTAGGACAGATAGGAGCAGTGATGAAAAACTCTGTGACACAGGTTCAACTATTGCTGAATGATTTAGAAAGTGTGTCAGTGATGACTGTATATTGGAGATTGAAATGTATGTTTCTCAAAGGAACAGGAGGGGACATAAAAATATGTGCATCTTTAAATAAGCTGGCATCCAGATTTTCTTACCTTTATTTAAGGTTAGCCCAACAGGCCAACTCCCAGACTTCACTGAAGTTTGCTTATGTAATAACTGGGTTTTCCTCCTCTTTGGATTTTGTCCAGAGAAAGTACGGAGCAGCTATCAGTGAGCTTCCAGTAGTGCTCCAAGTAGAGGGTATGGCCAGCACATACAAAAATAAAATAGTATTACTCATAAGAAGTGGCAAAATCTGCCCTGTAGATATGACCACTGTTTTTCCACTTGTACAGAGTATTGGTCATACGCCAATAGAAAAAGCTGCCAACTAAAACGTTTTAAGAAAGGAAACACTGAAGCCTGGCAATAAATGTTTTCCTTCCCCTGAAATATGTGTTGAACATATATAAAGAAGACTCAGAAGAAGTGTCTAGTGAGGTTTAACATTTTGTAATCGTATGGATGGATTTGTTAACATTTTTCACACTTTGTTCTTTAATAGATGAGCATTGTAACTAGTACTATTCAGTTAAAAACAGTAATTATCAACACTGAAAACAAGAGATAATGTAATGCAGTTGGATAAATCCATTAAAAAGGCAATAGTATAACATTAAAATGCCAACACCATGAATTCTTTGTCGGTTTAAAATTCCTTTGCTGTTCTGCCACTTTCTTTGTTTCTTTATGCTGCTGTTTTTTCTTGTAACTGAAAACATCAGATGACCACTAGCAATGAATATGCAGCGGTGCTGCCTCCCAGGATGTGTAGCTGCAGCCTCTAAGCCTAGTGTTAGGGCAGCAATCAGGATCCACGTGGCCGATTGTTTTGCAGACATAATGGTGGTGTATTTATGTATCTCTCAACTTGTTTTTCAGGATCTGAGGCTGCCTGCTATCGTGGAGCTCAATGCTTAACAACAGAAATAAAGTGCTTGTCAGGCAGAAGCAATGCGTCAGTGCAAAATGGAATTCGCAAGACTAAAGTTTACACGAGGCAACAACAAAATCTACTGTGCCATTCTGTTAGGCAACAAAGGTAATTTGTTATGCAACATAATGAGGACTTGTGTGTGATAGACGGCAGAGGCTCTCGGTTACAGGGCATTGACATCAACAAGCACTTGCAGTGCACAGATATAAGAGAATTGCTATGCATAGCAGAGAATTCAAAAGCTTTGTTGTTATTACAGGGTTTTTTTCTACTTAAAAATCACAGAATAAACAAACACACTGAGACCAGTCCTGCAGTCCTTTATGGTCTGGGTAGGACCTTCATTGTTTCCTTTTGGGTTGGTCTCTGTCTTAGACTTGACTTGACCGTCAGCCTAGGGGCCACAAGGTCAGGGCTCACAAGTGTCATGCACTTCATGTGGCTCTGACACATTTGGCAGGTCTCCTGCCAGCCCACAGAATGACAAGGGAAGAGCGAGTGTAGGGAGAGAAGTAAGATATGCTCATAATGCTGTTTACCACTGCCCAGAAGTCCATGATGTCTAATCCCACATGCTCCACTGCTGCTGTTAGCATATACACTCCAAAAGCCAGTTACCCTTCCTGTAGGTCCTTCACCAGTTTTGCAGATAGACTGCCAGCAAGTGGGCTGCGTACAGAGCTGGGAATAGAGCTCTGTTTATAAAGCAGCAAGGTTCATCTGCTTTGCCATATCACCTTTCAAAACAAACCTACCTGCTGGTGTGGTTGGGCCTCTTGTTTATGATGACTTAGGCTGCTCTCTGCCTCCAGAGCTGGGGTTAGACCCAAAGATCCTGTTTGCTGACATTCCAGTGCTGTCTCACAAATGCTTGTGTAACTCGCTGTTGGGTATGTGTTCCCCTGGCCCACACTGAATGTTTCCCTTGTTGTTCAGCTGGAAGAGAGAGTCTGGGAGCAGTCTCTTCCTGAGAGCTGCAAGGGAGAGTCTGGGGTCGAGCTTCACTGATAAATTCATGCAGGAGAAATAAGGAATCAAGACTGTGCCACGTGATGTGTAGAGTAGAGGGCTAAGCTGAAGTTGTGTTGGTAACCTTTGTCCTGGCAATCTGTGGGGTAGGTTCTGTTCCTTCAGCGTGCATGTAACATTGTACCTTACACATTATATTCTGGAATAGTGATAATCAAGCAAACAGTTTTATTCCATGACTGCTGTGTTAATCTCGAGCTAATGCTTGCTTTTTGCCTCAAACCACAGTCAAGCCTGGTTGGCCAGACCACGTTATAGGGAAAGCTGCTTCTGTAGAAAAGTTGAAGACCCCCATTCCCTTGTGTACTGTGCCTTAAGCATCACTGTCAGTGCAGGATGTTGAAGTTCTGACTGTGCCAGTGACTCAGCAAGGGCCTGATCTGTTTACTCAAACAGGAGCCCAACTGCTTAGCATGGTTATGACAGCAGTACAGTTAAGGGTAAACCACTGGGTTAACCACTACCTTGGTCAAGCTACTTTACCTCTCAGTGACTTGGGTTACATGGGAGTATCATCACTATGAACTTACTCTCCAGTGCTTGAGGATTTAACCAAACAGGCTGAAATAGCTAAAGAAAAGTTGCTTTAGTGAGTTATGGTGTAATGTTGGGTATGAGACTCAGGCCAAGGTTTTCAAACTTATATCGTATTGAGAAAAATTTTTATTTTGGTGCCAAACGAGCACCCGTACTTCATTTCCAGAGATGCTAGGCACCTGCCATTCAGCAGAGGCTTCCTCGCGTTATAAGGCAGATGGGATTGTCTGGCCCTGTTTTCCTTGTGTACTTTTTAAAGCCTCTTGAACAATAGTGATCTAGTCCTGATGGAGATATTTTAGGAGCCACAATGATAGAAATACTTTGTGATGGTACTGTTTTTTTAAATTTAAGCAAGGTTAATTTAATTATCAACTAAAGTAATTAAATTAAGTCTAACCAAATTAATATTGCATCATAAGAAGCAATAAGATTCGATACTGTGAGGATAAGAAGCAAACAAACCAACCCTGCCTTTCATGCAGAAGATGCTATCTGGTATTTGCATAGATATTGTATCCGTAATTAAAGCCATCCTTAACGTGTAATGCTGTTATTGCAGCCCTTGCTATTTTGTAGCACTTGGTAGACCTTGTAATGAACAAATATAAAAATATCCCAGGGACTCTAGAAAGCGTTACAGTGACTTTGCAGACAATGACTGTCTTAAAGTAAACCCCACATGCATCCTTGCTTTTTCACAGGGAAACATCTTGTCGGCGCCCGTCAGTGTGAATGCCATTGTGCATCAAGAAAATGCGGATCACGGAGCGGTCTGGGAGCTGCGCACAGAAAGCTCACAGGTGAGTAAGCCGGCTGGCTCTTTCTGCAGCGCAAGTGCAGTGTGTTTTCAAATTCACAGTGCTGCTTGGCTGAGCCTCAGGGTCGCGGAGAGGTGAGCTGCCGTGCTAGACAGCCCCGTGTGAGCTGCCCTCCCAGAGGTACCGCGCTTGGCTGCGCGGCAGAGTTGTGCGGCGGTAGGCGAGCCCATGTCGATGTGCCGGAGGGTTGTCTTTCCGCTTGAATGCAGCTACTTGCAAACGTTCTGCTGCTTCGTTCCTCTGCAGCCCTGCTTTCAGGACCATTTCAAGGTCAAGGCTGTTTACGGGGCTGTTGAGTGCAATGCTTTCTCTCAGACTGCGAGGTCCGTGGTACAGGGGTGATTATTTACGATACACTTGTGCAGTACCTAGTGCACTGAAGTGTTACTTGCCTCAGCACTTGCAACCTGCCTAGGAGCCACGCAGTTCATGTGCTTTTCGTGCATCTGTCAGCCCTGCTGCCTGTCCCCCAGGGTCCCCGAGTGGGCAGCTGGGCTACCCTAGCCTTGGGGCTCTCACCCCAGATACTGTTCAGGGGGAGCAGCTGGAGTGATTCATGCTGGAGATTAAAGCCAGCTTCTGGGGCTTCCTTCAGCCAGCCCTTCCCTTTCACACAGGCAGCGAGCGAGCACCCACCTTCCAGCAGTGCCAGCATCCAGAAACATTTTTGGCATCCTTGCCCATCGCTGAGGTCTCTCTCTTTCTCCCTCATTTATTCCTTCATCTCCTGCCCCTGCAGGAGAGGATGCCTCACCACATTCTCAGCCCCCTTGCCCTGTTCTGTGGAGATCTGTATTTCCTTTACAGCACGACTCGAGTCAGGCACAGCAAAATGAAGGAGCAGCTCAGTAATGCTTAGCTGAATAAAGTACCACACATAGAACTGCACAGAACTTGCACCGTTTCCATCAGCAGCTTACCAGAGTATGAAAGAGTACGATTGTTCAAAAACCAAGTTAAGAAGGATTTTTCACACGTAAGCATTTGGACTGAGGTTTGGTGTGACAGCAGATGGATGTGTGGAGTCGTGTGTTTTAGGCCTCTATTTTACCATCTTCAAGGTACTGTATTAGCTCATCTGTATTAGGCTGTACTGTATTAGGCTCATCTGGGTCGAGACGGTGGAATTTGCTCCTTGGCAGGAAGCTTGCCATTTGATTGCTCCCTGTGTGGATGTTTTTTGTGCAAATGGTGTATCTGTAGTGCTTTAAAGTCAGTGTTGTGCCCAGACTGCACCTAGATAAGCCTTTTCAAAATTCAGGAAATATGTCTATAGCAGGATTTGATTTTAATTATTAAAAGAACCAAAAATTAATAGATACTACTTTAATCTGCTTGCAACAGGCGCTGCACCAGGTGAATGTCAGGGACAGGATGAGTGGGACTGTCAAGGACTGACAGGTGACTAACCAACTTTAGTTGACCAAATTGGTAGTTTTTATATTGTGATCTAAATTGAGGATCAAAACAGGTGTGTTAGAGGTACTCACTAAGTGCTAGGACTCGATAAGTGCTGTTAGTAAGGTGAAACTTTGAATTATGCACTTTGGAAGTCATAACAGGTTGAGTATCTAATGAAAAATTAAAGAATGAAGTTAGCAGGAACAAGAGAGCTCCCGCCAGAGTGATAACCCAGTCCCTGAAAGCAGTCGGCAGCCTCCGCGGAGGCAGTTACTGTGCTATCTTCTCCCCAGACTGTGGCTTGGCTTAGTTTTTGTTTTGTTTGCTGTCAGCACAGGACGATTTGAATGTGGTCCGAGTAGAAACAAGTTAAAATCTCAGGATCTGCCTCCGAGAGAATTTCAGCTGTGTTTTCAGTAGTGGTCACGTATGTTGCTGACGGCAAATGGTTCTCCACTAGTAGTCAGCCACCTCGTAGCCTAGTCTTACTTTCATACTTCTTAACTATAGAGCAAGAAACACTCAGAAATCTGCTGTGTTCAAATATGCAAAATCACTTACTGAAAGGGAAATGTGTGAGAGTAATGTGCCACTTTCCCCCTGCATTTCCCTACCCAGGACTTGTGACTCCCAGAAGAGACCACAAACGAAGTGGACCCTGGGGAGCAGTGGGCAGCTCTGCCCCACAGCCTACCGCCTCCTTCCCTTTGCTCGGCCTGGATCGGCTCATGGTTTACTCTTAACGCTTCCTACAGGGCTGCTCACTACCTGGGGATTGCTGCTGTGCTGCCGCTTGATGTGAGCGGTCGGTTTTGGCTGCCTTCTCCTCTTCCCACAGTGAAAGCAAAATGCTGAGCACCCCCATTGCCCATTCACACAGTTACCCCGTGGCAGGGCAGTAAGAGCTCTCGGTGGTATTGCCAGACCCCAGGCTTAGCACATCTTCTGGGGGAGGGGTGGTGGTGGGGTGGTGTGTGTGTGTGGATTCTAGTTTTGGGTTTTCTTGTAAGATTCCAGATCTTTAAAGTTTTATTAATAAAAGAAAATGGCAACCTTAAAAAAAAAAACACGACCCCTGCCCAAAAAAATCCCAAACAAACCACCAAAAACCCAATTGTTGTCCTTATGAAAAAGTAAAGAATTTAAATTAATAACAGAAAATTAATAAAATATCATTTCATGCATGGTTGCATGAAAAAAATTAGAAATGAGATGCAGCTGTAACTTAATAGTTCAGGCAGAAATTAGCTGATAATTAATATGAAAAAATCATACTTTTAAAGTAATTTGCATGATTTTTTAAATGCTAAGTATTGGCAATATCAACTCTTTAATGGCTAAATTCAAGACTACGATACTGCTTTTTCCTCCAAATAATGTTATAATAATATGTAAAAGTATGTTTAATACCGTTAGTCGATTAGAATCGGGCAAGTATAGACAAGCAAAAAATATGGTACAACACAAAGCCAATTCCTTGCGGACTTTACAGGACCATCAGGACATTCTCACTGCTTATCAGAAAACATGTAAATAGCTCCTGGCTCCCTTACTTGCTCAGATAGTGAGGCAAGATCTTTTTCCGTAAGCCTTCTTCCAGGAAACTCACCCTCCTCGAGGTGTTTAATGAGAGACGACGGTAAAAAGAAGCAGCAAGAATAATAAACGGCAACACTAGATAATGACACAAAATCAAAGGTCCTGGGAAGTGGTGAGGGAGAGGCATGGATTGTCAGGATCTGAAGAATGCTGAATATGCTGATAAGTGACAACTAGGTGAGACGAAACTGTGGTCAGGAGTATGTAAGTTAGGCCGGGCAGACAAGCTGTCTCCAGGCTGAAAAATCCAACTATGGTAGTGGACATTCAAAGTAAGATTTCTGCACAGCAAGGGCAAGAAACTGAGCAAGTCCGACTTGTCTCTGCAGTACCTTAGTACTTATTTTTACCCTTTCAGGTGCCGCAGCTGTGTTAGGTGCATGGGGAACAGCCTTACTTGGAAACCATGATCTGTCCAGGGATGGCTGATGGAGGATGGAAGAAGTGAAGTATTAGCCATGCTCTGTGGGAGGAAATTGGAAGTTTGGATTAAGTAGCTGTCTTAGGGACACTCGGTGAAGAATTAGAGCCAGCAGTGCCTTTGCTGCTGATTGTTCTCTGGGATTTTTAAGTTGACGCATTAGCTTCCTTGGCGTAGGTGGTCATACCGGCATGCATGGCCTGCAAGAAATGGCAAGGAAGCTACTGCTAGCTGGATTTTGTTCTCTGTCGGTGGGGAGGGAGGGCCTTGCTCATTCCAGGAGATGGGGGGAGGGAAGAGCTCTGGCACTGAGGATCCACAAAGCAAACCCATGAGCATAGGCTCCAAGGGAGCCTGGAAAAGGAAGCTCCAGGTGGAGGCTGCTTTGGGTTTCTTTGTTCTGTGACATTGGCTTTCCTGCGCTGCTCAGACCCTTATTTGTAACCAGCACAGCTGTAGGAGAGGGTTTGGAGTTGCTATTGTTCATTGCAACCTATTGCCCTTATCAAGCATTAAAAGAATGTCAGGCTTCAAAAATATAATGTTGCCGCATTTTTAGCATATATTCCAACTTTGTAGGTTTGAAAATTCTCATTAAACCTTTCTGCAAGTACTAAAATTTACAAAAGACCATTAACTCAAGTTCCTCTGCTGATGAACACCATTCTTGCTGTTTATGACAGCTAATTGAACAGGAATACGAGGTTCAACTTGCCCTGTGGGATGTTCCAGGCCTCCTGCTAGGGCATTTTTTGGATTCAGGCTTTTCTTAAAAGCCACGTTTGCATTTGGTCCCAGTGATTGAGGCCACCCCTTCCGTGGGGGCTGCTTACTCTCCTCCTTTTAGCTCTAACAGTTGCCTCATGTCTCCTAGCAGATGCTCCCTGGACTTCCCACCAAATACAACCTGCAGCCTGCAGGAACGGAGCTTTGCTCTCTACCACCTGACGCGTTGCCAAATGTGATGACTGGATTTGCACATCTGTGAACACTACACCTGAAGTTACAGGTTTTGACTTATTAAGACACCGTCTCCCAAGCAGCGGCCCAAAACCTGATGGCCGTGTTACTCATGAAGGTTGGCAGAAGATGCTACTGAAGTGCAGAGTGCTTTGGGTGAAGGCGTTTTGATGGCTGGAGGTTAGCAGGATGTCCGTGTCAGCTGTGGGTAGCTGGTTTCTGCTGATCCCTAAAAAGGAACAGCAGTACCGTGCTGGCTCAGGCAAGCCAGAGTATCCCCTGGTCTCACAGGGGGATGCCTGCGGGATGGTGTGTGTCAGCCTGAGGGGCTGACAAGGGGCTTCTGCGTGAGTTTCTGTGGTAGGCAGAGGCCTGTGGCATGCGTGACGTTTGTGAGGAAGGCAGGCACCGTGGATGGGTCTGTAGATGCATCACCTGGCTGGGAGGAGGAGGTGTGAGATGGCAAGGATGAGTGCCCTGGGCTGGCCGTGGCAGACCTGGACCCTGTATCCCCCATCAGTGTCACGTATTGCCTGGTCTTCCCAGGCAGTTCCTCTGGGGGAACTGGTGACTGGTGCACAATGAACCAGCAGATTTAATTGCAATAATCACCTTTCCTGAGGGAAGGAGGTAAAGGGGGAGAGAGTGAGGAATAGCTGGGTAGCATTAGCATGACTCACTGTTTCGCTACCAAGTGCAAAGTCATGGCTGAAGAAATCACACGTGTAGCCTTTGGGGGCTGGCCTGCTCCCCTGCCCAGGGCGAAGGGAACTTGCCCTTCGGGGGTGCCTGCAGGGCTGGGTATGGCGGTGGCACACGCACGCTGGCGGCCCCCCCCCCCGGGGCTGCCTCTGGGCCCGGGCTGCCCTCGGCGGGCAGCGCTGATGCCGGGGGGACAGGAACTGCCCCGAAGCCCTTGAGGGGAGCAGCGTGCCGGCAGCCCCGCTGCCGCCCGGGAGACCCAGGGTGAAATAACCTTTAGGTCTGAATGCGCCTTTGCTCCGGGGCCGGGCCGAGGCAGAGGAGGGGGAAGAGGAGGCGGCGGCGGCCGGGCGGTCCCGGGGCGGGGCGGGCTGCGGGCAGCCGGTGCCGGGACGCCGTGCCGGTGCGAGCCTGCGGAGAGCGGGGCCCCGCCAGCACAGCCGGGTAGGACAGCGCGGCTGGTTTCTTCTTTATTTCATGTTTCACCTTCCCCCGACCCCTTCCCAGGACCGAGAGCTCCGGGACGCGCTCGGCCGTGGCGCAGCCGGCCGGGAGGGGGGTGCCGGGCCGCGGCGGGCGGCTTTCCTGCTCGGCCGGGCTCGGGCCGCCGGCGGGGCGGGACGGGACGGGGCTGCGCTTGGAGCGCTCCTCGGCAGGGGACCGCCGGGACGGCTCTGCTCGGCGCCGAGACTCTGGGGGAGAGCCCGGGCTGAGGGACCAGGACAGCCCGGCCCTCTGCCGTGGCAGCGCCCGGCCGGGCACCGGCTTCTGCGGCGGGAGAGCCGAGCTCCTCCCTGCTCTGCCTTACCGACAGCCGGCTCCTTTCTGGCTGTGTGCGCTCCGGTGCGGTCCCCTCCCTCTCGCTGAGCCTTGGGGCTCTTTCGTTTGGAGAGAAGCTCCTCTATCCCACTCTAGTGGATGCTGGTTGAGCGGCTTCCCAGCCCTTGACGGTGGTGCATCCCCGGGAGGTGAATCCCCCCTCCCTGGAGGCGCGTCTGGGGTCTCTTCCCATTTTCGGGGGGGAAGAGGTTGAGAGTGAAAAAGATCAGATGCTGCTGCATTAAAAAGAAACCGGGGAAAAAAAAAAAGAATCAAAACCGCCAAGGAGATGTGACTACCGAGGCTAACTGACCGGGCAGCAGTGGGAGCAGGGCCCTCGGTGGGGACACTTCCACACCCCAGGAGGGGCTGGCAGCTGCCGGGAGCGGGGGAGCGTGGCTGGCAGTGCGGCCGGGGCCGACACCTCCTGCCTGCCAGCGTGTGTCACACTGCTCGGGGTGTTAATGGGAATAATTCACCAGTTAAACAACATTTCTTTTTTTTTTTTCCCCTGAATGTTTTCCACATGTGCTGTCCTGAACGGTAACCTCAAATTTGTTTAATGATGTAAAGCATTAACGTTGCTTGTCTTCTGTAGCAAGGTGTTTTCCTTAGCTGTGATTAATCACCCTGTTTTTCTATTCCAGTTAAGCTGCTCACTTGGAGCACTGAGACAATCAGTGTCTCATCGTATGAGCTGGTCTCAGAATTATCAGCGAGTTTCTCCCTCAAATTGGGTTCTTGGTAGACAGAGGTATTTTCAGTTTCAGGCTATTGTGTTTTTCTGACAATTGGAACATGGGGGAGGTTACTTGAGTCAATGACCTGTTCAAGCATGAGCAGACTGGGAGGGGTCTGATAAGAGCGGAGCCTTGATTGCATATGCATATATGCACTTGGGCTTACTTCTTGCAGACATTACATCCTGTAAGAAAGCTCAGATAACTACTGAGGCACTATGGGCTATCCCTTGCCCTCGGATCAGAATCTATGTTAAACATTTGAATGCGATGTTCCAGTAATAGTCTTTGTACATTAAACACAAAGATCAGTGAGTTAATCTTTGATGTTGTCAGACCGATGCACAACATTCCCTGGTGAACTTAGTCCCTTGGGGCAATAAGAGTGGACAGGTACTGGAGCTGAGATGCTTGAGGAGAGGAAGAAATGGAGGAGGAACAGCTAACTACTTGCAGTTACCAAGCATGGGGAGAGTCTGGCGGTGCCGGGCTATGGCTCCTGTTGTACGGGCCACCTGTGTCCTGGTGTAATTGGCTCCATCTTTAGCAGTGTCAGCTTCAAGTGTCCCCAGAAATGGCGAGGAACAGACCGGGTCACCAAATACATTATTTTGCAGAAAATTTTGAAGTGAAGCATATTAGTTTTGCCAATACTTGCAGTATATTTTTTTAAAGTTTTGAATACTTTTGATTGACGGCTTTGACTCAACTGCAGACTGGCTTCCTGGGCTGGGCTGTGTCTCCCCAGTTGTGTCATCATCTCGCCTTTGGGTGATCTCACACTGCCTCGTGGGAGGTGTGCTCTGGCGGGTGCGTCCAGGGCGACTGAACCACAGCTCCTGTGAGACACTGCTTCAAAACCAAGTGTTTGTTGAAAAACAAAAGATAGTAATCTTGTGTTTTTAGAAATAAAATACTAGACAGAGTGAGTGCTTTTAGTGGAAAGCTTTTTTTTTTCCTGGAGAAAGCCACAATTTTCAGTAGAAAAACATCACGAAGGGAGCTTTTTGAGCAGCCCTGGGCAGCAGTTATTAAGATCCAATATTAATGGAGGGATGAGAAATGAATGCGGTTGATCCTGTCCGTTTCTCGCCTCGACGGCATCCTTGAGTGAAACGCTGACTGCCGTGTCATCCCGGTGTGGCACTTTCTTCCCTAAGAGTAGGTGGCCTGTATAAATCCTTAGGCTTTGCTCCAAGAGCCTGTGTGGTGTATGTGGTAATACTAGTCCCTTTCATGTCTTGGTGGATTTTGTACTGTTTGTACACTAGTTGCCTTGTTCCTAGGCTCACAGAGCAGTGAGTAGCCAGGTTTATTTTCCATGCTTTTGAGGTATATGTGAAAGTTTTTAGGACCTGGGAGTTCTGCTGGGATGTTGTGTGCTGTACCAAGTGCTGCTTCCATGGAAAAATATCATGAGCAGGTTCTAAACTTTATGACTGTGGATGCCATGTTCCGAATAGTGGATCTTATTTTCTGCCTTGTGTAATATTTCTCTAACTTGGTGGTGAATTTTAGCAAAATTTTTCTGGCCTGTCCTGCAGGAATCACATTTGAGTCTGTCAAACAGTGTGGCTGGGAACCTTCCTCTGCAACATCTGGGTATGAGCAGTGCTGGAAACAGGATCCTTGGCAAAAATGAACCTTGTCTCTAAACCATTGTGGTTTTTCTAATGAGATCAGTTTGCCACCTGCATCTCTCTGGGGTGTGACTTTATTTTAGAGATATTGTAAATGTATAAACAACCTTCTGACCTTCCTCACTTCCATCTTTTGCTTTATTCTCCATTTCCTTCTCTTCCTCTTCATCTTCTCTCACAGTCCTGTGTCCTTGCAGACATTCCTTATTGCTGGCTTCAGACATGTTACCAATTGACCATTGTTTCACAGCTACTTCAGACAAGAGGAGGAAAGGGCTTGTGCGGTGGGGCAGATAGCCTTCGGGATTTAATGAGCACCCCCTAAATATTGCTATTAGCTAAGCTCTGATTTTTTTTGAAGGTATCACAGTACCCTGGTTCTCACCCTCTGACTCCTGAGCATTTGTGGTGCCTCAGCAGAGCTCAGTGGTGGGACCCCTGCATGTATGCATCGAATCAGCTTCTCCCATTTCATGAACAGAGTGGACTTATTAAAGAGTTGTGAACAGTGAGACCAGAATTCCCCAGTGACACTGTGATCCGGGAACTCAATTACCTGTGACAGGGTAATGCTGTGAGAGATAGGTTTATTATTGTTTTTCATGGAAGTTTCTCAGCTATAAGGAATTTGTGTTCAAGGCCTGAATATTTGGGATTATATTTTTTATTAATTGTAATTAGTCAAAATAACATGGGCATGAAAACATCTATGGGAAGGTTGGTTGTGAACTATTATTTTCAGTCTACTTGACATAATGTGAAGGATTACTAACATAACCAGTCTTGCAGGTGATGATAAATTCAACAAGCATTACTTCTACTTTTTAAAGAGGTTGGTTTTCATTATTATTAATCTTTCACATAGATGCCCTCTTCCAGCTGACACAAATTCCTTTCAGAGCTGACCTAAACCTTGTAATTTGCCAGGAATTTAGGATAGCTTTTTACTTACAGTACAATTTCCCCCATTGCTTAATGTAGCGACCAAAACTGGGGCTTTCATTTTGTCTTGCAGAAAGCAAAACATCATGACATTATCTCAACATTGCAAAGTTACATTACATTAAATTCTGTGTCTTACCTATCCATCTTAAGAGGAAGAACATGTCTGTTAAATCACAGGATAATTTTGGTCTTCTCCTTCAATTAAACACCTTCCCTCACCAATATGGCCAGGAGGAAAATTGTTTTCAATTGTTCCTATATATTTACTTTCAATATGGAGTGTAGCAGCCTGAATCACAGAGGCCAGACTGAGAATGGACTTAATGTTGGTGAAGAGGATATGTACATTGTGGACCAGCTTGCGCTTCTGATCTACCTACAGCCTCCTTTATCGGGTTACTCACAGCTCTGATGTAGTATTGTCAGCATACCTGTAAGCATTAAATTGCTTTTGTGTCTATTTCTGTGCGGAACCATACTATATTGACTACTGAAGTGTCCCATGCGTTCAATGGCTTTGAAAAATGGAACAATAAAACATAAATTCCCGAGAAAGTAACATAATAATGTGAATACGTATCTATTATATCGACTGAAACGTATGTGTGAGGAAAGTTAGCCTTCTAATAGTCTAAATAGAGAGCTACTTGTGTGTATTTGTAGGAAGGAAAAAAAAAGAGTCGTGCCCCCCCATCATTATTTTTGTTAATAGTAAATATCTTTATCTTTTCCCTCAGTGAGCAGGTGTGGTGACAGTATATCTGTAGTTAAAGGAAATTAATCTGTTACTGGTTTACTCTGCTTGTTTTGGAGCATCAGATGAGTGAGGGTCACTTAGTATGGTTAAAGTGCTCAGGTTGTTTTATAATGAAAGCACTACTTTTCTGATGCAAACATGCCTTTCAGTATCCCACCCTTACAGCTCTTTTATCAGTGACTTACTGAACTTTCCCTAGCCTAAACAAAGCTTTGGTGCTGCTATTTGTGTTAGTTGTTTTCATTGTAGATGCGATTCTTTTTTAGTTCCACTGAAATCTGCCCTGCGTTGTTCTTTTGATACAGATGGCTTTGTGGAGCTTGAAATAAGCTGTCATGAAAAATATTGTTTATCCTAAGCTGAACTTGAATATATCCTTAGTGCTCAGAGCAGGGAGTGCAGGGCATACCCTACAAGCAGTGATGACATGCGTCATCTCCACATGTCCCTAAGTCTTTTTGCTTCCAATTAGATAGGCAGGAATGTGTAGCAGTGTAAATAATTGCTTATATCCCTCTTTTCTACATGCCTCCACAATTAAAATGCTGCAGACAAGTAAATATTTAAAAGGAATGTCTATTTCTTGTCTTGACTTTTAACTCAAGTAACATTTCAATGGCAAAGAAATTTCTATCCTGCCATTCATCTTTTGTGACGTGGTCCAGCGAGTAATGGTGTAAACTGTATTTAAAAATACCAATTATAGAGAACAGAGAGACGGCCGAGAGAAGCTGGTATTGTCAGTACACATTACAGGGCTCCTTCAGGAGTACAGGTGATGTCAGGAGTCAGCAAAGTGTCCTTGCAACTTTGTTTCCTAAAATACAGATTCAGATGAATTTCCTTTGCCCTATAACTAAGCCCTCAAAGTCATGGTAGCCTCCTCAGAAGGGCTCAAACCTTAGTTAATACTGTAGGGAACTTTCCTATGAATGACCTAAGTGACTTTTATTGTCCTCCTTTCAATTTTTTTACTTGCTTGCTTTTTTTTTCAGATTTTTCAGCTGCATGTTTTACTTGACGGTATTTGTGCTCTGTTTTTGGTGAGTGAGATGAGAACACGGAAATCCCATTTTTCATGCTCCCCAGCTGCACAGCCAGCGTATTCTAGTTCCACCTGTGTTGGCAGGGATTTCCTGTTTTAGAAGATTAATTAGAGTTGAGTAACTCTGAGTTCCTCTAAAAGAAACGATTTTCCTTTCCTGTATGGCAAGGGAGATTGCAATCTTCTGAGGCTGTAAACTCGTTCATACCTACCAATAAAGCAGTTGGTACCATTTAGGGATGCCTAACTGTCTGGTTTCAATTCTGTTGTTACGTGGATGTAAATCCGAGAAGCTACTGTGGCTTCCTTTACCTCCTTTAGAGGTTCTTGTCCTTGTAGCCAGAGTTTTTCATCCAGCTAGAAGTTTGCCTCTCGCTCACATTATCTCTTCTTTCCCAGTCAAAAGTCGCTATGTGTATTTTACTACATCTCAGAAACCGACTGCCCTGGTTGACTTCAAAACTTCAATTCAGCAAGTATGCAAAAGTGGTTTCTAACATAGCTGCCCAGCTTGGATGTCCCTAAGTATTCATGTGGAAACAGTTTTTATTTGTTTTCTTTTTTTTTTTTATTTCTTTTCTTTTTTCTTCCCCTTCCCCAGTTCAGCTGGTTGAATGGCTAGTACTTCTGCCTCACCCAGTTAGCTTGTCCTGGTCTAGTTCCAAAAGTCAGAGGGTGAGGAAATGGCCTTTTTCCTAGTGAATTTTGCCTCTGACAATTTTTCTCATTCATGTCTACCGCATTAAGTTGGCGTATTTCTTACCTTGTTATGAAGCTTCCTTACCTTGAACGTAGCTTCCTTAGGAGAGCTAGATTCTGGCTTTGTCCTCATTTCGGTGGGGTATCACTGGATGTGTGGTACCGTTTGGTGTGAATATTGACGTTTGGGTGCACATGCACCGCTTGTCCTTGTCCCCTAGAGATGCACTGTCAGAACCGCACTACAGTTAGCCTTGCTGTACCCATGTCTGAGGAAGCTGAAGGAGCTGGTAGTGACTGTGCTGCTGTTAAGACTGTCCGCCTTTCATGGCGGGGTGAGGACATAATGTATAAAGAAGGCAGCGCCAAAGCCTTCTGATGGAAAACAGGACCTAGCAGACAGATGAGACACCTGCAAAGTGAAGCAATGGGGACATTTGCTGGGCTTGTTTTCTGAAACATGTCATGGTGATAAGTGAACCATAAAGAAGACTCTTTCCACCCGGTTCTGCCCGAAGCTCAGTTGTGTGCCTTTGCAAGCCTGAGCTTCACAGAGACGCTCGGCTTCTCGGGCAGAGGTGCTGCGGACAGCCAGCGCTCAGGCTGCACACCAAAAGTACTGTCTCTCTCTGAAGCTCTACAGGTTTGTGAAATCACACTGTAGTAACAGAAGCACATGGCACAGATGAGATGTTCATATTTTCTTCACCTCTAAAATACCAGGAAGTCTAAGTCCCATTAATGAATATTCTGTTACTACAGTTATTTTGAGGCATGTACGGGGAGGCAGAGGCAGGTTGGTTAAGATAAAATAACTGAGCCTGCAGCAAAGCTGATGAGTTCGGATGTGCCCTGAGAAGGCAGCCGCGTCCCTCGGGATTTCTGGCACAGTTGTGTAGTTACGATTTCTGTGTAATTCCTAGAACTAAAATATTAAAAATAGTCCTAGATAGTTTAAGCTGCATCTGTTACTGGCTTCTGCCAGTGTGGTTTCATCACTTTGCTTTAACCTGGGAACACTCAGGACAGATAACACCATAATTTTAAGCAGTCTTAGATTTTGCTGTTTGGTTTTGCTTTTTCCTCCTGTGCTTTTTATTGATGGCTTGTTTGGGGGAGGCAAGATGGGAAGGACTTTTCTAGCTGGGAATTGCCCCATTTCCAAAATGCCAGAACTTGATGCGTCACCACTCTGAATCTAACGCGTGGTTACAAGTGAACGTGAAGTCAGGATGCAGTAGGATGCGAAGAGTGGAGAGAAAAGGGACAAAAAGGGATAAGAGGAGAAATAAAAATAAAGGTGACGATATCATCCAAAATGAATAGGAGAATGTGGAGAGAAGGGAAGGAGTTCATGAGGGACACTGAGATTTTTAATCTTGTTTCCAATTGAGACACAAGCTATAAAAATATCTGTATTCATATATCTCTCTCATGATTTGCTTTGAAGGGTAGTAAGATTTTCCATGAATAAAACTCTTTGTTCCTCTCTCTGACCTGTCATACTCAACCTTTTAAAATAGTTACCATTTAGCAGCAAGTGTAAGAAGATATTTGAACTGGTGTTCTGATTCCACCCTAGTGTCCGGAACCAGCAAACCAATCAGTGAGTAAAAAAAGCTGTGAGAAACAAGCAACTGGGTCTGCACGTGCCATGGACACGTAACGTATTGAAGATGGCAGGGCAGCAGAATGAGATGATGTCCCATTACATTTTCAACAGATCTTCATCAAGCCCAGATCTGGCATTGTTGATTTGAGACTACTGTTGATTTGAGATTAAGAAAGAAAATAATTCTTAACAAACACTTGGGAAATACTGTTCAAGAGATGTAATTTTGCTCCCCCTCCTGCTCTGTGTCTAGGTGGAATTTTGGCCACAAACCACTTTTGTGTGTTTTTTCCACCATGTACTTCAGTTGTCTCGTGCAGTTTTAAGGAGTTAGACTAAAAGATGTCAGCTCAGCTAGAGACCATTTTTTTGATCAGATGTAACAAAAATCGTTTGATACTGATTTTAAAACTCACACTGACAAAGACTGGAAAAATAACTTGACAAATGACAGGCCTCTGCCAAATACCTCTGAAAAGGTCACACTCGGCCAGCCGGTTTGGAGAAACACTGTGGAAAGAAATTGAGTCAAGCTAGTTCTCTAATAAATTTCCCCTTAATATCATTACAGTGTACATCAGATAGGAAAAACTGAAAGGAAAAAGGTGAATTTTAAACCTTGGAAAATCATAGTCAACTAGATGGAAAGGCTACAGCCTTACAGATGGGATGAACTGGAAAAGGGCAAAATGTACAGAACCTGGCATGTGCTGAGCACAGACTGGTTTGGAAAGAGGATTGAACTCAGCAGGATTGCTCACGTGTGTAAGGTTACGTGTGTGTAAGTGTGTGGAATCGATCACTACAGAACCAGAATGTGAAACAAATGGTGATTTTCCGTGCATTAAAAAGGCAGATTGCTAATTAAGATATTCAGTATCTCAGTATCTGTCAAAGAACTTGAATGAAGCAACCGCAGTAATGCAGAACTGGCAATAAACTTGCTATACAGGCATTCATTTGTAGTCTTCTGACTTCAGTAGCCTTAAATCTAATCCTAATGCGTTTGTGCGCCATTACTTGCTAAGCGCAAAGCACTTCACTAATACACAGATTAGTAGTTTGCTACAGAGCGAATTGGTCATGTGTACCAGCTGCAACAGCATATTCCCATCCGTACGAAATGCAGGTGGGAGAGAGAGCTCATTTTTAGTGTAAAGGCTGGGAGGAGCGGTGTTATGATAGCTGAGGTTTCTGATAGTCCGCAGGCAGTGCCGCAGGTGCGGTAAGGCTTGCGTGTGCTCTTTGAATATGTGTGAATATTATGTTCAGAGTTATCTTACTGGGGGTGTGATTGTTTCAGAGTTTGCCCAGGAGGATTTATTTCACAATGCTTTTTTTCAGGCAAGATGTGTAGCATGGGACACCGGTTTGTCCTTTTAATAAACTCCACTACAAAAGTGCCTTTCAGGCATGTCTTAGCAGGGCGTGGAAAAACAGTATTACACTATTACAGTACCGGGCATGCTTACAGGGCTGGAAGGGCAGGCCCCCGGAGGAGTTCTTACCCCTTGTAAGGACAAACACAAAACACCTTTTGTTGAGTCTCCCTACATTGTTATTCTAATTCAGGGTTTACACAGTGCAACAGCCCCACTTCTTTATCAGCTGCTAATTAGGGTCTGTTCATATTTTTTCATCTTTTGAGGGAGGTTATCACCTGATCTTTAACAACTTGAAATAAGCAGTTTTTTAATAGAGTTCATATGGCCAAGCCACTATAGAACTGCATGTCTATTCCCTCAGCTGTTGTCGTGGGGGAAGGAGAGAAAACAACAAAAGAAAATCATGTTCAGTTTTTTTAAGGTATGTTTATGGTAAATAATTTAGCTGAGCATCATCAGTTCTTAGGTTTGCATAAAATTATTAAGCCACAAAGTGTAATGGCATATTCTTTGATAGAAAACTTGACATCCTGTAACAGGACCTCATTTTTCATATCTATGTGTATTTCTTTTTAAGGTATATCTGTGAAAAATGGTAGTTTGAGATGTGGCTAAGGTTAGAAGAGATGAGGTATGCATCTCTCTAATACTTAAGACTTTTTCTCCAAGAAATATTTAGCATTAGAGTCAAGATTTAAAGGTTAAGTATACATTTTTGAGTTAAACTATTAAAGGAAAGCAATAATGTTAAATTATAGTGTTTTAAGAGTATTTTGGATATGTTGTATGAAGAAATTGGCATAGGACAGTTCTTAAGTTTACAGGTGGTATTTCACAAATAGAGACTTGTTCTTCACTACAGTGGAGAAGATTTCTTTTTCTGTATTGTGGCCATTCTAGGTATTGGATCCATTTGTTGTTAATGGTGCTTGAGAACAAAGATGCCATTTTTAAGGTGCGTGAGAGCTGATACTTGATACTTTTTGCTGTTGTGAAACACCCCTCTAGTCTACACTATAATTGGTTGACCCTAACTGGAAGCTGCACTTGGCAAAAGAAATTTTAAATATGGTTTAATGACAAGGTAAGGATGTATTTGACGTTTCAGTTTATTGATGATTCTGTGTTTGTACCAGTTGTACGGTGGCATTAGAAGTGCTGTTGGATTTGCATGGGATAGTTAAAGGCAGTGTGCTCTCCTTTAATGGCATTACATCAGTGCTCTGCTTTAGCAGCCCACTGTAGTTTAAGATATGGATCACTGCAGCTGAAAGAGGCTTGCCAAAGTCCTCTGCTCAAAGCTCTGTGAGTCAGCGGATAGAAGTAAGGATACAGACCTATGAGTAGACAGGTATGTAAACGTTTCCATATGGCAAATGTGTATGGGCTCTCATTACCATTAAGTCTTGGCCGTCCGTAGTCATCGTTATCTGCCGGATAATGAGTCTGCTCCCAGCTCCCTGGCAGGATGTGGTACACAGGACTCGTGCAAAGAGGGCTGGGAGGCTGCGCCGCTGCGCTGGGGCTGCTGAAGTCCTGCCAGACACTGCTTTGTAACAAGGAGATTGTGTGGATGTCAGACTGAGGTCTGTCATTTCTTGCATGTATTAAAAGATGGGAGGCCAAATGGCTGTGAAGTTGCAGGGAGGTGTGGGTTATACATCTATACGTGTGCACCATGTGCACACCAATAAGCCCCCTCAGGAAGCCCCTCTTCTTTCTGGCTGCAGTACTGCGTCCTGCTTTATGCCGTGCGCTGCTGGTGCGGAGGCTGTGGCAGGCACCTGCCTCTTCCCGGCGCCCTGGGGAGATGTCTCTGGGCAAGGGCTGGGGGACACGCTGCTTGTTTGCAGATGGTGGTGGGTGCGTGGAGGGGAAAAAGGAGAGTGCATATGCATTTCTTTCTCTATCATCACACCCCTCCCTGTATAGGGAGTTTGTACCTGAGCTTTGGTGCCCTCAGTGCCCTGACTGAAAAATAAACAGCTTTTCAGCTGAATATAATTTCTTGAAAAGTCTAGAAGCCACTGGTCTTTCTGAGAGTCACTTAGCCCTGACAGTAACATTCTTAGAAGTCTGGAAATCAGTAGTTTTATTAGTCTTTCACCAAAAAAGGTTATTTCACCGTATAAAGAAGAATTAAGAAAGCAGTGAGTTATTCTTTCTTAAGAAAGCAGCAGTGGTTAGCCAAAGCTTTCTCCAAAGGTGTTTGCAGATGGTTTGGTCTTTCCGATAGTTCCTCTTCTGGGGGGGAACTAAAAGCAGCAAGGAAGTAGCATTCAAAAACTTTTCTTTAGAACACTCCTGACTGAGCACCGGCATTCCTGTGATAGCTGTAATGCAATCTTTAAGTCATTACTGCATTGATGGAAACAATTTTCTGAGCAGGACAGGCTCGTCCTGGCATGGTTTTTGCTTTGTGCCTGTCCTGATCAGCCCAGATGTAAAAAATAGGCCCACATCAGTTATTGAGGTGTGCACAATAGTTTTCGTGTTCTTGTGATTTGATTTTTCCGTGGTGGCCATAAGTTCTGTTTCCCTATGCTCTATTTTCTTCGAACAGTCACTGGTACCGGTGCTGCAGTTATGATACAGAGGTGGGAAGCCTAGTAAGAACTGGTGGCCTTGTAGCTGGGAGCTGTGATATTCAGTACTGCTAACCCATTACTTCTCATCCAGATGTGGGAGATCAGACAAAAAAGGGTGCTGCTGTAAGCAGGGGGAAAGAGAGGGCTTGGAGGAGGTTGTTCTCTGGTATTTCTGCTTTCCATATATGGCCCAAACAGGAGCACGTTTCTTACTAGTTGCAGTTTGTCTCTGGGAGCAGTCTTCTTGCAACTCAATAATGAAGCCCAGGGAAACTAAATTCACTTTAAGACAGCCTTCCCAAAAGTTGTGTTGGAGCCGAATGATCAGTAAACATCAAAACAGGTTAGTAATCTCCTGTTCTTTGGATGTTCTTATGTCTTGTTATGCCAGAAGACTCCATGTGCTCCATTGCTTATGAACTCCTATCAAAACCACATTAAAACCCTGTGTTAGTTTGCTATACTTTCAGCTTGGAAGATCAGTTGAGCTTTTTCCTTTTTCAAGAATCTTTGTGTACTGAGAAAGTCTTTTTAGGATTAGTGAGACGCTGCTGGTGTCATCCTCAGCTGGGCTGCAAGTTTGATTGCCAGGAAAACGATTGACTTTTGCAAAGGAGAACAATCCAATTTGCCACCCAACTCTCAGTCCTATGCAGCTAACAGGCATTAAAAGAAGTAATTTATACTTGGAAAAATTTATAGAAAATGCATGACTTTACCTTCCTACTTAACACCTCTGTTCAAAGATTTTGCCCAAGCACTTTTCAGAGTGGGATTTGGTGTTGTTTCCTGGGAGTTCCTCACATAGTTGACCCTAGGTCAGTCTCTCCTACAGAAAGCCCTTTGGGAAAGTACAAATTCCAGTGGAAAATCCCAGAAATTTCCTTGGGCAGTTCGCCTTTGGGACTAATGGTTCTCAGTCTCATGGAGGTGATTTGAGAGCCCATCTTCATCCCAGTGATGTTTTAGCTTTTAAGCATGTCCCCTTTTGGTTAGTTGGCTCAGAACCGCTCTTGCCCCTGTTGTGGACTGTCATAGACAGTAAAGGAAAAGGAATTACTGGCATATGCTGTGCAAACAGTGTGCATGCCTAAAGCGATACTAAATTCCAAGGAGATTTCCTCTATCAGATTGAAAAGGGCTGTGGCTTCCCAACACTGTGCTCTCATACCCTTGGGAAAAAAAAAACACGAAAATACATAATTTCAAAATTGGTGGGGGTTGGGGAGAATATTGTTGGACAATTCATGATGGGAAGCCAGGGGTCCCATCATGCATAAAACCTCCTTGGTGGTATGAGAAGAGCCCAGCTTGTTTCCTATTAGAATTTGTTATTTGTCCTTAAATGTATTACCAGAACTGTAATATTTTTGGGACATCAAGTTACCCTATTGTATAGGCTGTAAGACCAGTCAGAGACTTTCAGAGAAGGACACCTCTGTCCTTCAGGCTTCATTAGGTAAGTGTTCAAGGGTTTTAAAATCTATGTTGGGAGATAGGGGAGGAGGAAGATTCCAGTCAGTGATGGGTGGGAAATGCTTCATTAATATTAAGCTTTAGGTGCAGAAGAACTGAGGAGGTTGTTTTTCCATTATCACAGAGGGAAGCAATACCAGTTAAGCCAGGGCCTGCAGCAGAAACATTTACTGGAAGTGTTTACATGTTACTTAATACCTTGACATGCATTATTCAACTTGTGTAATGTCAGCTGGGGTGGAGCAGGGAGGAATGGCTTTGCAGAAGAATTTTTTTACTCCCCATGGAATATTTTCTTGAGCATAGCTACCTTCTTTGGCAATGAGGTACATTCCAGGAATAAAAAAAATGCTCTTTAGCCACACTTCTATGAACTGCTGGAATGTGTTCTCTTGCAGAGGTGACCTAACCTTGTCCAGATGGCTAGCCCTTCTCTGAGCAGTGATACCTTGTCAGTCTGTCTTCATTGTAGAGCAGAATTGCAACGAAAGCCCCCATGAGCCCCCTCCAAGCAGGAGAGCTACCCACTAAATGGTGGAGCTGTTTAAATGGACGCACTTCTCATATTGGAAATGAACTCCTGCTTTCCCTCTCAGAGGCGTATGCAGCAAGCGCGCTCTCCTGAGCAAACCACTTAAGCATGAGCTTCAGTTTTCCTAATGTGTCTAAAAGACTTTCTGAACTGCAGCCAAATGGGCTGCGTGTTGAGAAGAAGGCAAGAGGAGTTCATCTGCTCGTGTTAGCGAATGTCACAGTGATACAGCGGAGGAGATGGGACAGAGAAATAGACTGGGAAGCGTGACGTTAAACTGGCATCTCTCTGCTTCCCTCTGTGTTTACTTAGCATCCACACAGAGAGTAATTTCATGATTCACCTGCTGAATGATTTGTTTCGCTGACAAAGCTGTGATAAATAGAGACTTGGCATCATTTGCATAGTTGTTTAATCTAAAGGCGTGTGAGTCATATAAGTGGAGCTTTCAGACTTGTAATAGATTGCCAGACAGAGTGGGTGAAATACACACACGTTTTGAGTTGGTTAATCAGTACCTGGAAACACTGTTGTAAAAAGTGATGTAGCACAAAGCCTGGAGTTTCTAAAATAGTAAGGCAGGCTTAATTTGTTTGTTTTGAAAGTAATAACAACACACTTTTCCTCTTATGCCACAACAATCTTTTTTTTTTGGTGGCATCTGGCCAGATTTAGTAACGTTAGCTATTGAGGACTAAAAATGAGGATGATGCATAAGTATCTCGAAGAAATTGTCTAAAATGTGATTCCTAGAAATAACACAAGTCTTGCTGATTCAGGATGACTGAATTGGCTAGCAACAAAAGGTTGTGCAGGGCATTGCTTCAAAAGCTGTACAGGCATTTTAGGAGTATTCCCAGAATCTCTCCGGCACTGGTTGTGCAGTGCCCGTTAATAACACTTTGTGGGTGCTGTTCTGAAATGCGTCTGAGTGCCAGTTTTTCTGACGGCGGGACTCATGGCTCCTGATCATGGGAAGTTAAATGAATAGAACTGGGAGATGAAGTATTTCTGTTTATTCCAGCAGAGCACTGAACATTCTGGGTTCTCACTGATTTCAGTGTGTCTTTGTGACTCTGCCCTGATCTTAGTGTAGGAGAACAGTTTTACAGTAAAAGAAACATTGATATGATTAGACGCTCATGAATTAGTATTATAGAGGTTTCTAGACACTTGAAACATCCTTAATAAGAAACCTATAAACCCCTTTTGACTGCATATCTGCTAGATATATGAATTTTTGATAGCCCTTTTAAAAGTAGAATCTCAAAAGTAGCATTCAAATTGTAACACATCCACCAGAGGGAAGAAGTTCAAATCTGAGATTTTAATTAGGGATTCAAAATAATATTCCATTTGTAGCCAAGAATTGGTATTTTTAGAGGGATGATGTTGCATGTAGTATTTGTTATTTTTCTTTTGATTACTGATTTTTAAAATTTCACATGAACTTTTTCAGTTTGCCCTGATATGTAGGTATAGATAGATAAGATGTACTAGCTTTCTAGTAGCGCATAATAATCAATAAGATTAAAGTGATAATGTTTTTCCATGGGATAGTGAAATGTTAATGCAGTACCTGTTTTATGGTAGCAGTAATATATCACATTTGCTTTTATCTCTTTGGTTTGCACATGACATATATCTTGTGCAAGATAAAAGATTTTGTTTTGAGCAAGTCTTTCATGGGTTGCAAATGGCACATGACTAAATTCAGAAGTGATGTTCACTGTGTACTGCAGGTCAGTAACTGTATTTGACTCAAAGGGTAACTACATTGGTGTGATTTAGGGGCTAAAGACTCTGTGTTTTCTCTCTTACGGCAGTTCTACACAAAATGAAGTCTTGCTAACCCTGACTTACACCACTGTGACTGGACAATGAGCTTCTCTAAGCAAACTTGACAAAACATTCATAAATAATTTTTGTATCCATAGTCATTAAAAAGTGTGATAGACTCAATAGGATTTGTGATCATTATTCATTTTCACAGTTGTTACATCCATTCTCTTATCAGAATAGCCTTGACAAAAAGGCCAGCTAGAAAATAAATATGTAAAGAAGGTGCGAGAAATATGGGTTTCTTTAAACCGTTTGTGTTCCAGTTCCTGTAATGAATCTCTTCCTAGTCTTTGCCTCTGGCTGAGAATAGTAATATGCCATTAACCCAAGAGATGTAAAACATGCTGTGCTGTGCTTGGAAGGGTGTCAGAAACTCTTCCTGTAAAGATGAGAAGGTATTTTATTGCCTTTTCAATTGTTGGACAGTCTAATCCTAGCAAGCATTTTAGCAAAATGGAACTACTAAAGTAATTGTGAAGCCTGATGTTTGATTTTCATAATTAGCCTATTGCAAAGATGAGCTGGAAATATAGCTGTATGGAGGCAGGTACAGCAGCGATTACACTTGAAGTGCTATCTAACACATTACAACCTGCTGGACATTGAAGCCTATTTTTAGTAAAAGAATAAATAAGCTGGCTGTGCCCTACTTTTTGTCAAAATGTGTCATGGGATCTTTATATTTGATTAGAAAAGTCAGCAGAAATAACACAAGGGAACTCAGTGCCTCATCTAAAAACTGGCAATTCTAACAATCCACTGCTGCTTTGTATTACAAAAATATGTTAATATTGGGTATGTGGTCAGACACATCAAGTGGGCAGAGGAGATAATAGCTGGTGGGAGACTTGCCTGTGTGGTGTGTGAGTTTACATGTGGGCAGAAGTCCTGGTTCTGTTAGGCACTAGCTATTTGAGATGCTTGTGATGAAAGCAGTTATTTTGTATTGATGAATGGAACTATTTCTGCAAAATCTGTGTTAGGAGACTGGAAAAATTAAAAGCTATGTAGAGATATTTATATATAAAGAGAGGATGTAGCAGCGAAGTCAGATGGCCACTTCAGGATGCTGTTGATCTTGTAAAGACTTTACTCTTCCTAATTCTGAGCCATTTTTGTGATCTTTGCTGGCTGATATGAGACAGATGTCCACATACCTCATGAACAAGCTGTTTTGTAAATTGCAGCTGTACCCAGAAAACTGTTTGCCATGAGCAGATGCAGAAAATAAGCAACTACATATACATTTGTTATAGTATAGAATTAGTGACAACTAAGTACTTTCCACCAGTTTCTCTACAGAGAAGTGGTATAAAAAAATCACTGCTTTATTACAATAGAATTGGCATAAATTGATCAAGAATGCCACCGTTTGAAGTATCTGTCTAAGAGCTCCCGATCATGGAGATTCTGTGATTTGGAAGCAATACAACGGTGTGCCTTCTAGGCTTGGATTTACAGGGTAGGGTAGGAGGGTTCAGCTCCCAACTCTTACGGGCAGACTTGCAGCCTCAGTACAGAGGGACTCTCCAGTTCCCCCAGTGCACGGCCCAGGTTTAGGGAGCCCGAGAGAAGCAGCGGCGCTCTGTGGGACCACAGGCAGAGCGGTGCTCCAGAAGGAGAGCTTTGGTGGGTTAAGGCCTCTCTCCAGCTTGGACCTGCTGCTGCACACCAGCTCACCCAGCTTGCCTGAGCTGGGAAAAGGGGAAGGAGCTGAGCCCACTCATTCACAGCCTGGCTCTGTCTGCCCTGACGAGTGAATCAGCTGACATGCCGGTACTTCTGCTGTGGTACAGCGGCCAGGGGAGGTCAGGGAGGTTGAGGAAGAGGCCCTCTATTTCAAGTGGCTTTATGCCATTTAAGTTAGGCTTAAAATTTTAAAATGAGAGGCCTTAGACACCGAATTCGGTAGGGGGAACAGAACAGTGAAGTGCCAGGATGCTGAGTATTTGGGTGTCAGTGCTGCTGGCTATTTGAGGCACTGCTGTAGACAGCAGAGCGGTTTGCCTCTCTGGTTCTCATACATGTGCTATAAGTTCTCCGAGAACTTTTCCACTTAATTTTACACGTATTAAATAACTTGGTTTAGGAAAGCACTGTTAAAAGCTGCTTGTTGCTGCAGGCTGTAGCTTCATTAGCCAAATTCAGCATCCGCTTTGTCCGACATCTGCATTTGCAGTCTGGTACTGAATGTCACTCAGTCCATTATTTGCTGCTGCCTCCCCCTTCACCGGAGTGTGAGAAACAAAGAGAAGCTTATTATAGACACACACGCTGGTGCAAGTGCAGGAAAAGAGACCAACGTACTGTACAGAACACCTTCGAGGGAATGTAATGCTTACAAAACGGAGCTAGCGTGTTACACCGACTTTTTCACCATGCCATTAGCACTTTATCGGTGCACCCTGGGAGACCCTACTGGCAATGGCCAGCTTTGATTTCACAGATTGGCCTAACATCTGCAGAGGTGGGGAAGGTCCAGTCCAGCAGGCCAGCTTTTCTTTATCAGCTGAGACTGTTACAGGATCATGCTATCCACATACCGTATCTTCTCTATCATGTCATCCATGTGTGTTGCAGTACTTTAACCTAGTGCATGAAATCATGTATAGCCTTAGTAAACGTACTTTAGCATACAAAATTCCTTGTGAATCTCTTAGTATTTCATTTTTAGGAGATTAAATATAGACTTTGACAGTTAAACCTGATTCTTGTGATTTATTTTTTTCTAACCACATGGCTTGAAATAGTCACGCCAAAATTATTTGCTTGCTTATTAACACCTCTTAAATTTCAGTGACTAAAGAGAGATTCTGTCCCCCAATGGTAACAGCCTACTACCTTAGGCAACGGGGGACATTTTTTTTTCTAGTATAGATCGAGGAGGGACTTAAAATGGGAGATGAAAGTTTTGTTAATTCCAGCTAAGCTATTTTTTGAATGTTATAATCCAAACGGGCTTTCCTCTAGTGACTGGTTAGGGCACTGTCATGTTATTTTTCATACACAAGATGTTCTAAAGCCTTTTATTTGGATGACAGGAGGCAGCACGCTGACAAAAGAATGACCCTGCGGTGTAGAGTGACCATTATTCTCTCTACCATTGCTCACACAGTTTTGAATATAACTTTTTTTTTTTCTTTTAAGAAAAGAAATACTCATGAGAGAGTCTCATGTTATTGTGTATTCACTACAAAACGTTCCCATGCATTAACTACCCAAAGCGGATCTGGTTTGTAATGTTGCCATTGTGTCACACTATCAGACACTAGCAAGTTGCTATGAGCATTTAAGTTTTGTAATAAATGATTTCTAAGCATCTCCTGTCCAGTATTCAGCTGTATTCTGGATCATCGTCCTTTAGATTTACTAGCTTGAACTTTTTGCAGACCAGCTTTTTCTACTTTAGGCCAAACATCCTTCACGTGGCATTTCCACTTGCATTTTCTTTCTCCCTCTCTCCGGATCTGCTGCCACAGTTCTGTGATGTCTGCAGATACGCAGACAACTTGCACGTTAGTTCCTTTCTTCTGATCACTGCAGTGACACAGGGCTAAAATAATGTAAACCCAGAATGCTGAAAATGACACATTTTCAAGTGACCAAGAATCTGCCCTAGGTGTACAGCTGTTTCACATGCAAAGACGTGACTCAGATACAGCCTTTTTAAACAAACCCCTTTTGTTATACTGAGAACACATGTAACAATAGCCTGGAGGGGGAGAATAATAGAACATTTGTTGTTTTGTGAAGAGGGGTGGGAAGAGAATCTAGAGATAAGGAAATTGAAAATTAAGGTTGTATTTAAAGTCTGTTTTTTTTCACTGCCACGTAGGGTATACAAATGTTTAAGATGTTTCAAGACAAGTTCCTTATCCTTATTGCACATACTGTCCATAAGAACTCCATCTGTGACAAGAACATGAATATCATGCATATTGATCAACTATAATCTGAAATATGTTGATAACTACTGATTGAGATCTCTGTACTCCCACTGCTAAATACTGATGTTGTAGTTGGAGGCATTAAAACACAAAATAGAAAGGAAATTTGAAGTCAGGGATTACAACCCTAGAAAAAAGCTGTGTGTGGGCAGATTTCATTGAAGTCTCTTCACAGATGTAGCAGAAACTGTCTATACCATTTTTAAGTGCTCGGGCTTTATGCATGACAGACACTTCAAGGCATCATTATTCAATTGAAAAGATGGCAGTGCTGTAAACAGATTTTGAAGTTTCTGGATTGTAGCCCTCTTCTCAGTCTAGTAGATCACTCACGTAGTTAACTTACACTTTACAAAGACTGCACTGGATCCTGTAGAGCAACAATCTAATGTTGCAAGATCCAGAGTAAATAGCTCTTTTCTAAAAAACATTACCTAGCCTTTCCAGGCATGAAACCATTTGTCATCAGTGAGGCCAACTAGCGAGCCAAGGTTTGAATATCTAGGCCAAGACTATCTGGAATATTTAATGTCAAAACCACAAGTATTACAATGGTTTGAAAAGTTACATATCTGGGACTTTTTGCACTACTGGATTTCATTAATACCTTATTTTTCAGAAATATATTTCAGTAGCAATGTAAACTTTAAACAAAAGAGACAAGTGGTTCAATGTGCTGACTTCATTATATAGGACACGATCCATAGAGATGATACTATCTTTGTATGATCTGTACGCTTGCCTGATAAACCCGTTACTCTCATTTGTAATCTATTGGCTTTTTTGGTTTTTTCCAGGAAGAAGGGAAGCCAAGTGAAGTTACTACACTCCTGCGGTGGGAAGAAGCAACATGACGTTCAGAAACAACGCCTGTAGTACTGAACAGCTTTAAAAGAGCTGGTTAAAAGCAGGAAGGGGAACTATTAATTGATGCACACAACAGACGGCTGTGAAGGCAACTGACACGCGGTAGGCAACTTTTCTCATTAACTTCTGCCCTTCCACTGAGATTTGCCTAGATGTTGTGTTGCACACTCACCGTTTATGCAAAAATCCCATTTGCTGAAACAAGTGGGAAGATCATTTTCCTTCCCGTATATTTCCAGTCAATCCATGTTGTGGTTGGTCTGTTTGCTTGGAACAAACAACTAAACATCCCCTAGATGTTTAATCCAATCCCTAATCCAAATTTAATGAATTTTTACTACCTTGAGAATCAGTAAGTGAAGTTGATGAGGAAGTAAATCCATCCATCTTTCTATTTTCAAAACTGGAATAACTGGAAAAATGAACAGAGGAAAAATAGACAAGACTAATAATACAGCATGATTATTAGCATAGGGATGTTAAAATACTCATAATATGATCGTACTCTTTTTGAATGTGGAGAAGGATATGCTATGCCTCGCCCTGTTTTTCATCAAAGGCTGTAGGAATGTTACTGCTGAATTCAGCGGGTGGGGATGGGGCTTCCTGCATGCAAAAGTAAGTTGTTGTATTACTGGTTACGTTCTACCTTGCTTTTCTTTTGATTGCTTCTTCTAAGCCTTAGAAAAAACGCCTGTTTTTTATATGTACTAGTTTCAGTGCAATTATTCCTAACAGCTCAGTGCCAAGACTCTTAAAATGAGGATGTATCACGGAAATCATCGGCAAAGCACTAAGCTGCTATAAAGTGGTCTTCCCTGCTGATTTCCAAAAGCTGCTTCGGGAAAGCTGCTCCGTGACGAGATCTGCCTTTTTCAGTCGTGTAAAACACGGCGGTAACTTTTAAGCCTGGCCGTCGGAAGAGGTGTACGGCGGTGCAAATGAGAAACGCAAACAAGTGGGGGAAATGAAACGACTCGTAAATAAGCGGGGCTGGGAGGCAGCGGCAGCCGGCGAGCCCTGCTGGAGCTCGCACATGGGGTTTTCGCGAGAGGCCCTCAGCAGAGACCCGACCCGCGACGGGCCGCCCGTTTGGCGCACCCCGGGGGCGGGCGGCTCCCCCTCGCCGCCAGCGCCGCGCACCCCACCGGGCCCGGCCGCGGGGGCCCCTCACCGCCGCCCCGCGGCCAACTCCGGCCCTCACGGGGAAGTGGACCCGCGAGCGGCCAGAAGGGGCGGGGACGCGCTGCGCGATTGGCCGCCGCCTGCGGTTTGATACTGAAAGCTGCGCCCGGGTTGGGGGCCCGCGCCAAGGGGGCGGGGCGGGGCGCGAGGGCGAAGCTATTGCCTAGGTAACGCCCGACACCCCTTCCGTGCCCGCGGAGGAGGCGGCAGCGCGCGGCGCGGCCGTTACCGGTGGCGGTGTGAGGGAGCAGGCTCCCCGTTAGCGCCGGCGCCGCCGCGCTGGCTGGGGCGCGGCGCGGGAGACGGCCCCGGCCGCTGCCCGGGCAGGTGGGTGTGCGCGGGCGGGCGGTCTTGGGCAGCCCGAGCTGGCTGTGCCGCGGGGTGCGTGCCGGGCTCTGAGGGGGACGGGACGGGACGGAGCGGTGGCGCACCCGCGGGCGGGCGGGTCTGCGTGGCGGTGGGGCTTTCCCTTGGCCGCCACCGCCGGCTCGTTTCGGTGCCTCCCGGCCCCGCGGCGCCGAGCTCCGCAGGAAGAGGGCATTTCTCGGCTGCCGCTCGTTGCGACACGGTAGTTGCTCAACCGCGCGGGAGGCTGTGCCCTCTCCGCGGCGCGGGGGAAGGTTTCGGCCGGCTGTTTGTCAGCGGAGAGGGGCGCGGGGCCGGCGTGAGGGGCCCGGGGCGGGCGGCGGCGGACGCCTCCCGCCGGTCACTGGCCGCCGCGGCGGAGCGGGCGGGAGCCTTTGTGCGCTGCCGTGCCGCGAGCCGGCGTTGCGCAAGAGCGCGCGGCGGTAACGGCCGCCGCAACAAGTGGCTCGCGCGCATCCCGCGCCCGTTGTGCAACCGGCCCGCGGCTGGCGCGGCCCCTCGGCTCCCGCCGTCGGGCGGCGGAGCCTGCGCGGCTCTTCCGCGGCCGCGGCCGGCTCTGAGCGGCGCGGGGGAGAGGCTCGGCGGGCCCGGGGTGTTGAGCGCTTTCTCCCCGGTCAGGGTTCTCCGCACAGCTGCTCTGTGCTTTCTGCCTGGGGATTTAAAGGTTTTTTTTTTCCCAGCTGAGAACTCTTAGTGATCGCTTTGTGATTCTGAAATGACGTTTAGGTTACTCGCTACTCCTGGCTGTTTTCAGCTGAGGTTCTGAGCGCTGTTCTCCTTCTGAACCGCAGGAATTTACATGGAAAAGCAGCGTTTGTGAAATGTTTCCAGTCAGATGCTCCAGTGAGATGCTCGTTCTCTGTGCAGCCCAGAGGGGCAGTGCACAGAGCGATCACCTGGGCAGCGTGCTGTCCTCGGGTACTTTCTTAACAGACAACTAAACTCTTCCACAGATGAGGACCTGTTTCTGTGTAAGGGGGAATAAATCTTCATTAATCCCAAAGAGTTCCTGTAAGAGAAACGGAAACCAGGCCAGATTCACTGGTTTGTCTAGCTCCAACGCGTGTGTGCTTACAGACTGATGCTGGATACCTTCCAAAATCAAGAAAGCTAAGGGTTTTTTTGCCAGAACTTTCTGCATTTACAGACTTTTCTTGTCTCCAGATATGTTGATGAGTTTTGTTCATTTGGAATTGCCAGCTGTAGCCGAAGTAAATGTTATGTACTCTCTAAGCCAGTGCTGCCGTTACACTGTTGATATTGAACTTTATTCAGTCTTAGGAAGTTCTTGAAGCTGGGTGTTACTGGAAACCCCAGTAAGACATTATTTATGTTTTCAGGACTGTAGTTTAGTATTCAAAGTTACGTGAATACGTGAAGGATGTCACAGAAATTTGATCAGCCTGAGGTTTGCAGTGTTAGCTAGAGACTCCCACAACTGTAGGTCTTCAAAGATTAATTAAAAGGTGAAATAAATCTTTATAATACACTTGCTTTTAGGAGAATTGCATATAAAGAAATATTCAATATCCCTACGCTTGTCGAAGCGTTGCAAAGTCTGATGGAGTGTGTTAAGGTGGCTGGGGAATCAATCACCAGGTCACTTGGAAACTTCGATCTAGAAGCTTCAGTTCAGACTGACGATGGTTTTCCAGGCTTCGGAAGTTTCGTGGCAGCAAGCAGGGCTTTGCAGAAGGGTGAGAGAAAAAAAAGGATTATTGAACAGAAATTCTTTGGTAACTGTTTTTGGCCTTTTTAAAAAGAATGTCGGGGATATCAGTAATATCAAGAATGTTTGGTTGTGGATTGACTTGGAAACACGTTTGGGTGGCATTTCAGCCTGTAAGTAAACGTTTTTAAATTTTATTTTAAAAAGGAACTTCCCCCATATATAGCCTTAAATATTTTTGTTGATGTCTATTTCAATATCTGTTTTTCTTGAATAAAAATCACTTCAGTTAAGTCAGGTTTCACTTCCTTGGAATATCTGATGTCATAAATTCGCTGGTTCTCCAATTGTCTATAGACTTTTGGCAGAACTCCATATTCTAGTGTAGGAAAGCCTTTTTTTTTAAAAAAAAAAAAAAATCTTTCTTTGATTCTTGTGATATACTAAAGAGAGAACTTATCCTGCCTTTTCTCCCTGATTTCACTACTCCACTACTCCTTTCCCTTTTTTGGAAGTTGACCGTAGAGTTAATAGGTTTGTGAAATGTTGCACACTTTTTTTAAAGTTTGCGTATATCTGCAATATGCTCTATTCCATAAATGTGAAGTTTAAAACCAAAATCCAGTAAAAACACAAGCCGTCAGAATGCTGTATATACCAGGAGGGTGCAGGAAAAACACTAACTGTTACTATTTAGAAGTTGGGTGGAAATGCGTGCTGGTGTTCTGACCGTTTAGCTTGAAAGCTGGTATTGTGTTTCAGTGACCAGAGGCACAGAGTTCAAGTAGCTTAAGTGCTTTTTCAGAGATCTAGAGATACACGTGGAAGCTTTGCCCTTGGTCCTCTAAAAGTTGCCACCAGTTAACTTACCTGAAAATAAATACGTGGGTAGTTGGGCTGTGGAATGTGCCATTGTATTTTATGCAAAGCCCACGGGGCTGCTCTGGTTTGAGGTGGGTGTTCTGACTTGCCCCACTTGGTAGCAGCAGACCGTTAAGTTAGGAAGTTAACCCTGTTCACAACTGGCGGCTTCTGGGAAAGCAGCCCAGGAGAGGAAAATCTGAAATAAGCATCATTTACCAGTTACATAGAAAAGCTTGCTTGTTTGGGTTTTTTTAAGTAAATGTCTGTTTGTACTCAAACTAATGCTCTCAGAGCATTGACACACGTGGTGTTATGTACGACATCTCAAATCTTGATTCATTTGCCTCAGAATATGAGGACTTTGAATCACAGAGGGCTAAAAAAAATTCAGTATTAGTGTCTGAGTGCATTAAGCAATTTTTTTTTTGTGGCAGTGCTGTTAGTCCTCACAGTCACCCACCATGTGAAAGTTTCAGTGTATTTTGATAACTAAATCAGATCTGGTGGCAGAAATCACTTTGCGTTAGAAATTTAACAGGTTTTTTAAATTAATATTTAGAAACCACAGTAGTAACTTTTAAGCAGGTGGTTTTGCTTTGAGTTGGTGAGGTGTGTACTTAGGGTCCAGAATTAACAGCAGGTAACAAAGTGGTGGTTCTGTCAAAACTCACAAATTGGAGATTCTGCAAGGTTAAGGTTATGTGTATCTGTATAATGCCTGAAGTACCAGTTAGTTTATGTGCAACATTGACCAATCTGTTTTACAATCTGTCAAATTTACATGGGTAAACCTTTATATCTCAACCTTTGGTGGAAATAAATTCAGGAATGTGGGTCTATTTACATATATTAGAGTTGCGGAGTGAGGCCCTCATGTGCAAATGCTTGTGGATATGCAGCTGCCAAAATAATTGAATTTACATACTGGCTTCAGAAGATTAAAGAAACAAATAGTGACATTGATGTGTCAAAAAAAGCTTCCTTTGAGAAGCAGGATTGGAGCAATTACACTGTCTCCCAGTGATAATTTTTTGGAGGGGCAGGGGGACTTGCACATTGTTTATTTGTTTTGGTTTTGGCAGCCATGGTTTAATTGCTAGTGTGCTGCAGGGTATGGCCTTTCGTAAACTTGGTTGTATGCAAACAGAGGACCCAGACTGTCCTCACGTACCATCTTTGCTCCTTCCACTTCATGGCTTTGGCTGTTGGCCACAGGGGAAAAATGCCCCAAATCTTTTTCAGTTGCATTAAAACAGGGTGGGGAGGGAGAGGGGCAGCTGTGCCAACTTTGATTATTTGGTTTCCTACCTTAGATGCTCTTGACTTTAAATTGTGAATTAATTGAACTCAGGAGTAATTTTGTATCTTTGGAGCTAAATCTACATATATAGAAATATTTTTTTGTATTTACTTTAAAAAGAGCATAAGAATTATGAGTATTATGTTTTTTTCTCTTAATGCAAAATATACTTAATATCATTTTGCTACTCATAGCTTACTTTTGTTTCTTACAAAATTATCAAACTTGCATATTTTTGATAAGTAGTTTTGTATTAAATTTTCACTATGAAACTAAGTTGTAAAGGGTGCCCTTCTGTTTCCAGAATATCTTGCTATTATTTGCAATAGTTATTCTGATTTTGAGAATAGCTTTGTGAATTCTGCATCAAAATATCTTAAAGGAACTCCATCAGAGATACCAGTGTCTAGTTTTATGCTTGTGTAACTTTATGTGTTGCTGTAATGCTGAGTGGTTTTACTTCCCATGATAAGTTGATAAATGATCCCCAGATTTTTTACTTCCTTTTTTTTTTTTAACAGAAAATTTGAATAAGTGACATATAGTTCCTTGGGGCAGGGGTCGAGTGAGTTGACCTGATGGGATAGATCTGCCTCTTAAAATAAAGTACTTCTAAGAGATCATGCAGAATTGTGTATATTGCACATAAAATAGCTGTATAAATACTTTTTTTTTTTTTTTCCCCAGAAACTATGATGATTGAATGGGAAAGATATGCCCTGTAAGGGAAAGAAATCTGTGTTGTGGGTTTAATTTTTGTGCCTATATGTGATGGTATCTTTCTTCTTTGCTTGAGTTTACTTGTAAGAGGGGAGGAGGTGACAACCCTGTGATTTCTAATTTCTTTTCAGGAGACCCAAGTAATCAGTGTGTTCTCATTACTATCTTTTGAAGTTCACTTTTGGGAACTACCAGAGGTTTAGACTGAAGAGTTTAAACTTGTCTTCACAATGTTCTTCTGAGATTTGTGTTCCCAGATTTCTTGTATCCAGAGCAGAAAGCAGAGGCTTTTGTTAATGCATTAATTTGGAACTGATGAACATTTTTAAGTGATGTGGGGTCCATTAGGAACTTGCACTGTTTGTTCTCCCTTGGGGCCATTCCTCTTCTCCCCTTACCCCCAGGCACCATATATCCACTGGATTAAAAAAGACTATGAGAGGATTCAAAGATGAGTTAGATGATGGAAGTTTTGAGTTTGCATGAACTGGCAGCATGTGCGCAATAGCTTGTTTGGGTAGTAGAGGTAGATAAATAGTTTTGTGGAAGTCATGGGAGTGTTTGTGGTTTGTGTTGTCAGTTAATAAGAATTAATAAGAACATTAGTGTGTCTTTGGGTTTATGATACAGTATTGTTATGAAGCATCTGCTAATTTTCAGTGTTTCTGAAAGTCTTTTGTTGTCTGAATGCACAGAAGGTATCTTTAACAAAGCAATGGAATATTTAAAAAACAAGCATGACGATAGTCAGTTGTTTATGAAAGCTTTTGTGTGGAATGTGCAATAGCTGGCATTCTGTAGGATCGACCTGACAGTGTAGGAGGCTCACAGTCCTGCTGTCCAGTGGGTTTGTGACAGATTTAATGCACAAGACTTGTGCTTGTATGCAGCTACAGAGTACTAGAAGCAGTTTAAAAATCAGAGTAGGTAGATGGTTTGGAGAATATTGTAAAAAACCTCTAGAAGATAGAATAACTGGTAACATTTGTAGTGCTTGAGATTCTTGTGCTAGCTATCTATTGAGCAATGCCTTTTTTATCTTTTGTAAATAAGGTGCTTGAGAGATGGGTTTTGATATTGTTGCATAATTTTATTTTCTAAGAATGAAAAGTGATATTTCAAAATGTGCTATGTTGTTTTCAGTTAACAATTTGATGTTCATAAGTATAGAATGTTAATAACAGAAAATATAAATCATACCTGACTTTAAAAACGGATTACATTTGTGTCACTACCAAAAGACTGCTTTCAAGTGCAGCAGTACGATGGTTTTCTGTCAGTGATGTGAGTATTGCTATTTAGTGTTGTGTCCTCCAGAAGGCTGGCAGTTAGCCTGTGGTTTGTGTATACACACACACACGGGTACAGGCATGCATACACACAGGAGAACTAGGTAAACAAAGGTAAATGTTGTCAATAGAAACTCCAGGCTAATTACAAAGTTGATGTGGTAGAAAGAAGCACATAAAATGTTATTTAAAAATTGTATTGGACACTGTGTCCCCTTCCTGGTTGGCTTCAGGCCTCAAATTCCTTCCTCTGTTTTTGAAAAACACTTTGGTCCTTATGCCTGTACTTTTTTCCACTTCATCCACCTTTCAGGATTTCTGTTCTTAATATTTTTTTTGTTCTTATAGTCTGTCATTAAACTTGCTACTCTTGGCTTATTCCTTCTCCCCAGATCCACCATTATTTCTCTCCCAGCCCCCAAAGAAATTAAGCACCCGTGTGTTAACCATGTGTGAGTCTTCACTCCATTAAGTGTCTTGTCTTTTTAGACTACTGGTTCTTGGAGGCATAGACTGGTGTTCCCTTACAGTGCCCTGTGGGGTCCTGTCGTGAGGAGGTGTATTAGAAATAATTTATGCTTCACAAAGTATAGTATTCTGTAAAATGGAATCTGCAGAAGAAAGGACTCTCTGGTGACAGCTGTGGGAGGGAAGGAAACCTGTAGTCACAGATGAGGTCCAGGATGGGAAACAAGTGGACTGCTATGGTAAGGGCTTGGCAGTCTGGGACTAGAGGTACACCAGGGAGATGGCGGCATTGGTGTGGTAGAAATCGTGGTACTGGGAGGCCTGCTTTTGGATCCTCCATGTTTCAGTGCTTGAAGGTGGCTGGCAATATTGTTTGTTCTCTGATGGTGTTGGGATGTTAGGTTTTTTTTTCAAATCCCTTTTGGACTTATAATGGGTGTTGCTAAGGGAGGCAAGGCCTTTGGGATTCTCCATTGTGTGTGGTGTTCAGAAAATCATGTGGGCTTGGAGTATTTGTATTTCTAGCCTTTAGTGCTGAGTGTCTTCCTTTCGTTTCAGCTGATACAGAGGAGGACCTCTGAATTTACTATTTCGTTATCTCTGTGTCCTGCTAAGGATGCAGTTCAAGATGTCGGTGAAGATACTTAAGGAGGATTGTCTGAGTCATAACCAGGGATCCTCTAGGCAAAGAGGAGTTAGTACTTGGTATACAGAGAGCAGTAAAACAGATGTAGTGTATGTATGTGTGTGCAGTCTGTATAGGCATATGAAATGGCTAAATGTCAGTGAGACACAGTAGAATGTAAGTCTTGTTACTAATTTATGGAAATCTACAAGAACAAAAAACCCAATAATGAGTCCAAACCGAGTAGGAAATAAAATTTGAAATGCAGCTTTACAGCTACCTGAGAGGAGGTTGTGGCGAGGTGGATGTCAGTCTCTTTTCCCAAGTAACAAGCGATAGGACAATAGGAAACGGCCTCAAGTTGCTCAAGGGAGGGTTTAGATTGGATATTAAGAAAAATTTCTTTACCGAAAGGGTTATCAAGCATTGGAACAGGCTGCCCAGGGAAGTGGTTGAGTTGCCATCCCTGGAGGTGTTTAAAAGATGTGTAGATGTGGTGGTTAGGGACATAGTTTAGTGTTAGAGTTGGCAGTGTTAGGTTTATGGTTGGACTTGATGATCTTAAGGGTCTTTTCCAACCTAAAGGATTCTGTGATTCTATTCTTTAGGTTTTCTTATGTCAGGTTTGAACAGAAGTTTTATGGGAGTCTTAAGTGCTCCATGACATTAGGATTGAACCATAATATCAGGAGGTGAAGAACACTTGTCTGCATCTGCTGAAGTATTTTAAATTATTTACTCATAGTAATAATTTAAGTGTGAAGGTGTGTGTATGTGTGTGGAGAAGAGCTGTCTTGTTTTTGTTTTCATGGGAAGACTGTATTTGGGAATCTGTGATAAATGCTGACTGGAAAGTGAGTAGTAGTTTCTGAACCCTGTTGAGTGGAAAGAAGCATCATTAGTCTGGCAGATTGTCGGCAGCAAATGGTACATTAATTTTTGGCACAAAACTGTTGCTAGCAAAAAAACAGACTTTCCTTTCTGTTGTTAATACAAATGAGGAGGGACTGATTATCTGTTCTCAGCAGGCTGATAATGTTCAGCTGCTTTTTAATATCCATGTAAGACAGACACAATGCTTTTGACGAAAGTCCTATTCTATTTTATTTAAAAAACCCCACTTTCTAATATACTGATAATCTGCATCCATCTACCTAACTAACTTTATTTAAAGAATAAGTTTATTCTTCATATACAAACTATGTATAAACTATTGCAAAATTTCAAATGTTATTTGAAGAGAAAGAGATACCACTATTAAGATGTGTATTGAACAGAACATGGTGAGTCTTCATCCTAGGCCAGTTTTACTTCTCCAGCACTTCAGAAGTACTGTTTTACATCTACTACTAGTGGTTGTAATATAAGGAAGTAATATTTTTTTATTAAAAAAGTTTATTTACACTTGAATTAAATGATTTCTGGCTATGTTGAAAGTTGTAGTAAGCTCAACGTAGTGATCTAACTTTATTTTTTACCTGAGTAATAATAAAGGCATTTTTCTTTACTGAATTGTTGCTGTAAGTGTTAGGGTGCCATTTTTTAATACTCAGTGTGATTCTGCCTAAGTTCTTAGAGTTCAGCTAACACAAGTACTTAAGAATTGTTTATTTTTGTGCGGCAGTCTGTTTTGATAACTGTAGTAATTTCTACTTCCTTTGGGGGCTGTAAATAAATCTGGCATACGAAGAGCTACAGTGATGAAGAACAGCAGAAAAAGTACTGCATAAAAAGGAGAGGTTATTTAGTAGAAATTGAATTCTTCACTAAAAACAAGATTTGCAAGAATGTGAAGATGTAACTTAAAAAGTTAGAAGTAATGTTAAGACCACAATCAAGCCTTTTCCTCATCATTTCTCATCTGAATTTGTAGTAGTTTCATCAAGATTTGCAGCAGCTCTGTATCTTTGGAAATCGAATGCGTATATTGGGTGCTTTCATAATTTCTGTCACTGCAAATGCGCTGGATTACAACTTGCTTTATATTCGGTTTGCACAAAATGACAAGTCCTTATCTATTTCCACTTGTTAAATAATGAACTTCTCTGTATTTTTTCCTTGATTCCATTTTGTTTAACTTGAAAGCTTCAACATTAATTTACTTGGGTGAGAAATATGTGGGTAAAGCACTGGCTGGGGATTTGTCATAGATTCTGTTTCCAAGTGTGTCACACGGCTGCTGTTTGAGCTCACAGAAGTTTGGTTATCACGGTATGTTTTCATCTGTGTGTTGGCGATGAGGCAGTTGCTTTTTCTTTCTTTAGTGTCTCTGCTTGGTAAACTTTTCTTGTATTTGTCTTTGAACTTATGTCAGCTGTCGTGGACCTTAAAGTATGTGAGATGCTACTTTAGGGTAAATGCAGATGCTTCATTGAAAAATACTTGTAGCAGCTATGGTAGTTGAAATGAATAGCAAATAGGTTTTATGTGCTTTGTATTAGGATGGAGAAAATGCAAATGTATTTTTAAGTGGCTCCATTTAAAAAAATCCATTTCAGTGGCCACTTACAAACATCCTAGCTGATGACAGCCTCACTTTGCCTAGTATCTGTGAAAATTCCTTTGTTGAAAGAAAATCTCCTTTATTGTATTTAAAAAAAAAAAAGGGGAGAAATTATTCATAAAAGGTAGGTGTAAGCGGACTGTAGTACAGCAGCTAAAGTATTTTTAAAGCATCATTTTAAAAGATTAAAAATTTAGAATCTTTAGTGTATTGTTGTCATGGGAATAGAAATTTGAATGATTAACCCGCTTCTATTTATAGCTGTTTTCTCCAAGTTAATATTCCTGTTCCAGTTAACTTCTAGGTAAATTTTATGAGAAGGCAGAGCAATTCTTGCTGTAGTCTGTTACTGCAGCTAATCATTTTAGTGTACTTGGGTTACTTCCTTTTTGATGTGAATTTTGCAAATCATGTCGCTGTATTCTTATATTTATATTTGTACTTTGATAACTTGTCCACTTTTATTGCATGCAACTACAGGATTTAAAGAGGTGTTCAGCATTTGATGTCTCCTTTTGTCTTCCCATCACTACTTGCCAATTTTTAAAATACTGGTATATCACTGCTTGAGACTGATCTTCTGGGGTTATTGGCTCATGAGAATGAGAGATGCAGGCTGCATGTGCTATACTGATAAAACTCGAAAGAGCCAGACCTAATATATACCAATTATTATGAAAATTTTCCACCCTCTTGATGCCAGAAGTTGCTGCTTCATTGTTAATTTAATTGGGGCTTGTTGGCCAGGAAAGTAGCATACTACTTTTACTGTGTTTTTTAGCTCTGTATGTGGAGTAATAAATGGTTTCTACCTATGTAATGGTGGTTTTCCTTGAAATCAGGCAGTGTGGGTTGGTTAGACCCCTTATGTCGGAAGGAGTCTTCAGAAATTGCAGCATTCCTGAAACTTTCAGCTCCAGCTTCTACATTTTAGTGATTAACAGCCCCACTTAACCTGAAAAAAGATCTCTTGGGGCGTAGTGGCAAATGAAGTGGTGTAAGTGTTGTTTAATTTTCTGTTGTTCTGTGAGGTACTTTTTTTTCCTGTGATTTACTTGTGAGAAGTAAAATAGGATTATAGAGGGGCTTTGTTTACTTTCTGACTTATCATGGGGGAGAATTTGAAAAAAGTTAAGGCAAATATTTTTCGAGTCTTTCCTCAAGACTTGCACCCCTTGGTAAATCACTCTTTTGCTGTCAAGTGTGGTTGTGAAAAATTTCTGTCATGGTCAAACCGCTGTTGTTTGTGTGAAAAATGAAAAGCCTTTGCTTTTGAAGAGTCACTTTTTTGATTTCTGATTTTTCAGCGTATTTCAAGAATGGCTTTCTTAACTACAAATGCTGCTGCTCTGGTGCTCTTCTACGTGGCCAGGTTTATGTGCTGTGTATAGTACTACTACTGTTGTTTGGAGGTGAGGCAACATGGTCTGAAACAGAAAGTTCTTCTGATGTAGTGAAGTGGTTGTCAAAAGAAAGCCTCTCTGGTGGTTTACTCTGGAAGAAGGAGCTCATTCTCATTTATCAGAGCAAGAGAGAGCTTTTAGGTGCATATTGCCAGAAACTGATTGAAATAGTGGTCTCGTAATTCAGTGTTAGTGGGAGGATAAATACATTCTTCAGAATGCATCTGCTGCCTCCTCTCCTCAGTCTGTCCATGCCTTGCCTGTGAAAATGTCAGAGAAGGTATCATTTTCAGTCCAGCCTTTGTCAGGTTCCTCTTTAGTCTTGCGGTTTCAGATGCTACACAAAGTTAAGAGACTTGTATTTTATTCTTTCCGTCTTGATGGTTCATCTCGTGGTTCATCTCAGTGTCAGGAATTGCTTTGCAGTTTGATCATGTTGAATATAGAATTATTCTTAATCTGATTACAGTGGTTTTATTCACCATAGCATCTACGATACTAAGGGTAAGAAGTCGTTCACCTGTGTTAGAGATGTGCCACACAGATTGCTCACTTCATGGAGGAAGCTTATTCCCCAAGAACTTCTATGCTCTGCCAGTGCTGCTATCACACGGGGTCATAGCTGTTGCTACTCTTCGTGCGAAGTTGGCTGGGGGGAATGCACGTGGCAGTGCACTGAAAAGGGTACCTAGAGCAAGTTACAGCTCTAGTACTACTATAGCTCTGTTCCTTCTCAGAATATAGAAATCAGTTTCTCACTGCTGGGTTCCCTGACACCACAAAAAACTTTTACTTCTGTCAGAAATGAGCCTGTAGAAAAGACAGTTCTTTAATCTACTGAAACCTTTTCATTAATGAAGCTGAAAAATGCCATGTAGTCTAATTATTTAGAAATTACACTTGATATTTTTACATTTTTTTTTCTGAAAAAAAACCCCAAAACCCCACCCAAACAAACCTCAAAATACCCTTCCAAAACCCAACCAAACTTCCATGAGCAGAGCCTGGTAGTTGCATACCTGTTGAGTTATTCTTCCTGTTTTTGATATGTAGTAACTTTCATAAAGAAACTTGATGAAGGGGAATTTTGTTTTTAAAAAAAATAACTGAAAATTGTTGGTGATGCTAGGAATTATTTATCAGCTCTAAGATGACAGAATCTTTGATAGCCATGCACTTTTTCTTGTTGAATGATGGATGTACCAGATGATCGAGAAGGTTATAGAACTTTCATGTAAAGAAGCGTTAAGGGAGACAGTCTACCAATATATATTGCGTTGCAGCTTTTATTATATTGAAGAAAAAAATAATTAACAAAAGGGATAAAATAATCTTGCTATAAATATAGATATTAATGCAAAGGATTATAGTAGAACCTGGGAATGTGATTGTTTAATTTTACATTAGAAAATTTGGTCTCACAATCACTTCCAGATACATTTTATATTGTAAATTGTGCACTGATTGCTATTGTACTGCCAATCTTAAATTCTTACATAAGGGCTAGAAAGAACAGGGATATCGTAAAGCTTCTGTCATTTCAATGTTTCAGAGGAAGTGTAAGCATTAAACCGAAAGCCCAAGCCTTTTATTCAGGCTTGCTATTAGTTTTGTGTTCAGTGTTTCCCCACCCCTCTAAACGTGTATCAGGTTCGCTGTTGAGTGGCTAAGACAAGCAGGAGGGTGGCTGTCCTTGCTTTCTTCAAACTCTGCTCGTCTTGCTGCCACATTCCCCTAGTGATACTCTCTGTTTTGTAACACAGTTGAGCTTCTCAGAGGGTTTTGATATACACACAGAGAACCTGAATTTGTGCATTCTGATGTATAACATGCAACTCCTTTGATAACACCCTGAGTTTTCGGCACCGGAGTATGAGGCAATAGGAGTCTCACTACCTGAAAGAGTGGGGAGCAAGAGCGGATTAAAATGCACAGTGTTTCATTCCCTACAAGAGCTTGATAGATTTGCTTTTGAGTGTTGGATATAGCTGAAGGTAAACTGCATTTGTTAGATGCTTGAATTTTTCCTTCTTCATCATAAGGAATATTCTTAGTGATCACTTTTAGTTTCAGATAATATTTACTATATTATGTTAGTGATGAAATACTGTTGATATTTATCATGTGGTAATATTTGGAATCAAACGCCAAGTTGGACCACAGCACCATGTCTTCGAAGTACACTTAGCTAGACACTACTGTGTGTGTTCATAATCTCTTGCAATCCATGCTTCGGAGTTTGTTTTAATCTTAAAGAACAAAGCCTTTAAACTGGTATCTGGAACAGAGTGGGAAGTAGCTTCACAAATGGCTCATAACAATTAATTCCTGAAAAATTAATTGTTTAGTCTTGGTATTTAACTCTACTAAATGTGTTCTCATTTATATAAAATTAAATATGCACACAACAAAAAGCAGAACTGGGGAACTAAATAGAAGTAAATTTGCATAGTTTCACCATATTAGGCATTTAACAGAATGTAAATGGGAAGTGAAACATCAGCATGTGAAAGTAGACTACACAGAAGAGATCACAAGAAACAGAAATCACAAGTAGTCCTATTAATAATGTTTCAAGTAACTAAATAATTGTGATATGATCTTTGCAGAGCCAAGATGAAGACTCACTGTTTTGTTTCTCTTTTTAACATGCAAGTAAATATTTATTCATTTAGTAACTTTTGGGTGGAACCAGTGGGAGTTTTTGCAGTGTTTTTACATCTATGACACACTAGTGAGTAGAGAATGCATCAACAATAAGGGCCATATTCAGATATCCTGAATTCTGAGGAAAAACCTAGTCAGTGAGAGCTATGCACCTTAAGTCTTCCGGAGTTTAAGCCAATCAGAGGGAAATCACAGAGGACTTCATAAACTTTAGAATGGCTGAAAATGACCTTGAGTTCATTAAATGGATATAAGATTTCTTTATCAAAAAATGATGGTATGAAGGTAATTTTGTTCCTTAACAAGTCCTTGTGTTCTATGTTATGCCCAATAATTAACTTGGCTTCAAAAGTAGGTTTTAAAACAAAAGTATGGGGCGTAATTGTGATGTGATACAGGACCAAAAGAACCAATGCTTCAGTGACATCTCACAGGTATAGGAGTTGCTGTGCTGCTGGCAGTTAATGGTCCCCCTCCCTGAGACTTGTGCTTTCAAATACTGCTTTAGAGGTAATGAAAACCCACGCTGAACCAAGTTTTTTATTATTGCTTGCAATCTATTTTAGTATTCAGAAAGATGAATTTTAGTAGTATGACCACTGAGGGTGCGCAGTGATTGCAGACCAGTTGATTGGCAGTTCATTAACTCTTGCAAACATCTGTCCATGTTGCAAGGGAGGTGGATTTGTTTGCACCTGCCTAAATTACTGCTCAGTGGTGAACTTAGCTCAGCCTCAAGCCTTCGAGCTTCACACTGTGTGTGTGCACATGTACACGCGCATATACGTATGGATTTCTTGGAAGAGGAGCACTGCTGTGTGACCATGGCTTCTAATTGTTCACTTCTGTAAGCCAGGTTTAGTGAACCAGATTTAGAAAAGCTGCAGCACTGGCCTGGAGGTGCAAGTGTTCTGTGGGCTCTGGGAGGAGGTGGGGGAACTTGCATCTTCACATGGATGAGTCTGTTCAATCTAAACTATTCATTTCTTTGTCACCAGCTTTGGACCTACTGAACCAGTTGTGTAATCACTTGTGCCCTAAACTGGATTGGAACTGGAAATGAGCTGGAAAGTGTTACTCATTTGACTCCATGTTTATGAATCAATATATAAAGCAAATCTAAGCACTTGTTTGTGAGTCATCTGAAATCATAAAAACACTGCTGTTTTTATAAAATGGTCATGTGCAGTCGAGAACTTTGTGCTTTTTTGAACTATAGAGTACCCTCAGATCTAGTACATTCTCCAGCCCAGAATCTCTCGTAGGACGTTTTGGTGTTCTGCAGTTGTCATTACAAGTTATGAGCACTGGCAGCCAGCCTTCTCAAGTACTGAGCGCATTTGCAGTGTCTCCCACTTAGAGACTTTGCTAATCTTGATTTCAGCACACTGCTCTCAAATCAGAGAAGGGCTGATAGCCTAACAGAATGAGAGAGGAAAAATGTGCCATCTACTAGAGTCTTTTTTTGTTAAGCTCCATTAACAGTGATGTGTTCCTCTTCTGCTTTGCCCAGAGGCATTTATTTTGAAGGTGGCAAAGCAGAAGAAAACATTCTGGGAAAATAACAATAAATTATTTTTCTTTAGGTTTTTGTTTGCTGATCCTAAATTGTGCAGGTGATGCCTTGCCATCTGGAAGTATCCATTCTTTGCTCTTTTTGTTGAAGGTCCTTCATTTTCCAGTGCCGGTAAGAACCCTAAGTCTTTTGCTCTTTTGTGGACAAAAGGTTGTCATTTGCCTTACAACTTAAATCATATTGAGTTCTAAACTACAGTGATTACTGGGCTACTTAACCCTGAGCACCATCAGGATATATCACTGTGAAAGAGGGATTTCCCCCCTCCCCGAAATTAAATTCAAATGTCAATAACTGACACCCTCTTAAAATGAGCATTTTCAAAATAAAGAGTTGATAAACACTTGCAAGATCTTTTTAATACTGTCTTACAGTTCTAAACTGAAAGGAATTCAACAGCATGTGTAACCAAGTAAAAAAAAAAAAAAAGTGATTTATTGTAGAGCATATTAGTACGTGCTTGTGTGAGTGTAAATTTCTTTTGAACAAGGCAGTTGGATACTGAAGGGGATTTCACAGGGGTGAGCCATAGCTCAGTGAGGCTGGCTCTCTGGGTAGAGTGAACACGGCTTTGTTAGAGGGTGATTCATAGCAGCTGAGTACAGAGCTCCTGCTCTGAATCACCCACTGGATAAACGTAATTACGATATCGAGTTCTTCTTAATGAAGATGTGTGACTGAACTTAACTTCAAATCACGTTTCTAACTGTTATCTGTTTAACTTAAAGAATAACACTGACCCACATTTTCTAGTTATTCATGAAAATGCTTTGTAGTCTTTGTTTTGTCTGCCCTAAGGAAAAAGAAAGGCTGTAAACTAACTTGTAGTTCTGACATAAATCTCTTTTTTAGAACTCATTTGTGTTAGAGCTTGGTATTCTGCAGTTTCTTCTTTGCTTGTTTTTCTTTTTTTTCCTGTGGGTGTTTTTGTGTGATGAGAGCTTGTAGCTATATGCCTGTTTTGTTTTGATTAAAAAGATTTTGTGAGAGATAGGTGGGTTTCACAGAGCAATTGTGTTCTGCATTTTAAAGTGACACCTTTCAGAAAAGGTTGAGGCTTTTTATTTGTGAAGAGTATTATTGTTTTTTGACCAACCACCAACACCTGTGAAAGCAGAACACAAGAACACTGCTGTGTGTCTAACAGTATGCTGTCCATTATCAATAAAATATTTTGTCTCTTGATATTTGTGCAGAAATAAGTGCCACCTTTAAAAGGTCAAAACTGGTCTCTGCTGTTGAAGAAACTATGGGCACTGCATAATTAAGATGATGCTTATGTACAGTTCTACCATTTGGATCAGTCTGCACACAACACTATGCAATATATAGGAAACAATTCTTTCAGATTCAGGCTTTAACTTGCATTTTCAAGATGTGCAGTATGTGGAAGTCAGAAGTCGTTGTGATTTACCCAAATGTGCACTGCTGCAAGGTCTTCTTTTTCTCACTGTTTTAATTCCTGCACTTGGGTTCTAATGGCTTAATTACTGATAGTGAAAGTTCTTGAAGAATTTTGTGCCTATTATTGTTGAAATTTAGGACTGAGAAAGGAGGGAAAATAATGTGTTTTTTTATTTCTTAAGATTTTTTTTGTTTGAAGGTATTTGGTGTATTTACTGATGGTTAATCCTCCTCTTGTCTCAGATTCGGTGAAATGGTGAGTTTTTTCATTGCCGAGAGGATGCTACAGCAGCTAATTGAGCTTGACATTCACTTGTCCAATCTTCAGTGCTATTGAGAGCATGAAATGCATGAGACAGCTTTGAGATAGCTAAAGATGTGAACCAAAAGCTATAAAATACCCTAGCTATACGTTTCTCTATGTATTGCTGTCAAAAACATCTGCTAGTGCTCACAGCGCTGGTCCTGTTGCCTTCCTTGGTGCATTCTTCCAGAGTAGGAGATTTATTTGCAGAGAGGAAGATACTCAAGAAACTGCTGTATCATGTCATTCAACCCACTCAGAGTTCCTTATCCTGAAGCAAACCCGGAGTATCCTCTCTAACAAACGATTTCTTTGTGTGCTCTGGCAGAATTTGCAAAGGAGCCTGTCTCATGGGTCTAGAAATTGTTATAGAGTAGAAGACCATAGGACCGCAATTAGTCCAGTAATTTCTGTGTGGCATCTTACATTGCTTATGAATGAGTTTTTCTTTTTTCTTTTTTTTTTTTTCTTTGCGAGTAGCCTACTTCCCTGCCTTATAATTGTTTCTGTTCTATATTAGATGCCACACAGGAGTTCTAGGCAAAAGTTTCTTGTATGTTTTCTCCCTTTCTGGTACAGTTTTCTTGGCTGTACATTCGTAAGTGTTTCTGTGGGCATAAAGAAGTACAGAGGGTAGCTATAGAACTATAGGAAGCTTTACTGTATTGTCACAGGCATTTTGATTGCTGCCACACAATTTTATGATTCCTGAATTATTTAATAAGATTGTTAATGTTTTTTTTTCTAAAACAGTTATGATTTGCATAAAAACAGTATCTATGTAACAGAGGTGTAATGAAAAGATTCACAAAAATAATTATTTTGCAAAATAAAACTTCTCGTTCAGCAGTTGCAAGCTGAAATGGAATACGATTTCTGTCGGGTCCCTGGTGGTACTTTGTGTAGAAGTGGTGCGGACCCAAGGGCGAGTGCCCAGGGTGGTTTTGTGTTGTGTTTTTGGCTGAGCGCATGGTCAACAGAGACCCACGAAGGAGGCTCTGCTGGTGACGTCCAGGTGACAGTTATATTTATCCCCTGTTCCCCAGAGAGATGCAGTGGGAAAAGGTGTGCACTCATCAGAGGGTCCAGTTTGTGTTCACTGCCTGAGGCAGTTGCTTCAAGTCTTTCTGATCTTTACTCTGTTCCCAGAGATTATGCTTCCATGTTTCTGATGTAGTTGGAGTTCTCACCAGCTGTTTAGGGTAGTTAAAAGGCCAGCAGAGCTTGTACCTTGGTCTGTTAGGTAATATAGTCACCAGCCTTTGAAAAATTTTCCACTCGTGCTTTGAAGGTAGAAAGTGTACTGGCATATGAGAAGTTGACCATGATGTGATCTGCAGTTACGCTGATAACCATCTCTTGTAACCTCTGGTCTGAAAAACGAGAAATGTTGGTTAGCTAGAAGAGTAAAGCTTGCACACTGTCGTCCTGTAATGAAGGATTTGTTTATATTGCTTGAATATAGCAGTGGGTAGTTTGTCTGTATGCATCAGAAGTGTTTTGAGGTCGGGAGGACTAGCCGTTCCCCTGGCTATGCTCAGTGTACAGTTGGTTGCAGAGGCGCAACAGGAAGCTGATTGTCAATGTCATGTCTGAATTGCAGGGGAGATGCAAACTACTGTGAGAATAGAGGGGAAAAAGGACAGAGAGCTGTAGGGAAGCGAGCAGAAATCTAGCAAGCAAGAGACTGCGGAGAACACAGGAACTGATAAACTGTGACAGGAGCTATTCACAATGTACTGACTTGTTAAATGTGTACAATTTATGGACCTTAGATATTTTCTGGGTTTTATGCATGTGCCTAACCCTCAGATTGGATGCCAGTGCGTTGACGACTGTGCTAATACATGTTTCTTGTATTTCTTACCAAATTCTGAATAAGGCATGAGGAGCATTAGCTCTCTTTGCCTAGCCAGTGTCTTAGAGATGAATACAGTGCAGGAGGTTGACTCTGTCTAAGATGGGAATGATTTGAAGCATGATAGGAGCCAAGCAGCTGTCTCCTGTGCCAGGTCACAGTTTGCACTATGTGGTGTGAAGAGAAAGGAAACAACGAGAGAAGGCAGCTTGGAGCAGAAATTGCAGCACTAATATGACCGCCTGCTTTCTCGTCTGGTACTTGAGTTATTTCACAAATTGCATTTTATTTTTTTTTAATGCTAGCCGTGTTTGGTTTTCTTTTTTTCAAATGCACTCTTAGTCAAGAAATCTGACATCACATCAGTGTTTACATTGTTCCCATTTATGAGCTTAATAAAATGGGTAGATAGTATGGTATAGGGAAGGAATAAGGTCCCATTTTTTCCCAGTGTTTCAGTGCTGATATTGGAAAACAAGCATTGTGTATTTTGCCTGTGATTCCTACATGGCGTTTGGGAGGCTTCTCTTTGGTTTGCCAGCCTCTATGGAAGCGGTTGTTGTTGTTGTTAGGGTAACGTTAGGTATGTCATATATACCACCAGTGGCATATACGCAATTTCAAAACACCATTCTTTGCTATATCAGTGCTGGTAGGTTTTCCATTAATTTAGAATGGCGTGTTAGGCTCCCACCCATCTGATTTGGCATCACATGACTAGTTAATTAGTCAGAGACCTCTAGAAGGTTGGGATGTCCAGTTTTTAGTTAAAGTAATGTCCTGCTTCTGCTCTGGGGTGTGGTACTTCAGATGTACGCTGTGTCCCCTCTTTGAGGGGCCACAGATGATGAAAGATTGCTTCCTCAGGTGGAAGTTCTGGAAGTGATGACTGTTTATCTTGTATCTATACAATGATATGTTTCACACCCCCTCCTAAGCTCCTGCCTTCTGGCCACTTAGCTTTTGATGCTGATTTTTCCGACTCCTAGACACAAGTATTGACATGGCTGTAAAATGTTAATGCCAGATTGGTACTTTATCAGCATTGGTTGTAAGAGATTCACACTGTTCCTTTGCCTTTGCAATTTCTAAATCGTGTAAGCTGCCTTCGATTTTTTCTCTAGTCATTCCTTTTTGGCTGTTGCATGCTGTAGGCTCCTAGGCTTTTAATCATGAGAAGCTTCTGGACCAGTTCGTACTTTTATACACCACAAGGTTGTTTTCAAAAAGGTTGTGCATGGAGCAGTAACTTAATTTTTTCAGACTTGAGCAGATGGGGCAGCAGCTATTTTTTCCCTCAAAGCCCCGAATAAATCATAAGTTGCTTCACAGTGCTCTATGTGCTGATCCCTAGAGAGGTTTCTGCTCTGTGTGGGACAGAGGGAATGACAGCCCTTCCTTCCTCATCATTGTACTGCATTGAGGTTCCCACAAGCACCGTGTGGATCTACTTAGTGTGGTTTAGAGAAAAGAATTGTTTATGGGAGGAGGAGCGTAGTTACATGCCTTGTGTTTTGTGGCTTGGCCTACAAACCTGTAGATACATGATCAGTGCAAACTTGAGAGCACTGCTTTGTTCTCAGGGGGTTTTAAAATATTTTTTTGTTAATTTCACTTTACTGAGGAGCCTGGTATACAAGGTAGAGCTAAATGGAGATGATGTCTTGGCTCTGTGGAGACATTTTGTCCTGTACAATCTGCATGAACGTTGGTAGGAGGAACCTACTGAACCTTTCTCCTGCTGTTTCACAAGTTGAGTTATGAAATAGGAAGATGGGATCAGCTTGTATGGCCAACTCAAATTCTCCACAATAGAAACTACAGATGACATTACACTCTTTTTTTGAAAAAAAAAAAAAAAAAACAAACCAAAACCAGCTTACAGCCAACTATAAAAAGAGAGTGTGGTTAGAGAGTGAAGGCAACTCTATTTCCCTTTTTTTTGGTCTCTCATTGCAATGGACGTCTGTTGATCTGATCCAAATTGAGTGTAGCAAAACTTAAAAATAATTGTAGCAGCTAAAAAAAATGTTTTTGACTACGTAATTCATGATTATAGATGCCTATATTGTTAGAATAAATGGTATCTCCTACATATTTTTTCCTTTCTCTTTTTCTTTCTGGTAACCTAGTGTTTGAGGATTTGACATTCATTTAATTGTTAGACTGTGTAGTTGTGTAATGTGAATATGGTGCTGTAGTATTCAAAGAGAATGAAAATGTGTGGTTAGATATTCCTGCACAAAAAGTTTATGGAGCTATTAAGCAAACTATAAATTGCTGATTTTCTCATTTGGTTAATTATATTGTGTTTTGCTTTTTTAGGTCACATTTAGGTCATCTTGTGGAACCTTTCGAGAAAACAAGGGTAATAGTAAGAAAACAATGTTTAATAAAAGCATCTTCAGTACACAGTCAGACTGAAACCAGGAACAGGTTCTCTGGAGTAAGTACTACAGTTGTTTTTTTTGTTTGTTTTTCTTGTAAAGTCAGTAGCATGGTTATGAGGCTATTATTGTACTTAGCTTTGTTATAGTTGCATTAAAAAAAACAAAAATCAGTGACTCCATACTCAAGTCAGTTGATCAGCTGGTAATGGACACTTTTGGACTCTTATTGAAGCATCTCCCATCTTGGAAGCAGTTGTATCTTAGGAAATTTAGGTGGGCTTCAGATTTTTCTCTTGGCTCCTCTGTATTCTGAGTATAGTTTTGAGCAGGAAGTGGCCTAGTATAGATGTAATTACATGTAACTCCTGATTTGCTGGCAAATGTTAAAGCCCTGTCTGTATCTTCCAGGAAATTTTAAAATATAATTGTATTTTTGGCTGTAACTTTCCACTCCTGGCATTTTCTGTGCGACTTTAATATTTTTGTTGTCAGTATTTTAATATTTGTCTTGTATTGCAGTTTCATCATCCATCAGACTAGCATAAGTCTTCAATTTATAGCTCTCAGTTATGTCTTGTCTTCACTCTTTCTAGTTAACTTCTAACTTTTGTGAATTCTAGGCTAAGACTTGCTTCTCATGATATAAGAAGCTTAGCTACCTAACTCAGGGTCTGTGGATTGCACCTTTTGTTACCTAAATATTTATATACTGATACAATGTAATTCTTAATTACTGTGTGCTTCCTTTGCTTGAGATGGGAAATGTAATCATTTTTCTGTCACCTCGTTTGCATCAGATTGTAAGATGTTAAGCATATTCTTCTAGAGGTTAGAAACTGGGAAAAATCTGCATTACTTTCTGTCTGATGCAGATTTTACTCATGCTGTGTGATATGTGAATGTAATTCTGCAGGAGTCATTGTAAATACACTTGAATGCATGGTTAGGAATGAAAAATATCTGGCCATTAGAACTGAAAGGGGGTGGAAAATGGTTTTAGTTTACAACAAGTATATTTTGGCATATTGCTTTATTGTCAAGAGGAAATGACTATTCTTAGCTTCTTCTTTCAAAAGGGATGTGTACATGGTGTCATAATATGGGTAGAAAAATGTCTGTGAAACCTAGTCAGGCAAGCTAAACTTCTCCTAGTTGGTATTTTTTCAAAGTATTTTTAACTGGAAGAGTAACACATTTGGATTGACAACTTTTTTTTTTAAAGGCAGGAAATAAATTATTACAAAATTTCAATTAAACACTGATTTAAAGAGGTTGATGTGTGTGTTAGTGTGTAGCAAATGCTACAATTTTAAGTGAGTACATGTAAATTTGTATCAGTTCCTGATCTCCTCCATATGTCAAGTGGGTGGTAAACATACATACTTGTGAAAGGTTCTTGTAGCACCTGATGCTTGAATTCTGACCTCTGAAGTTTTCAGAAACTGTGTTGTGTGAAGTTGTTTGTCTTTTGCTGACTTACTAGACAACGCAGTAGAAATGCAGCCATCTGTCACAACGTGGAAATAAAACAATACCGATTTGCTGCTTACATGCTTATTTTGACAAGTTAATTCTTGACTCTGGTAATCAAGTTACTGAAACAGATGGGCAATAAAGTTGAAACTGAGCTCTCCAAACAAATGAAATGAAAAATGTCCACTGGAGACAGCTTTAGTCGTTTTAAATCACACACAGGCTGACGGTAGGCACAGGACTCGCTCATGTGTTCAGTAGCCAGTCAACTTGTGTCTTCTGCCACCTGCCTCCCCCCCCTTTTTTTAAGGGACTTAGAGAATTCAGGTGTTATAACCTAAAATTGATTCTAATTTGTCCTTTTTGAGGAAATATGTTTGACCCTTTATTCTTGTTTGTTTTGATATGGACATTTATGTATGCTTGTACAGATTTAAGTCATCACACAGTCTTTTGCAATCGGAATCCTTCATTGAAGTATTAAAAACATTAAAATAAAGTGTGAGTAGCGTCTGTATTCACAGATAAAAACGCAGGTGGGGTTCTCACGAAGCCCTGAAGGCCGCTGCAGAAGCTGGCGGCAGGGGAGCAGCACCCCGCAGAGCCCGGCCCGGCCCGGCCTCCCGCCACGGGTCCCTGACGGAGCCTCCGAGGGCGGCTCCTGGCGGCGCGCCCTGGCGGCGGCGGGTGCTCGCGGCACCGCTCGCCGGCTGGGGGCCCTCGGAGCCGGGAACCGGCACCGCTCGCCCGCTGCGGGCCCTCTGAACAAGAGGGGTGCTCCCAGACTGGAGTGTCCGGCGGAGGGCAGCGGCTGAGGTGGCTGGGGGCCGCAGCTGTGACGTGCGGGGACGATGTGCATGGCCTTTGTTCGGAGAAGTCAAGGAGAGAAAGGTCTTACTAGAGTTTTTCACTGCCTGAAGGAGGATTATAGAGGAGATGTGGCCGGATGTCTCAGGTGGAGGGAAAGACAGAATGCAAGTGGCAGAATGCACAAGTTGCAACAAAAGAAATTCCCATTGAACATAAGGAAAAAAATTTAACTGTGAGGGTGGCTAAGCACTGGAGCGGGTTGCTCATGGAGACTGTGGAGCCTCCATCCTTGGGGACTTTCAAAATTGACTGTGCAAACTCCTAAGCGACATGCTTTAACTTCAGTGTTGAAACTAATCTTGGGACCAGATGACTCCCAGAGGTCCCTTCTAACCTAAATTAGTCTGTGATTCTCAGATAATCTGATTGTTTTTGTCCCTATGATGATGGCCAGGACTACTTTTGGCTTTATTACCATTAACTTCATGACAAAGGTATTGATGGTGTGTGATTTTTAAGATTATTCTTTTCTACCAATGACATTATATTTCAGGTGTCTTGTAAATAAGTGTCATGAAAAGATGCATAAAATACATCGAAGTATTTCATTAGACTTTTAATTGTTGCGTTTCTTTCAATGCTTGTTCAGCATTGAATGTCCTGTTTCATAGAACAAACAGCTGTGAACAGCCACCTCTAAATCTGTGCAGTGGGTGACATTGAAGCTGGTGTTGGAAAGAAAACTACTGCAAAAATGCAAACCAGATCGCCCTATGTAAGAAGACTGACCCAATCAAGCTTGATTGATGAAGCTTGTAAATTATTTTTTTTCCCTTAAAGGCATCTTTCAAACTTTTAGTGTCATTGACATCTCTGTATATGAGACTTAAGCACAGTCTGCGTGTGTGATAGCTCCGTGTTTTGGCCTGTGTGCCCTCCTTTTAGAAGAAAATTTCATTCCTAATTAATTTTACACTGTTTTTAATTATTTCACTTTTTACCTCTCTTTCTAGATGCATACAATCTGTCTGCTGGAGATTAACCCTCTTTCCTAGAGGCTTTGATTGAAATATCAGAAATAATTGAAAAGTGAATATTTTAGTCCCTGTGTGAAGAGGTATCTATATATAGGAAAACCTCAATTTCTGGTCTTAACTTTTTTTGTACTAGAAAGTCATCTAGCTCATAATTTAGACATGTAACTTTTTAATAGCTGAAGGAGATAGTTGGCTGCTGGTGAAATTTGATGGTCTAGGTCCATTTGTGCAATTCAAAAGGAGAGGAAATATTAACCATTTATATATATCCTGTGTTGACATGGTGGTGTCAGGGCAATGGCTGGACTCGATGTTGCTAGAGGTCTCTTTCAACCTGATTGATTCTGTGATATTTAAATGTCTTGTGAGTGGAATGTTTACTCCTCCTTTCCTCTGTGATTAGTGTAGAACAAATTACTCTGAGTGGTAGAATAGGCAAGAAAATACCAGAGAGCAGAGAACTATACAGATTTAATATTTTCTGGTTTTTTTTTTTTTTTTTTTTTGTAAACTAGTGAAGTTCTTGTACAATTCTGGTACAGCAGTGGGGCATGGGGACCCTACAGTTTACTCAGTACAGTAAATCAATAAGCACAACTCCAGATTATTAATGCACCTTTTCAGATTCATGACACATGTTACATAGTCTTTTGAATAATAACTTGGGCTGTTATAAAGCCAGACCTTTAGGGCTGTAGTTTTATGTATCATTTTTGAAAATGAGCTTAAGAACTGTAAAGTGGCAAGCCGGCCCTGGGCTGGAAGAAACTGTCACTCTTCCTCCACCATCTCATCTTGCTTCTGTTTACATCTTCACTTTGCTGGCACAAGCAGTTATGCAGCTTTGTAGGAAACTGACTCACCTGTGTTAAAATGACATCTTTATTCTGTGTTAAGGTAGTTCTGGGTTAAGGTACAGGTCTTTCTCCTCCTTTCCCCTTCAGTCTGACTCCCCAGTCCTCTTTCTTCCCTTGTGCCAGCTCCATTCACCTTTTTTGTTAAGCTTGATTTTTTTGTTGTTGTTTAAAATATCTACGTGAGCATCCCATCATTTAAATGTTTAGTAGAATATTTTTCTAATATTAGAACTCAACATATCCTAACGTTTCATGGTAACCTTCCCCTAGTACATAAAATATCTACAGTAATCTGGATTACCAAAAGTGAATTATCTAGGTTGTGAACTAACCAGGTCTAATCTTCTCCCAGATCTTTAGTCTCACTTTACTATCCTGGAGCATGCTATACAGAATGCATTGGTCTTCATGTTGGGTCCCACTCTGCCTGCTGCTATTTAAAACTTACCAAAATATCTGAGAGAGCTGTTTACAAATTTTCCTAAAGGTGAATGTACCAGCTATGTTCTCACAGCCCAGTTGACATAGAATACTGGATTATTTGGCTAGGCTTCTTGCTTCCTTTGAGTTTCTCTTTCTTGTCTCCCTGACTCTGTTGGTCAAGGTGTCAGATTAACTGTTAGTTGTATGACAGTGCTTTTCTAATCTGCTGTTTTCTTCCATTTCTTTACGTTCCCCCCCCCCATCTTGACCATAGCAGAACTGGATTCCAGTGAGGCTGAAAGGGGATGTTTCTTATAGTGGTCTCAGCTTCAGTGTGATCCAGTGATGAAATGCTTCTAAAGACAATTGCAGACAGTAGCATTTAAATGTGAATGGAGTTTTTCTTGCTCCCTGAAACTCACTTTAACTGAACATACAAAAAGATGGCCTGAAACTCCTTATTTTTATATATATTTTTTAAATGTTTCTATATAGTGATTTCAAGATAGAGCAAAGGATAGTCATGAATTAGCTGTGAGAAGCTCTTACGTTACTTTTGTATTTTGTGTTCATTACGAATGATTGTGAATTGTCTGCGGTCTATCAGAAGGCTGGGACTTAAGTTTTATTCATTTGTTGGTTCATCATGAATAATCTTTGGAGGGAGCAGGAACTGTATTTAACTTGCCTGAGTATAAAGTACTGAGAGTAAGAATTTCCTTTTTATCCTCATTGTTCAAACAAGTTCTGATAAGTCTTCTGAGTTTGGAATGCCATTTTAATGGTGGTGTTCTCTACCTGTAGAGTTGCTTTGCAGGAAGAATCTTCTGAAGACAATAATCTCATTTACAGCCAGTTTTTAAATTACACTTTCATTGAATCATACAATAATTCCATAAGAAGTGATGGACCAGAGGGTACCTAATCTAACCATCTTGTTCAAATCAAGTTGCTTACAATTTAAATGAAAATTTAAATTTGAAACCAGTTGACACTGTTTGCATTTTTTTTTCACATATCTCAAGTCCTGTTCAAGTAAATTGTAAATTAGGTGCGCAACACTTTCTTGAAAACTGGGCCACTTTTTATATTAGATGCATTAATATCAAAAGTAGAACTCCAATTCATTGTGGTTTTAAAATCCTGGCTTCAGGTTTTAAAACTCAGTGTGTAATGCTGTGGGTACAGCAGAGGAATAAAGCTACAGAAGATGAACAGGCAAAATAATCAAGGACTGTGGAAAAGAATTAATTAAATTGTCTTTGTGGAAAATTAGCTATATTTCATGAGGAGAGTGAGAGAATCTAGACTTGAATAGCGCGAGACACCAGTGTTGGTATCCCATCTGAGCACTGTGAGGGAATGACATTTAAATAAGGGCCTTTCATGTTTTCTATACATAGATATTTTTAGAAAACTAAATGGTGATATTTTTATTCTGATTTTTGGAGGAATCCTGACTAAAGGGACACTTAATTTTCTGTTCCATAGGGCCAGCTCATGTGGCAGTTGAACTAAACTGCTGGGAAATATTTATAGTACCACATGATCTTTAAAAATAACTTCCCAGGCTACACTGTAGATGTCTTGAATTCTTAAAATCTTTGCTATTTTAGCTAGATAACCATGACATTCCTGGAGTGGAAAAATCTTAGCTTGATGATTCAGGCATTTGTATCTATAATCAAGTTGTTTGTATTTACTTTTTAAATTTGTAAGCAGTTTAGATTGAAATTCACCTATGCAGCTGTAGAAGGCCAGAACCTTGAGTGGGTTCACTCTTTGGGGCAAAATAGTAGTTTCAGTGGCATGGTATGAAATAACATACAAAATAAATTTTAATTGTCAGTGCATTAGATCCCATCTTTAAAAGAGGGTCACTATTGGTCCTGTGTTGATCTGTGAGGTCTAGTGAAGAGAAAGTACAGTTCTTGGTAGCACACGCATTGCTTAGCATAGGTGCTTTCTCTTGTCACGTTAAACCTTTAAACAAAACCTAGGTTGCAATTCCACGTTACACCTAATTTCATCCCTGTGACTGCTGCTGGAGGGTAATGGCAGTATTCTCAGCCCACCCTTGCTTCAGATATGGTGCCGGCTTGTCACAGGGTGAGGCAGGTAGTTCTGTGAGTTGATGGAAAACTATTAATGTTTGTTCGTATTGTTTTTCCATTGTGTGGCTAGAGAGGTGGGGGTAACCAAGAGAGGGGAAAAGCGTAACAGCACTGCTTCTGCCTGTAGGCTGCCCTCAAAGTGAGCTACGGATAAGGTGAAACTGCGTGCAGGAAGGAAAGTGACTTGGGAGAGTCAAGCTGGTGTCTGAAGTGCTCCTGTTACAGTCAGTGTAAACACAGTGGAAGTCAGCAAAACGGGAGTCCTGGGCAACCCTCTGAACCTGCTGCCAGTGTATTGACTGCAGAACGGTCCTCTTGGACCTGTGAGCTCACGGGCTGTGGCAGCAGCTCTGAATTCATTATGATTTTCAGAGTAGAAGAGGATGTAGTTCTACAGAGCCATGAACTGGCACACTGATCTAATGTATATATTTGACTTCAGAGGCTTCAGAAGAAATCAGAATTCTTTCAAACATAAAGGAGGAGGATTTTTTTCCCTTTTAAAAATGCCATTCTAAAGTTTCATAGGACATAAACCCTTCCTGCATATTCTGACTCCTTTTCTCTTTGCTGCTAGATTCTTTCCGTCACAATTCTTCCTTTATAGCTTGCTTCATCTTTTTATAAGTACTAGATGTTTACGTCGTTAGAAAAACGATTTACAATGATTATATTGTGTAGTGCTTAGTTTTCTCATACTTAGACTATGTGACATGCTGCTGCTGTTTCCTAGAAAAATTACTGTGGTCTGATTGTCATCTAGTCATGTTCTGGACAGTAAGAGACTGCTAAATACACTGTTTCTTGTGTGTCTGGGTAGGGTGGCCCGTTTCAACTGCTTTCACTGGCACTGCAAGACCTTTTAAGCCCCTTGACTGCCACATGACAGAGCAAGCAGTAGATAAAAAGCTGTATTGATCACAGTGATGATCATCTTGAATGTGGTGCTTAACAGTTGTAATAACTTATTATATAAAGCAAAAATCTGGATAAGCAGAGTGGATCTAGTTTTGCATAATCAAAACAAGCTATTTCCTAATATTTGTCCTTTATGTAAACATTCATGTTTTTAGTGAAAAGAAAAATAAATCCAGGTTTGTATTTAACCTGAAGTAGCTGTAGAATAGTTATGTGCCCTTAAAATGCACCCATAGTTTGAAAGAGGTGGTGTAAAAGAAACTTATTTCTTAAGGAAACCGACTTTTCATATGCACGTGATTTCTTCTCCTCCCCACCCCCCGCCCCCCCCCCCCCCCCCCCCCCTACTTTTTGCCATCCGTTTGGGATAGAATACTTATTTCATCCCGAGAGAACTGTGACCACGTTTCAGGGATAGGTGACATCATTTCACATGTACAACATCTCTTCTACTAAGAATTGTCTGAAGACTACGTTTTCTTGGTGCTATGAGGCAGCCCAGGAGAATAAATGCTATGAGAGATAACAGGGTGTCAGAATTTTTCCTCTAACACTCTGTATGTGAGTGTTTATATTTACCAGCTTCCTTGCAGCTTCTTTTACTTGTTTTTTAATTAGTATTCTTTTTGAGTATGATTCAGGATAGTAGATTGAGTGTTGCATTGGATTTACATTGATGTTCTCTTAATAACAGAAAAAATACACCTCAAAGGATGAGTGCTAGGGGATTTGTGGGAGTTCACACGTAAAGGAGAATTTCCAAATTAATGACATAGTGTGAAATTTCATAATTGGTGCATTCTTCAAAATGTTGGTTTTAGAAGAACTTACCTGACGTAGATTAATGCTGTATGTTAATAACAGTTCATGTGGATTTGCGAGTAGTCTTTAATGTCTAAGTCTTTGGCTGATATGATAAATTATTTTCAAAAGAAAGTTTAAAAAAAACAATTGTTTTAAAAAACAAACAAAACACTCCCTCCACACACACACACAAACCCCACAACAAAACAAGAACAGCAGTGAAGAACCCTGCGCCTGCAAACACATAGCTGTTCTCAGTAGCTGTTCAGGGACTGTGGTCTGTTGGCTGGTCCCTCCTACTTATAATGTCTGATTATCTTCTGATCAAGGTCACAATACAGAGGAAAGACAGAAAATTAAATTCTGTAACTTTCACATTGATTTCACAGAGGAAGTTCTCACCCTCTGCAGGAATCCATAATGAAGACAAAAATAGCTTACATCGCTTCTGTGGTGAAGCAGTCCAAGACAAGTGAATGTTTATGGAAGACATCAGTGATGAAAAGCTGCGTGACTTACTGTATGGTTCACTAGATTCCTCCCCTCCTTTAACCTAGCTGAAATTGTGTTAGTGTGAAGTATTCATTTTGCTTTAGGCATTTAGTATTTTAATTGTCTTTTATTTGGGAATTCTTTCTCCCTGTGGAAAGCAAATGAAAGTGTTTTTTCATGTATTGCTCAAGTTGCTCAAGATCTGGGCTGCTGTCAGAAGGGATGGTCCTGCCCTGCTCCTGGCTAAGTGTTACCACCACCTTCTCTCTGTGTTCCTGCAGTGTGCCTGCTTAGAAAGCTGGTTTGACTGAAAACTAACTTTAAAGAAAAGTAATACCTAAAACCTCCGTTGGATCGGTGTTCTGATCTGCTGACAGAAAGGGCAGTATGATCTTCTGTCAGTTTTAGCCAGTTGTAAAACTGCGTCTTGAGGCCGTAGTTATCTGAAGCTATGACACAATTTTCTTTCTCTTTTTCTCAGTCTGCAGATGTTCTAATCTGTGTTCCATTTCTTTCCATTAGTCTAAGCAGTTCTTTCAGAACTGCTGGTATACTAAAATACAAGTTGAGCTGTTTTGAGATTAAGAGAGTGTGTGTGTATATATATATATACACATATATACGAATCTGAAATACGTAAGTCAAAGTTTAGAGAAAATTTACACTTCACATGGGAAGGTTCGAATGCTGTATATCAATACTATGTACCTGTGACTGAGAAAAGCATTTAGTATTGGGCTTTGCTGCTATTAAATTCAAATATTAGTTGATTAGATGCTTGACTAGCCAAGACTAAGTACTGTTTTAATTACTTCCTTCTTTTGAATGACAAGTTGTTTTTACTGTGACAGTAGGCAAGAATAGCTATGAGGTTAACAGCCTGAAATAGCTTTTTATTATTATTTTGGTGGTTGTTTTTTTTTTCCTTTAGCTGGAAGTTGTTTAAAATGTCTCTGGTGTTATTGCTCCCAATCCAGATGGCTTTCTGCCTTTGTTTCAGTTACTAGATGCGATATTGTTCGTTAGTCACTAGTGCCACCACACATTTTGCAGTTTGGCCTATGACTCATTCTCACGGCTGTCTCGTGTTGGCAATCAGTGTTATTCTCAGTATAAATACTTGTTCTCTCTTGACCCCGTGATGTCAGCTAGTGGTGGAAACTGGGTGCTGACTATAAAAGACACTAACCTGTTTCCTTGAGGAAGGAAATATTAAGTAAGTGCCTGAAAGCAAGAATAGCTTCCCAGCATGCTCAGATTGGCGTGATGATTCCTCTTCCCTTTTTAATTGAAAAGGGAAATGTAATTTTAAAAGATTCTGATGTCTGTGTTGGAAGTCTGTAATTGTAAACAAGTATCTTACAAGAACTTTGTATGCATTGTGGTGTCTAGGTTATAGGGTATGTAACAGCATTTTTAAGTCTTGCTTCTTTGAACATTTAAAACTCTTGTTGATGCACTGAAGTGGTTTCCACGATTGCAAATGTTGTGGAAAAAAATCCAAAAGAGGCTGAGAATAGAAAAGATCTTATGCTGAATTAAAACAGAAATTGTGAACAAAATAACTGCGTAGAACAGTTTCAATGTTTTCCTTTGCTGCTGTGCCTGTTAAAGTGATGCTTTATAATGGCCATGCCACTTTGTTTTACCATGATGACCGCATAAAATAGCTGAAAATATACTGTGTGTGTGTCCAAGTATGAAAAATCTTTAGTTTTAGATAATTCAAATGATTTTTCTGTGACTACTGTTGTCAGTTACAGCAAAATTGCGGCCAAGATTTTATGGGTAGAAGTTGCTGGATGGTGGAAAAGAAATAATATCCCATTGAAATAGTAGCTTGCTAAAGATAGTGATTGGTAATGAGGAACTACATATTTTCTCTCAATTTTTGGGTAGATCCTGTGTTATTCTAATAGCGTAGTCTGTAATGCATGACGTGGTTAAATTTTATTTATTTCTTTTAGACAGTTTAAGAGATCACACACTGTGCTAAACTTCCCACACCCATTGATGAGTGAAGGGATGCATTTGTAAAGATCTGGTAATTAAGATAAAATATTTTCATACATGATTTGTGATTGGCACCAGGTCTACACCCCCAGCTCCAGTTCTTTTTATTTAGATTTACTCTGGTGCAGCACAGTGGGTTTTTTTGGGAATGAGGACCTGATGGTGATAAACTATTATATGATGATGATGATGATAGGAGCTCCCTTGCTGTTGCTTCTATTGAGGAAAAATATTTTCCTTATATATTTATGCTTTCAGAAAAAGTTAGAGGTCTTTTGTTTGCCTTTAATGAAAATTCTACTATGTTATTTATCTAGTACAAGCAAAATACTAACTGATCCGTATATTTAGGGGGGGTAACAAGATGTGTTGGCAGCAGTTATGCTTGTGTAGGTCCTCACAACTTTGCTAAGGCTGAATGGAAAGGTTTTGAAACGACCTGGGTCTCGTTATTCGGTGTATTTACATGGCAGTTAGAGGCGAGACTGAAGCGTGTTTGTCTCATATGTAAGTCAGCTTTGAACTGGTAAGCTGATGATAGCTCGGCTGTGGTACCAAATAGCTGCTTTGAGTATTTAGCTGGGCTCCATGTGGGTTTGGGACTTGCTATTCCGCTGGTGACTGGTAAGCTTTAGGAGATTTCAGTTCTTTCTAGCCAACCCTCTTTCTCTGCTGGAGATTTTCATCTCCTGAATTTTTCCAAATGCCAGATGAGCAATTTTGTATATTTACGGTAACTGGAGGGATAGAAACCAGTACTGAGGAATGAGGTAAAGATGGGCTGTGAAAGTGGTGATTTAAATTATGCTATTTGTGTGACAATGATGATCAGTAAAAGTTAGCACTGAACAGCCCTTTATAATACCTACAAAATATTAATAGCTTGTTTGTCAACGAAAAGTTAGGCTTCTGTAGTAGTTGGCATATTCTGTTATCCATTGTAGGCACATTCAGCTTTCCCCTGTGCTTGCTTGCTTATTTATTTATTTCATTGCAAGCTGTCTGTATCAAACAAGGGGTTACAGAGAGACTTTCTGAAGTACCACTTCTGCATTTCTGGTGTCAGTTAAGGACGATGATGCGCATGACAATGAATTGTTTGATTTAAAATGCCTGCCATTTTAAAATAGTTGAATTTCTGTGAATAGGAGTATCAAACAAATTTAACTCACTATAAATAAAGCATTAACTCCTGCATATCATAAAGTTTGGATTTAGTAGCTGTTTTATAAAGGAAAAAAGATAAGCTATAGAGGAAGGGGAACCTTAGTTATGATGCAGTTGGTCTCCTGGAGTGTTGTGTGGGTTCAACTATAGTGTGTTATAAAAAGATTTCCTGGTTGCTTGTTTTGGGGAAAAATAGTGATCAAGTGCTTTGGGATTGAAAAGCTGTATTCATGAATGCATTTACATTGGGAACATTTGCACAGCATGATAATTATCTGTAATTCAGTGGTATGACCGACTTAAGCAGTCTTGGTTTGTATCTAAGTATACCTTTGTTATGTTTAGCACCTGTAGAAAGGATTACCTTTGATAATGGATTTTGCCTAGTGCCTTATCAAAGGGGAAAATAATTGTGTGTCAAACGGACTTTTTAGCAATGTAGTCAGCAGTAGTGACTGGATTTCAAAGGCTGTTGTGCTAATTTTTATTATTTTTTCATTTGCCAATGAGCTTGTGTGAACCTGCTCTGTGATGTATAAAGAACAACAGCCCAGTGCATTGGTTACATCCTGCTTTTTCTGCTGGTGCTGTAAGAGGGGGAATACCTTCAGTTAAGCAGAACATGCCTGATTTCAGAACAGGGAAGGGATCTAGAAGAGAAGGGAAGGAGTGATAAAAGCAGTGGAAAGCTGTAATATTAGTGGAATTGCACATTCTGGCTTATTATTTTACAAATGGTGATCTCGCACATCTCATGATGTCCAACAAGAATTAGAAAGGTGTACGAGTAACTTGTCTGTATTGGACAAGTGCTTTACAACAGTGTTTTACAACACTTCCATCCCTTTGTCAGCTGAAGAGCGTTGCCTGGATGAAGAGGAAGGTAGATACTTCAGTGAGTAGTGATTGAAGGGAAAACACATCTTTAGAGAGTGATAAGCAAAAGATAAGACTTGGAAGGTCTTGTGGAAGGAAAAACTAGTGGTAGCATTAAGAGTAAATAAAAACGTCTTGAAATATGAAGGGCAAGTCATCAGGAAGCCAGTGTAGTGAGTTGAAGTAGATCACACGAGGGGTTTCCCTATACCCTGCAGTGGATGTAGCTTATGCAGTGGGTGGAATTCATAGATCATCTTTCTTTAAGGGTGAAAGCAAAGTGAGATAAATGTCTTCAGAGGAAAATGTCACTTTCTAATACAGTTGAAGATTATTTTCCTGCTATTAATACAGACTTCCAAGTTGAATATGTCACTCTGGCCACGTTTGTGGACAACTAACAGGAAATTTGCAAAAAACAAAATTATGAAATTGATCGTGTGTTTTCATATTAAATATTGCCAGGCTTTGTCCAAGAAGTTTGCTTGGATTGTATTTTATGCAGATAAATAGTTTTAGAGAAAATCTAAAATGAATTTCTAACTTTGTTTTAGCTAACCTCTAATTAGTTAATTTTTTCTTGTATTACTTTGTCTTAATGATATAAACATCTCAACGATAGTGCTTTACCAGGCAAGTGCTTTTATTATACTAAATGGAACTAATGAGTAAAACTACACTTATGTGTTTGCAGTACTGGCATTTGAGACGCCAGACTTGCGAGCTGAGCTGTACAAGCAGACTTACGTAAACTTTCCAAAGGCTTTAAAATGTGTGTCTAATTATAGAAGGTTAAGTATACTGAATTTTAATTTCTTTTTTTCCCCCTAAGGCCATGTGGTTATGATATTACTGAGATTCCATAATGCCTCCTGCAGTGACAGACAGCCTTGATATCTGGGCAGTGGATTCACAGATTGGTGCTGATGGCTCAATATCTGTGGACTTCCTGTTGCCCACTGGAATCTACATCAAACTGGATGTCCCTCGAGATGCCACCATATCTCATATTAAACAGGTAATACCAATTGGTTAACCTTTACCAATGGTGAACTTTAAAGTTAACTTATATTTGGAATGAGTGCTGTTTCTGATTTTTATGTGCCTTTTGGCAAATCAAGTAATGAATTTGAGTAGGCATAAAAAATAATGTATTGAAGGCACATGCATAGCAGATTGATTAATAAAGACGTCTATATCTCTGGGGGTTTGGAATGTTTTTGGGCAGATGGCAAGGTTCGGAGAAATTACTTCTTGCTGGTGGTTATGCTTCAGAGACTATTCTAATAGCTCTGTATTAATACTGTATTGCTACATCTAAACCTTTTTTTAACACATTGGTAATACATTGTACATTGATTTAACATTCCTCTGATTAGTATGCAAACAGGAGACGCTGTGTCTAATTTGATTTTTAATATAGAAGTCACAGATTGTGCTTCGCCTTCTTTTGATTGACACCAAAGATGGATGCTTTAAAAACTACGTATGCCACTCCTTAAAGGTTGTGTGCAAGTGCCTTGTTAGGGCGTCACTTAAAAAATGAGGGAATACTCGAAGGGGAGATATAAGGAAATAACCACAGATATTAAAGAAAAACCTCCTGACCTTTCATCAGATAATGGCTGTGTGAGGGCATTTAGACAAGTTACTGTGGAATTAGGTACTGGGTGGATTACAACACCAAGTAATCTGCTCATTAAGCATAATAACCTTCTAAAAGAAAATAAAGAAGTGTGATTTCTCATGCCATTGCATTGCCTGGTAAATAAGTATATTGTTTTTCATTCCTATTCAGTCTGAGAGTGTTCACTTGTTTATAGAAATTATTTTCTGTGTATCATATAGCTTCATATAATTTATTGTACTCCTAATTTGAAACTTTCTGGACACTGAAGTATTTTTTATTTATGCAGTAGCCCCCGTAGTATTTTAGAAGAAATGAGAGTGCCACTAGAAATTGAAGTGATCCACTTCACTATACTATTGAGTATAGTTTTGTGCTATACTCAATACTTGACGTTTTGCCAGTCAGAATTATTTCATTGTTGTTTTAGTAAAAGGGTAACCTGGGCAACTACAGGTTAGTTCGTGGGTAAGATAATGGAATAGCTGATAGTGATTTCAACTGATGAAGAATTTAAAAACCAAGTGTGTAAGTGACGACAATAAGGGACTTGAACTAAGCTGCCTGGTTTTGTTGGTGGTTGTGACACGTGGAAGCTTAACATGCTATAAACAGGCACTGTTGATACTTAGCTGTTTTTCGAAGAAAAAGAATGTTGATCGTAACTGCAGAGGTCTTTCATGGAAATCACTGTGTTTGAAAACAAACAATAATGAAGGCTTTGACGGTGTACTGGATTAGTAGCTTGCTCCCACCACATTGCTGTGACAAGCCCTTGTGGACCCCTTGCATGTATAAATAGAGGACTTGAGAGCAAATATAAGGAGTTTATCTCATGTGTGAAACTGCTAAGATTATAATAAGAGAAAAGAAGAAAAATAGCCAATTATTTGAGGGCTGAAATATTTTTTGTTTCTGTAGAGTTTGTAATTCTACCAGGCCAGTACTTTGGGTGATGGCAAATGGCAGCTTTCAGTGGAAGTCAGTTTCAGCGACTGCATGGCTTTTTAAATTTTTACACTCATTAAGGGATATAACAAGTACCAGTAGCCCGACATTGAAGTTAGACAACTCAGGAGGAAAAAAGAAAAAGGTACAGATTTTTAATCAATATAATTAGCTATTGGAGAAGAACAATAGGCAATAATAGATTTAGTCTTTTGATACCTTTGAAGTTGGAATTTTTGCTCTACACCAAAGGTAGTTGCCAGATCAGCTCTCACCCAGCCACGCAAAATGTACTGGAATACATCTCTGGAAGGCAGAATTCAGTGTACAAATCTGTGAAATACATGCAGGTATGTTCAGTTTGGCAAAACGAGTTCAGTTCAGCTTCAGTTGTTTGAGAAGAGATTTATGCTGTTGTGTTATTGATCCTGCAGTTCCTGTTTCAAAATAAGTTTCAGAAACAAATCCATAAAATGTAAACTTTTAAAATTAGGACAAAAATATTCTTACAGATAAAGATTTGAATAGTATTTAGGTCAGGAGAGCTATTTTACTTCCAATTTTGATTTCTGCTAAGGATTTGATCTATTTTATGGTTTGATACATTGTGTTACTTAAGCTGTAATCTACTGCTTAAATATTCAGTTTAGTAAAGCATTATTTAGTGTACTGTGGGTGACTGACGTATCTTAGTGGCCTGCCAGTAATTTACAAATAAATTTACTTTAAGCTTCTCCAGACAACAGGGAATTTTTTCATTCAGGAATTAGTTCCATAGCGGGAACTTGTTCTCTATATATTACAATAATTACTGGAAAAAAGAAAGTGTAGACGTGTCTTGAGGGAGAAGGACTTTGAGAGGAAGCTATAGGAATGGATGGCAGAAAGTGATGGTTTGCTGGTCAGTGTCAAGAACGTTTGTCTCCAAAATCAGTGGAGTGCTTTGTGACTGTAGTGACAGCCGGGGGTCCTGCAGCGTTGCTGCAAATAGACTGTAATGGGTCAATCCCAGAGTAGGTGTCAGGATGAGGGTTAGTGCTGCCCTTCTCTCATCGCCTCATAGTACTTGCCCATATGTGCTTTTTACCTGTGGGATATTTATGCACACAAGTTGCTGCTTAAAAATCACCAAAGGGTAGAGACTACAAACAAGACAAAGTAAATATATAATGATATGTAGGGATAAAAATTAACCAAGTTAGTGAACGTGTTACCTTTATGTTCTTTTGGCAACATAAATGGAAATCAATGTTACCTTCAGTGCCGTAAGATATGTCTATGCTTTCTTGTTTCAGCTGTTATGGAAGCAGGCACATTCCTATCCACTCTTTCATCTCCTCCTGGAGATTGACTCTTACATGTTCTCATGCGTGAATCAGACTGCTGTACATGAAGAATTAGAGGATGAAACACGGAGACTTTGTGATGTTAGACCATTTCTTCCTGTGCTTAAACTAGTGACAAGGAATTGTGATCCAGGAGAAAAGTTGGATTCCAAAATAGGTGTCCTTATAGGCAAAGGTAATTACATTTAATTTTTTTGAAAAATGAGGGTCAACTTTGTTTTGTGTGAGGGTCTTAATGGGGCAGGTAAGAGTAGAAAAATAATTTAAAAAAATACTAATGATTAAGTATTTCCCTGACAGAATTTCCCTTTCTCAAACAAATACTGATGCAGTTTAAAAGAGTTTAAGTACTCAAGATGAAACATTTGAAAGTTGTTGAAAACTACTTTCTATATTGTATTTCGGCTCTGTATTGTATTACTACATCAATAACGAGCAAATTTTATCTTACCAGTGGAGGGAATAATCTATAATAGCATTACGAAGTGAAGGAAAGCATAATCCCTGAAAAGCGTTATCATAAATAGCCTAACAGCAAACTGGATACACAGAAGGAACTAGAAATTATTATGTTTTTGTTATACATGGTTTCTGAGTTGGTTAACAGTATGATTCTTGTTTTTGCTCTCAGTTGTGGCACTGATATTCAGCAAACAATGAAAAGCTATTTTTAAAGGTTTCACAGTAACTTGTTCTTGATGTTATTTCAGAATTTTCAGTTTTAAATCTACTCTGCTTGGTTATACAATCAAGATTGACAGGGTCATGTGAGGTCATACTTCTTGTTTTAAAACAATGCACCATTGTTAGCTCTTTTATAAAGACTGCAGGTTTTGTTTAGATTTCAGCAGTACACTGTCTGCCTATTTGTTAAAACTGACAATGGCAACAGTTAGCCAGTTTAACCATTCAGACATATTCTGACAGATTCTAAGATTCACATTCTTTCATTGAATATTTTGCTTATTATAGCTGTGTGAGATCCTTCCTTATGCAGCCCCTATTCTGTACCTTGGCAGTGGAAAAAACGTGTTCCTGTCTAAGCTTCTAAACTTAGTGGTTTGTTCTCCAAAGGTGTTCAGTGCTTTGTGTAATTTGGACAGTGTCCTTCAAAGTTCAGGAGAAAAGAAAGAAAGAAACACTTGCAGGCCCTGTACTGCCTGACGTAGCAAGAATCATAGCTTGTGTGGACTCTCCACTGTGTATTCTCTCTATATATTTTGGAAAAGGAACTTTTACTAGTCTTGGATTGGTTGAAATTTCAGTCCTGTCATTTTGACTTGAGTAGAAGATTTTAATCACAAGGAAAATTCAATAATAAGTTTATATATTTATGGTCCACTATCCTCCTTTTTGGCTTTAAAACAAATTTAAAAAATTATGTCATCTTTCTGTGGGATTTAAAAAAAAAACTTGCAAACACTTCTTCCCCTCTATGGTCTTTATGATGCATTTGCTGTGCTTTCTTTGCATTTGCTCTTGTGAGGAGAGACTTAAACTTTCCAAACTATCTTGAACTCAGGATGAGGTTGGCTTTTCTGTTTACTAGTGCTTGAGAGGCATTGGTTCTTGCTGTTTAAACTCTCATGCCAGGTTGCATGGGAATTGTGCAAGTAGCTTTGAAAGTCCACTGATATACAGGACAATGTAGAACCCAGCTCACTTTTGAGCACCCATTTGGGATGGAGTATCTGAAGAAAATCACTTATGTAACCTTAACTTAAAGATAATAAAAGTTTGAGTGGGATGGTAAATAGATGGGCAGTATTTGTAAAGGTATTTATCCTTTTGGTTGCTTGAATTCTTTCAGGTCTCCATGAGTTTGATGCCTTACAAGATCCTGAAGTGAATGACTTCCGAGCTAAAATGCGGAGAATCAGTGAGGAAAAGATTCAGTCGCTTGTGGGTCTCTCTTGGATGGACTGGTTAAAGCACACTTACCCACCAGAACAGGAACCTGTTATCCCAGAAAGCTTCCAAGATAAGCTCTATAGTGGAAATCTTGTAGTGGCTGTTCATTTTGATAACTGCCAGGTAGGAATGGTTGGTCATCACATTTCATGTACTGTTCTTGATCCCGATCTGAATTAGCGTGTGATTGATGAAAGATGTAAATGAAATAGAATTACTAACATTATGATGTTAGCTTTAAAATGCAAATTCTTTCACCAGGATCCTTGACTCTTGAAAGGAAGTGCTGACGCGAACCTACAGTTGCGAACTGAACTTCTAAAGTCAAATTACAGTTCTACCTCTAAAGTAAAAATATGCAACTTGTATATTCTATATTATTCCACGTAAATTTAAATGGAAAACACAATTTAGTGTTCTCAGGACTTTTTTTTGGCCAGCTGTTACTGTGTTGCTTTACCAGCATTCAATTTTAGGCTCAGGGATACTGGTGAATTGGGAGGCACCATATTCAAAAACACTTCTCTCCATGTGGGATTCATTGTTGAACATCTTTGGGGTTGATCTGCTAATTAGGTTGAGCAATACATTTTAAAAAGAGAAGAATTAGTATTCCCCATGCTAGACATGCATATAGACAAATAAAACACTAGCTGAGGGAGTTACCCTTTTGTTTCAGCTAACAAATAAGTAGCTTATTTTTTTATAAAAAAAACACTTTAGTTTTCCACCTAAAATAATTTAGCTTCAGTTTTTTGATGTTGAAGTTGCCTATGATTCTACTTGAGTCCAGCATTCCATTATTCATTTTTGCAGTAGTCGTTCTTTTGGATAACAATTGAGGGATCAGCATGGAAACCTTAAATCTCACAAGTGTGTAAATATATCAGGCTATATTTGGTGTCCGTTTTGACCCACATACTAGATACTGATTTTCTAATGATTCAGCTGATTTTATTTACAAAGCTATATTATTTCTGATACTATCTTTTTTAACTTAAAAAAATAAAAAAAATAAAAATTGGTAAAATAATATCTGACTCTGGGAACACTAAATGCAGAGGTGAATACTTAAATTTGGTCACCAGTAACACTAACTGATGTTGGATACGTAGGTGTTTTTATGACAAAAACTTTTTTCCAGTCCTCTTTGGGTTAGTTAGAGGACTTGTAGTTGTCCACGAGTGAGAATATCTTGTGTGCTTTTGATTAAGATATATGATAACAGTACAAAAGCAGTGCAGAAGTTCATGCTGGTGCAGAATGTATTTGCCTGCCACTGTAATAGCTTAGGCTGCTGACATTTCAAATGTTTCGAATGCTTCTGCTGCCAGTTCTTCAAAGCTGTTAACAGTTCAAATCCAAGCTGCTTTTTAGAGCAGTAAACTCTGTTCCTCCGGCTTTAACTACTTGCACTGAATATTAGAATCATCTCAGGAGAATTAAATAGGAAGGTGTGGAGACTGTTGTGTTCTTCCAGTAGGAAACGTTGCACGACAGAGTAAGGAATATTGAAATACTTTTTGTCTAGAATGTTGTGGTGTGAGCTGTAAAAGCTGCCTAATGTCTCTGGAGCAAGAGAGAGACTGATCCCCATTTGCTGTCACATATGTGTCAAGACCTACAATTTGGAAGTAAGGCAGCCATCAGAGAGCACCAGCTTCCTGGGAAGAAGAAATGTCATTCCTGTCTACCCACTACCCAGTTATGGTCGGAGAAGAAAGCTACCTCAGTTTGGCGGCTTTCTGAGAGGGGGAAGCTGTTGTGAACCACACAGAAACTGAGAAAAATAAAGAATTTTGCCGGACTTTACAGAGTTAGGTTTTTCCATTAGGGCAGATTGGGCTTGTTACCGGTAAACTTCTATATAACTAAAGTACAAGTTCAAAAGAATGTGAGCCAGGACAACACTTTCACATATGTAAATAACTGATTTTAGAATGCTTACATCTCAGGAGAGAGAGAGAGTGTGTGTGTGTCTGTGTAAATAAAAAACCTCAAAACAAAAAACCTGAACTTGCTGAATCAGCCTTGCAAATAAGCGTGTGCAGAGCATAATGGGATAGATTAAGGAGATGAAAAATTTCACAGAAGACCTTTTACATTAGGAACTTTAATCTAAATCTTTTATTTTAAATTTAAAAAAGAAAATAACCTCTTACCTTTACCTTTTTAGCATGCATCAAAATTAGAGAAAACTTTGGAAATATGTAGATAGCCTCTAAAAGTTTGATTAAAAATTTTCTTTGAAAATGCAGAGTCTTTTCCATATTGCATTCAGAATGCTACAGGTATTGGCTGCTACCCCCCTTTTCTGCACTCTCCAAATAAGATGGTGTTTTTTGTACATAAATCACATTAACAGTTTCTTTTGCTTTATGACTTGAAAGCTTTCTTCTGAGTACAGTGGTACCTAGAAAGAGGATGATTTGCTAGTGGCCAGAAAGCAGAAAAATTGACACATCTAGTACTAGCTAAATACCTTGAAATGCATGTATGATTTATTGCCTCCCTCATTCACATTCTAAAATACAAGCTTCTAGATCAATACCCTCATCTAGAAGTCTTTAAGTCACTGCTCAATCAATTAGATGAAGTTCTGTGTTCTTAAAGGTACTTCTGATACTATAAAAGTTTGGGAATTGACCATTTTGCAGCTTTTAGGGTGACTTATTGCTCTGATTGCGCTGAAGATGTAGACATTAACTGTAAGTGTTAAAATAAGACTGTTTTTAGCAGTTAAGTATTTCTACCTCTTGCATTGTGTACGCTACGATTTAAGCCTTGTACATCTGACTATGACAAGTTTGACATTCAGTATTCCTGTTTGTGTTTTGTTAGGATGTATTTAGTTTTCAGGTGTCTCCTAACATGAATCCCATCAAGCTGAATGAGCTGGCAATCCGAAAACGTTTGACTATCCATGGAAGAGAAGATGAGGAAGTTGATCCTGCTGACTATGTGCTGCAAGTTAGTGGAAGGCTAGAATATGTTTTTGGTGACCACCCATTAATTCAGTTTCAGGTACACAGAGCTCTTTGGAATTTACTGTAACAGTTCTCTGGTGTCTTGGCCAAAATTTGACCTTGCTTCCTGTGCCATTGGGTTATCAGCTATGCTGAACAGTAATACACTTCCTCCTCATGTCTGCAGCCCTCACCAACTGTAAAATACATGTGCACCATTTCCCTTGTATCTTTGTAATATATTGTTTGTTTTTCTAATTTGAAAGTTGCCGTAGAAATAGTCTGTTAGCTGATAACAACTGTTTTCCATGGGCTTCTAGTATATACGCAACTGTGTGATGAACAGGACTCTTCCTCAGCTGACTCTAGTTGAGTGTTGCACCATAAAGAAAATGTGCGAGCAGGAGATGATTGCCATAGAAGCTGCCATAAACCGCAAATCACCCAACCTTCCTCTTCCTCTGCCACCAAAAAAAACAAGAACAACAACTGTAAGTTGATGTAGAGAATATCTGATACCCAAAAGGAACAGTGACTTGTGGAATAGAAATTGCAATGCCTGGAATTTGTGCTACTACTACTGTTTTCCCGTGTAGGTCACCTGGGTCTGCTGGGAGCCTCCTGCTGTTTGTGGGAAGGTTTACATCAGAAATAGCAGACCTTGACAGTTTTTGAAACTTCTTACCTTCCCTCACCTCATCCATCCTCCTTCTCCCCCCACCATCTCCTTTCCATTGCTATTGATTCTACTTTTAATCACAGCCCAAGAGCAGGTAATAACCAGCACCTGGAGAAGTTACTGCAGAGAATCTGGATTCTCAGACTTCAGTGCAATGTGTAGGCTCCACTAGCTCGGGCAGTAGTGGTCTGTGAGCTCTTGTATTCACCCAGGTATCTTGCATGGTGTCACCACTTCAGTGATGGCAGCTTTTGCTGTAATATACATCTAACTTTTCTTCTGATGTGGTGCTTCATTACATTGCTAAACTTATGGCCTTATAGCACAGTTATAATTTACGTACTGTCATTCTAAGAAATGTAGACAGACTTTGCTCTATGACACGCCCTGTATATATTCAGAATGAACGATCACTTTGTGGGGTTATTCTGAATTGTCAGCAAGTAATACTCAATGTATTTTTTCACCCCCACCCCTCTTTCAGCTGAGTGGTTTTTCTAACTTTTTTTCCCTTTAGGACATCTTGTATGCTCTTGTAGTTATGATAACTAGTTTATTTTTTAAGGGTTCAGATTTATATTTTTTTAAAAGGCATCTTTTTTAGATTGTATTTATGACATTTTCTTAAAATGCTTAGCTTATAAAATAGCTTTCAATATGTTACATAGGTTAAGAATGATTTTGTGTCTTTGTTTCCCTTCTCAGAGCGTATGGGATATTTCCAACCCTTTCAAGATTATTCTGTTAAAGGGTAATAAACTAAATACAGAGGAAAATGCCAAAGTAAGTAACTGTGCCTAGTATCAGAAGACGTTCTGTTCATCATTTTAATGATTTTCAATGTTAGTGAACTCAAAATCATACAGATTTCAGTTCAGCAAAAGTGTAAGAATTTTTAGTTATTCCCAGTTGTATTGGTAGCATTGGTTAAAATCTTGCTTTATTGCTGAAGTATTGCTTTATTGTCTGAAGCGGGATATGTGCATTAGAACACTATCAGTGATCTTGGACAGTATGACACGAATGTTCATCTGATGCTTGATTTTTTTAAGATGGTATCTGTAAAGTACTGATACTGGTGTGAAATAAGCTTATTCAAACTAAGCTGTCATAAACACCTGACAAGCAGAAGTGGATTAAATGTTAAACATTTTTGAATGAAACATAAGGTATTTTTGTAGTCCAGAACATATTCTATGTGTGTCTAAGCATGGACTGCATGCTTCTATACAATCTGTCTTTTATTTTCTAAACATGCTGAACACAAAAAAACCAAGCTGTAGTATCACTTCCTGTAGAAATGTCCATGGCTGGGCTACTGGCTGTGTTACAGACCACAGGTTGTTAACACATGGGACCTTATTGCACAACTACTTTAAGACCTTACAAGACACTTGCCTGTGAGGTAGAACAACATTCATTTCCTTTATTTTGTTTGGCAATCAATAAGTTACATAGCCAGTCATGTGGATTAGGAGGAAATTCAATTAGCCATTGAAGTTTGCTGTTCTGATGCTTTATTCAGGATACACAGTGCATTTTTTTTTTTCTTTCAAAACTCTCGTTACAACTTCCTTGTATATGTACTACATTTTACTACATAGCTATGTGAGCCGTAGTTACAGTTTTACTACCTGAGACACTGTGGCTCTGGAAATAGATGTCTGCAAAAAACAGGCGTTTCCCTTTTCATCTAAACCATTATTTAGCTAGTTGTAATATCTTCTTAACTTTACATTCTGTAGACTTAATTTTTTTAAAAGAAAGGGGAAGAGAAAAGAGAAAGTGGATTCCAGAAGCAACATAGCTATCAATTTTTTTTTTTTTTTGATACTTAAAAGAAGTGAGCTTGGGTTAATTTCAGTATGCTTTTAGAGGAAAAAGAAAATACATTGATTGTAAACTTGAGAAGAAACAGTAAAAATTGACAATTCTTTGGTATCGGTGCCTGTGGACACTAGCTAAATCTTATTTAGTATTTTGAATGCTTTTTAGTCTTGAAAACTTTATAGTCCTGTAGTTACCCAAGAGCAAGAATGCATGTAGTAACCTTGCAAGCTTGTGCATGTTTCCCTGCATTGTCTGTCTACACTATTATGGAATTGTCACTATTGAGAACATATTTGTTTCCTAGTCCTGATTCTAAGGCTCTTTAATTCACTGCCATTGTTCTTTTAGTTTCATTGTGCTTTGGATCAAGCCAATATTCATCCATTTTTGCTGAAACCACCAGCAGGGTTCATAAATGCAGTGTTTGTAGTGGGAAACAAAACATGTGTCAGATGGATAGCGCTCCACTAATGTGAGCTGGATTGAGTATTTTCACCTAGAGCACAAGTGACTTCATTCAGCTAACACCCAATTTTTCAAATACGTGACATTTGAAATGCTTTTCTTTTTGTCTTGCTCTTTGGCTGCACCATCAGTACATAACTGTTTCATTAGTAAAAGGGGAGTGTCAGAATGAAGAGAATAAAATTAGGATCCAATCCCTTACATTAACAAGATTGGAAATCATAGAATTAATTAGAACTAGCCAAAAGGCAAGCAAAATAGCAATATGTTCCAACAATACAGTGCTTTGTTACTATCAGATTTTACTTGATCACTTATGCTTTTTATATTAATAAAGTAAAAGAAAAGTGAGGGAAGTGTGGTGGCATATAAAGTTATAATATCAGATGATAGCAAGTCAAAGAACAAGATTCAAAATTATGCAAATGTGAATTTAAACCCCTGGTTAAAAAAAAAGGCAGATTTTAGAATATTTACTGTTGCTGGTGTTAAAGCACAAGCAGATAGTACACTAGATATAATCATATTTCCAAAAGATATCTTAAAATCAGCAAAGGAACTTGATTATAAATTCCATTGAACATACAATGAATCTCCAAATGAATTAATAAAAGATCATGTGGTGAATTGCTTCAAGAAGGTTATGAACCAACTGACTTTTAATCAGTTCTTTGACATCAGCCACAGTATTTCCTTTTTGAAGAATATAAGGCTGCAATCTTTAATTACAGAGAAATAAGAAAAACCCCTATAAATGTAATCGTCAAGAACTTTGATTGTATATGTGTGTATATACCTATATGGTTACATATAGGTATGTACAGACATGTGTAGTTTGTGTACATTTAGATTTCCTGAGGTAAGATTACTTTGATGTGATCTGTTTCATGGATGTTCATGTTGCTGTTCTTAACTCGCAGTGGTTCACAGTGGTGAAGCTGTGCACACCAAAAATAGGTAACAGTGGGTTTTGAGTATTGCTGGGACTCAAGTGAGTGTAGTTTTCTAAACTGAACTTTTTCTGTCAGTGATGGATTGGAAATGAAATTGGGATTGTATAGATGTAAGTCAGTGAGTCAGTTTAATAATGGATGTGGCACCTATATGCCACCTATGGCACCTATATCAAGGAGTGTAACCCATAACAGTGTTCTCCAAGACCTAGTGCCTCTGCCAGTGCCTATGCTGTTACAGCAGTCTCTTGATCAGTGGTGGCAATTGTTTCAGAGAAGTCCAGAATGATCAGAATGGGTGTTATTTGGGGACCATCTGTTGGTGCTACTAATGCCTTCTCCAGGGATTATTCTGGGCTGAAGACAGATTTGCTCTCTAGCATGACTTCATTCAAACTGTATTACAGTTTGCTAGTGTCTAGTTTGTCTGAGCTAGTTTATGAGTGGAGAACTTTACCGAGCAGTAGCTGGTGTAGCCAAAAAAGAGGTATTGAGATTGGGACTGCTTCGATGTTGATAACACTGTTGTTTCTTTGAAGCAGGGAAAGATAGGTTCTCCTACAACAGATTTGTCTATGTCAGTTGGGAATTCAAAGGTGGATTATGTTTTATCCAAAACTGGTTCCAAATTTTAAACATTTTTGCCTTTCCCTTACAGTGCTCAGAAATAATATGATAGCTTAAAGGGAATGTTGGGAAGGTTGTTTGAGGAGTATAGGGGACCTGAAACATTAGTTCACCTGTTACTCATTTAACTGTAACACTGAGAACTTCTTTTTGGTGTTGACCAAAGGATGACTTTTGTGGGTTTTTTTCTCTCCATTTATTTATTAAACACTGATATTTTGGAAGGTCACCTGAAAGAAGCTGACATATTTCTCTCTTTGTTGTTTGCTCAGGCAACAAATATAAAGACCTCCGTGTCATTATTGTTGAAACTGTCCCAAGAGTATGGATACTTGGAAGCAGGCAGTTTTCTGTGTACATAACAGAAATGCAGAAGTGAGCCACATCTTAGCATTGACGTGTAATGTGTTTAATTTCAGTGCCAGTAACTCCAGCTTCATTCTCTTCTTGTCCTTCTCCTTTCCTGTCCCTTATTTTTATCTTTCAAGGTGGCTGGTTTTGTTAGTTTCTGGGTGCTAAAGACAAAACAGAATTCCCGAGAATTAGGTACATTGTTGTTGTTATTATTACGGGTGATTTCTGATGTCGGGGTCAGCAGTGTTCCCTCTGTACGTTTTAATAAACAGTTTAAATAAAAAATGAATTTTTTCTTAAGTGGGAAAAAAACCAAAAGTTTTCTCAATTAGAAGCACAAATTGGTTCTACCTGCAGATTTGAATTTGTATTCAGAAAACGTCTTACCTTTTTTGTTCTGCATAGTTGTTTCCTATGATTTCCTTCTGTATTAGGTATGTTGAGTTAGAAGCAGTTGTATATCCATATATTGTATTTGTTACTATAAATGAGTTCTTGTTATTATTAATAGTCATATGTGGTAATATAAATAATTCAGTACTGAATTCCTAGCCAGCTTTATTTAAACAAATATATTTTGATTTGGCCAGAAACATGAATAGCAAAGTAAAAAGAATTTGTTCTCAAGAATTGTTTGGTTCATTTTGAAACCTCAAAATTAGTGTTTCTTTAAGATATATATATATGCGTTTCATCAATATTTCTATATGTTCTGTGTAATATTCTGTGCAGAACTCTGTAGGTTCTGGGGCAAGCTTAAAATTTCTCATTTCTTTATTGCAGGTTCATGTTAGGGCTGGTCTTTTCCATGGTACAGAGCTCCTTTGTAAAACTATTGTAAGCACAGAAATATCTGGGAGAAGTGACCACGTTTGGAACGAAGTACTAGAGTTTGAAATAAATGTCTGTGATCTACCAAGAATGGCAAGGCTCTGCTTTGCCGTTTATGCTGTGATGGATAAGATGAAAACTAAAAAGTCAACCAAGGCGATGAATCCTTCCAAATACCAAACCATTAGAAAAGCAGGAAAAGTGGTAATTATTTCATTTGTTTTTCTTGAGTGTACCTCTGAATTATATAGAAATGAGTATTCAGAAGTCTTTCATTGTCCTCACTTCAGTGTTCAAGAACGCAAAATGAAAATACATCTGTTCTTTTTGATGTCTCTCTTTTTTTAAGAATTGCACATCTTGGTATGAAAACAACTTTTCATACTTCTCAGACACTGAAAAAGGCATGAAAATTTTGGTTGTAAGCCAGTTGGCAAATGGCTGTTTAAAGAATTGTATTTTAAAACGTCAGTTTTGTTCTGAACTCTAGATGAGTAGTGATTGGGAAAAGATGAAAAAAATAGCATCTAGGCTCACATTCAGAGAAATGTGTATTTTTACACTGGCAGAGCGACACCCTTAAAATTAGGTCTTGTCCTCAGTGGTACTGGAGTATATACTGAAAACTATGCGCGTGTTTATCTGCTTTTCCGAAAGTATCACAACCTTTAAAAAACCCAACCCTCTCAATTTTACTTACGTTGTAGTGCTTGCCGCATAGTAATGTTCACTGGCATCTTAAGTTTCCATATAAAAATTCTTTCCTTTAACAGCATTATCCTGTAGCCTGGGTAAATACCATGGTATTTGATTATAAAGGACAGCTGAAGAATGGAGAACTGGTACTGCACAGCTGGTCATCATTTCCTGGTAAAGTTTAACTTTTACGATTTGGATTTTAAATACTTGTAAGACTAAAGAAGAGTAGTATCAGATAGTAGGATATTTAGTGTTACCTGTTTTTAAGATGGAATTTACATTTCATATGGTTGCCTGTGCTATGCATCCTAAACTAAATAGATAGGCTATATTATATGTGACAATATTTGCGTCAGCAAAAAATGTGCATTAGAAATTTTTTAAGACTTCCTTCATTCAGATTGATTAGTAAGAGTGTCTGAAATCTCCTTGTCACTCTTCTTTCCATCCCGAGAAACCCTGTATGAACTTGGCTGTAGCACTGAAAGAAATCTGGCTTAAAACTCTCTTCTTTTTTCATACTATTTGATATAGAGGCAGTGTGTGTACTGGTTTACAGAAGCTGCAGATCTTACTGGGATTTGGTTCAATATAGGGATGTCTCAGCTTCCCTTGACTGTTATGTTTATTTTGGAAAGAGAATCAGTTTCTCATTGGGTGATAATCCAACATTTGTGAATGGAGGAGGTATGGGTAGTTTATGCTGGCAATGCAGTGCATTGTAGTAAAAGTGCTGTGCAGCAAAACATGCTTCTGTCCCTTGTATACAGTAAGCAGTTGCTTATTGCGTCTTTGCCTTCAGATTTTTTAATTTTAATGCATGCCTGGCCTATAATATTAATTGTTCTGTCTAATGTTTCAGATGAACTTGAAGAAATGTTGAATCCAATGGGAACTGTCCAGACTAACCCCTACACTGAAAATGCAACAGCTTTGCACATTAGATTTCAAGAATATTTAAAACAGCCTATTAATTACCCTCCCTTTGATAAGGTAAGGTATGACATAAAGAGCAGGTATGAATGCTTATGTGTAAATAGCTATTTCTTCTTTCCTTTCAACACTGCCTTTTCCACTGAATTCCTCACTTCCTACCTTGTGGTTAACATACTGCAGTTTTTTTTAAACTTGCACTGCGTGAGAGTGCTAGTGCTCTGACTTCAGGGTCCAGTTTTCTACAGATATGGATAACGATGTCTGTCTAGAAAAGGACGTGTGTATTTGGAATACACGTGGTAATGGCTGTAGTGTGAATGCTAGATAGCAAGGTGTTCACAAACCAGCAAATAAAGCTAAGACCAGGAAACAAATAAATAAAACAAGTGTTAAAACAGACAGCTAATGATGCATTGAAAAAACAAGGTTTAACTCATACATACATTAGTCTGAATTTTAGTTTTGGGGAAGTTAATAACCACTTACAGAAAATAGCCTTTTTCTTTTTTTTTCCCCCCAAGAGTTTTGCATCTTTGGGGAGCATGAACAAAAAGACGGAAACCACTGAGCTTTATCAGCTTCGTCAAAGAGGGGTTTTGGGTTTAAGGTTCATCAAAATGAAATCAAATAACAAGATAGTTTGTTTTGTTTTGATTTTGAGTTGGTGGGTTTTTTTCCCGTCCTTGTCAGCTCAGTACTTGTTCTTGTGTTAAAACAGCATTGGAAATGCTTTAAGAGCTAAAACAGTACTGACTAATTGCCTTCTTAATTATGGTTGACCAATTTACTCTTCATCCTGGACATATTGTCAGTTTTGTTAATGGTTTATTTGTAATGCTTTAAGTCTTTTGCTCACTACACTATATGTATTTAATTTCTAAAGAAAAAAGCTGCTTTTCTGTGCATATCACACCCATGTTAGGTAAAAGTATGTTTCTTCGGTAATTGCGTATTTGTTCTACCTCTGTTGTTCCTTTTATTTGTATCTGTGATACCAAGTTTTCAGTATGTTAAAGTGCTAGGGTGAATACAGAAAAAAGATTTTACTGAGTAAGTTACCTGCTGTAGAGACATTAAGGTAGTGTCTGATGGTTTTCCCCATCCCTTGTGACTTTGTTTGGATGCTGGCTTTTTTTTGTTTTGTGGCTTTGCCCCTTCTTGAACTGTACCTGAGAAATCCTTTGTATTGGATGGAGGAAAATCCCAGAGCATCTTTATAAAGTGATTGCAGAGCTGGTAATGAAACATTCATTGAAAGCATTCAACTTTGAGGAAATGCTACGAAATGGACTTTTTTTTCAGCAGTTCTTATTTTTTTTCCAGTATTTTTTGCTACTTGCAACTCCCTAGAGTTAAGAAACTGTTTTGCTATATCACTGGGAAAATCAGAGCTCTAAACTCTTTGATAATTCATTCCATTTCTGTGGATATACTGAAATTTCTCCCTTGGAAAAGAAAGTAAGATACCCAATCTCTGAAAGATTCTCCTGGTGAAGGTCCTGTTGAATCAGGAGTGACATTGTAGCTGATTGAATTATATCAGCTGAGAATCTGTTTTTCCAGGTTGTCTAGATGAGACTTGCTTGGTGTATGGCTGCTTCGAATTTTCCCAGTGATGTTGCTTGTTTCTGCCAAGAAAATGGAGAATCAGATGCCAAATCTTTATTTTAAGAAACATAATGTACAAAAATAGATGAATCTCTTTCATCGTAGCATCAATCCACTTGCAGTAAACAGGTGTTTGGGGCTGAGTGAGCAAAAGTGCCTTGACAATTGATAAGAAAACCATTGTCTAATGCAGGAGCCGTATATTGGGCTGGTTAACGCTCAGCGCTGCTGGCGCACTGAGGGTCTTGTCGTTCCCTTGAACAAAGCTGGACTTGCAGAAACTTTCACAGTTTATTTGCAAACAGAGTAACTCTAAAAAGCACAAGGAGGCAAGCATCAAACATAGAATTAGGACATGGTGGTTTTGTTTATGCATGTTTTCACGGGCAGTATGTAAACAAGCTTTGTAGCCAAGTAGCAGATATAATACATTATATTAATAAGCATTTCATACAGAGAAAGAAATAAAGCAGGTTAGTAGACCTTTTTAAGGATTTTAACTGCTGGGTATGTATACTCAGATTATTGTAATCTTTTGTTGTTTCTCATATTGCCTGAGTAAAGACAATGCAAGTCTTGCTGAATCTGTGTCTGGGGGTGGTGTTATATTCCTGGATGATGGGAGAGGCAGACCTCTGAGGGAAAGGAGATGGTGTAGCTCCTGAGACTTCTTTCTTAATTGATACTTCATTTTATGAATTGTTCCTCAAAGCAGCAACATCTGACAAGTGTAGATGCCCCTACCTGAGCAGTTCAGCTGGTCTAATTAACTTAGGCAGTCACCATTCTAACCCATCTCTGTTGGTTGCAGTAGTGTGCAGAATATCGTTTGAAGAACTGTATTTACATCTATACTTAACTACATATCATGATTTATTAATGAACTTCAAAAACTAACTAGAATGTTCAAAAGGCCAAAAAAAAAGGAGCAAGAATAACTTGGAGCTGAGCTTCTGGGGGAGTGTTGCTTTGCTGTTAACAAAAGTAGCAGTCCTTGTTCCTGAGGGTTGCTGTATATTAACTCGTGCTGAGAGCTTGTTGGTGGAATATTCACTTTATCATTAAGGGAGTTCTTGTTGGAAGCTGGTTGTTCATGAGGTTACACAGGGGAAGATCCTAGATTTAGAGAAGTAACTGGAAATGCTAATTGAGATCACGTGGGTGATCTGAGAGGATAGTGAAAGGCCTAAGTTTGTAGATTCATACTGAAATAGAGGGTGGAAGTGTGGCTCTGCGGGTAAGGGGTATGAGTCATGGAAGCAGTGCCCTTGAAAACAGCAGAAGTAGAGATGAGAAAGCAAAGGATAATTTACAGTTGAGGAATTGGTTTGCTGTATTGAAAAATAAGGAGGAAATGCAAACAGAAACAGAAAACAAGATGCTTTAGGGAAGGCTATTTAGCCCAGGAGCGGTGAAGAAGAAAATGGAAGTAATCATGAGCACTCCTATTTCTGATCTCTGTAGTCCTGCAGATTAGAAAAAGGGACACAGCATAGAAGTCCGTGTTATACCACTGTATATACAAAATAATAGTATTGTAATTATCTAAAAGACAGCAAAATTTCTTTATTGCTTCATTTCTATAGTATTTATTCTTTCAATGTAGTCAGATTTGGTTTTAAATCTAGTGTATTTAAAAACATCTTTTTGCAGATACTTGAAAAGGCAGCTGAGATTGCAAGAAGCAGTGACAATGCTGCAATGGCGGTAAGCATCTGTGAAAGACTATTTTAAAATTAATTTTCTGGGTTTTTTTTTTTAGTTTTTATCTTCTACATCAATCTAGAAAGACTTAAGTCAACTGCTCAAATAATGACAGTTCTACTGGCACTGTTTTCTTATGTAATTCACTTTGGTGAACTGCCTTAATTCAGGTATATATCCACTTTTTCCAATGTATCTTGGAGTTGACTGGTTTTGTCAAAAAGTATAATTGCTTTCCATACTCTGTGAATTTGGAACACAGCTAAGACTTACATTAGATCTGGAGCTGGAAAAGCATTCCCAGGCTACATAAAATATTGCTGGAAAATTGCTCAGTTTTATCAAGTATGATGATTTGCTTGATTGTCAGGTGTTTCCAAATAAGCACTCTCAAAAGTGGTCATTAATCTGTAAGAAGATGTTTCTTAAAGATGAGGATTATGTGCTCTTCTTGAGGAACTGGATAGTTCTAACTTGAGGACAAATTTTGAAAAGATCACCAAAATCTGAAGGCATTTTCTTTGTATTATATACAAAAATACAGAAGATTGCAATTTAAGATGGTGAAAGCACAGTGGGATCAACAGTAATAATAACTGCATTTTATATAAGAATAAAGCAGGTAATTGAAAAATCTGTCAGTTACAATAGCAAGTGGCTAAAGTGCTCAGGAGAAGTGAAAACTCACTGCTACTTTGGGTGCAAACAAGTTAGTGTACAAATAATTGTTTTAAATAGCAGCATACCAGCTTGACAGACCATGTGTTTGTATACTTAGCAAATGTACTTCCCTTTGGTTATTGTCGGAAAAGTATTTTTTTGGCTTTTAATTAAAAAAAAAAAAGTATATGTATATCTATTAAATTTGCTCACTTCAAAAACAAATGGAGACAGTATATGCATCCTGGACAAAAGTTCTCCGTGTTAGAGTTGGAAAATAGAAATATTGCCATCTAGTGTCATTAACTCTAAAATTCAGTTACTTTGTCAGGAACTTCTGTACACTGAATTTTGAATTTATTAGTTACAGTTCTTATAGCTTAAGAAATGTAAATTCTGAAAGAAGGGCATGGTAGTCATTCCCCTGTGTTTCATGAGTTTCGTCTGGTGTCCTTCCTGGTGTAGGATTTCTGGTATTTGAGCTAAAATATAAGAATCTTACTGAATATATCAAAACACTATGGATTTCTCATTTTCTAGGGTCGAGGTGGTAAGAAGTTTTATGTTGTGCTCAAAGAAATAATGGAAAGAGATCCTTTATCTCAGCTCTGTGAAAATGAAATGGATCTTATTTGGACTTTGCGATATGACTGTCGTGAAAATTTTCCACAATCATTGCCAAAACTGCTGCTCTCTTTAAAATGGAACAAACTTGAAGATGTTGCTCAGGTAAGGGAAGAGGCAATGATGGTGGGGAAAAATGCTGGAGTCAAATGAGTAAATAGGGTTTCTTTCCCAAGTATAGACATTTTGAAATGGTACTATTGTATAAACCAAAGTTTGTTGTATACCTTCTGTGGCCTGGACACATGAGCAAGAACTTATTATCTTAAAAAAACAAACCCCAAAATGCATTTTAGAGGTCCTCTGAATGATGAGAAAAGCACAGTAATTATTTATACAGGCTAATTTTACAATCTTGTGCACAACTTTGATCTTAAATACAAGGAATTTCACAGAATCACAGAACTGCTTAGGTTGAAAGGGACCTCTTGAGATCATCTAGTCCAACCCCCGTGCTCAAGCATGGTCAGCTAGAGCAGGACTGTGTCCAGCTGAGTTTGGAGTATCTCTACTGATGGAGACTCCACAGTCTCTCTGGGCAACATGTTACAGTGTTTGACCGCCCTCACAGTAAGAACTTCTTTTATAAGGTTATTATATATATATATAAAAAAGTAGTTTAAGTTTGGAAATCAAGATCTGAAATAAAGCTTCTTATAAAAATTGTTAAACTGCTCAAAGACTAGAAAAATTCACATCTCAGACTGGGAATTAAACCGCATTGAGGCAGACATGATTTTTCAAAGAGATATGATACCCACTAGTGGTACAAAATACTTCATTCTCGTCATGTGGACTGTTTGACCAAATAGGGTCTCTTTAAAGTAACTGTAAGTAATTAAGGACTTGAAGACTGGTGCTGTGATACATGATTACATATTCAGTCAAATGGTGTCATTTGTTTGCTGTACAGATGTGCAAGGTTATTCTACTGTACTGCAAAGAAGGTGGTGGAGCTGCCTTTTTCTGTATTTACCCTGATAGAATCTAGGTCTTGTGATGCTTTTTGGGAATAGGTGGAATCTTGATATAGGAAAAATTATATGAGTTTATAGTGAGACCATTCCTGCTCGACAGACTGACTTTAAAAGAAATAAAATAACAGATCCCTGAATTTGTATAGAAGCTTTTTAGTCTGGTTGTGTACAGAGCAGGCTGGGCAAAACTATGAAAGTCTGGCTGGTGTTAACGAGCACAGTGCTCACTCGAAGGGGTGAACCCAGACGTTGTGGTGTTCATCTGCTTATCCTGACGGAATTGCACGTTTAAATGGTGCTCAACTTCTTGCAGACTGTTACACTGAGATAATATTTATGTCTTCCCATGAGTCTCATTTTTAAAATTTTAAACTGAAATTATTTTTTTCATTTTTAAATAATTTTGAGCTAAAAAGCATTTTCTATGAAGGATTGTGACTGATAGCATAAATTTCTATTCTAGCTGAGTCTTCTGACCTTTGCCTGTTACAAGCTAGGTGTTCTTGGAAGAAAAGGAAACCACTCCATGAAAACTTGACTTCCATCTATTCATCATGTGATTTTTGTGATTATCCAGTCAGTCAGGATCTTAGTTTGCTTCCAGCGTAGAGTTTATTTTCTATTACATCCTTCCTACCAGCTAGATGTGTATGTTCTGTGACATAAAAATAAATGGAATTTCTTCCTAGCTTATTGTCCGAGGCACGAACACTACACTAACAAATGTAGCACCCACATATTCCTTGCTCACTTGTATTCTTTCACATGCAAAATCCTTTGTTCCTTAGTAATTCCATTATGTGCTTCTGAATTTATTGTTCATTATCAAAAGTTATCTGGAAATCAGGTATTTGTTTACTCATTAAAATACGTGAAGGAACAGGCAATTCTGATTGCTTGCTAGGGTCTCTGAAACATGGCCTTTGGTAGCAGAGTTTTCAGAAGTTATTTGGAGTATGGGTAGTAGCTGACAGCTCGAAGTCCTTTAAATTTAGGAATATTAAATATGTATTAAGCATTTTATTTAAACAGATGGCTGAAAATACGTAGTCATCTTGCTTGTTACTGTGTACTTTCTGGAAGGAATGTAGTATTTATGTTTGCTGATGTACAGACAAGAGTGTGGTTTATATTTTAATACTGGTTTTGGCAGCAAGAATAGTCTATCTGAAAAATGAGATCTTATCCTTAAACATGCCAAATATTTCTGTAATACATAGACATGTAAGTATTCCCAATGACTTACCTTTGCAGGTTATGCAACACAACCTCATGAATCTTATAAATTCCAAAATTAGCAGGACTCATAAGTTACCTTATATAGTACTTACTGCTACAACATGCATGCTGTGATACTAGAAGGTTTTTTAATGCCTATTGTTAGCTGTAAGTATTTCAGTAAAAGTCTTGGTGCTCAAGGCAAAAAGTTTAAAAAAAACAAACAAACACAAAACAAAAACCAAAACAAAACCCAACCAAACGCCAGCTGTTTATAAGAAAAATGAACTAAATGACTATATTCCTGTTTCTATTAATGCAGCTCAAAAGTAGTAAGGGGTTTTTTTTTAGAAATGGAGTACTATATTTGATTGTAGACCGTTTTAATCTATTAGTTCAGTGATCCATAAAGTTATGTACAATAGATTAAAGCAACTTCCAGGTATTATTTACCATGCAGATTTCATCCAAACTCTCATTGTATTGCTATATTTTAGTAGAACAGCTGCACTGAAGGAATTCTGGAAGCGTTTGCCTTTACTGCTGCCATAACCTTGTCGCTCAGCATAGGAGTAGGGTGGCAGAACTTGTTAGCAGAATTCACAGGCAGTATTTATTCTCAAAGTAGAACCTAGCCATTATTTAAAAAAAAAAAAATCCACTCACTTTCAGTGAAGTGACACCATCATTAATGAGAACTAGAGAAAGGACAGCTGACTTTTGAAATACTTGAAATAACTGGAATACAAATACCAGCCTGTGCTTAATTGTATTGTCTCTTATAGTAAACTTGTCTTGTTGGGAAAGAGATTGTGGTTATTTCTTTATAGAAAAAATATTGATACGCCAAGGCCAAATGTGAGTTTTCTCTAAACCTTTAGGTTGTTGTTGAAAACTGAAGTTCCTCATTTTCTCACAGCTTGTCAGGAGTTGTTGCAAACGGTGCGAGAGAAGTATGCAGTATTTCGTGTGTGCAGCATTTTAACGTCTTTGATATTGCAGAGAAATTTTAAGAAGTTGAAACACATTTTGAAATGTAAAATTTCTTTACAAATGAGATGTACTTGGAAGTTCTGCAGAGTTACCTCTCTGTTGCCAAAGCAGATGAGGGCATTTCATGGTGCAAGTTTCTTTTGTCCAAACGCAACAAGTATTTCCGATATCCTTTCACCTGCGCTTTTGCGAAGCGTGCAACGCGCCTGGGATGTGAAGCTAGTTGGAGCGTACTTCTCTCTTAATAAAAGTTCCAAGGCAGAATGTGAACAGGACAGTAGGTATTTGGGGAATTTTCTTGGCCATTTCATAGGTCCTCTAGGTCTTGCTATTCTAAGCTCATATCACTTAACATTTTCACATTGTAATAACCTCTGAAATAATTTCAGCAAAGTGAGGAGGTCTGTATCTTCAAATAGTTCATGTACATGCTGTAGACAATGACTTTCAAAATTCATTGCCTGATACATGAGGCGTGTAAAGCTGCTTTGACTCATCTTTGCAGACTGTATTTCAGGTTCTCCATTCACTTTGATAATTCATTATTAATAAAATGTTTCTATAGTTTTGTTGGTTCTGCACCAGGTTGTCTAGAAGTTCTGATACATTTATTTTGAAGTTTCTTACTGTGTGTCTGACAAGCGTAGCTGCTGCTTGCATTTTCAACATCTGTTTTATGGTATTAAGTATCTGCTCAGTATTAGTGTTTCTTTCAGAATTTCAGTACAAGTATTCATGATACGTAAGTGTTGATGGCTCTAGTTCTTCCTGACGTAAGGACTGGTGTCGTTGACCCTCACTGGGCTATGGATTGAATAGGTTTTTGTGTGTATATTTCTGTGGGATTATGAGGTCTATATTTTAAAACATGTTTAATTTTACTTCATATCATTATGAATCTTGCATGTGTCTAGACCAGTATTTGACATGAAAACAGTTTAATTGATTCTTTCCTCCTTCTGGAACTGCAGCATGGCCACTGGCTTTGCATTGTGATTGCTCAGTGCCCATTTCTTGCCTTCTGAATTTCACAGAACTGCATAGATGAGCCAGTGCAGAATCTGGCCCCCTGGATCTTTAAATAGTGTTATGAACATGCCCGTTAAATGCAGGCTGAGACTATGAACTCATACGTGTTTGTCATACTTGAACTGGAAGCATTAGTTGAACTATGACATATAATAGAAATAGAGATTTTTCGCTGTTGGTGTAAAAAGATTACTGAATCAGGAGGAAAAGATGATCTTCCTAATCACTCAGATTTTATAACTTGCTATTTAAATAAGAAGTACCTGTACTATTTAATTTGTAGGAAAGGATATTTTTATCATGAGTTATGACTCATTCCCACAGAGAGGAAAAATCTTGTGCTGTTGATGCACTGCATTTACACATTCAAGCTTGTTTATTTCAAGTAATAGTGTACTGTTTCAGTCATACAACTATATACATATTATTAAAAATATACTTTCAGTGGGCAACTTCGTTAAACTGCAGTAAAACCAGTTTATTTTATGGGACCTCTAGGTGTTGTTGTTCTTAGTAGTCCAAAATAGTACACTAGTGGTTTCTGTAATTTTTTTCCAGCACATCATTGTCTTCAGTATTGGGAATTTTTTTTTTTAATATCTAACCTGAATCATCCTTTTTGCAATTTAAGCTCATTACTATTCACAGTGCGTGTGGGAAAAGGCTCCATCAGTTGAAGTGCATAAAAATTTTTGGTAAAGATATCTCTCAACAAAAACCTTCTTTAATTTTTTCTTTTTAAATGGAAAACTTTTCCATTACCAAAAAGTTTATATATTTATGAGAGCATTTACAAAACATTATCTAAATGTTATTGAAACTCTGTTTCTAAAACATATATATCTTGGGTTACCTAATTTTTGTTTACTGTGCATTCTGTCTATGTGGAAAGAAACAGATTTTTCAGACTTAAGTGTGAGTAAGACCCGATGCCAAAAAAATAATCCGGATCATTTTAAAGAGTAAGAAATTTAATCAGAAGTGGGCTTGCTTTCCCCGAATTATTTCTCTCTCTCTGTGTAACCTCCTTCTGTTAGTATGAATGCTTTTATGGGCCGTTATACCCATCTGTTTTCTTACATAGTTACTTTACCTGTAACCTCTAATAGTCTTTGTTTTAAAACAGCTTCAGGCTCTCCTTCAGATATGGCCCAAGCTGCTGCCTAGAGAAGCATTAGAATTGTTGGATTTCAATTATCCAGACCAGTACGTCAGAGAATATGCAGTGGGTTGTTTAAAGCAAATGAGGTGAGTATGTTGTATTACATCACCATGCAAGGTTTGCTGGGGTGAAAAACTGCGTTCTGCTTGTTTATAGGGGGAAAAAAACCCAAAGAGGAAAGATTTAAACACACTGCCTGCTGTGGATAGATGGCCAAATAAAGCAGGCTAATTTCTAGATAAGCACATTGGCAGCCAAATAAAACATTCTTATTCTGACATCTTGTATTCAATGATTATTATTTTCCATGTTGCTGAGAGAACGCCCATGTGCCTTTGTCCCAGAGGGGGGTTATGTGTTCACTCCTTCCTTGGACAAAGAGAGAGCAAGACAGTGTGAGATTTTTTTAATAACAAAGGGAGAAAATATAACAATAGTTGAATTATATAAAAACTGCCATCCGGCCACCTCACACTCCGAGTCACGTATTGGCTGTATTGTTTAATAGAAATATAAGCTGTATAATAAATATAATATATATTAATTATATATAATTATAATTATATATAATAATTTATATATGTTATAATTATAATTATATATATATAATATATAATAAAAAAAACAGAGGATTACTGATTTGTTTGTTCTTCACAGTAGGCTTCGCCATCTGCAGTTCTTCCTTTATCGCATATAATTTTATTCATCACTGTAACCTAGAGCAAGATTTGTATTATATTATCATTTGAAGCATCACTGCATAGTTCCTGTCCTTGAATTCTAAATTCTCTGTGGTGAATAGTTTAATGGTGAATTTTTTTAATGGTTAAGGCTAGACTTTTGAGGTATAAAGAAAAATAATATTTTGACTTCTTTCAAAAGCAAACAAGCAATTTAGCTGCTGGGCTATCCTAGTAATACTGAATTGTTACATCTGGAATTATTTCTAGAATTCTTAGTTCTGGCTCTGAAGCAAAATCGTGTTCAGTTGGGTGTCAGAAATCAATTTTCAACTTCTTTAAAAAGTCTGATGAAGGCAGCTGGTAAAACTGTAACCTAAAGGTGATCCTAGTATCTGAAATAAAAAAAATAGGCAAAACCGAATACAACACGTCATAATTGAAAGCTTTTACCAAGTTACTGAAGTTTTTCAGAGTAAGATGGAGAGAATGAAAGAATTCAGTGTTTGTACCTCTGAAGTCTTCAAGTGAGGGACAGAAGAATTTCTGCTCTTCTCCTTCCATCTTAGGCAGAGAATTGAATTCTGCAGGCCTTTTAGAAGAGAGAAGATATTCGAATGTAAGAAGTCAAGGAATGTTCACGTTTGTTTTAGAGTAACATAATTGTCAAGTGTGAGAGGGTTTTCTTTGGGAGGGGAATACAGGATTTTATAGAAAATTACTGGAATAATTTTATTATGTCAGAATATTACTTAAAGTAGTTAATTAGCATAGAGGCTTTTCAAAGGTGTTTGTGAACTGTGATGAAATACTTAAATTAGCACTTCTGAAGGAAGAGTAATTTGGGCACTGTTTGGTTTCTCAAAGATGATGTACTTTTTCTTATCCTCTAAAAGCCTTCTTGTTGTTGGTATGATTTAAAAAACCAAACCAAACCAAACACAAAACCCCCAAACAAAACATTCTGGCTAAATGGATCCCTTTGTAGGTGCATCTTAATGAATTAACACCTGTTAACTGACAGGTAGTAACTTTAAAGACACATTAATTGAATTGCTTCCAGTGGAATGACTGCTCTTCTCCCCCTTCTTTGTTAGCTGAGTGGCTTTGATAGGTATATGCAATTATTCTCAGCTGTTGTCCATGCCCACTGCAGCTAACTGCTAGGTGACAAGGGATCTTTATGCGGTTCCAAAGGTCCAGCTCCGCAGTCAGAGGTTGAGTAGTCACAGGGAGCCAGTGTCCAGTCTGAAATAATTTGAAATAATTAATCTGGGTACTTAACCTACCACTCAGGCCGAGATCTTGATCTTGTAAAGGCCCATGACAGAACATCAGGTTTTTACTTAGAGGTTTGAGGGCCTTAAGATTCTGTTAGAGATATAACTTACTGATGAATTGATCCACCTGCAATTGCACTAAGTTGTGTACTATTGTCCTCCTCTATGCGACTGAACAATTAGGGGACACTCTTGCTATTGAAACAAATCTGTCATCGCTGGATTTGTCATAGGCGTGTGAATTTGTGGAATATCATTCATCTAGTTACTCTGTTACTAACTGCTTTTATGTACCTCATTCTAGTGACGAAGAGCTCTCTCAGTATCTTCTTCAACTTGTGCAAGTTCTGAAATACGAACCTTTTCTTGATTGTGCGCTCTCCAGGTTTCTATTAGAGAGAGCACTCGCTAATAGGAGAATAGGACAGATGTTGTTTTGGCATCTAAGGTAGGAGTTTTTCCCTTATGTCTTTCTGAAACGATTGAGCCTGATTGGACTTTCAAATAAGATTTGTTGAGGGTTTTTCTAAATGAGCCATTATTGTCGTCCCCTATGAGTCCTCTTTATATTTCTTTACCTTTGGCATTTATAGATCAGAGCAAGCCTATAAGTAAAAATATATTACAGTGGTTTGTAATCTACTGTTTGATGAAAGTATTCCAAACTGCATTCAGCTCTAACTATCTGATAGGTTTGTATGTAACCTTAGTGTTTGTTTTGGCTGTGCGCAGTAAAAGTACAATATTTATACCTCACTGGTCATCAAAAGTAGCAATGATACATGACTGGTTTCATGAATGGCAGAATCCTTGCAGAATGAACTATAGGTTGATTCTGTCTTCAAAATACAATTTATTTTAATATCTCTAAATAAAAAGAGCAAGTACTACATGAAAATGTTTTGGAGGATAATTGACTTTGATATAAGGTTCAGTGGTTCATTTCAAAGCGTTCCCCCTCAGGCAAATTCTGGCTTTTCCCTTACAAAGATTTGAGAATAGGTGGTTTATCATCAGCCCCAATTGTCAGTAACATCTTCTGTGACTTACCAGTACTACTTTCTTGAATAAAAGGTGTTCCTGAAAACAAATATCCTATTGCTACCTCTTGACATTACTGCCTCCAGAACAGTCCTAGACCTTGAAATAAGTGGCATGCATTGAAACCAGCCAGTCCTCATAGTCTTCAGCACATAAGTGTTCTGTTATTTCTGAAGTATCCCTCGTTGTTTTATCTACGTGACCGTGAGGTGTTTTGGTGTTTGGTTTTTTTTGTTTGTTGTTTTTTATTTTTCTAATTATTTTAATGACTTGAAGAATGCTAATCGGCAAATGCTGTGGTCTGATGAGAAGCTTTTCTTTTTATAGGTCAGAGGTTCACATACCTGCCATTTCAGTACAGTTCGGTTTGATACTTGAAGCTTACTGCCGAGGAAGTGTTGCTCATATGAAAGTGCTTGCTAAACAGGTATAGACTTCCCTTCTCCTTTAGTCCTTGATGTATCCTAGCTTGTAACTCAGATACGTACTCCATTGCTCCTAGGGGGCACGTTGGTTACCTTGACAAAGTCCATCTGTTGGGGAGCCGGGAAAAGAAGGACGCATGGGTGGGACAGAGAAATAGGAGGGCTAAATAGATGGATGACGGAGCAGTCCTCACTGGCACAGAGAGCAGCTGGTGCTGTGGGGCCTCCGAGGTAGGGACCTGTTTTTGTAGTGTTGTGAGATGTGCGAGATACTTTCAGCAGTACGCATATATTCTGGATGGAACAGTAGACTGTCTGGATTATTAACTGAAGAAGGGGTTTGAAGTAAACCAAATACTCATTTTAGTGTTAATGTAGATGTGCTGTTTACAAGGGGGGAAAAAAAGAAAAGGAAGAGAGATGTGTTTACTTTTAGATACACTAAAAAGTGTCTCAGCAGATCATTAAGTGACACGCAGAAATCATGTTTGAAGTCTCTAATGCAGTTTTAGCAAGATAATTTAGATTGCAACCATAAAAATCTTTGAAGAATTATCTCTCTGGAATTAGTGTATTTGGCCACAAAGACTAACTCAGTAGATACTTGTCTGATGAGTGCTATTTCTAACAGTTTTGATACTGTCTACATTAAAACTGTGCTTTGAGAAGTGTATGGAAAAGGGATGTACTGTTGTGGTCTTTATTACTGTGGTTCACAGGACATTGAAAAGACCGTCTCTTACATGTGTGTGCTTGTTAGTATTGTCAAAATTGTAAAAAGATTAGGTGATGAAATGCTTTAAGCAATAGACCTAAGGTCAGTAAAGTTTTTGTGCACTTCACAGGAAACAAATGTCAGTACAATCAAAGAAGGGGCAAAAAAATTCCCAACTGTGCAAACACGGAAGAAATTCAAAGTAGAAATACTTCAAAAAGTTCCTGTTTGTACAACACAGGTTCCATTTTGTTCCCTTGTCACTGATGTTTGTACAGCTCCTAGAATAGTGGAAAAGCAGAGCGCTTTTGGTTTTGACAGATGGCTGACCTGGCAGGTCTCCATTGCCTCAGTTTTATAATCAAACTGCATACGATTTCCACAGCATCCTGCCTGGCAGGGTTCAGTCTGTCTGTAGAAGTGGTAAGCTTTGACTCAGCACCTTGTAACTTAGGCTGAAGCTTCCTTGTATAGAAATCAACTTTTGTAGTTATTAAATGGATGCTGTTTGCTAGAGAATACGTCTATTACTGAGCATGTTAACTGTGGCTAGTGCAAATACAGCTGATTGTTGTAACAACTATTTTATGTTTGGCTAAAAAGTTGCTTAGATGTAGATGCAATGTAGAAATTATGTTTGTTGTATGTGCTAGCTAGGTTTGCGACTGAAGGGCTTTTTTCTGTTGGCTTTATGTACATTTACATCACGAGTTTACTTGTTTTCTTAGAAATTATGTACCAATAGAAAACTTTCCAAAACAGAAGAGCAAAAAAGGGTTAAACCCACCTGTATTGATTGCAAATAATTGCCTTGCGTTTTTCACATTTTTAAGGTAACAATATTGCTTAGATGAGGTATTATGGCTTGGAACACCTTAATTGATTAGAGCATTTATCTTATGCCTAACTTCAGCAGGATCTTAATGAACATACATTTAGGGCTCTGCTCTGTAGCAGTGAAGTATGTGTACCTGCGCATGTGAAAATTGTCTGAGAGTAGTCATATGGCCATACCGTATTGTCTGCAACTAACGGAATGTGTAGGATGAAGTATCCGCATCCATAGCTCATCTCAAGTAATGTTCGATTTTATTAGAGGTGTGGAGCACTCAGTATTTCTGTTGACTTCAGTATGGATAGAGGCACCTATGTTATGTGCTTTAGTGAATTAGTGGACGAAAATTGTATTTTGAAGAAGGAATTTGTGTAAATGTATCGTATGTTAAAATACCATGTTCATTTTTTTGGAAATGTTAAGTCATGCTTTAAAAAGTGATTTGAAGCTTAGGAGCTTTCATCCAATCAATGTCTATGTTACTTACGAAAATGGGATTTCTGGGACATGCGTGACTTAGAAAAGGCTGTTCTCATATTTTTTTTGGAATGTCACCTTAATTGCCATCTATTATTTCCATTTTTTAAAAGTTGTAGAATTATTTAATACTTTGTTTTGTTTTGAAATGGGATTTTGCATTGTATTATGTGTAAAATCAGAGCAATAACTTTTAAAGATAAAATATCTTTCAGGTGGAAGCCCTTAATAAAATGAAGACTTTAAATAGTCTAATTAAGCTGAATGCCATGAAGCAAAGCAAAGCAAAAGGAAAAGATGCAATGCATACGTGTTTGAAACAAAATGCTTACAGAGAAGCACTTTCTGACCTCCAGTCTCCTCTGAATCCTTCTGTTATACTTTCAGAACTACAGTAAGTTAAGAACGAGTGAATAAAATTTCACTGTAGCTTTTGCACGGAAACAGTAAAGCAGAAACGCATATGTGCTTTAACTTCCTTTGGCTGTACTGTTCAGCAGATGTGCTGTCGTAGGGAACTTCTGTAGTGAGAGGTCTGTTGGGAATCCTTCTAAGGTTAAGATACCAGTTAAGTTAGAAGATTTTTGTGATCCACCATGAAACATAATACTCTCTTAGTCAATGCATTACCATAGCTAAATATGTTTGAATATAAACCTAAAAGTGAATTAGACTGCGTTCTGTTTATAACAATAAGCACAAAAGCTATTAAAACTTTTAACAGCAGTTAAATAGCAGGTCTAAAAATTGATGGGAAAGGATATAAAGAAAACTCTTTTCCCTGAAAAGGTGGGTGCTTAATTTAAGCATTAGGTATGTGTATGCCAGTCATGGTATCTAATACAGGTACGTTCATAACTTGATAAGCGCTCATAGCATAGCAGCAGAATGAAAGCAGAGAGAACATTGAAGTACTTCCAAACTGGAAGTCTGCGTGTTCTGTTGTGTTTTGAACAATGTTTAGACCCTTTCCTTGAGTTATTCTTATTTGGCTAAAACTTTTGTTTTATTTTCTTCTAGTGTTGAGAAGTGTAGATACATGGATTCTAAAATGAAGCCTCTATGGATAGTATACAACAATAAAATGTTTGGAGGAGATCATGTAGGGATCATCTTTAAAAACGGTGATGGTAAGCAATGCTAAAATTTTCACATTTTTCCTTTTCCTTCTTCATTCCCACAATTGCACTTAAACTGTGTTGCTCTGTATTGCTGTAATATAAATGTGGTTTACTCTAACATTGGTAAACAAATTAAGCATCTTCTTCTGCCTGGGTTTCAAAGTACAGACATTATCAGTCATGATGATATAATTATAGTTAATCCTACTTCAACCTTTAGGCTTAACGAGTAATTTTAGATATGTTTTTCTGAAGGCCTTATAGACATTAGAAAGTTTGTCTACAGCACACTGAGAAATTGAAGTAGCGGTTTCAACCTTTCGTTATAGATCTCCGACAGGACATGTTGACGCTCCAGATTTTGCGTTTGATGGACATACTTTGGAAAGAAGCTGGTCTGGATCTCCGGTAAGGATCTCTTGAGGGCTAGTTTATTTGGATGGAGAGTCCACTTTTAGCAGTAAAGCTTTGCTGTCTGTTAAATACCTTCCTTACTGTCCCGTTTCTAAACACCTGTATCAGTGCCCAAAGGTTTCAGTTGTCATAGCCAAGGTGAACAGGCTGTAGAAAGCAGTTACCTTAACTCGTTAGATGGCTTCTCTTTGCATTTCATTCCCTAGATGGCCTGCATTATAAAAGAATTTAGCCATGAAAAGAAATAATGAAGTGAAAATGTGGGATTTGTGTTTATTATCAAGCAGAATATTTTTCCTGGTGCACCATTTCTCTTGTCGTTTATCTAAGTTGCCATGCTGATTATAAATTCCACTGCTCTCTTATATAGTTTGCTGTTTTCATCCTTTGAAAATTGTCGAGATAAAAAGCATTGTATGAGATCAGTAAATAATTCTTGAGTTAAGGGTCCAGTAAGCAGCTTTTGTGCCTTTTTTTTGTGTTTGTGTCTGTGGCCTTTTCAGAGGTGTTTCATAAACTCCTCATGTAACAAACTCCCCTCTTAATGGTCACTGATTTTCCAGGCATATGCAAAAATGGGGACTTGGTGATTATGGGAATTGCAACTCTTAAGTTCTAATACACCTGTGCAAGTGAGGTACACACATAGAACACAGATCTGCTGGCCAAAGGTAGCTGCAGGGGATTGCATCTGGAATATACCATCAAGATTCTTTAGTAGGTAGAACTAATAGGCAAAACCCTCTCTAGAAATCAGTCAGCTTTAAGGACGGGTAATTTGAGGGCGGGGGAGAAGGAGTAGGAGGCTTGAGATTCTTTATAATAGAATTTCACTATCTGGTTGGGAATTACCAGAATTGTGGAATGTGCAAATACAGGTTCTTCCTTTTAACATTTTCTTATTTCTCTTGCTCTTATTTCTTGAGGACATGTATGGTTTGTGCTGCCATGGCCACAAATGAATGTATTACTGTCCAAATAAGTTTTATACTGGCAATCTGTTTCCTGCAAAATTTAACAGAGGAACGTCTGTCTTGTATTAATTACATAACAGGCTTCATGAAGATGAGAGTCTTGGGAGAGGAGAAGTTAGTTGCTTGTGCTTCTCTTCTAGGAGTACTGCTGCACAAAGAAAATAATGATGATTGGGAACAGTCACTGTGGATTTACCGAGGGTAAACCATACCTGATGAATCAGATTGCCTTCTTTGAGGGAGGGAAAGAGTAGTGGATGTCCCTACCTTGACTTTAGCAAGGCTTGTGAGTCTGACTCACAATAATATTCTTGCCTCTTGAGTTAGGATGTTACAGTCTGGATGGGTGAACAACTACATACTCTGCCTGGAGGTTGATAACAAGTGGATTATCACTGGAGTCTATATGGGAATGTTTATATTCTTAGCCTTGTCAGTATCCTGCAGTGAAAGACTTCTATTATTTAAGTATGTATGTAAGAAAAAGTACTTCCATCCATTTTATGCTTACCACTTGCTAATCTCAGTTACTGCGTGTTTTCAGTTGTATTTTTGAGTGATGATAAATAATGGATAGTCATTCAAGAGTAACACAAGATTCTGTAGTAAGATGATGTTGACAGGGAAGGTGGTATATTTAGAACCACTACTATATTGGGGAAAAAAATGTGTTGTAGCTTCCTTAAAATTTCACTTTTCTTTGCCGTTTCAATGAACAAGTTCTAACCCAGCCGTTATAAAGTCAGTGGAGAATCAGCATAATGTCCTAGTGCATTTGTACTAAAGTACTAAAGAGGTTTTTATGGTACTGACCTCACCCATATTTCATGGTAAAGCTTCCATTTCTGCTTCCTTTGGGCAGGTTTTGTGAGGTTGTAAACTTACAGTAGAAATCAAAACTCATAATTTAAGTATTCTGTTAGGGCAGAAGTATTCCGTTTGAGAAGAGTCTTCTCATTTGCTCTGCTGCTCCTGCAAAGCCACTTCTCTCAAAATGAAGTAATAAACCTCTCCAAGGTACCATGAGTGCGGGAGTTTCCAGCACTCAGAAAACTTGTTTCAGAATGATGAGGAGGGTTTTGGGATTTTCATTTATTTATTAGTTCATTAGTCAAGACTCTAGGGTGATATCTTCTCCCATGTAAGCTAGTCACTTCTTAACCGGTTGTGTAAGTAGCAATGAACTCCACTATTTTTTGTAGTAGCCACTTTTTCTTCCTGCTGTGAGCAGTCCTCTTATTGCTGTTTACACCAAGACTTACAGTCAACTGTGAGCATCTGCAACGTACATTTTGCAGTCCCACTTTGCATTCTTTTATTGATAAAATGATATTTGGATGACAGAAAACAATTTTTCAGACTAGAAATATCTTTGTATCTTCCAAAGTCTCTTGCAAAGCAGCTTTCTTACCTTCACATGCTGCTAAGATTAGCATGATTTCTTTGTAGGAATGCTAGAGTATTCCAAAGAGAAGCAGTATCAGGCATTGTTCAATGTTATCATACAACCCTCTAGTGTATGGGGAACTTTTCCAGCCAAATCTATGCACCAGTTTTAGCTAATATAATTCTCAAATTCTGATTTCTTTTTAGAAAAATAGTTCTAAAGATACTGGCTGTCACATTATTATAAACCATTTGGAGGCCATAAATTCAATTTTGTATGCCTGTGAAAGAGCTGTAATCCTTTGTGTTTAAAGTGTTTATAAGGCTAGAAGTACTTACTTAAATATTACTTGAAATAGTTAATTTAGATTCTTTGAGCTCATTTCAAATTTTTCGTGGTTCAGTCATAATACTGGGAGCTTCATAAGGTACATAACATCAGCCTGCATAGATAAGGAAAATTATAAACTTGTTACTTGTGCTGCTTACAGAAAGATTCTTTTGAGTGAAGATGGGATAAGGCAGGAACATGAATAATAAATTGTTTCTGGAAGTGTATGTTTGCCATGAGCTGGCTGAGTGTGTGTTAAGTTGAACACCCATTTGGGGAAACTTTAGATAATTTATGTCATTATAAATAGACTGTGAGGAGACTGATCCAGCATTTAGGGTCAAGGACAACCTCTGGCAGCTGTGGAATCCCAGATGAAGCATTCTTTGGTTGCTGCCTTCCCAGAAGCTTAGTTTGTGGTTCCAGACCTGGGCCACACACCGTGCCTAGCAAACAGGAACAGTGATTAGGAGCCATCAAATATGCTTCTTCTGACTAAGGCATTTTTTTAACTCAACAAAGGAAAACCAAAAAGCGGCTCTGATGTCCAAGATTTTTCTTAAAACTCTCAGAAGAAAAAAAAGTAGCAAGGGGAAGTTCCTAGTGAGAATTGAAGTTCTATAATTGGCCTCTTCCATTTATTTACTTAACTGGGAGCATCTTCCTTCCATTCATCCTCTCATCATTATGATTATAAAATAAAATTCTAGGATTGAGGCAGGGTTACAATTCTATGTCTTATCAAAGGCAGATTAGCCAGGCAGTTGCCAAGGAAGACTCTGAAATGGCCTTAATTGAAAACAGGATTAGACAAAACAGCACTCCAAATGCCTGGAGCATGAGGACACAGCTGAGAGGGTAAGGCTTTGTGATCTCCATGTTTACAGTCTACATGCCTCTCAAGAAGAGGCAACTCCAAAATCTATGAATTAACACCAGTGGTAATGAGTTCTGTTGTCTTGTTCATGAGTCGCGACTTGTTGGCTTGCTTTTTGCTTGGGTAAGAGGCACAGCGTGAGGTGAAAAGTGTCTAGTGTCAACTAGATCTGCTTTCCTGAAAAATACAACTTCATATGTCCATACCGATGAGTGGAGTCTTTGCTTCTTGCCCTGTATCATCCTCTGAGGCTTTAGTTTCCCTGAAGCTGTTGCTTCCCTTTTTCCTTTTGTAGATGCATAATGGATTTTATACTTTTCAACTTCTTTCCGCTACAGACAGCGTGATAACTCCGTTCAGGTAAAAGCAGGGCTTCTCACTTGTTTCACCAGTGCAAGAGCAGAAGTGCTTGCTGTTTGCCTCTTTCTTCCAATCAATAGTATCTTGCCACAAGCAAATTGTACAGCTTCTGTGAAGCATGGATCAAATGGCAACCGATATGCTGCCGTTGAGGAGTTTGGGATAGGCTCAGTTTCCTTATAATTGCACTGCAATCTGCAGTCAGTTACTTAGTAGTAATTTAAAATGAAATCTTAGCCCACTCTGTGTGTAAAGCAAGCACGATATTCCCAGTGGGATTTCTCAGCTCTGGAGAGGAACACCAAATATATATTGGGTTTGAGATCTCCAAGGCAGAAGGAGAAAGGTTGGTTTTGTTTATTTGTTTGTCAACTAATTTGTCTCCTGGGTAAACTGGCCTCTTTCACACACGGTGTGTTTTGTTGTCTAGGTTCATGTGTGTGCATTCTGGCTAACTACCAGAACAAGACCAGGGTTTGTATCGGAAAAGGAAGTATGTGTATGTGGGAGGATGCAACAGCGTACTCCAGTAGGTCCTTCATCCCGGGCTATCGCTAGATGGACTGTGGAGTGCAACTGAATAAAACTTCAGATGTAGATTGCATCTGCTTCTCAGTACAGGCCCAACCATTAGAGAGCAAAACCCCAGGCAAACAGTGCTCTGTCATTTAGAGAAGTGTGGCTCAAAGCCAGTTTACCTTAGACATCAGTCAGTCAAGTACCAGAGAGAAATGAGAAAACCAAAAAAGCATATTCTCTAATTAATCTCCATACCTATTCATTTCTAAGACAAACTATTACCTGAAAGTGAGCAGGAAATAGTTGGCCTAAGACATTAGTAAGTATGTGCAGACAAGCTTCCGCAGTTCTTCCTGTGTGGTTTCTCTCTAGTTGTTTCTTGTACTTTAAATATGGGCAATTATGGAACAAACTTATTAAGTTAAACGGTATTTATATTGAGATTGTGTCTGCAGAGTGACAAAATAAACTTGAGGTTCAAACCCCCTGAAAAGTTACAAATCTTCAAGTTATTTTGCTTTAAAAAATTCTACATCTGCAGTCATGTGTATGGGCATACTCATAGCAGATTACATAACTTTCTATTATTTCTATGGGGAATGTTTAGATATTACAAATACCTGTCACAGCAGAGGAGCATAACATCTGTGTTCCCAAGCCTGCTGTGGGGTCTGCAGCACGGCACCTCGTAGGAGAGTAATCCTTCCATCAAAAACTGTTTCTGCTGCTTTACCTGTATTACAGCATTGAAATTGTGTTAAGGGAGAAATCAGTAAAGTAACAGAGCAACAGAAAATCCTAAGTTTGAGGAGTTTGATCTATGTTGAGTGACCTTTGCTGTGGTAAATCGTCATCAAAGTATTTAGTACTTGGTTACTTTTTGGACAGATGGAGTTCTCCAAACTACATTTTCATTTCACCACATATAGTGAGTTTGTTTTCACCTCCCTTAATGTGTGTGAAGCCTGATGTGAAGCGGCTGCGTATGAATGAAGTCAGAGTTCACAAACATTCTGAAAAATGTATTTGATACAAGTGTAAAGAATGTCATTAATTTTAAACCATTGGACCTGAAGTTTCAGAGAACGTGTTAATAAATTACCAGAACTTGGTGGTGTATTTGGAAAGATACCGCTTTGGAGAATTAAACAATTAAAATAAGAACAGTATTAAATGGAGTGAAGAAAGAAAATTTTCCGTCCTGCCAGGATTGCTGTATTGATCTGTCCGTGGTCTTTACTGGCATTAAAACGCAGGGAGCATATCCTGCTGACAGATGTTGAAGTCAGAAAGACCAGGATGAGATGGAAAGGGCCCAGAGGATTTGTCCCTAACTTGACTCCTGTCAAACTGTCTCTCTGACAAGGATGTTTTTTCCTCCAGTTGTAAGCAGACAGTCCTCAAGGGGCTGAAGGCTTTCATCATTGCTTGCTTTTGAAGGGGAGGTTGTTGGACATGTGCCCAGTTAAGCTGCAAGTAGGGTGGGTTGAAATGCCATGGAAGAAGGCCAGCGTGCACTTTAACCTGGCGATGTTTGGCTTACGTTTGTCGCGTCGTGATAAGGATGGGCAGTGCTTCCTCGCATCATGAACGCTGGTGTTTGGTAATCACAGATACCCTTCTGTTCATTGTGAGAACCCTCGGGTCTAGAGAGTTGGGGTTTTTAATTGGGAAATAGATTAGAATAGAAACGGGAAGAGGGTTCCAAATGTGCACTTCTTTTTGTGTTTTGAAGTTGAGTGTTCTCTAAATGCCCTGTTGAATCTGGTGTTCAGTTCACTTTGTTGCCAGTAGAGAAGAATCCCCAACTATACAGCTACTATTACTTGCGCTGCTTCGGTTGTGTGCTGTCACTGAGGCAGGGAAACTGCTCAGCTCTCTGATAGCTATTATGCCCAAAAGTTCCAATTAATTTCATCTGGAATTTTATTTATTTTTCTTCTATGCCTTGGGATAACAGGCTGTGTTATTTAAGAGATGTGGTTCACTTTGTAGCAATCAAACTTCCTATCTGTTTTAAATATAAATGCTGATGACAACTCCACCAGCAGTGCTTTTTCTTTTTTTTTTTTTTATATATATATAAATATACGCACACAAAGATTTTAATATGTCCTGCAATCTTTTATACAGCTTTGTAAGTTAGTGAGTGCTAGTCTGTAGCTTGTGTACCACAGTTAGATTTGCGTGGGCATCCATTTTATACATGGATCCACAACCAGAATTGAGGTAATATTCCTGACCTGAGATGCCAAGCATGAGAGTAGCGACTGTAATTTGTGATGCAATGCCTGTGAAGAGATTGCTTTACGTTTCCATTGCGTACATTGAGCTCCCGTCTCAGTTGCCGTTCCATTTAGCGTTTCAAGCATCTGGAGTGAGAAAATGTTTTGGAAAAACAAGCTTACCTATTTAGACACATGTCTCCTTGATTCATATCTTTAACTGTGTCTTATTTTAATGCAATGATATTGTTGTAGATATTTTTACTAGGCATAGTATATGAATGCACAGGAATGTTCTTGTACACCAGGTGGGTTAAAAGATGAATTCCTGTTTTCAATTAGGTTTCTATGCTTAAAATTAGTAAGAGTTGGAAAACGTTATTTTATGCTTATATTTAAAAGGATTTTTAGCATTTTAAGTTGAAATAGGAAGAATGGGGGGGAAAAGGCCAAGATCTTCTTTCCATTTACACAAATAATTTCATCTAGAATGAACATGAGTGTAACTTACTGTCTGTTTAGCCAGTGAATTAACAAATGAAAACAAAGGGCTCCCTCTATGGTTTCTCCTATAAAATTACAAGTGACTGTGTTCCCTAGTAAAAGGGAAAACTTAGGGTTGGTGATAATTTCTTTTTTTACATGTATTTATGTAATAGGAAAAATTAATGTTTTAACTCTGCAAGCAATGTCTGTATGTTAACCTTTGAGAGTTTAATGTTCAAGGTAGTGTGAGTATTCAGCCTGCTCAAAATATTGATACACTAAAGAAACATTCTTAACTGTTTTTGTTTTTAACATGAATCTGTGTTTTGTTTCAGGATATTGCCCTACGGCTGTTTAGCAACTGGAGACCACTCTGGCCTTATTGAGGCTGTTTCTAGTTCGGAAACCATTGCTGACATTCAGTTAAATAGTAGCAATGTTGCTGCTGCTGCTGCCTTCAACAAAGATGCTCTCTTAAACTGGCTGAAGGAATACAATTTAGGGTAATTTCTACAGTTATTTTCTCATCTGTAGTGTAAGCTACAAAATTCCTGTAAGTTTTCTATTTCAGTATGGAGGAATGTGTGGCTCCTCTGGCAGGTTTGTTACTACCTATTTTTCTAGTATGTCAAATTCTGACTCACATCCATGGTGCCCTTGGAATTCAAACAACGATCCAGCTGAAATTCTGGCATTTGCAGCATTTTGACTGCATGTGGTTGAGTAAGTTATACTACATTTGGCAAAACAAACAAACCAACCCAGGAAAACTACATGAGTGTTAGATCTTGATGTTGTTGCCTTTCATAATATTTGCATTTCTCCTGTGCTCCATAGCTACTTTTTACAGTATTTTCTCCCAAATAAGTCTAGTTTTACGGCATCCTAATGGGCTTCTGGTTTAAACAAGCAAGAACCCTTTTTGAGGTCAAGGCATGACATGAATTGCCAGTAGTATGCACTAATATTGTTTGTCTTTGTGGTTCTAGAGATGACTTGGATCGAGCCATTGAAGAATTTACTCTGTCTTGTGCTGGCTACTGTGTAGCTACTTACGTGTTGGGGATTGGTGACAGACACAGCGACAATATCATGGTCAGAAAAAATGGTCAGGTAAAAATCTCTTCTGAAGGCAGAGTAACTACGGTATCTCTGTTGTGCCAGAACTATCTTGAGAACTTTTAATTTCTTTAGTGTCTCAGTAAAATTAAATCCACACATTGTTAGGACTGATGTCTTTGTTTACTGAGAATTGAAGAGAGCTTCGAAGAAAGGAAATGTAAGACTAGTGGAAGGACTGACCAATGCCTGTTTAGCAAGCAATTCTATATCAAGTGAGGTTGTTCTGTGGAACTTTTTCAGAACATCCAAAAGGCCTGTTAATGGTTCAGATTCATTGAATAAAAGTAGTCTTGGAGTATCTTGCAAAAGACCGTCCTTAAAAATACATGAATTGCAGTTTTGAGCAGTGTAGTTCTCCTGAAGTTGGTCTCTACAGCCCACCTCTGCAGAAATGTTCAGTATGGAAATCAGTACCAGCATAATGCTGTGACTGTACATCTCAAAACCTAGAACCTAGGTAAACTCTTAGAAATGCATTTTCCTGTTTAGTTGTTACTTTCTACTGTAACTTCTCTGATGTTTAAATTTTTCTGCCTAGAAAACTAGCAAGGGTTATAAAAATGAGTTTTATAGACATCTGCAGTATTCTTTTAAGTTTTTACTGACAAGAAGAAAGCTGAAATGCCCTTATCTTTGATTCTAAAATGGGAGAACTGTCACAGGTTCCTTGAGATTAACGTAAGCTCTGCTAGCTTTGCTCCTGACTTTGTGTGGGAAGCCCTTGGATATGATGATGTTGAGCCTCACGGGCTCATCACTGGGTTCATTTTTCTATCTGATATTACCAACAAGATGTCTATTGGTAGACATCAGAAGCTTAAAACTGAGATAGTCTTTTGCACACTGATTTGTAGCAGTGGTCACTCATAAGAGCATGGATGTTATCACCAACTTTAAATAAATCGTGAAATGTCTTAAAACTAAATGTTACTGAAGGGTTGAAACCAGGGGCTATGGAGAGTAGCATTATGAGTTAACTGTTCTTGATAACAGCATCCTGTAGAGATACTAGAAAAGTGAAATATTTCACCAGAGAAATTAATTTTCACTTCTGTTTTTTTAGCTCTTTCATATAGATTTTGGGCATATTCTTGGAAACTTCAAGTCCAAGTTTGGAATTAAAAGGGAACGGGTACCTTTCATCCTCACCTATGATTTCATTCATGTTATTCAACAAGGGAAAACGGGGAACACTGAGAAATTTGGTCGGTGAGTATTAATTTGATCTCTTCCTCTGGTGATAATTTCTAGCACACCAGGAACCAATCTGGGTTTGGTTTGCTCATTTGTACTTGTGTGAAGGTGTGCTAACATGCATTTATAATACTATCTACTTCTCTACCTGAGCTAGAATATACATACAAATTACTTCCTATATCAGGAACTGCAGCTCTGCAGTGGAGAGATACAGTTCCTTTTTATCTCCTCCAGCAGGGAGATGGCGGATTCTTCTGGGCTCATCTTTTGTTACCTTCATCAGCACTGGGCAGTAGGGAGGGATCCCACAGACTACGTTCAAGCGAGATGAAGCACTGGACTTAGAAACAGGCTCCCTTCTGCCTTTCTGTCCATCAGTGCCCACGTAGTGTGCTAATCAGTCCTGGCCTTACTTGGGTGCTTAGGCATCTGCAGCCATGTGCTCATAATCTGCATGCCCCTTCCCATCTTGGGTTAAATAGCTACAATGGAACACAGAAGCACTTTGCAAGGGAAAACTACCCTCTGTGATCCTACCTGTTGAGGTAGATTTTTCTTTCCCTTCAGTATCATTCTCACTGATTGACAGGAGGGACATTCTGGATGTTTTGCTCTCACTTGGCTATCAGTCACAGGAAGAATTCTTTGACAGAGATATGAAATCAAGTACTTAGATATGGCTTGACAAATCTTATGGCTACTTCTGGTAGAAGAAGCTGTGCATGTATTTGTAATAGTGTGTCTAGGAAGAATGGAAAACAACCACCAGTGACTCATGTCTCTTATGGAGAGTGAGCAAGTCAACCTGTAGCTCCATTTTTAAAACCATGAAGTAAAGGCTATTAGGTGACTGTGCTATTGCAAGAGCTGTAGAATATGGAGTACTTTAAATGGCAGTAGGATTCCATTTTCACTTGAAAAATGCCTTGGAAGAGAATTTATTTTTTGAAGTGTAATTTCTCATCTTAGTCTGAAGGGATCTTCCCGTTTCCTGTGAAAATTTACAGATAGACGCTGGACAGCAGCACATTTGGGGACATTGAGCAAGTTCTCAAGTGTCTGCGCGATGGATCTTTATGCCAGATCTGACAGTCAGTTCAATTTTGACTGTATTTGCAGGAAGAAATTACCTTGCAAAGGCAGGCTGGGTTGGAAGGGACTGCTATAGAGCTTTTGTTTGTCCACTGTAGGTCCACTATATAGGATCATCAAGGCATTTTACCTAACAAATTCTCAGGGAGATGGGACATTGGCATTACCGCTGGCATTTTTTTGCTCTTTCTGAAGAACAGTGCCTTTTTTTTTTTTTTAAAGCTTTTGGTCTTTTGTACCAATGTTTTAAGGGCTTGTGGGAGGGGTGTGGGATATTTTTGTGTGAATGCATTGGAGGTTCCATAGACATCTCTGTTGTCTTTTCTGTTACTGTGTTCCTAGGATATGTGTGTTAGGCCAGATATCTATTTTGGAAATTGTTACATATAATTGACAACTGTGTAAATTCTTGCGTGTTGTCTTCATTGCATGTGCTCTGTGGTTGAACATGAAGGTTTCGCCAGTATTGTGAAGAAGCATACTTGATTCTGCGAAAACATGGAAACCTATTTATTACACTCTTTGCACTGATGTTAACTGCAGGGCTTCCAGAGCTAACCTCTGTCAAGGACATCCAGTATCTCAAGGTAAAGTAAGATTTACAGCTCAGCAGGACTTAGCATTTTTCCAGTATGTGAATTTTGATTCTAAGATGAATACATTTAAATTGTTTTCCACTTCTATCAAGATTTCTATACAGTTCTCAAAGCTTTCTTTTTTAGCTGCATAGAACAAGGTCTGTAGTCAGTCCTAGAGGTCAAAGGAAACTTCCTCTCAACCGTTCTGAGTTCAGCATCCCTGCATCTCGTATATAGTAATTTCGGGGGTGTTCTACATCTTGACGCCTGTGCGGCATAGACGTGTAAAGGTGAAAATTACTTGCATAATTCTTCTTTAGATTTATTTTTAGACCCAGAAAATACCACTGATGTATATTGCTCAATGAATAATAGGTGAAAAAGTGTCAAAACAGAAAAACGCAGAATGAGGTTTGTGTTGAAAGGTGAAGGAGGCCCTGACTGTGGTTTTTAAAATTCCTGACGGTACTTGTTTTCCTGTCATCTTAGGACTCTCTTGCCTTAGGGAAGAGCGAGGAAGAAGCACTAAAACAATTTAAGCAGAAGTTTGATGAAGCGCTCCGGGAAAGCTGGACTACTAAAGTGAACTGGATGGCTCACACTGTTCGAAAAGATTACAGATCCTAGAAGACTTTTGTATTTGCACTAAGCTGAATGTTACCTTGATAAGTGTTTTTAAAGGGGGCCCATAGTATGGACCAGCAAAACTTATTTTAAATAAGAAAGAAAACAACAAAAAGAAATGGGCTGAAATAATTGCTGAGTCTTTTGCACTCTGCTTCTGAATGCTTGATTCCAAGACTGTCTCTACAAATAGTGAACATCCTGGATAATCAGTTCCTGCTGACTTTGCACGCTGAGAGCTACTAGGCATTTTAAAAAATTCTTTGGTACTTTGTGGAGGTGTAAATATTTGTTTTTATACGTTAGAGTGATGTACTCTAACATACTCAGGAGGTTTGAAGACCTCTGGCAGAACTGTTCTTTGTTTAAAGTTGGGACTTGAAGAGTAAATTTTTTTTTTATATCCTCATCTGTCTAAAAATGACCATATTGTGTATATTTTTCCTATGAACTCTGCCCTACTGGCACAGATGCATTAATTCTACTGTAAATAGCAACCACAGTATCATTGTACTACCAGGAGCTGCTTAATGTCTTACACTGCTGCCGAAAGAAAAGTAGATACCTGTAAGGTGGGGGGGGAGGTGAGAGATGGGGTGGTAGAGACCTTTGAAAATGATGCAGCATCCAAATGTTCAGGTTGCGCAGTTCTGCTCTCCCGCCCTAACACAGACAGAAGCAGCCCTTCGGTAAGAGGAAAGCTAGGCGAGTTCCAGACGTGCCTGAGAATCCCTCAGTGGTAACGGTCTCCCACTCAGCCTCTGGGGCTTTGTTTTCAGCTCCTTAAGAGGCACGTTTATTTCAGGTTCAGCAAGAAGCTCCTTACAGCCTTACGTTGAAATTCGTATCTCAGATTAGTTGTGCCATGCAAGTGTACTGACTTAGGTATGGAAAATTGTCATTAAATATACTACACATAGTGATTTTTAGAGCATACATACCAAAAAACCCAAATGTTTGGAAAAGCAAGTGTTTATGGGAAAAGATCATTCCATAAAACACCAATGAGAAGTCATTAATCTTTTCTTTCTGTATTTATTAAAAGCTTGCGGTAATGTCGCTTTACCAAGATATATATGTTGAAGATGGTTGCTGAAGAAACTGGATTTGTTTTAATTTATTTAGCGAGGTACCAGGCTTTTAGGTGCTTAAATGGAGAGCAAATTTGTTACGTGCAATAGGGAACTGCTGGTTAAAAGATGTAACGTACTGTTTTTGAACATCAGCAAGATAGACTTTAACTACTGCTTGTTCTCCAAAGAACACTGGTAGCTCTCAATTCTTGTTGACATTTGAAAGATAATGAAACATATATATTTACTTTTTGACTAAACAGTTGTTTTGCATAAAAATGTTGTTTTATGTAGGAATTTAATTAAAAGTGGTTTTACTTTGTTGAGAGTGATTTATTATTTTTTGTCATTTTGGGGATTTGATGTTTCTTTTAAAGGTCAAGAACCTATCTAGAGCCAGGATAGCATTTTGTGTAGTGGTTTGATTCTCTTGTCCTTACCCTTGGGACTAATCTGTCTGAAAAGACCTCTGCTTCTAGAATATTGTGAAAGCTACTAGTTAGTGGATTGGTGAGGGTTTTTTTTAAATAATATAGTAACATCTACAGTGGTTTGTTTTTTTTTTTTTGTTTTTTTTTTGTTTTTTTAAAGCAGATGGGATAAAAAGAAACTACTTTGCAGGTGACAACTCTGAAAAAAGTAATTTTGTCCTCAGCTAATTCAAAGCATATAAATTTCCATAAGTAACCATTCCTGGACATTATATTTCTCTGTGAGACAGAGTACTCGGACATCTGTGGTGTGACGTCTTGCTGAGGGAGACATAACCTTTCCCAGAACTCAAGATAAAGTTGGCAAGTTCAGCTTGCCTACTTGGGGCTTCAATTCAGAAGGTATCACATGGTCAGATTATAATATCTGATTATAATCTGATATTATAGTTTAAAGATTTTGTTCATAACAGTGAGTAGAAACATAACCTTTTAAAATGTGGAACCTTTGGAAAGGATGTAGCTTTATGCAGCTGTAGAAAAGAAACATAAGCTACGACTGGTATAAAACACCTTCAGTTCAGATCATCACATGTTAATTACTTTTCTCCAAGTCTACTTCTAATCTGGTCTGCATGTGTCCACTGGAAAAATGACTTTTCTTAAACCAACTCTGCTTCTCAAGGCCTTCATTTTATCTGAGAGGGGAAAAGGTACCTAGACTGCTTTCAAAACAGCAGCTGAAATTGGGTATATGTAGTGTGTATATTCTATACGTTTGTTCTGTTTTTCTTTTGATTGCATGATTACTTGATGGGTTTGCTGTCTTTACCTTGTATTATTTGATTTGTGACAAATGGTGACAACTGCTGCTTTTACACTCCTGCTTCTCCCATATTTGATTTCCAAGGACAGAGCTCCCATGGATTTGTCACTCACCAGTGGAGTTGCTTCCTTACACTTTTAGGCTTGTCCTGGTTTTATTGACAGTGGTGTGTTAATTGTTAAGTCATCCACGTTCTAGCAAATGCCTCTGACAGAGCCTACTCATATATTTAATATAAGAGAGTCCAATGTTCCTCTTTAATTTTCTAGAGCTATTGAAATCAGATAATTAAATAGTACAGGCTCTTAATAATTATTATGTCAGGCTATGATCATAGCTTTATTCTTTAGGAATGATTTCAAGCCTAAATCTTTTAAGTATGTAATCAGTATGTCTATTATTCTTTCACAAGATATTGTATTAATATAATTATGTGTCTGAGCTGGCTTTAAAATCTGAAATCCTGTGCTCACATGATGTATTCCAGTTTTTGGCAAGTTTTCTTAATTTAAAAAAAACCTTGTCTGGCATAATACTACTGAGAGATGAGGGAGCAGAGCTGTCTTGATGGAAAGCATGCCTTAGAGGTGCTGCCATACGAGATGGCAATGCATTGCTGTTGGACCTCACAGTTTACATATGGCTGTGGCATTTTTTTTATAGACAAACGTGCCTCGGTCTGGCTTGTCTCACGAGACAGAAGTCAGACTAAGCTCAAGGTCGTGGTTTTATTGCCTGACCACAATACCACACTGACTACTATTTCCAGTGCAAGACTGTTTTGTTGGAGGCACATCTATCTGCCACTGACTGTTGGTGGGTATAGTCTGGGCATAAGGTTAGCAGTGAAATTATTTCTGTAACTGGAATGTCTTTGCAAATAGGTCACTCACAGTAAGATCAGAATCGTAAAATCTCAAGTGATTTAAATGAACACAGGAACTGCTGATCTTTCATATTTTGTCCTCTCAGTTCAGAAAATTGGCTTTGCCTTTCCTTGGAAAATTTGTTTAGATCACGTGGATGTGAAAGCTTGCTCTGACATCTCCTGTGGGGACAGCATGCGTAACCTAATGCCCACATGGGTCGCTTACTTACGGAGCACAGCTAAGCATCCGTTAATTCAGGGGCTGGGGAGTCAGCAGAGCTGGATTTTCTGACGTGACTTTGGGGACTCTTACATATAAACCTGAGTGCACGGAAGAACAAATGTGGTCTCAGGAATATGCAGTACCAAACAGATCTCTGAAGCAGATTTCAGTAGCCAATCCAGGAAAGGTGCAGTAATTTTAACAGCTAATGCTACTGCAAAAAATTCAGCACCATGCTGCTCCTGCTACCTCAATGCATAATAAAAAAATCTTGTAGTTATTCTTTCCAAGCGTGACGTCATGACTGATCAAGAAGAGGGTATGTGCTTCTGCCAGTGCTGACCAGGGAATTTATTTGCCCTGTTCCTCAAACAGCGTAGCAAAATAGCATTAACTGTTGGTGAAGTGAGGAGAAGAGAAAGCTTTTTCCTTTAATGAGCTGGGTTTGCATGCTACTGTTTACTTGGGTGCTTTTCCAACCTAATAGCCCACACGAGGAACTTGCTTCTGTCCTCTAGCAAACCACAAGGGAAAATTCTACCAGGCAGATGCTGATAGAACTTTACTTGTTATGTCACCTCTGGAATGTTTAGCTAAACTGTGTAACCTATTTTAACAGGTTTTACTGTATGGGACTGTTGGATTTAAAATAATGCTGCTGTGATGAGCTAGTCCTTCATCCTTTCAGTCTGTCACCTTGCTTTTCCTCGGGTGATTATCTGGAGAAGTTTCCCCTGGGATTGCTTGATGAAGAGGGATGGGGATGAATATATATTTCTTAAGTAATGGCATGGCTTATTCTTGGGAAACCTGTGAAGTATCACAGTTTAAGAGTCAGAGAGAAATGAAAAGGTTAATTCTGATTTGTCAGGCGTCCTTTGGCTTTATGAAGCAAATGAGCGGAAGCAATAATCAGGCACCATGGAAACATGGTTTCTGAGGGATTACAGCCCTTGTAGTGCAAGGATGTTTGTAAGATCTAATTTTTGGTTTTAGAAGTCTACGTTTGGGCAGGAAGGTGAAGTCTGGGCACTTGCTGGGAGTGCCCGGAACCACTAAAGTCTGGGCAGAAGTGAGGAACCTGGTAGTGGTTCATTCCTATTTGTGAATCCTGCCTGAGAATTCTCCTACATATCTTATGTAATGAGCTTTGCCCTGTGAGCATTCTCTGGATTCACAGTTGTGATCTGACCACCTGTACAACATGGGCAAAGCAGCTCATTCTAGTTTCTGAAATTGTCTCTGTACCTCCTTTGCATAAGGAGCATTGAGTGTTCATTTGACGTACCCCAGAGGGTGCTGAGCAGTATTGCTCGGGATACTCTGGAGTGTGGGAATGCTGTATGCATGGCTCTGAATTCCTCCTGTGGAAACTGTTTTCCGTAGGGGAAAATGAACCAAAAAACACAAGAATGGATGACATAGCTCAGTTATAGTACTCCCTAGGGATAGGGGAAAAAAAAGCTGGATTCCAGTCCCCTTACCAAACATTCATTGGAACAAAAATGGAACAGCTCCAAAAGGGGAGCAGGAAGGACAGGGGGAGAGAGAGAGGGAGAGTCCTTTCCCCTATGGACTAGTGGCTTGGGAACTTAGGAAGAGGAATGATGAAAGAGAGGTCCGAACTTTCCAGCCCGTGTATTTGCTTGGCTAAACAAAAGAACATTTAATATTAATGGCTATGTGAGACGAAGTCTGTTTAGCCCGTTCCCTACCAAATAGCAAGGAGTTCACCAATAGGGAAGAGGCTAAAGAAACAGGAAATGCAAGGAGAATAATTAAGTCAGGGGGAGAACTGATGAAAAATGAAAGGACATGGTGTGAGGGTTGAGAAAGAGATTGCTAAAGGATGGGGTGGGGGACACTGAGTGCCCAGGGAACTGGTGGACGCTGCCTGGTGTGCTGGACTCAGAAACAGGGGTGAGGGAGGGAGTGTGCATGTCGCCCCCATCCAAGTTGCTGGGATCCTTGCTGTCACATATCCTCCTCCTGTGGACCTGGGGGGCCAGTTTGGCCTGGGCCAGGATGACATGGATGTGTCACTTAGTGCCATGGTCTAGTTGACATGGTGGTGTCAGGGCAATGGTTGGACTCGATGATCCTTGGAAGAGGTCTCTTCCAACCTGGTTGATTCTGTGATTCTGAGTTCATCCTCCATATAGAGTTGTGCCAGTTGGCATGGGAGGAAAAGGTGCATGCTGCTAGGCTTGGGTAATGTGCTCCAGAGGCTACTTCCACCCTTAACCCGTATTTATGAATTCCATAAAGGTAAATAGTCTCGTGTATGCCTGGACCTTAATGCCACCCACTGCCTACCATTGTATATTGGCTAGTCACCGTGCTACTCTCCTGATGGTTGCTGGGCAAGTCCTTCCGAGCACTGTGAAGGGAATGGAGACAGACATCTCGGGGTGTGGGTTAAGTGCACTTAAACTTTGAATACTGTTTTACTTGGTGCTGTACCACACAGATCTTAAACCCAACGAAGGCTTAAATACTTCGTGAGTTGTGATCATTATTGCTTCTTTTAAGGAGAGGTGCTGGATCATAAGTTAGGAGTTAAAAGTCTGTAAAAGTTCAGAAATTCTAGAAGGGAATTTGAATGCAATCTGCAATTTTTGTGGCCAGGATAGCCTTTAGAAGCCCCCTTCCCCCATCAAATTGCATACCCATGCTAGTCAATTTAAAAATAAATAAAAAGTTTAATATTCCAGACCACAAACAACACTGAAACATACCTACGCATTACAAATAAGTGTAATGCACCCAGTGGTTCTGCATTTAACATTCACTTTCTCTTTTGCATCTCAATGGGGTAATCTTGTTTCCTTGAGAGGAAGAAGAAAACTCTCTGAAACTGTTTCTGAAACAATTCCCTGTTCTAATAGCTGAGAAACTTTTAGCTCCCACTTACAAATCTGTTCGCAGAGTTTATGCTAGTTAAATTAGTGAATGTGCATCTGCTACATATAGGAAATATGAACTACAGTGTAGTTTAAATTGCTGACACTGCATACAGATTGTGCAGACAGAAGATCCGGTCAGCCTGAACGGATCCAAGCTTTAGCGTTTTTGGATGTAGGCAGGTACTGACTGACAAGGCACTTACACCACATCTCTAATCATCTCTACGTACTTGACTTTCTGCAATCAGTGTACTAGAGCTGGTGTCTCCTCTGTCGTAGTGATCGAGCAGGCTGTGGGCAATGAAGCTGCTTTCTGAATGCAGTGTCTCACATTTTCGGCAGACGAGAATTTCACATTTTGGACACATTTTCCCGGAGTGCGGCTGCCTTAAAGAACATACTTCCTCCCGCACAGGCTTCAGCTTTTTGGAACCTTTCCTGTGTAAACATCTCCTCTTGTCTTCAAAAAGCTGACTTCTTCCCTGAGGGCTAGAACAGTCAGAAAGAAAGGTGACAGTTTTAACCTATACAGTTCCTAGATGAATGAGATCAGCAGAAGCAATTAGTGTGTTATTTATGAACCCTTCTGAGGCTTTACCTACCACATACCAGGAACAGGTGCAATGTGTGTTCACCTGCAGAAAACAGGAATGGACAGAAAAAGGGGAGTCTGGCTCCGGTGCTGTGATGGCAGTGACATGCTATTAGTTTTAGAACATAGAATTACTAAAAGGATTGTCACCATTTAAACAAAAATGTGAAAAAATCCTAACTTAATTAGCTAGATAGCAGCTTTCTACTGAGTTCTTTAATGTGCAGCTTTTCTGTGGGTGATTGTGGCACGAGCCTCGTGTTTGCATGAAGATATTTCATACAGCTCTGTGTATCTCCATTACAGGCTTCTGACCTCGTAGACCTTGCCTATACTATCATAAAGATTCTTTTTCCACTTGCATGCTCTAATAATTACACTGGCTGGCTAGTAGATAAACCCTATATTGCACTATCCTTGAATAGAGATGGAAGGGCTGAAAGAAAAGCACTCTTGATTGAATTATACACTACTATATTTTATATAAAATAGTACTTCAAAATCAAGATGCTAACCTGCATATATTCCCTTATAGGAGCTCACAAATCAGTGCAGAATGGTAGAGATGATCTGATTTGGTTACACCACTGTGAAAGTTCTGTAGGCCCTGATGACTCGAATGTTTTTAAAACCCACTGCCATTCAGTGTATATGTAGAAATACATCCAGTAAAGTCTGAAGCCTGACTCTCTTTCCATTAATGTGAGAGTACCACGGGAGGATGCTGCTACATTACTGGTTTGGTTTTTTTAGATCAAACTGGGAAAAAACTGTATTCATCACAAATAAGGATCAAGGCCCAGAAAGCATGATTTTACTGCTTCAGTTGCACTTGTCTGCCTCCTGAATGCATGCTTCAGTGACATTATGGACAATGGAGAAAATTCACAGCTGTAATTCACTAACTCCTTGGATGTTCGACTGTTTCCAGTCCAGTTCCTCAGCAGTGCAGCAAGATAAATCCCAAAGCAAAGCCCTTGGTATTGTTCTGCAATTGGATCAGTCTGAGAGAAGAATCTGGCTCTCAGGATCATTTCTGGCTAGGGTATTTTAATCTTATGTTGAGCATGTAACCAGCTGCTGTGGCTATCAAGCTTAATGTAGTTAGCTGAGTAATTGCCGAGACTTGCATGCACTTCCTGCTAAGACGGTAATTTCATGATAATTATCAGAGACAGACTCTCTTTAGGAGATCTGTATAGAAAACAGCTCTTGTAATGGATGAGAAAAGACACTTTTTGGAAACTACTGATCTTCGCATGATGCGTACACTAAGTTTACCTTATGTTAAGGAAGAACACTATCAAGTACAAAGACCCAAGAAAAGAATTTCAAATCCCATAGGAATGATGACAATAACTCAAAGCTAATACATACAGTAATCTCACTCATTTTTGCCTCTTTGGTTAAAATAGGAATAGTTTTGCACTGCTTGTCTTTTTTTCTTTCTTTTTCTCCTATCTGAAAAGTAGTAAGAGTAAAGGCACTTTTGTAGGAACATAAGCAATAGTTATGCTCTGATTCAAGAAACTCAGTAGCACGAACTTTGAACAGTGATTTTGGGTGCTGCTCATACGTTGCCGCTGTCCGTTACACCCTGGAGCTAGAGATATTGGTGCAACAAAAACTGCAGCAATGTTATTCCTAGAAACAGCATCCTGGGTTGTCACAACTGGCAGTGCTATGTGGAGGAATAGAGACACTGCCCCTCCAAATCTCTCTTGCTGGGTGGGAGGAAGCATAGGGAAATGGTTAAAAGATAAACGTGCAGACACACAAGGTCTGGAGACCTTAATTTCATACCTACTTCTGCCAGTGACTTGCTAGTTTTGAGGTCATGTTTAATTAGCCAGTAACTGTTTCCTTGTTTGTGAAACAGTTAATACAGCAGAGGTAACAAAGGTGTTTGTGGCTCTTTGAAAGGTGCTCTGGAAATACTTATAAAATTACTTGGTTAAAAATGTATACAAAATGTAATCTTGGATGTACTTACAGTTTATTCTTAGGAGACCCAGAGAAGAGGCTCAGTCTAGAAAATCTCTTCTTAAATAGTCGCTCTCGCTTTTTTCGGCTGTGCTTCCCATCTCCTATGCTTTCTTCTGGGAGTTCCTTCTTTCCTTTGTGCGAGCTCATTTTATCTGTCATAACAACAGCACCTGCTTAGATGAAAGCAGAAGTCTGAGTAGCTTTTGAAAGTCTCTCCCTTACTGCGTTGCACCTGGTGCAGTCTGGATCTGTTACTCTACAAACCTGTAAGTGTCCTGGTTACGCAGAAGGTTTAGTCGAGGTCCGTGAGCAGCCGCTTTCTATCAGATGGAGCAAATACCTGCTTTGAAAAATCCTCCAGGCACAAGGCGACTTGGATATTCTTACTCAACCACTATTTCACATAATTATGGAAAGTAGCCTTGGACACTAAATATAATAAATACTTCCCTCTACGATGGCTCTTTCATGATGAGGCTAGTTGCTGAAAACCAAGAGAGGAGGCGGCTCGTTTGATAAAAGCGAAGAACCAGGAGCCAATGAAACAGTTCTGCTCAGAGAACAGAAGCAGTGAAACAAATGTTAGATGGAAGAAACACTGCAAAGCAAAAACCAGAACCCTAAGAAGATGAAGAACCAACTGGGGATTTTCGTTAAGGCTTGGAAATTGTTTCCTTTTGATAAAGCAGTTGATTAGTCTGCATTTCCGTGTACATTGCTTTGTCTCCAAGAATTATCCCTTTGGCCTCTCTGATTGAATTAGTCTCTCTGCTCTACATTTGATACTTAGTAATTGCATTAACTTTTGGTTGCTTGACTTGGAGGGTAGCGTTCACCCCCTCCCAATGATTGGAAGTGCTTGTCTGTTCCTACCTGTTCAAAATATTTTCCACAAATCATCTAAAGCAAGTGACACAAAGTATGTAGGCTTTAAAAAACAAAATTGACAAACGTTTTGAACTATGCACTTTTCTGATTTTACTCTTCATCTCTTCCCCCCGCCTCATATGCCCCCCTGTCCCCAAAGCCTGTTAAAGACAGTTCTCCTTAACCAGTTCTTCTAGGAGGATATACACAGGCAGTAGGGACTGTGCAAATGCTTTGCAGAATCACACCCTTAAACAGTTTTTCATTGTGTTATAATTATTTATGAAAATTACATATTGACACACATTAACAAGAAGCTATAAATACGTCAAAGGAACAAAGAATGACACACCTTGCTACTCATGCTTAGTAATGAGACACACAGCATTTTAACAGAACCTAGGTAAGTTGGACCTGTTTCTCCCACAGAAATGGCAGAAAATACTTTTTATCAAAGAAATTACAAACAGTTCATTGACCTGTAAAAGGAAGCTGTCACTAAAGAATTACTGTGCCATTAAGGAATGAATAAAAGCCATGAATGAAAGAAAATTACACGCCTCACAATTACAGACTTCCTTTCAGTTTTTAATTTGTGACAAAATAATCTGCAAGTTCAAGACCCATTTTAGGCATACAGTGGTGCTGAGGTGAAGCTTTGCAGAACAGACCAATCTGTGGCTAATAAAAATCAGCAACTGGGGAAGGCAGGAATCTACCTTACCTCTGAGAAGTGAACTTCAAAGGCTTCTCACTGCTGGATCTTTCAGTACTAATTCCTCTTGCCTAAAAGATCAAGAGAGGAAAATGTAACATTGAAAGTACAGATGTAAGTATGTGAAAATCAGTGACAAAGCAGCAGAGATGCACAGAAGAGGTCTTTTCTAAAGCCTTTTAGTCAATCATTTTTTAAAAATTGGACATACATTGTATAGTATTTAATTTCTCTCCTTTTAAAGATGAAGTCGTCTGGCTAATGTTGAGTTTCCGGTGTAATTAATTCTAATGATGCAGGGGGGATTCTCTCTATATTTTAACTATATGTTTAAATGTGTTGCCAGATCAGAAGATCTGAATACCCAGTATTTGAATAATTGATTTCTTTGCCTTGCTTTTCTTCTCTGCTTAAATCTTGTGAAACTTGACTACCATTGCTTTCAATACACTAATTAATTGCCCTCACCTTTCTTATTTAGCAACAGCAATAGTTGCTGTTGTTTGTTTTGTGAGCCAAAATAACCAATAATAGTGTTACTGTGGCTGGCCCTGAGATTTACTTTATTATGTGGTCAGTCCGTAAACCTATAGAATACATAATGACTCTTTAAAACAGGAATCCTACCTGTAGATCTGGGAGAAAATAAGTTTCCTTCAGATAAAGATCCCACAACAGTGGTGAGCTGCAGTTGCAGGGACCTCAATGTTGTACCTGTAGGTTGTCTCTAGTTAATTATAAGCAAGGTCTAGTACCTGCAAGACTTCAGATGTCAAAACTGATTTGCACTGATGCTTGCTGTTGACTGCTTTCATTCCTGGACTACCTGAGCAGTATATTGGTGCCTCTGTAACTGGCTTCATATTTATAAATATGATTTCAGGACAAAATATGAATTATGGATGGGGATGAAAAAACCCAAACCAGCAATTCACAAATGGGACTGATAGTTTTCCCTAGCTAGGTCTGGCATGCTAAAGATGCAGGAAACTCTTTTCCAGAAACAGAGCATTTCCACAGCCATCCCTCCAACTGCCACTGCACACAGCAGCCCTGACCCAGCTGATATCCCCTGGGGTAAAAGAACCAAACAGAACAAGAGGTAAAATTTTTGTGGCAGTGACTGTCATGCAAAGACACAGGACAAAAGATGCCAGACAGGAAAGGAGGTCTGGAGAGAGGAAATGACATGACTAGCAACTTGGGAAAGATTTCTCTGTGTCCCCAGAATGCAGCTTTCTGATCGAGTTCTGTGTCTTAATGAAATAAAATGTAAGCTGTTTGAACTAATTCTGATCATATGATTTTGCCACCACAGGGTGTCTCTGCATCTCTTCTTACAGCAAAGGCTTTGGTAGCCTTTAATGGCAAGCTGCAATCTCAAGGGAATGGAGGGCTAAAGGAAAATGTCCCCCAGCTTAGCTGTGGATTTTCTTCAGGATCATGAGCCTTCTTGGACTGGAATGGTGACGCCTTCGGTAGTGGGTAGGAAATTCTTCTTTAGCAAGTCAGGCCACAGTCCAATGATGTTACTTAATTTGGTTTTGAGAGCTCTCCTGTATCAGATCAAAGCAAGCTGTGGCCGTATGATATGGTGCACTGACCTAGGTTAAGCTCATTTTGCACTGTGTTCACAATGTTTGAAGCATTCTCCCTGGACTGGCACACTTCTGCTAATGCAGGCAATGCATTTTACCTTTATGCTTACGTATCTTCTGTTGTCCTTCAATCAGGATAAAGCTGGCATGAAGTCAGCATAAACACTATACCGTGTGCTCTGGACAGTTTGTACATTAGAACTGTTTCATGTTGGGTTTGGGGTTTAGTTACTTGTTCCACCCTCCATAGAGTAGGGACATGAAGTGATACCACAGAAAAGGCAGGAAGGTCAGGACGTCTTGTGTCCCAGGAGCTCCTGGACACATTGGCCGTGCATGACTTCTCACTTCCTCAGTATTCAAATGTGTTTTGGGTTTGAGGACTAAGAAGATAACATACCTGGTAGCAGATGGTCCTGATATTGGGCTTAAGTTTAGGTGTTGGTGTGGCTGTATGGTATAGGCTGTATGCTAACACATCTTTGTCTAGGATATTTGAAAAGTAAACTGTCCTCAGGAGGAAAGAGTTACGGAAGAATTCCAGATGAGAAGTGCTGAGCTAAGTGGTCTGTGGATGGATAAATCTTAAAGCTAGTTAGGAATCTTCTGCCAAAATGGCTTGTCATTGGGGCGTGTCAATTGGTTGAAACTCCAGCTTTTCATAGAGAAAGGCCAGTTTGAAGTGTTTTTTACTTCCATCAGGAAAAGTTTCCCAGGGCCAGGCTGTTATGAGTGCAATGTATGAGCAAACCCTTAGCGATGTGGTCAAATATAGAAAACTAAGGCTCCAAGTGCTTCCCTAAGTGATACTTATTTATTCGTGCAAATAATTAGCTTCAGTAGAAGAGACAGAATGACCCTCCAGTGACGGTAGGTATGATGAGTGTTTAACACAGTGAGCAAGCTCTCAGGCAGCAGAGGGAGGAGGAAGAGAGGTTCCTGTGACTAACTCGCTTGGAGTTGTTCCCAAGGGGCTGGTTCTCCTGCAGAGCTGATAGCCGAGGGCCTGTATCTGAATCAGGCTATGACAGCATCTGAGCCTGGGCTTAGGTAATACCTGACACCCCAAGTACCTGTACCTTTGCCTGTTGCTTTGAGGAACAACACAACTTTTCTTTGGCTTCCACATGCAGAAAACACAGATTTGATCTGATTACACTGATGTACTTTATCCCCATGAGGCACCTCGAGATCTGAGGTCTAGATACTAAAAGCTTCTCTGTATTCTGGGTAAGCCCTTGCCTTACTTGGGTAGATACCTGGTTTTACAGGCTCGTGCAAGCTGTCGCTGAAATGGATGGGAAGTTAGCAAAGGCAATGACTGGTGGAGTCTCTACAAGTAAAATGGAACAAGGTATCGTTGAGGACAGCAATGTTAAGTTTCCACTTCTTGAGAAACTGACTGTGTAGACTGTCTTCTTCCTTGCTCTGGAGTATGTGGTGGCCTTGGTTTAAGTGCAAAGGGGCATGTTCTGCTTGAGAAGAGTTATGTTGTGTAGGGGTGGGGGGTGTGCAAGAGAAGTGCTAATGTTAATGAAGGGGATTCAAGGAGGAGACAGGATGCCTGAAGCTAGGTTGAGTGCAAGGTGAAGGCTGCAAGAGGTCAAAGCCAGGAGCACAGAGGCTTGGCAACCACTGTATTTAATCTGAGACAGACAATCATTTAAGAAGCAATGGCTGATCATAGTCGCTTATTTGCCTCTGTTTTTGCTGGGTGTTATAGGTAGGAATTACAATCTCTAAAAGTTGGGGGTTTTTATTTGTAAGTACTCACCCATGACAGCACATATTGAACTGCAATACCTCTCGTGATTGTTGTCTTTTTTTTTTTTCAATTTTTGTTTCTGGAGAGGAGAGGGAGAAAGAAGGTGGTGAGAGAAGCACACAAAGGTTTTCATCTCAATAACCCCCCAAGCCTCGCGGCTGGAATGAGCCCGGCTCCGGTAACCACACCCCGGCGAGACGTGTCCTGCTGGGCACGGGGCGGTGCCGGGAGCCAGAGGCTCCGGTTACGTTACTCACTCTAGGACTTTCTCCTGCCTGGCATGGGCGTGGGGAGGGGGGTACCTCTGTGCCTTGCCTCTGCTTCCCTCTCCGTGATGTGAGGCGCAGGCATGCTCAGTAGCCGGTGCCTACCCCTCCTACCTCAGCAACAGTGCCTACAACACTAGGAGACTGCTGGCAGCAGGGGCAGAGCCGGAAAGCCATCTTTGCTGGAGAGGGAGGCAGCAGCGCTGAGCCGCCCCGCTCCGCCACGCCATGTGAGTACCCGCGGGGCCGGCCCGGCCCCCAAAGAAACGCGGGCGCGAAGTTGGGAGCCGCCGCGGGGCCGCGAGCTGCTCTGCGGGCTGGGGGACACCGCCGGGTGTTGCCCCGTCGCTCCCGCAGCCCAGGGGGGATTCGCTTTGGTGCCTGTGGGGTGAAGGGATGGAAGCGGGGATAAGATGCCTGGAGCTGCCGCAGCCCTTGCGGAGGGCACCCGTGCGGCTGCCGGCTCCGAGGAGGATTTCCAGGGCGTGGGGCTCGGCATGTGTCAGTCAGCAGCCGGCGCCTGTGGCAGGCGGCATCAAAGTCTGATCTGCTGCTGCTATTAACCTGTGAGCACTTAGATGGGGCTCTCACTGCTGTTTATCCAGCTGCCAGGCAGCAGTGGAGAGGATTACTGACACGTTTCTAACTCGGATTAACAGTCAAAAGGAAATGCTGGGCCAAGATCCTCAACAGGTTCAAGTCAGGATTGTTCAACAGCCTGAGTCACTCAGTGCTGCTGATGCACAGCTGCTGCCTCCTGTTTATTTTCCCTGTTTAATGAAATGTTCTCTCTCACATAGTAGCTGTCTGATCAGTTCAGCCTCACCATCTCCAGTACCAATGGCTTCCTGTCAGCAGCATCTGATAATAATCTGTTCCCTCTTGCTTGCGTCTCTTCAAATATCTCTCCTAAGTCTTTACGTTCAGCAGTAATGAAAGCAGTAACGTTCTCTGCTAGGCAGTGATGAAACCCCCAAAGCCAATTCTTAAACCAGAAGTGTGCTGAGGTAAGTAGGACTTGATTTGGAGCCCTGTTCATTCACAAAAGAATTCGGGTAGCTAAATACATCATTTTACTATTGTCTCAATTCGTTGCTCATTCCCAGTGACTCCTAAGGGACAGCCAGAGAAGATGTCTAAAACAAAGTCACTCACGTGCGGTGCTACAGAACATGTATGGCATCGAATATCTGCTGGTATTGGGTGGTCTGGGAAGAACTGGACCTTGGTTGATTCAGACAGGATGAGGAGTGGAAACAGTCCTGGCAATCTGTGATTAAATTACTTTTAAAGTTTTTCCAATAACCAACTGTTCTTCATGAGGGGTTTTCAAAATAGTCTCCCATCACACATTCTGAAATGTTGGCTTTTTTCTTTAATGCTATTTCCTATATAATATCTCAGACAATAAGCTTTTGTTCACGTTGTCTAAAATGTTTTCCAAAGCAGGGAACTCTGTGGAGGTAAAAAAAAATTGCTATCTAAAAGAAGATTCCTTATGTAAACACGGAACTCCATCTAGCAAAAGCCAGTTCATTGTAAGCTTCTGTTGCCTAGTTGTGTTTATATCAAGAGCCAGATCATGACATCAAATAGTTCTATTTGTATGTGAGCTGTTCTTCAATGATTAATACAAGAGTTTGCTGCTGCAGTATTACACAATCTAAGCTGTTCAGACACAAAGCAGTAGCTCAGATAATGTTTAACTTAAGCTGTGTATATTTCTGTCTTGGTGTATGTAGGTGTTCATGAGAGTATTTGTAAAGAAAGCAGAAAGGGTGATGCTAATGTAACCCGGACATACTTCTTCTGCAGGGGTCTTGCATCAGACTTCTGAAAAAAATTAGACAAAAAGTGCTTTCCCTTTTTCATCTATTTTAGCAATACAGACTTTCAGTGTGATAATCGAAACAAAGCCAAGACAAATAAGCAGCTTGTCATTGGCAGTGTCAGTTGGCGTCTGTTTCATTGCCAGATATTGTAATGAAAACTTTTTTTTGAACATCTGCATGAATATCATGTCCCAGTAGCTTCTGGGTTACTGATGAACAACAGAGATAAATGTGTATTAGCTACTGACTTGTAGCAGCAGCTACAGGTGTAGTTCACTGGACTGTAAAAGCTAATTGCTAGTGGGCACCAAATACTCTGTAGAGGTTACTTCTGCTGTTGCACCTATAGAGTATTGCAAACATGTGCGTATACAGACATGCACATGAGACACGCTGGTGTGAACTAGTGTTAATAAAGAACTCCTTCACTGGCTCTAAAGACAGCTCCATGGAATTCTGGTGTGCTGTCCCCTCAAGCAGCTTGCAGGGAGTGCTCAGGGAAGAGTGAGTATGCTGTGGTATTCCCAGAATACTTTCCTAGTTTCCAGCGATTTAAGGCTCAGGGACTGTCTGAACCTGAGGAGAGTTCTCTGTATTTCATGACTCCCAATGGATTTTGTTCTTTCAGGAAGTTGTCCAGTTGCTCCATTTGCAGTGTCCTGTGGCAAGGAGCTCTACAGCTGGGCCATGCAGGGTGTGAAACCTGCTTCCTGTTGTTTTTGAGCTAGCAGATAGCGGGTTCTGTCTGATTTTACTCTTGTATTGGAAATCAGTGAAGAGTGTTCCTTATTCACCATCTTCTCTGTGATTCATGACTGTGTATCACCCCAGCAGACCCGCAGTGATTTACATCACGTGGGAATCTGTCCCTGTGGTGTCTGTTGCGGTGAGTACAATCCAGGGCAGGTAAGATACATTCAGCGAATAGACATCTTTCACCTTGGTGCAGGCAGAGGAGAGGAAGCTGTGGCATAAAAATGTTGAATGAAAGGAGGGATCTAAAGCAAGAACAGAGGAGGGTTGGACCATGCCAGTGCAGCTGAGAAGACTGTTCCAGGTGTAAAGGGGGGCACAAAAACTTACTCAGAAGAGACAGGAGAAGCAGTGAAGAGAGATGACAAGAAAATGGCACTCAAAGCTGAGTTGCTTATAGGCTTTGTTCCTCTCTGGGAAATAGACTAACAGCAGCAGGTGAAGTATGTGGTTTTGTTTCTTTTACAATGGTCACATCTCAATAGGTAATTATATCTAATACAAGCTCATGACATCACGTCATCTGTTGTTTACAGGTAGGTCAGTGACCAGACAGCAGGGTGCCTTTGATTACATTAATCCAATACAAATGTGCTTTATTGCAGGGTACAACTTTTGTGAGACAAGCAGCAAAGCAAAGCACCTGGCTCTCCCTGGGGCAGAACTGCCTCGCTGTATCTCATTCCTAGGGTAGCAGTTAGAGCTTTCTAAAAAAAAATCCTCTGCCTGTTTTAGAGCATCAAGGAGTACATCCTGGAGGGGATGGATGGGATTAAAATGGTTCCACCAATTGTACTGAGTCTGTTCTGGTTGAATGTCTGTTCAGTTCCTCTGAAAAGAATGGTGTGGCTGTGGTCTCCTGCTGCTAGTAGAGCAGTACTTAGTCCCCCTTTTGTGGGCATAATTTTATGAACCTTGGCAAAATCTCCCTACCCTGCCCTTCTCTTGTACTGAACAGCAGAGACAAACCAATTTAGTATCGTTCTCTACACAATCCTGATCCACTGCTTAGGGAGTTTAGTGGCTCACAAAAATGCATACAGCCAGAGCCTGTCCTAGGAAAGTATAACCAGCATGAAATGGAGGGGTAGATTTTCTAAGTGGTGCAGCTGTTCCGTGCTGGTAAGTGCCTGTGTTCCTTTAGAAATATGTTCCAAAAGAGCTCCAGAAATCCATGGTGGCAGGAAGATTTGAGTCCACTGCAGCTCTCAGGGTTTTACATCTCGAGGCCAGCTGCTTCAGACCCAGAGAAGCTAGATTCAGTCTTGATGTTTTCTGACATTTTTCCCTCCTCTACAGTCAGCCAGAGGGACCAATGGTTTGAGGGTCTTGTAGTATTGGTTCACACAAGCATAGCTATGAAGGAGTGGGTGGTTCTTCTCATTTAAGGGATGTAACGGAGCTTGTACTGAAAATAACCAGGCTGTACTCAGTGGAGCAAGGCTCTGTACATGAGAAGGGGATGTTGAGGAGCGGAAAGGACACCATTCTCAGCATGGTTCTAGTCTGACCCTTGTTTGCTGGTTCTAAGTCTCACAGCTCTGAATAAGGGCCTTGAAGTAAGGGCGTTAGGAATAGGAGCTGTTGTTTAGTCTGCTGCTTTGAGACATCAGCAGAGGGATGTGTGTGTTTTGTTCATTGCTTGCTTCCCTTGACTTCCTCTTTTGTAGCATCATGCAGACAGGGATCTTCTTCATGTATTGAATAAGAAATTAATGCTTCCAGCTCACGTTGAGTGTTATTCCTGATTACGCTCACTTGCCATTTGAAATAAGGGTGGCCCAAGTAGGTCATAAATCTTCTAGATATTTGGGTGATGAGTGTTTGAAAGTGTAGAGATCAAACTGAATGGTGTCTTGAGGCCCTCAGCGAAGAACATAATCCCAGAATGGGAGCAACTGGGAATTATATGTGACAAGTACAGACAAAGTGAATATGTGTCATGATAAATGTTCTTCAAAACAGGCTAATATGAGGTAGATCGAACCCAAATATGTTTAGTTCGGTGGTCCCTTTCCTTGTGATGTAGTGCTCATTCATTCTGCTACGCATCGGCTATAACTTGTTCCTGTTGGCTTCCAGGCATTTTGCATAGATAGTTCCAGCTGTGGAGTGACTTACAGGACTCTTAAAGTGGCTGTAGTGGAAGCTGAATCCATCTGACAAAAGAGCATTTCCCCCTTTTAGATGCTATTTACATAATTAAGGTCTTCCTGAAAAATTGATAATTAGGTTGTAGAGCACCAGGCAAACCTATGTTTGCATGCACATGTATGTACAGAATGCTCCTGGGGTGAACAGGCATGGCTGAAGAAAGGAGAGCAATGCATTAACCCTTTCTCCCCTTCCTTCCGCTGCCCTTCTGCCACCATTTGTAGGATGCAGGACATCATTGTAGGAAGGTTCTCACTGACAGCTTTAGCCAAGTGTTTATGGTGCCATGGAAGGGGCAGTACCGACTGTCCCAAATAAGTTAAAATTGACTGAACTGCTCATTTTAGGCAATTACGGCTTAGACAGAGAACATCCTCTCACCTGCGTCATTCAGTACTCTCTACTGTCACCATTCGTAGTCATTACCAGCAATTAACTAGGCTGGTGTTTTTTAATGATGCAATTCCTTTTTCCCTGATGTCTGTACTAGAGCCCTCTAAACTCTTCTCCATTATCCACTGAACAACCACCAAATGATTGCAAGGTGTTTTTTTTCAGCTGCTCAGTGATGACAACCTTATGTTTCTCTGTGTAAAGTAGTAACTCATTGAAATAGATCTGTCTGTCCATTTGCAAGTAAGTGTTTTGTCAGTTGCAATTATGTTGTGGCTTCTGTGCTGGGTAAAATAATTAGAATGGAAGTTCCTGACCAAATGATCTGAATTACCTGATCAAGTTCCTTGATCTCTTCAGATGCAAAATTTAATGAGAAATGTGCAGAAAAATAAAAGTATTTCTATTTCAGAATAAATGAGAAAGAAATTTAATTTATCAGGTGATAGCTTATACCTGCTGGACTCAGTATCACAGGGTCAAAAGAGAACTTTTCTAGAAAATAGAGATTCTCCTATGATGACCTTTTAAAAGATCAAACCCACATTGTTTCAAGAATTGTTTTTCTTTTATTTTTCTAAAGTACATTCTCATCTGTTGCAGTGCTCTCTAAATGTAAACCTGTAAATGTATTGGAATCAACTGCTGTCACTGCATATTTATACATCAGAGCTGTAGTTTGCTTGTGTTTTGGAAGCACCAAATAGCTGACAGTTTGTGCTTGTGAGGAGTCAGTGCTGTGAACTTCACTGGAGTTTTTATTATTATGAAACATGTGAATACCTTGCAGAATTGAGACAGTCTTTGCAAGAAGCTGGAGACAGAAACAGAACTGATGGGTGGTGGGAATACACCAGAGGCTGTGATGTGTCCTTCATTGAATAGTGTACTTATGATGGAGTCTAAGTAGGAAAGGAAGGGTTCACAGAGTTTACAAAACTCCTTATGTGGTCTACAAGAGTTGAAGAGAGGAAATACACAGTGATAAGTGTTGTACCGAACTGTTGTTAGTGCTTAGTACTGGATAGATGCTGATTTTCTTTTAAGATGCTCACACCAGATCCAGATGGAAATTATATATTGAACTTTTAAAATTTTATTTGGAAAATGAAATTGAAAAATCGAACAGTGTTAAAAATGCAGTCATTGTAGGGAAAAGGTTTTTCTTATTTTCCATTCTGTATGTGGGAAAATGTGTTATGTTACAAAATTATTAAAAGACTTCTTTGCATTCTTTGAAATGAAGTCGCAAAACTTGGTTTTAAATAACTTCTTAACTGTAGTGCACATGTTCAGGAGAAATGTTTTGCAAACTGTTTTTGAAGATATTAAAAAAATCTGACTGGACACTGTCCTGAGCAACCTGATCTAGTGGGCCTTGCTTTGAGCAGGAGTTGGACTAAATGATCTCCATATGTCCCTTCCAACCTCAGCACTTCTGTGATTCTGTTTGAAAAGGTCAGTCAAAATTGAATATGTTGAAGTTAGTTAAACTAACATTTGGCTGTTTCCCAAACATTCAAGATTTTGACTTTTCATCCATGGTAACTTGGTAGCACTTAAATCTTCAACCTGTTGGTAGTGGGTGCCACAGAAATACCTGTGATAGAAGGGGAAAACATGGTATTCAGGAAGGGAGGAAATGTGGGAATTTTTTTTTTTTAAAAAAAAGTTGGTCACTGGAATGCATTATTAAATTTGGCTTGAATGGAAAAGTTCATATTCCTCCTACAGAGAACAAAACCCAGGTTCCCTGCAAGCGAGCTTTCTCATCTTTCATATTCAGTGCAGTCTTCTCTGGCTTGGTGTCTGCTCCCACCTCTCTACACCATGTCGTGCAATAGCTTGGTAGTTTGGAAAAAGCTATTGTTCTTTTCCCCTGTAAATGCTGTCTCAGTAGTGCAGACTGCACATGAAATAAGCACATACGGTTTTATTACAAAGTTAGGGTGTCCAGATCTGTAACAGAGGAGAAGCAAATCTCACTGTCACATGCAGCAGACCGGAAGAGATAGGAATTGCTGGTCATAGGCAAGGTTACCAAGGAGTGGTGTGCTGAATCCAGCAAGATGGTGGCTGTTGAATTAGCACAAAGGACTGTGTTGCTTCAGGGCATGGCTGTGGAGGTGGATCCTTCGTCTGTGGAGCCGTACAGGAGCTTCATGGGCACACTTGGCAGAGAGTGCTCCTTAGAGAGCATGGGCTCCTTAGAGAGCATGGGCTGGTAGCAGGTACCTCTTGGTTTTGGGCTGTCAGAAGCAGGACAGATCCTTAGCCTAGCATCTTCCCTGCCTCTCCAGATCTCCTTCCTCCATCTAGATTTCATGCACGTCTGGAGAAGAGGTGAGGAGTGAGGTGTCCCATTGAGCCTTGTGGACTGTAGTTCTTGCTGGAATTAATCTCTGAACCTTCCAAGTGAGCAATGCATCCAAAGTACTTGGCTCTACTGAAACATGGTTGCCTATATATGAGCAAGTGTGGATCTGTGAAGGAAGGGACTTGGGAATTGACTCCATAGGCTTCTCAGCATCTTCTCTGCACCCACAGAAACGCCAGGGTGCTGGCTCTGGGAGGTGGGGGGCGTGTTGTAATGCACTGTTTGCCCCTTTAGATACTGAGGTCCTGAGTCCCGCAATGTGCCAGCATTTTAGAAATATATGGGTCCTGGTAAAGCTTTCCTAGAAACTATGAAAATCATTAATTATTCCTAAACCCACTTGTTATCTACTTCAGGAGGTTAATGGTTAGAAGTTACATTTGTTCATTTGAATTCACATACAAAAATAGCTCCTCTTTATCATGCTAGTGAATCTGGTCCTACTCAGGGCTTTAATTACAGCGTGCTGCAGTAAGGCAAAGGGCACTGCTGCTTGAAAGGATAAACGTGATCTGCTGTTATCCCCCAGCTGTTGGCACAGCCTATCACATGGGATAGTGTTTTGTACGTTATGAGGGGAATTCTGAGACCAGACATTTCTTATTGGTCTCAGTGATCCTGAACAACACTGAAAAAGGAGGCAAAAATCTTCTCCGTCACCGCTTTAGGTTGATCTGTGGGAAGGCTTCCTGAACTCCAGCTAGGTTTGCTGATAGCTCTGATAGAGAATGGTTCCCCCTTTTATTTCCTTTGTGTCTCCAGTAGCACCCACTTCCAGTGTGTGCACAGAGGGAATAGCTGCATCCAACAGCTGTCATCCATGGTGACAATTCAGACGGGGAAAGGGGAGGGGAAGCAAAGAAACAAAGAGCTTTAATTGATAGCAGCCAAAACAAAGTTGTCATCTAACCCTGAAAGGCACAGAGCAGTTTATGTTGTCACTGAGCAGCTAAACTGGTTGGCATGGCACTTTGTGCTGCTGAACATCCTGAGTGGGATCAAATCTTACAAAACAGTTACAAGATAATTGGACTTGCCTATTGGTAAACATGCAAAGATTCCTAAATGGGCATCGATTGAGCATCAATAAGCAGAACTCTGACAGAATGACCTTGCATCCCTTGTGAAGGGTGATAGTGGTGGATGTTGCAGGCCTGATTTGCTAGGACTGGTTCTGGCCAAGTACTCATATTTACAAGGGACAGTTGTGTACAAATATCACTTTGTTTGTTTTCTGTCACAAGTGCACTGAGTGACATAACAGTCCTTCCAGAAGGCTTTGGGTATCTGGTTGTTTCCTACACTTCAGAAGCTGACTGAGATTTGATGATGACTTATAGCCCATCAGCTTACCCGAGAATTTCAAAGCAGAATTCTCTGAGCTGGTGTCAGCACTGTGGTTGAGAGCCTTTCTGCTGATTGGGATCCAGGGAGAGCGCAGCTTGAGAGTGGGTACTGCCAGGATGAATCAGCAGATATCTTCCTGGAAGCAATCGACAGTCTGGATATCCCAAGTGTTTAGCAGAGATCCCACCAGGCTATAAAAGTCTGCTTCTGAAATGTTTGACTACTTCTTTCCAGCAAGGAACTGTACAGTCATTCCCTGACAGCTGTGATACTGTCTCCCACACATACATGAAGATCACACGGTGACATTTTTCAGCCACTTTGTTTACTAGATGATATAAATACTAAAATATTTCAAGTCACTTAACATTTTGATACTTTTCTCTTTGCATTGAGCATTTTGGGGAGACTAGGAGAAGGGAATGGAAAGGCAGAATATGCCGCATGTGTCTTGGCATGTTGACACTGACCTGCACATTTTTCATGTCAGTTCTCAATTGCTTCATGTACATGAAGCAACATGTTCTCTTGTATTCCATCTTCATAATTGATGCGTGGCTACAGCAGCAAAGTTAAAGCAAAGACCCTTGCATTAGCATGTTCATGGCCCTTGTTGTGACTATCGGTTTTATGCAGTTAACTCTAGGGGAGAATGAGCAGATTTGATTTTAAGTTCTGTGCAGAGACTGAAATATTTTAGCAGTAGAATGATCTCCTAACAGAAATCGCAGCTGACAGGTGCTTTTCGTGTTCAGCTCCCACCTGGCAAAGCCAGTTACGAACTATGCAAGTTGATATTTTTCGTGTTACTGACTCCCAGATAGCTGTTTGCTGAGGATCTCCTTCACCAGTACAGTTTTAGAAATAAAGCCTGTTTTCATTCCTGAGCCCCCTCTCCCTGGATGAGCAGTCTGGATGGTGAAACTTGTCATGCAGAGAGAAGGCACTTTGACTTAGTCTAAAACATAGCAATTACAGAATCAAACACTATATTTGGACAGAGGAAAGAGCATAACATGTCAGTGTGTATGGATGAATCTAGAGGAGGCCTGCACCTTGGGGAGGGGAGCATCGTACCCAGAGAGAAGAGCAGAGTTCCTCTCTCAGAAATACCCTCCTTCCTGTGCGCTGTCGGTGAACAAGAGGCACCAAGATTCCTGAGTAGCTTGCTGTAGGCTTGGAGGAATCTGTAGTTCTTGTAGTAAGTAAAAGAACTCCAGAATCCTTAAGTTTGATTGCACTGAATGGTTGCTAGTATTGAAGTCCCTTAGAAGATTAAGTGCTACCCAGCAAAGGGAAAAGGAGTCCAAGAGGTCATAGCTGTTGAGGAAGTTAAATCCAAAATCCTCAGAGGCAACATGGCTATTGGCTCTAGATCAGGCTCAGCTCAGAGCTAAATCATTCTGTCCAATGTACTTTCACTCTGACATGCTGCAGTACCATTGCATAACTTGAAGGAAAACATTTTAAAAAGTAGAAAAAAAAAGTGTAGTTCAGAGGGTGACTCCCAATGAATTGTTACATGCTTTGCTGAGTGAGCCTCCCAAATATTGTACAACATTTAACAACTTAAGAGGGGACTAGCCAAATGCTCATTTAATTTAAAACTTCACCTTTGTTGGTGCTTGTCTCTGGGTTTGTTCTAGCATTGCTTGTCTGCAGGACTGAATCTGGTTTACAGCAAAGGCAGCTCTTTCCCCAACCTGGACCAGAGTAGTTGTGCTTCAGTGTTTGGATATATGCAACCATTTGCAAAACTCCAGTTGAAAGGATTTTTCTCAAAGGCTTATGTTTATTTCTATAATCTTTGTTTTGCTTTGAAACTGATTGTGTAGGTTGCTTGTGGGACTATGGATGTAAATTGCAAAGGAAGGTACTTGATAAAGATTTCTTAATATCTTTAAAAAAATTTGTCATCTGGGATTTAGGATAAAAAATGAGAAACTCCTCTTATTTGAAGGGTGGTTGGCAAGTATTGTGAGTAATAGACAGGGGATAGCAACTTGGTGAGCGTATAGGGAAGAAGAGATAAATATAGGTGTTTACACTTGCAGCTTGCTGCACCGAGCCAACATTCAGTCTCTTGACAGCACAGTCACATAACAGTCTCGGGCAGCCAGGTGTCTTAAGCAGTGACTCATACACTGAATGCAGTTTTCTGTTGTTTTCACTGTGGTCCCTTGTTAACCTGCAGATGGTCTATCTCGAAATCTGCCTTCCCCTGCAACTTCCCAGTGGGGAATGTGACTTGTCCGCCTGTATTTGAGACTTTTCCCTTCGGAGGTGGCTTGATTACAGATTGATTATAAATTCACCAACTAGCAAGCATCAACTACAGCTCCAAGTGACAGAGGGCTCCTAGCCTAACTTCCCATGGAAATGGCCTTCCTTCAAATCTGTACTGGGATGGTAGCATGCGTTTCAGGGCTCTAACAGCAGAAACATACCAAATAGTCTGTCAGTGGTGACAAGAGACAGGATTGCAGTAATCCGCTTGTGTTGTCAAATAAACAAAGGGAGTCCCTCTGCTCTGAGCTACAATTTCCTTTAATTTGGTCGAAGTAGAATAATCTGTGTTTATTCTTCTTGGCTGTCTCTTTGAGAGAATAAATTAGGCAAACTTGGCTTCATTCTTTCCTAACAGAAAAGACTGGTGGTAGGCTGAGGTCAAAAGAAAATTAATTTAGAATATGTGAGGAATTAAGGTGAGGGCCTTGACCCTTTCTTACACCAAATAGAACTTTTGAATTTCAGAAAAGGCTTCGCATTTTCTGTTTCGTCAAGCTCCAACCTTGTAAATCCTTCTCTCAGGAGCAGTACAGAAAAATGAGAATTGTCAGGATGGAGAAGGCTTCTTTTACTTTAATCTCACATCTCAAATGGCAGCATCATGGATGCCTCAGCATTTGCAAAAATACTAAGCACTTGAGAGGTGGTGTGACCTCTGAACAGACCAAACAGCCCAATACTGTCTTGTAATGGAGACTTGAAATTTTAAGCAAAGCTTTCTCTCTCCAAAACTCTCTTAATTAGCTGGTAGAACTCTAGGTATTCTTGCTATGTACATGCAGAGGTAGAGAGGTGGTCATGCTAATCCATCCTTTCCCTGTTTCCAGTTAAAGAGCTTTTTGGACAAAGGCTCACTGGCTTTGTACTGAATACGTACACTGGGGGTGCAGTGAAGGGAAGCAGGATTGCTGCCCTGCCAAAAATGAAGCAACATGATAAAACTCCCTATGTAGTATTCATGCAAGAACTATTACCTGGGCAATACCATTGCTTCTACTGCTAAGCCATGTCTGTCAGTGAGCCCTATAGCAGGGCTGAATCAAGGATCACATGTCTTTGGGATAGAATAGATTGCTTCTGCTTCCTTTTTACTATAACTATAGAGAGACTGAATGAAGAGGACACAAGGATAGACTGGGATATACAACCCACTGCTACATTAGACATCACACCGCCTTCCTATTGCACAGAAAAGGAGATTAGTGCTGTCTCTGTCCTCCCATCTTCAAGTGGAACAAAGGGAAGATACTGTAGTAGGCTCTCCTTTCCCTTAAAAAAAAAAAAGAAAAGAAAAAGACTCAAGGACTTTGCTTAGTTAGCTTTAATTACTAGATCTCTGCCCAAGTAATGGGGCGTGTTTGGAACTGGGAATTCCTTATAGTTACTGCCATAACCAAAATAGGGTTCTTCTCAAGAAACTTTTACTTTTCCAGAATGTAGTGTATTTTGTATTTCCAAGTACAACATAGATTTTATATAGAACTTGCTCTTGGGCATATTCAGATAAATCCTCAGGATGCTTAACTCAGAGATCAAAAAGACAAGTAAGTTGACCTTACAAAGATTATGAGAGAAGATATTAATACTGCATGAGAAGTGTGAGATTTCTAGGTGAGATATTCAGCACAGGAACAAACACCTCTGCCTAGGAGCATGCAGATTTTTTTCAAATTGCTCATGTTTTTAATGACAGATACTTTGTGCAGATGTGTATAGAGAATGCCCAGTTTAGATGTTTCCATGATGCTGTGCAAGAGCTATTCTGCATATGAGCATTGTGATGCCAACCCTATTCTATTTGACAACTCAGTGTTTTGTTCTGTATTTAGAAATAAAATCCTGAGAGGTTGGTATTTTTTGCACGTGTGTGCATTAGCTGGGTTGCTTTGGGTTAGGCAATTTGTTTTGTTTATTTTTCAGACTATCTAAAATGGAGAAATTGTTTGACAAATTAAAATGTTGGAATTCAGCCTCTCAATTTTGGGGCCTCATTTCCAGTCCACTGAGGTGGCTGTTGTTCCCAGTTCAGTCAATCTGGCTTTGAAGAGTACTCGTTTCTTCCCAGTAGTACTTTGCTTTACACAGGACGTGTTGTTGGTGCTTATCTTCTCTATGTGGAGGTATCCTTTATAGCAAGTTTAATGGCAACAAAACAGTAACAACTATTTTAAGTCATATGTCTATAGCATCAGAGAAATAGAGAATACATTGCATAGAAGGACAGTGTGTGGCTATTGACGGCACAGGAACTAGCCCTGTTCGTACAAGCCAAAGCTTGTGGACTGTATAATGCCATACTAGGTAGAAGAAGATGCATCCAGCGTCTTTCTCATTCCTTCTTGTCCGTAGTCTGTAATATACATGTAAGTAAAGCAAACTGATTCTTCGAATATAGCAATAGTCCTGTATTAGCCATATACAATTGGCTGAAATCAAGAGAAATGCGTAAATGGCCCGTAAGCCCTGGGTGTCTCACATGTGGTACACCAGAGCAGAGGAACAACATGGATCAGACAAGCAGGTGGTGATTTGGAAGTTCAAGTGAATGCATAAGGTTGAAAACTCCTCGAAGATGGGGGTGAGAGATTTCCCTCTAGAAACACCTGTCTGCAAGGCGGAGCTTTTTTTAAGTGGGGGAACAGTGAATTTTAATTAGGATAATCGTTTTGATAGGCTAAACACAATCAAAATACCCCTCTGTGTCTTAAAGACAGTGATACTGGCAAGCTCAGCACTACACAGATTGACACCATATAAACATTGACAAATGAACCAAAGAAGAATTAAAATCTTGTTGGAAAACTAAGACAAATATAGCCATTGTATATATTTTATGGATTATTTTTTCCTTCAAAATTAGCAACTGTTAATGGGAATTAAGAGAGAAGATAGAACATCCTGGTTTAAATTGAGTAGCATAAGTGAATAAAAATGATTTATTTAGTTCTCTTACGTGCTTGTGATTGTCCCAGAGCTTTAATGAATGTCTTCCCTTTGCTGCTGTCCTCCAAATTTGTCTCATAGAATTGAGTTAGTGCGGGATTGTGTCTCCATCACAATGCTCCAGAAATCGACATTTTAAAAGAAGTTAAGACTTCTGTCCTCTTCCTGAATGTTTCTTCTCTCAAAGTACTAGGACATAAAACAGCCTGCAACAACCCTTACTCAGTGTTTGGCTGAGAAGGTGGTCTCAGGGTGGTGGCTTCGGCTATTCATGGTTCTTTGTAACCCCTGCAAGTGTGCCTGGTGTCTGGTGATACATAGGATGATAAGTACCAGTTAAGTGGTGAGTGAAATAGAGGAGCAACAGGTTGTAATAGCAGGATGCTGGTAGAAGGAAAGATATTGTGGTCCAGTGAGGCTCACATAAAGTGGGTTACTGGGGTAAAACATAACCACTTCTGCCTTGCTTTTTCTTTTTTGCTTCTTTCCTCACCTTTGATCTATGACTAACTCTGACTACCTTTTACTATCTTTGCTCTCCTGTAACTACTCTGCCTCGCAAAACCTTTTGTGGAGTGACTTTGCTCCAGCAGTGTGTACACAATGGCTGTTTTTTAGATTTTTCATCAGAGGCCACATCTTGTCCCGTCACGAATAAACTTGCCCTGGCTCACTTCTAATTTGAAATTTTATTTCTTAGGTGTTAATAAATTAAAAAAAAAAAAAAAAAAAAAAAAAAAAGAAGAGGAAAAGAAGTGGTCATGCTGTGGCATGTGAAGGGAACAGAAGCTAGGGACTGGGGAAAATATCTTCTCACTAGAAAATATCTTTGAAGAGAAGAAATAAATTACCTATGGAAAGATCAAAGCACTTGAAGTTAATGGATTATGACAAAGTAAAAAAAAATACCTGGAGAAAATAGTAGGTTCAAACATAAAAGAGAAATAGGAAAGAGTGTTTTTTTTTGTTGGAGATAAAGGATAGTTAGATGGCTAGCTAAGTACGTGAGATTATATGTTGTAGCTAAAGAGCTATTAGCAGGAATAGGGATTTCTTTCCTCATGCCTGGCACAGCCTCCACTTATGCTGTGTTGATGTAACCTTGGAGTTGCAGTCCTGAATTTCTGCTCTATTGCAGTGCTCTGTGCTGGTGACTACAGCCTAATGCATCCTGTAGTGCAACCAGACCCTCTCAGACTGACGCAAGACTGATGTAATTGTAGTAACTCTTCAAGTCACTTTAATAGTCTGATTAGGTCCTGCTAGGGTCAAAAATTTATCAAAGAAAAAAAAAAGGCAGAAACCCTTCTGGTGAGCTAGGAAATATTAATGGATGAAGAACTCGAGAAACTTTTGTTCAAGTTATTGTTAACAAACATCATCTGTACTGCTATAGGTATCTATGTGCCTTCTTCATTGCTGCAGTGTTTGATGTTTCATAATCATACAGAATAGAAACAGAGAACTACAGCTAAGGCACAAAGACAGATCCTCAAAGATCTCGCTCTCAGTGGCATACACATCAGTGGGAATCAGGTGTTTGAAATGCCTCTCAAGAAGCTGGGATCAGGTGACTTTGTCCAAAGCTATGCTGGGTTTCTGTGGCAGAGCACCTCACTTCTCCCATTTAGTCACCCGTCCTTCCTCCAGTCCCACCACAAAGCAGAAGTCCCAGGGGACTTGTGCCAGCGCTTTACATGCACCAGGAGGTTCACCTGCATTAATTACAAAGTAACTGTTAGATCTACTGAGAGATACTCAACCACCCAGAACAATCTGTGGGTGTTGCTGTTTGCCCCTCTGGTTTATTTCTCTATATGTTTGAGCAGTTGTTTCTCCACAAACCTGCTGGTTGTTTCCTGGATTGACAGTGATGTCTACATGGAGTGAAAACCCAAAATTTGTTGCCTGCCCTTCTTAGCAATGCCCTCTTGCCCTCTGCCTTGGGTCAGTTTCTCATTTGCTGTTTCACAGTTCTTAAGAAACAACCTTCCTCTCTTGTGTTTCTGTCTCCAGAAGTTTATTTTGAAAAAGGCAATAGATGTGTATAGTGACTGGAGGCAAGAAAAGTTTGCATATATGGGACACCTCCGTATTGATGATCTGATGGCGAGCTGATCAATACTGGAGTGTATTTAGAAGTGCAGTGTCTTGCCTGTGACCGTATGAGAGAGGTGTTGTTACCAGATGGGTCTGTTACAGTCCTTTCTGTGTCATGATAAAATTGTGTACTTTATGTTATGTCTGGCACCACAGTTGTATCTTTTGCTTGTAATATCTAAAATAGATATTTGCAGTTGTGGAGCTTAACCAAACTCCACAGCAATTGCTGCTTACCAGTTACATTCTGGGCCTATACAGATGTGTATATATAAGGGCTAGTAGCCTGGCACCTCATAATTAGCAAATTCCTTCAAAAGCAATAAACCAGGATGTTGAACAAAGGCTTTTTTTTTTTTTTTAACCACCCATCTTAGTTCAGCAACCAAGTCCTGAAATTTCAGTTTTTTACCTCTATTTTATCATGTTCCAGTTCTACAAAGCAGTAATCACAGTGGTGCAGTTTTGGCACATGCTGTTCCTGCCAGGCCCAGAGCAACCGACCTGCTCTGTGAAGTAGAAGGGAGTGCTACTCCCAGAGACCATTCATGTATACAAAAGTGCACTGTCTCCTTCTCTTCCATCTCTTTCTGTTTCTCAAAGCTATGTATGGCTTTTCTTTCGTATATTGACAATTTTGCCACCAATCATTTCCATTGCAGTGCTGACGTTTGGAAGATGATAACACAGAACACGTTGCTACAGCAGGGTGCTACTATGAGATGATGCTGGCAACGCATGCTATTAATTAGCCATATTAATTTCTTCTCTTTTAATAGCAGGGAAGAAAACATATGGAATCAGTGAGCAACAAACCCTCAGTTTTAATTTCAAAAAGGAAATAGAGAATGATTCATTCTAAAACCATACGCTCCAAAGGAGGAAGATTTGAATTATTAACAGCATATCTAAACATGATGGGTGCTGACACCTTCATCTCTTATTTTTACTGCCATGGATTTTCTTCACATGCGGTGAGAGAATTTACACTACAGGAAGTGTTAATGGTTTCACGCTTCCTACCCATTTTTAGCTGCCTAATTTATGGAAAGCCATTACTAGGTGAGTCACTGCTTTCACAGGATTAGTGTGGCTGAGATAGAGCTTTGGGTGTTCCTTTAATTTCCATATTTGCTTGAAAGGAGCAACAGACCCACATTAAAACTGTTAGTGTTCAGTATTACAGTAGAGTTCAGAGTCTCTGTACAAATATTGCAAGAGATGCTCCCTGTCCCTATATGCTAACAAGATAAACAAACAAGAAAGATAGAGACTTATCTGCATTATAGATGCCGTGAGTCAGGGTGTCTCACTGCTCAGAATTTGTGCCTGATTGGATGGGAGTTAAATATTTGCAAAGATTACAAACAGAAGCAATACTAGGAATCTCACTATAAAGAACTGTTCATCCTGCAATAGCTATTGCAGAAGCATATTTACTCTCTTGTTGATCTTCAGAGGTTTTGGTTAGACATTCACAAGTTACAAAAGATAACAGCCAAGCCTGAGGATCAGGCTTTGCCCCTAATAGTAAATGAATCATGGGCTGACTGTATTGTAACAGGAGAAATTCAAGCACTGAATAAGCTCCTGAATAACAGGAGAAATTCAGTGTGTAAATTACTCAAGCACTGAATAAGGTGTAGATTTCATAGCCAATACTCTTTGTAATAAATAATTGAGAAAGATTTGTTCAGTTTAGAGAATGGTCTCCAGCAGGCAGTAACAGATGAAATTTAAAGGCAATCGTGAATTGATTTTTTTTAAGTAATTTACTCTTCTATAAACCTCTTAACTTGTTTCAAAAGGTGTGTGTTACCTATTATGAGTCTTTCACCCAATTCAAAGCTCTTAAAAATCTACATAGTTTTTTTCTGCTACAGATTTTCAGTACAGGTCTACCTCCAGAGGCTGTTTGTTTCAGTTATGCGTAGGTTTCTTAACTAAGGAGCCCATATCTCACTGCACAGCACATACCAGGTAGTGCAACTATCCATCTGTAGCTTCCGCATTTGCCTTGCTGGGAAGTCTGTCGTGCAACTGAGTCAGTGTGGACCTGTGGCTGTCTTAACTTTGAACTACTGTCCTAAAGAAATTATAATTTTGGGGTGCTACCTGTAGATAATAAATGAAGCGTCACTAGTTCTCCCTCTGTTTTCCACTGGAGAGTTTGTGGGGGATGAAACTGAAGAAATGATGTTACAGGTAATTTATTGCTCAGGGTTCTTTTTCTCTCCTCAGTTTCTTTCTATTCTGTCGGCTGCTTTTTTCTCACACCAATTACTCTGACTTAAGAAGTTACAAAGCTCTTCATAATAGTGCTTGAAGATTGGTATGTTTGCTGTATAAATTCTGAGGCAGATCTTCAGCTGCTACAAAGTGAAGTAACTCTGAAGCCACAACCTTTTTTTCAGCTAAAGATCTTTTGTATAAGAGCTATCCACTTTGTTCCTAGAGTTTTTAAAATGCTTGAAAGATTTTTAAAAAAAAGGAAAAAAGTAGAGTAGTGAATGATACACATAAGGCAGGGAAACAGTAAGTGGCTTGTTAAACGCTGTTACAGAAACTAAATACAGATCGTGTTAATCAATTGGCGTATGTACGTGTCTATGTGTACCCCCGTGTGTATGCTTTTGAAAGAGGTGTTAGAAAATAAATCCCAAATGACTCTTTAAATCTGTCATCAAACTGATCACACGAGAATGGTTAATAAGTAATGTAGGCAAGTACAATAAAACATTCTTCAACTACTGTTTTGCAGTATGAGTCTGTGGTGGAGACGGAAGCCCATTGGAATTGAATCTTCTTGTAAAGATTCAAAACACACTGAATATTTAGAATTGAACTGTTCCATCACACTCTTCCAGTAGGATTTTTCTTGATGGAAATGTGTTTGGATTACATATTATTGTTCACTGGCCATATATATGGATTTTCAGGCAAAAAATATTTTTAATTTTCTTCTGAAGTTAAGTACAAACATTTGTGGTGGATACTTTTATTTGTACTTTCAAAACACCCCACATTTTTCGTGTTCTGATTTCATTCAGGGCAGTTGAGGGACTGAATGCAGAAGAACAAAGGCAACAACATCCTTTGAAAGCTGAATGATTGCCTGCTCATTTGTTTTACCACTTCTATGTAAAATGAACAGTGTCTTCCTCTACTGGAGAGCCACTGACATGACTGAGGCATAACACATGTTTGAATAACAGTAGCAAAAGCAGAGGCTAAAAAGAGGTGTCTACATGCAAGGCTTAAATGGTGCTGGCTTTGGCGTGCCTTTCCAAGGAAATGCAGTTTGTGTGATTGCCTCTTTACTATTCTGCTGAGATAGGGTGGTAAAGACCTCATAGATACAAATTCCTAAAAGCTGTTGGGAATCAGTGGCTAGGTAGAGATGAGACCCAAATTATTGTTGCCAGCTGAGGTAAAGTCAGTAAGAGAAGCTCAGGAGCTATTGGTTACTGTGGTTGGCTGTATGCAGGGATGGTCTGGACCTCACCACAACAGCAAATGGTTCTGATGCTCACAAGAAGGGGAAAGGGTGGAGAAGAGCTAGTGGATGTGGCAGGAACTGGGATCATTACAAGTTAGCAAGTCTTGCAAGATGGCAAGCTGGAGGTATTTTTGTGACTGGGGAGTGATGTAGCCATTTTGGATATGAAGGCAGGCTTTATTGGTGTGGTTCCTCATGGAACAGTTCATAATATAGTCTGCAAAAGTTGCTTTTTTAATGAATGACATTATAAACTGGGGAATAAATGGAGTAATTCTGAATATTGCTGATGTTTTAGACCAGTAGAAGGGATAAGACTCAGTCTTGTTATCAATAAAAACTCATTGGGGACCCTAACCACAGAGAAGGTGGAAACTGTATACAAAGTGAAGAAGTACGATAATATACCATGAATGTTTGTTCTATAAATAAATAAGCTAGGGGACTGAGTATTTGCCCTGCTTTGATTAATTTTGTTTCCAAGCAGACTAACATACAAATGATAAAAATAAAGCAAGCCATTACTAATACACTTCTTTTGGCACCTTTACTGAAATATGTTTCATTCTGTTGTGTGTACCACAGAGAAATTTGTGAGTCCAATATGTATCTTCAAAGTAATAACTGACAAGTCAATAAAAGCAAGAATTAGCAGACCCAGACCTGCCTCTTTGTCCTGGTTTCATTGGGATTTTGTTTCAGTTTGTGGCCAGCCATAGTGATCAGGGCCATTAGCAGTTAAACCCAGGGCAGCTGACCCAGGCTGGCCCACAGGTGCATTCTATATCATTAACAATCAAGTTCACTATAAAACGGAGGGCTTGCTGGGGAAGGGGGGGTGGTTTTTGCTCTACTCTCTTCTGGCCTCCTATTTTTCCTCATTGCTGATGATTGGTATTCCTGGACAACCAGCTGCGACTCTGTAGCTAAGTATAATTTTTGTGTGTTTTGTGTTAGTGTTTATATTGGTTTCTTTATTTTATTAAATCTGTTTAATTTTAACCCATGAGTTTCCCTCTTTTTCCCAAATTCCTTCCTCAGTTGGGGAAGGGACATTGGGTGAGAAAAAAACTGCTATTGTTTAGCCCCGGGTGCGGGCTAAATGAAGACACTCTTCTTTCTTTTGTTGGACTCAATACATTCATTCAAGGCTAGAAGTTCTGGAAATTGTCCATGTTTAATGGGTACAGTCAGAATATTTTAATGCCTACTTTATTTGCTGCTGCTTATAACTGAATCAAGCAAAAATGTTCTTTCCTTTTGGACATTGACGATTGTCTCCAGTCGCACCACAGGACATCTAAAATGGTAAGATGGAGCTATATCCTGCTATTAAAAGCCCCTCGGACATTGCCTGATACATTGTGGAGTTGGGACAGTAATATTTTACTATAATTGCTTTCTTAAGATGATGACAGAGCGCTGCAATTGCTGTCATTTTTTCAGTATGAGTTAAACTAAATATGTGTGATTCAGGCATATTCGTTTGACAGAATTGCTCTGAATTTACATGATTAGAAAGCTCTTCAGATTAAATGCAATTCATCAAGGCATTTTTCACAAGTAAAATACCGGTGTCAAATTGGCCATTTTTCCTTTATGATGGTAGGGGAGTAATCTTACTGAATTCAAGAAAAGTCCCTGAACTACCTGCACATGCCATCAGGTAGGTAGGTAAATAATGTCTATAATTAGTTCCAGCTGTAAAACTGCATGTGCAAGATTGAAGGATGAGTTGAAGTTCTTTAAAAACAAAAAAAGTACAAAGTGGTACTGCAAACTTCTGAAAAACAGGCTTCAGAAAATCAGGCCCTTCAAATCTATTGAATCTCATGAAGTGTTAGTCAAAATCTTAATAAGAAAAAAGACTTAGCGAAGAATGTTAGAAGGTTCTTTATCATTGCAGTATCGTTCAGGAAGATTGTATATAGAGTATGCAGCAGGTTCTCTGGAACATTGCCATAAAACATAGTTATGTGGTCTCAAGATATCAATAACCATTTACAAACTGTTCTGTTAGGCTAGTTTCAAGCTCCTTGCAGAAGTATTGGTATTAATCCACATATGCACAGATGGTGCATTACATATGATGGCTGCTGGTAATCATGTGAATGCAACACAATTGTGGCAACTAGTAAGAACTTGCATTTATTTTCAAAAAGCAGTGGTACTACGCAATAACTCAAATGGTTTGATATTTTTGAGGTCCTGATTCTGCAAGAAGCTTGCTGGAGAGAAACTGTAAATTTGGTACAGCTTTATCCAGAGAAGTGTATAGCAGAATGCTAGAGTGGGGTTCAAAAACTAGACAGGTGCTCCCTTGATAAAAGGAGCTGGATCATCTTTTTTCGTCGTGTTTACTTCTCCATGTGAGCACAAAGTAAAAAATAAACTTGCTTTAACTACGCTTGGTTTGGATGAGTGTTGGTGAGATTGTGATAATTACACGTTCATTATTGGAGACTGTATGCTGTTCTTTGACTCGTGAAAGACAGTCTCTGTTAGTTTTTGGTGACTTTATATACAGAGTATATGAGCAAAATAAATAGAAAGAAAATCTTTAAAATTAGCAACGCCCCAGAAGATGAGATTGTTAACAAAATTGGTTTTTCTGCAAGTTACAGATTACCTTTCATTTACTTGGATAACTTCGATGTAGCAGTGTGGTGAGATTAGCATAATCACCAAACATATACTTTATCCTAAATTTGATTTAGCAGTTATTGATAAAAATTGAATTAATTCAAATAGAGGTTGGTTTTTTTTTTTCAAATGAACTGCAGCTTGAATCACAGACTAAGGCTGAAACGCCATTAAATTCTGTCTTCTTGTGTCATGTAGTTATATTATTTCAGTTTACTTTTTTAAGCCATTTCAATTTTGTTTGATTTATAGCAAGGATTGGTTTGTTGATGTTCAGGTTTTTTATTTGGAATGTAGCCTTTATTTAACCATTTGAATTGATAACACACTAATCTTAGACTATTATGTTTTTGTTTGCTAGACTGGAGAATAATCTAATGTCTAGCATCTTCTCCCTGAGCTCTGATGGTCACTGTTTTTGAGGTTTTGATACACACACACACACACATTTATGCATACATATATGTGGAATTACTTTAGTCCCTTTTAAATAGCCTGTATAACAAAGTTGTGCACTAGTAACTTTCATGATTTTGAGGTGAATCAATACTTCACAGTTTATTATTTTTTTGACTTTTCAATTTGGAATTGCCTATGAGCATCTAACAATTTTTTTTGAAAAATCATTTCCAAGTAATCTCTGAGACTTGTTATTCAGTGGATTACTCACAAGCTGTTAGTTGTTTTTACTTGAAATCTGATGGAAAAAACTGAAATGTGGTCTGTTCATTTATTATTTATTCATTGATTCTGTAATTGTCTTCTCAGTTTGAACACTGGAATCAGGCTTCAAAATCTGTTTTCCCAATAACATTGTAGTTTATCTTTCTGATAATATTTGTCTCAGTTAACTTATTTAAAGTTAGGAATTTAGGCCTAACTTATTTAGGAAGTCAATTCTAATTAAGACTGTGAAACCGAATCAGTCCAGTTTTAAAGAGAACAGGCAGTGAGAGAACACTGCTTGGATTTGAATGGGTCCCTTCACAGGTTAAAATGTACTTTGCAAAAGATCTCTTAGACAGTTCCCCCAGAGTCAGTGTGATTTCTATCAAGCTTAGCAAGGAAAATGACTTCTGTTCATTTCCTGTACTAAATTGCTCTATAGATGTTCAGCCACTCTAGGACTTCATGGATAAAATAGTGAGCTTGCTGTTAAGGTTTTCATGCAGGCACAAAGATTCTTCTTATTCATGACTTGCAACACACTCTTTTCTAGATATTCTAGTCCTTCAACTGATCCATGATTAAGGGACCTAAGCTACAGATACACTTTGGCCAGTCCTCACTTAGGGACCCTAAGACTATGTCTTATGCTAAGACAAAGCATACTTGCAAGGATTAATGGCTCTGTCTGGTGCCCTAGGAGCTTTGTTTGAGTTCAAAGTGCTAAATGAACCACCAAAATGTCCGATACAAATATCACTGGGAAAAAAAACAGACAAGGCTGAGGCAGACAAACCTGTTTCAGATCTGAAGAAGTAGTCAGTCCTTCCTGGAGATAAGGGAATGGTCAAGATGAACCCTTGAGGCCTTTTCCAGATAGATTTTCTATTTTCCATTATTCTGTTAAAGGGGTGGAGGGGAGTAAAACCTCAGTCAAAAGGATGTCTCCTGCCAGAAACACTCCCAATTATGTCAAAATCTGTTGCTTACATTGCGAACTGACTAACCTTGCGTGGTTATGCCCCACTTCACTTTTTCTTAGTTTCCAGAATTTTTACTATCAGTCCAAAGCCTACAAATTTCATATTGCCATCTAAATAAAATCTAATTTAATTTTTGGCTAGTTAACTTTAAGGGAATACCTTACTGGTATGGAATGCTTAATGCCATGTGTCAGCTGTGCATCTAACATACGCAGTCGTCTTTCTAAGCTAACACCTCTGTCTGTGAGAATTATAAGGCATGACTTATAATTGTATCCTTTTAAAGCACGTATTTATTAAGTTTCGGTGCATTCAGTGACCATGTTGGTTATCTGGAAGCACAACGATTCTGGGGCTGTGCATTGTCAGGTCACTAATCTCCATCCCGCACTCAGCCTATCAGCCACATGAGAATGACTCATTCTCTGCAAACCTCCTGTTGCTTAGTAGCTGTTTGTAATGTGAAAGAGAGTTGGGAAAGTAGTGGTGAGTTCTTGGTTGATGAGGGCTGGGTCAGGGACCAATTAAGCAACCTGGACATCCATAAATCCATGGGCCCTGATGGGATGCACCCACGGGTGCTGAGGGAGCTGGCGGAAGTCATTGCTAGGCCACTCTCCATCATCTTTGCTAAGTCGTGGGCAACGGGAGAGGTGCCTGAGGACTGGAGGAAAGCGAATGTCACTCCAGTCTTCAAAAAGGGCAAGAAGGAGGACCCGGGGAACTATAGACCGGTCAGCCTCACCTCCATCCCCGGAAAGGTGATGGAGCAACTTGTTCTTGGTGCTGTCTCTAGGCACATCAAGGATAGGGGGATCATTAGGGGCACTCAGCATGGCTTCACCAATGGGAAGTCATGCTCAACCAACTTGATAGCCTTTTATGAGGATGTTACCCGGTGGATAGATGATGGTAAAGCTGTGGATGTGGTCTATCTCGATTTCAGTAAAGCATTTGACACGGTCTCCCACAGCATCCTCGCAGCTAAACTGGGGAAGTGTGGTCTGGATGATCGGGTAGTGAGGTGGATTGTGAACTGGCTGAAGGAAAGAAGCCAGAGAGTAGTGGTCAGTGGGACAGAGTCCAGTTGGAGGTCTGTGTCTAGCGGAGTCCCGCAAGGGTCGGTTCTGGGACCAGTTCTATTCAATATATTCATTAATGACTTGGATGAGGGATTAGAGTGCACTGTCAGCAGGTTCGCTGATGACACAAAACTGGGAGGAGTGGCTGACACGCCGGAAGGCTGCGCAGCCATTCAGAGAGATCTGGACAGGCTGGAGAGTTGGGCGGGGAGAAATTTAATGAAATATAACAAGGGCAAGTGTAGAGTCCTGCATCTGGGCAAGAACAACCCCATGTACCAGTACAAGTTGGGGGCAGAGCTGTTGGAGACCAGCGTAGGGGAAAGGGACCTGGGGGTCCTAGTGGACAGCAGGATGACCATGAGCCAGCAATGTGCCCTTGTGGCCAAGAAGGCCAATGGCATCCTGGGGTGTATTAGAAGGGGTGTGGTTAGTAGGTCAAGAGAGGTTCTCCTCCCCCTCTGCTCTGCCCTGGTGAGGTCGCCTCTGGAGTATTGTGTCCAGTTCTGGGCCCGTCAGTTCAAGAAGGACAGGGAACTGCTGGAGAGAGTCCAGCGCAGAGCCACGAAGATGATTAAGGGAGTGGAACATCTCCCTTATGAGGAGAGGCTGAGGGAGCTGGGTCTCTTTACCTTGGAGAAGAGGAGACTGAGGGGTGACCTCATCAATGTTTATAAATATGTAAAGGGCAAGTGTCAAGAGGATGGAGCCAGGGTCTTCTCAGTGACATCCCTTGACAGGACAAGGGGCAATGGGTGCAAGCTGGAACACAGGAGGTTCCACTTAAATTTGAGGAAAAACTTCTTTACGGTGAGGGTGACTGAACACTGGCACAGGCTGCCCAGAGAGGTTGTGGAGTCTCCTTCTCTGGAGACATTCAAAACCCGCCTGGACGCGTTCCTGTGTGATATGGTCTAGGCAATCCTGCCACGGCAGGGGGATTGGACTAGATGATCTTTCGAGGTCCCTTCCAATCCCCAACATTCTGTGATTCTGTAAGAGGAGGACGGCTGGGAGGCAGTGTTCCTGGCTGCCTAAAAGGGACTTGTGAATGAGGGTATTATTTGACCTTCTAATTGGTGAGGAATTTTTCTGTTCCCTCAGAGATACAAGGTGCATGAATTTCCATGCTCTGTCCCTCTCTATTCTCTGCAGTATCCAGGAAAGTTAGTCATGCTTATGGGCCTTTATTGTGTTTGTTTATTTACCACCGTGGTACCACTTTCTCTTTCAGTAGTATCTCTTTGTTACTTAGGGAACTGATTACAGCCCTGCATGTTTCTTCCTCTGTTTGTCGCATCATGATGCTCCTGTATGCCATACACAAGGTTCCCAATAGTGTCTGAAGAACTGTATGTCTGAAACCTGTTGTGCCAGGCCTGCATTACAGCACTGGCACTAGCATGATGATTCAAATCAAAAAGAATACAGGAGCCAAAGGGGAGTAAAAAAAAAAAAAAAAAAAAAAAGTAATAGCTCTATCAGTGCATTGAATCTTGCTGTAGGTAGGCTGAATTTGTTGTGACAGGTGGATTTAATTCCCAATATTTAGTTGGGAGAACTGTAGAAAGTCGTTTAGCTTTTTTATGAAAACAAAGTGCACAAATAACATTTATTTCTAAAGTATGTATCTATGCCAGTCACAATAGCAGGAGGTAATACTTCGTCCTTAAAGGGATGTAACAGATGGAAAGACAGAGAGCTTGAAGAGCAGCTTTGAGGGCAGCTATGGGAACGCTTCAGTGATCTGACTTTTTCTTTGTTAATACAAACAGGACTTCATGGTTGATTGTAAATGGACTGCTTTGTCCCAAATATGATTCTCACAAATTTCTTCTTCTCACTTGAATAACATATGGACAGTTCAAATTTTGATTAAGTCTTTGACTTTTAAAGCATAACAGGTTTAAATCTCAAACATTTCTCCTCAATCCTAATGACATTTTGGCTTTCAAAAAAGGAGATGAGGAACAAGTGGTTACTTTTGAAGTATTGTAAAAATATTTAACTTCCAAGTTTCAGATGAACGCTAAGCAAAATAGCAATACTCACTCAGCAGATATGGAGGAGAGTGTTTCCATTTATCTAGAGAACCCCAAGGGCTGCTTATAATGATGCAACTCACAACAGATTTTCAGCGAAGTGTCTAAGCATTTTAACAAATAACTCAGTCTCTTGAGTGTAACAAGACTAAAAGATAGAACCAAGGTAAACTGGTCTTTACTGAATTAGTAGAAGTTTATGGATTTATTTGGGGGGGAAAAAAAAAGCAAAATTGAAGTTTAGTTTCTGGACTGTAGCAATTTGTGAATATACAGGTGTGCACAACGTTGCTTTAAATACCTCAACTAAATTAGGAAATCAGATGCCATATCTCAGCCTCAGCATTGATCCACAGAGTATGTCTGTGAGCTTCTGAAATCACACTAGGGATTCTGGAAACGTGATTTAAACATAGGTCTTTTTGTAAAGCAAAGATGGTAATTAAAAAAAATCAGTTTTGAGAGAAAGACAGATGGTAAGATAAAGATGGGAGCGTAGTCTAAGGGGAAACTACAAGGCTGTCAGTGATTCCATGAGGATGGGAGTCTGGAGAATTTAGGAGAGATGGCTGTGATGATATATACAAATCTTATTTTACACGTTTAAAGTGCTCAAAACATGTTTCAGTATGGATTGTATAATTTTCTGATAGGCAGTATTTAATGAATTCGCATTAGTTTGTCAAATGATTTATTTGGCAAAGTAGTCTTAAAGATCTCCTTTAAAAGGTCTTTAAAACTCTGGTTTTGTATTCAAAATGTTCTGGGGTTTTCGTTTTTTTTTTTCATTCAATGAGAGTTTGAAATGAGAAGTTTCCTTGTATTGCTTTAATATATTTGATTGGTTAAATGGAATCTAGTTTCAGTAATTGATGGATGTTGAAACTGGGGAGAAAAAACATTGTGTATGAATTGTAACACTGTGGGAAGGTGGAGCACCTGTGATAAGGACATGGTCACTTGCAAATGGCAGCTATGTTTAACGGCAGCTCTTCAAGAACTGAACATGACATTTTGTGAGAAATAAGGATGAAAGTTTGGCTTTATGTACAGACACTTTTGCTATTATCTCTCAACACTTGCACATACTGTGTGACTGCTGTTTAAGTAATGAATAGGTGGGATAAAATGTTCACTGTAGTTCTCTTGGCAAAGTAGTTAGAGAAGATTTAAGCTTAATAAGCATCCTGATAATTAAGCTTTAATATAAGTAAGGGTGGTAATGACCCTATAAGGATCAGTTGTGATGAAACTGCCACTGAACAGATGTATATAACAAGGCTACAAAAACATTTCACTGCTGATGAAATTTGTGATTTTCAGCTGTTTTGTTGTTGCTGGGGCTTTTTAATTAAAAAAAAAAAGCATGTTAGTAGTGGATTTCCTTCTAAAGTGCAACAAGAATGCTGGGAAATAATTTACAGGCAAATGGAAAGCCCCCAAGCCTCCTAGGTTTTAATTTGGGTCTCTCAAAAGACAGTCACAGAAAACATCCTTTATCCAAAATATAGCAGTTAAAAGCAGGGAAAGCATATGAATCTTACCATTCCTTTGAGAGTCTTCCTTGCTTTTCTGTATTAGAGTTAACTTTTAACTGACTGCAACAAGCAGCAAATTATAGCATTTTCTTCTGCACCAGTACATGAGTCAGTGAGTAGGGGATGGCTGAGTCAAAACTCTACCCTGATCCTTCCCTCCCACTCCTTGCCCAGCTGCTGCCTGTTTGCTCCTTTGCGTATAGCCCATGATCCTGGAAGCCTACACAGACAGTTAGAAATAGTGGATGCTCTTACTCCTCTGCATGAGAACATACATGAAGTCTAACCATAATGTTACCATGTCAGTGTGAACTTCCAAGTGCATCAGCTGGTGTTCAGAAATAGGACTTGGGACTTTGCTTAAAGCTGACCATTACCATGGAACTGTGTCCTTAGTGATTGCTCTAGAGGTTGAAAACAGAGGTTTGTGAATCTGGAATATCTGGCAGACCAGGATGTTTAATGTCATTAGCTTGTTCAAATGTACTCTGGCTTTTAGAGTCCTGAGTTTTTGAAACATTTCTCTGGTAACATATTTGGTATTTATATATTTCCCCTATAGTTTCCAAGACAGATTGTGTTTCTTGTTTTTCTTCCAATTTGGAGAAGAAAACAACAGCAATGATACTGACTGCATTTTCAGTGTATTTCTTGCTGTATTCTTGAGTTGTTTCAGACATACCTCACTAAGGCACTGAGTGCAGCTTTGTTCTGTTAGGCTTCCTCTCTCACAGCCTGGTATGCTTTGGTGATTTTCTGCTTTAATCCAGTGTTGTTTCAGTTCGCAGTCAGTTTTTTCTTTCCCTAATTTCAGATCAGTAACTTCACATGAGAAAAATAAAGGCTTTGTGTTATCCAGGATTTGATTTCTCTGTTGAATCTCCTCTTTGTTTTTGTTTTTGTTTTTTTTTTTTTATGCCCGGTGAAAGCACTCTCCTATTTATAAACTAAAATGCCTGTAATAAAGTTTTCTAGGGAGAAAAATGCAACTCTTCCTGTGATAGTCAGTCTTTGTGTTATTTTTCCAGGTGTGTAAAGTAACCTCAGTGTGCAAGACAGAGCTGTGGTAACTGGAGAAAGGCTGGTACCAATGCACCTTTCAAAGTCAAGAGCTCGCAGTTGAAGACCACATCAGCTCACGTGGGCTAGATTAAGATAAAAACATGTTGGGCTGATGGAGCATAAGGAACTTTTTTAAAACAAAATTCTGGGACTTTTTGTAACAGTTCGTTCATTTACCTATACCTTTGAATCTATTTGAAATTGGCAACCCGTGCTGAGCACTAGTTTTAATCTATATTCAACTAACTTGAAATAGTAACCATTTTGTGACAAAATCAGATCACAGAGCTGATCTTTGGGCCAATTTTATTGCCCTTAGCCCACATCGTAACCCAGACACTCAAGGTTAACAGATTGAGAAACTTGAGAAAATTAAAAAAAAAAAAAAAAAAAAGCAAAAGCTTGTATTCTTTCAGCTAATGAAGAGAAATTACTGTAAGAGCCTGAAACATGCTAATTCTGAAATCTTGTAAGAAGTAATAGAAGGTACAGTCAATACTACCTAGGAACTAGAAATAATACTTCCTTAAAAAAATTGACTTTTAGTGCAATACAGTGTTCTGGTATTTTTCTGTGTAGACATTGCACTGAAGGTATTTTTAGTTTTGTCATGAATTGTCATGAATATTTCACATGATCAATTTTCCACAATTTTTTACTAAACAGTAATTTCTATGCAAAAGTATCCTGGTGCAAATTAAGAATTTAAAGGCACAAAATTTAGAAAACAATAAATTACATCTCTTTTTTTTTGCAATATAATGTTAATGTCAATATAAATATGAAGATAAAGTTTTTTATAATTGCTTACACCTGTATTTGCTTTCATTCCCTAATTAAAATAAACCTCATTTAGTATAAATATTACAGTTAATTTCAAATCAGCAAATAAGGATAATTAACCCTCTTCTAAGGAGAAAAAAAAAAGGGACTAAAATTGGCTAAAGTCACTGGTCAGTGTGAGGAAATTCCCTCAAAAGGAGATTATTTAGAGTTGTTTAGTTATTTCATTTTCTGTATTTAAGTATATAGATTTGCAGTAGCTATAGCTGTGAAAAAAATATATGTAATTTGATCAGAGATAACCCAGATGTGTCGCTAGTCTAATGCAGAGGTTTGTTAGGGGCAAAGTCCCCTGCTGATCCAAGCAGGGCAGTGGAGATTCCCCACTCCGCCGTGCCTTGATGGCAGTAGGCGAGCAGAGGCCCCACGTGCAGCAAGGTGCAGTGGGGCTGCCCTACAAGCTAACCAGCTCTGTTGCGTGCTCAGTAATATGGGGCTCTTCCTTCCCTCTTGCAGTTGTTCCCAGAGAGACATAATTTGCAGCTCTGCTCCTCTAGAAAGAGATGGGGAACCCTCATCACTACCACTGCTTTTGGAGAGGCAAGTGCTATGGTGTAGAAATTAAACCCCATATGACAGTGTGTTAGAGCCCTGATTTGGTTAGTCTAGTCTGGGTCAACACAGTTCCTAACTGCAGCTGAAGTAGCAGACTGAGTGATTTAAAGTGGATCAGATGGGTTACAGGTTATAATGGTGACTGTCTTCTTGGCTGCTCCTTCATTAGTTCCATGCATTTTTGTTATGTTTCTTTTGTCCAGTTAAATGTGAAGATGAGACTGGTCAACTGGGATCTAAAGACATGGTAGAACTAGTTTTTATGTGCAGGTGCTTTTTTGGATAGGTAATCACGTAATACGAGCGTATTTTAGACAGTTGGCTTCTATAGTGTAGTTCTGAGTTTTTAATTTGTGAACCTAAAATGTGTACGCTAACACCCTGAGTCATCTAAGCCTCCTTCAGGCACATCCATAGACTATGCTGCAAAGTGTGGTCAGGGGTTAACACATGAATCAATAGCCCTGCATTGTGTTGACTTTATCTTAAGCCACAGCCTTTACAAAAGATGACAGCAAGGGAAAAGAAGGATCTAAAAAAATCTGTAGTGTTGACATTTCAGAAAAGGAATCCTGCCTTGTGTTACTTTTCTGACTAACAGAAACCCCGCCTGAGTCACTGCAACGGGTTGTTGTGAAGACTACAATTTAGAGAAATTATGGAAATAATGCAACTCTTTCTGGCAAATTCTTTTGTTTGTCACAAAAATGATTCAGCTGAACTAATTGGCTTGATTTAGAATTCAGGTGCTTTGGGCCTTGTAAGTAATACATATTTGGCTTGAATAGAAGATACTGGAGAAGATAAATCAGTCAGTCATTACTAGCATAACAAGCAATGATCAAATTAAAGATGATGTCTTAAGGTTCCTCTATTTTTCCTCTGTGTGCATATTTAGCACACCAGATGGTCAATGCAGTCATAATAAACTGGTGGGAATATTTAATTAAATGTGTTCCTGGGACATTAAATGTAGGGTATTATTCTTTGGCTGATGATCAGAGTAAATATTTTGTAATAAGGGAGAGTCCTCATAGAATACTGCTGATAGTACATGAAAATCACATTTGGGAACAGAAATGCAGAACTTTCTTCACAAAATGAAGACATCTCAAATGCTAATTCCTTTTATATGAGGGTTTTTTTTCTACCACCAATTCACTCTTACTCATTACTACCCAAATATTACAAATAGCATGAGAAATAATTTTAAAATTGATAGTCATAGAATGGAATGAGTCTAAGTTAAAGTCTGTCGCCATTTAATTGGCAATAGTCACATTTTTACTGAATATTGAAGGGCTCAGATGGAACACTGAAAAGCACAGATATGAACATCTCTGTTAAAGCAGAAATGGTTCCCTGGTAGTGAAGGAAGCCTGTTTGTTGCTGTTGGGAGTTAATTCTCCCTCTGTGAAATCTCAGAGGATGGCAAACACCTTTCCACAATCTGCAAATCCCTCCACCCCCAAGTATGCAAACATCCACTGGCCCAGCAGTGATACTCTTCTGTCAATAACCTAATTATCTTTTCACCCTAATTGGTTTTATAATACCATGACTTTCTTTACTCCCATAGAGCAGCTTTTTTTTTCCCCCTGTGAAAGTGAGATTAGTAGAATGAAAACAAGGATACATTCAGCCTATTAAAACAGGCTCGTTAATAACGGGAGGGGGGAAGATCAGCTAGAAATCTGAAATACATACAATTAGTGGGCAACTGAACTGAAAAGCAAATTACCTTAGTGAGTGCATCTATCTTGAAACCGGGTAGGTCATGCCCTCTAGCCAGGGTTTTCTTTTGAAGAGTCCTGTCACCTTAGAGGCAGAGAAGATCATTATCTCCTTGTAAGAAGGCTGAGAACCTAATTCTGAAGGACACTTAATTTTATGGGGGTGTTAGAAGTAAGTCATCTTTTCTCTGAACCGCTCCTGACAGAACTAGTATGTGGTTTTGAAAGAGCAACAGGACCTGCCATTTGACACTATCCCCATTTCACTATGGGAAAAGCAAAAATTTGAGTGGGAAGTGTTGGGATGGAGAGCTAATGTCTCTTGATTTCTAGACACGCATATCTGAGTATTCCCAAACAGGAACACAATTGTCCACACACAACTGTGTTAGGCCTGTACTACTTTTAAGTTTGTACAGTTAAGCACACAAGTCTGGAAGGCCCAGAACTTTAAGAAGTTTAGGTATCAAAGGTACCAATTTCTTTGAGAGATGGCAAGTAAATAGGCGGGCACAGAATTTTAGTCTTCCCTCTTTGGTTAGACTGGATTTTGTTTGGACTGTGTCAAACTGCACGTAGCCAAACTGATTGTTAAAGAAAGCTTTTGTGCTAGCGTTGGCTAAACTGACGTACTGCAGAAATAAAATCCTATGTGGTAGAATCCGATTAACAGAAAACTGGGAACTAGCAAATCCCTCCAGAAAGCAGAAGACTGAGTATTGTCAGTAAAAGTCCCCCTTTGCAAATTAGCAGTGGAAAACTTGGTTTAGCTATTACTGCATAGAAATAAACAAAGCAAGTTCGAAACTTAACAGCAAACCCCCAGTGCTATAGGGCTTTGTTTCCTTAGGGATCCTTCCTGCCTCAAAGCTTTCAGATGCATCTAAATTCACAGACGAACGTTCTCAGCACCAGAGACAATGTCAGAGTGGTTTGTTTCTACAGTTACTGTTAGGTCCAGGATCTTCACTGACATCTGTAGTCTCTAAAGTAGTGTATGAATTTGCGTTTGTAGATAATATTAATAATTGTTTTAAAGTTAAATTTCAAGAGTACAGAGCTATGGAAGTGTTCTGATTTATTTTACAATTAAATAAAAGGGGTTTTTTTGTGGTTTGGCTTTTTTTTAATGCCTTTGGAGCCGCAGACTGTCAAATCCCACTTAAGCAGTCAAGCTCAAATGGGTAGACGCCTTTTGAAGGGGTCCAAATGGAAGAACGTCTTAAATATACCTAATTTTGTTTGCAACTGTAAATATTAACTATAGAAATATGGTACCTGGTCAGTAAAAAAATAGAGAGGCAATGCAATTTTATGTTTTATTTGAACAACAGGGAAAGAGTTTGAGGAAAAAGGAATCACAGAGTTTGAGGAGAGGAATCAAACTGGGATGCATAGAAAATTGCCTCCTTTATTTCACTTTTTATAGGGATCATTAGTCAAATCTTCTGCTGCATTGATGCACTTTCACTGCCCCCTCCTCTGAGCTTTGCCAGCTGATACCAGCTAAAGCTGTCTGATGTAATTCTCACTTTCCTCATGCTGTAACCTTTAGCTGTGTGTTTCTCACTATTTAAGTCTGAGGGGCAGAAAATAATTCCTGCTATTAGAAATAGGTTGTGAGCTTTGATTTGGAGTCAGTAGCTGAAGAAGAGGGGAGCAGAAGGATGGCAACAAAGAGGCCTGGGCTGCTTTGCCACAGGCTTCTTGTACCAGTGAGTAAGTTACTTAATCTGCGTGTACCTGTTTCCCAGCCATATGCAGGGGTAATAGCTTTTCCTTAGCTTATTGCAGTGTTGTTAGGATAAAGACTTTGAAGGGATTAGGTCGTGTAGCTGGAGGCTTTAAAAGCACTTTGGATGGATAAAACAAGTTGCTGAAAGCAGCTATCAAGGTCCTAACGTAAACTGTACCAAAGTCACAGTGGTGGCCTTCCCCCTGGTACTCACGTTGTGCATCTCCCTTCCCTAGCCTAACACAAGAAATTTCTCCTATGTACCTCACACACATGAACAAAAATGGAAGTATGTGTCAGGCAGCTTCCCAAAACAGTACGCACACAGTCATCCTTCATGTTCTTTCAGCCAGTGCTGAAATGGAAAACAGTAACACTGGATATCTCCAATTCTCTCTTAATTAGAGTTGCAGCTCCCTTAAACCATTAGAGCTAAGTAGTAAATTGCTTCCAAAATATCCAGCTGAGATGAGAAATCTCTTAGTCATGATTTTGACCTACCAGTTTCAGGCCCAGCACGTAACCAGAAGAACTGAGGATGTCTGTCAGCTGAGACTGTTTTACTGAATCACTAGGACAGTCCCCCAATGTGTCTTCATAGGTAGCTGCATACACACACAGATCCAGCACCTGCTTTCAATCAGCTGGCTTGCTCACGTGCTAACTGAAGCAAAATCTGGCATGGTGGGGAGCAAGGATGTCACGAATGTTATACAAAGAACAACCTAACTGCCAAGGCTCTAAGCATGTGGTACTGTTGTCCTGAAGTTAGTGTACTCGTCACTCTCCCAAAATGTACCTCAGTGCTCTGACATCGCAGACTGGTTGCCATTTAAGAATATTTGCTAGGGATTTATACCCTTTTTTACCAACAATAATAGAGCTTTGTTCCCCCTTCAAAAATAATTTGACCTGTTCTTGGGAGTGAAGGTTCTCAGCATTAATGGTAACTTTTTTCCTTTTCCTAAAAAAAACCCAAACCAAACCCACAAGTCTGATGGCTAGAGGCCCAATGATGGAGCTTTTATATGGATTTTGCATTCTTTTGAAGCTCCCAAAAATCATGCCAGGCCATGAGAAGTAGGACTTTAAAATTGTGATGCTTCATGTATTTCAAAAGGAAGCCTCTCTAACATAGTGCTAATGTTTTGCATAAATTTCTTTGAATAATGCTTCTGAGAAATTATAAACTGATATGACACCATAGAGAGACAATAATAGAAGAATTATGTAAATGTAGGTTGGACTTTCATTCTATAATTTTTGCACTAAGATATCCCAGAGAATATTGGTGCTTTCCAGTGATGTAGGCCTTCGGTTCCCTTCTTTACTAGAAAACTTAGGTTCAAAGACAAACTCTTAACGGATGCCTTGTGGGACTGGAGCCACATTAGCTCAGAGGTACTGCCTTCTGCTGCTGCCCAGCCAGGATGCTTTCTACAGAGCTCAAACACTGGTAGGGCTGAGCCAGAAGCATGGAGACCCCTCTGTCCTGTTCTGAAGTGCCTTGGGAGGCTGGGAAGAGGAGAGATGATGCAGGTATCTTTGTGCTTGTTTTGTCTATTTTGGATATTACATGCTGACTAATGACGAGAGAGGGCTCATGCCTTGTTAACCTGCAAGAGCTGCTGGTGGCATTAAAGCCCTATGCTTAAGGATTGACTTCCTAGAGCCTGCCTGGGAACCTGTGCTATGCCCTCTGCAGCGGGTGCTGAATCTCTTCTGGTGAGTCTTCTGCTTGTGGCAGCTTATTGCTCTGACCCACGAGGCAGTGAGCGAGGCAGCTGCTGTTACTGTGTAAGGAGAGCGCAGCTCCAGAGACAAAAGGTTTAGAAAGAGTAGCTCTGCACAGCAGGCATCACCCAGCTCTGGTTACTCTTGTATTAGATTTTATGTAATTAATTAAGATGGGTACATTAATTACAAGCTTGCTGTACCTTAGCATAAAGATTGCGATCTCTCTTTGGTAGTTACAGTAACTTCTGCTGGATGGTCAGGGCAGCTGTAAAAACACCCATTCTTCCCATCCATTCCTCCCTTACACAGGGAGCAGAGAAGCCCCAGGAATACAGTTGAAATCAAATTAGATGGCAGCAAGGATGCTGAAAGAGAACAGACTGGGAAATGTCTACTTTATGCCAAATCATTTTAAGAACAGCTTGGGACGTGCAAAAAAAGATGAAAATTACTGGGCAGAAAAGGTATATGGCAAGCACTGAACTTTTGAGTTATCACACAGCTTTGACCAAGAACGCCACTGCACTTACAAGCTACGCTTACTAGCGGAAACGTATGGCCAGGAAAAATACTTCTCACGCGCTTCCCTTCTCTTTTCTCTGGGATGCTAACAGGACATAGCTCAAGAGGGGAGCTCTGTTAACGTTTGTAGTAGTGAACAGTGTGACACGATGTTTCCACAGAAAAAATTCTGCTTGAACACAAGCAGATTGATTGGGAAAAAGCCTATTTACTTCCTTGACTGCAAAGAAATTTCACGATTTCAATTTTAGCTCTGTTGTACCAGGAACTCCCTTTGAAGTTGTTAATGCTCCAGGGAGAATCTTGTTTTGCGTTATTTAAGTCTGATACACATTATAGTCAGGTTTTGATCCTTTGTGAAAACAGCATAAACTCAGAATAAATCCTCTTGGGATCCTGGCCCATGGCCCTTCAATGGAGTAATTCCGTGGCATCTGTCTGCAGCAGCATCTGGTCTTTTATGTTTTTAATAGTGGCTGTGAGGTCCTCAAAGGATGAGCAATTTGTGTACAGCTCAAGTTCTCTTCTTTCAACTAAAGCTTGATAATGACGTTCTCACACACATTTTTTTTTTTTTTTTTTTTTTTAACTGCAAGACACAGCAGTGCTCCAGGTCTGCAAACAGCTGCTCCATCACTGGGAGTCTGTGAGGGTCAGTGTTATCTGTAGGGATCTCAGCCCACAGGCGATACTGTCAAACTGAATTCTGCAGCTTAAGGTACCTTTGGGGAACTAAGTTTAGTGTCGTTAGGCACTTTGACAGTATATTAATGGGGCCATAATTCCAGCAGCATTAATCAGACCCTAGGATGTAAAAGGGAATGATTCACAGAGAAACACTGTGTTCTTTCCGTCTGTCACTGTGGAAAGGTATTGGTAATGCATGAGTGGGATTTGTGATATTTTTCAGTTCACATGCTTAGGGATTTCCTCTGCAGCTTCAGGAAGGGTATTACTTCTCTGCAGGAAGAAGTGACAGGGGTCCCTTGAAAGGAAAGGTAAGGTTTCACAGGTTAAAGTCTGGGTGTGAAGAATGACTGGCTAAGGTTGAGACACCCTGTTCAGGCTGGCAGGGTGACTTGCCTGCACAAGCTCATGCACTGACACAGACCGGATCTGTTGTTGGATTTTAAGGGACTATTGTTTTGTCTTTTGTTTTAAAGCAAGCTGGGGAAAGCCAATGTTGATGCTTAAGAAAAGAGCTGCAGCACAGGAGATCAGGGCTTTGTTCACAGCATTGCTGCAAATATTCATCCAGGGTCCACGGCAGATGTTCAAGCCTGGCCAGCTGCTCTGGTGGGGTATTTGGTGACCACCGGTGGGGTGGTTAAGCATTGCTGAATGCCTGAGATGACTAACCCCATGCTGTGTGCAAGTCTCACCCCCACTTCCTCCTTCATTTCTTTCTCATCTCCTTTTGTTTATCTTTACTTGGTTAGCTTCCAGCCAAACACTGAGGAGCAGGGGAGTGCATCATTCAGCATGCTGAGGAGGAAGGCATGGTGGCAACCCTGGCTCCAATAGCATCAACACAAAATACCTGGAGCAGAATCTGTTTCCTTAGTGGGACGTAAGCTCTGCCCTGCTAGTCAGGCCTGTCATCAGTTTGGCCATTGGCCTAAGTTAGGGCAGATAATCTGAATTGCTTGCTGTTTAAAAAGGCAGCAAGGGAGGGGAAGAGTTTGATATGGTCCTATCAAGAAATAGTGTGAAAACTAATTGCAGCATGGGAGGGAATGGGACACCAGGGCTGTGATCCAGGAATGGAGAATGTGGGCTGTGAGATGATGGAAAACTCTTTTTAAGGGATACGTACTTTTGACTAGTTCCAGAAAAAGGGTAGTGAACAAGTGAAGATGGTTTCAGTCACTTTTTATATTCTCATCTAGGTCTGCTCCAGCTCCTACCCAAGGTCCCACCAGTGCTGGGGCTGCAGGACCACCTCCTACTACCAATGTGTCAAGCAACAAACGGCTGCAGCAGACACAAGCCCGGGTGGATGAGGTAAGTGGCTCTAGGTGATTTGTTGCTCACCACAAGGGTGCTGATGTGATTATTTTTTTTCCTTTAAGATGCTTTCCTCCCTAGTGATCTAGCAACTCCTGCTTGTCTGAAGGCAGTGGATCTAGAAAATGAGGTTTACCAAAGGATGGCATTTATGAGGAGGCAGATAGTACAAGAGAGATGCTGAGTATGAACATCCTTGTGCCAGTAACACTTCTGCAGAATAAACGTCGGTATTGGTGCCAATTCAGGAATTCATCCCAGACAGGCAGGTTAGGAGGAAATGACATAGTGGAACCAGCCCTTTTAATGTGTTCCTACGTTCCTAAAGGTTAGACACTAATCTCACAGACTGTTTCACAGGACAGACCGTCGGCTTCTCATAGATAGATTCAAGCCATGAGAATTGTACAGTGGAGGGCTGTGTTCATTAGCCTGAGCTCTATTGATTAATCATCACGATTTATCCCCAAAGAACAGAACCCACACATGATGTCATAACACCATCTTCAACAAATCCCCACTCCTTTTGTTGGTCTTGGAGGACCACGTGCCTGTTCCAGCATGGATCCTTAAATTCTTGTAGCATGCAGACTACTCCGCTACCTTGGCTGTAATGCCAGGGTCCATCTGACTGCTGTGACAATGGGAATAAGTGAGCACACCACCACTCATGGGTGTAGTCCCTGAGTGTACCAGCAGTACAGTAGCAGCTGTAGCATCCTTGCACACCTGCTGTGCAAGTTTGTGTGCTGGGTATTGAGTTTTGCTAAACCCCTACAAAGACTTAAGTAGCTAATCACTTACTATCCATGGGGAAATGGCCAGGGCTTGTGCGATTCTTTAATGCCAATTCAAAAAAATATACATTAAAAAATATCTATTTATATGCATAAAGGCCTCTATTTTCAAAAGCTGCAGGTATGCTTTAAAAATAGTAGAGAAAACCTCACAGCATCCAGCTCAAATGCATTTCTTAAGATGAATTAAATACACATGTCAAATTAAGCTTTGTCTTTTTGAGAACTTCTTTACTGAAGATCTGAAACGGGGTCTTTCTGGGCTCCCCATTGCTGATGCTCAGAGCTGATCACAAGAACACCCTCTGGCTGCAGAAATGTCTGCAGAAATTTCTAGGCCTGGTTCTCTCATTATCACTGATTTTCACATCACACTAACTTCATTGACATCAGTGGAGTGTCTCAGTGGGGAAAGGAATATTACATTTCAGCTTTTGTGTTAGGTCAGAATAATGAAATAAACTTCTTGTCCTGAACATATTGTATAATGATGGTGCTGTAATTGTTTATGTGAGCTACAGCAAAAGTAATTGTCCCTAGAAGAAGAAAAATAATTACTAATTACTGTCTAAAACAAGTGATGCAAGTCAGATATATAGGGCTCTTCAAGCAGATCAATGGAGATAGCTCCAGTGAGGCTAGTGAACCCCTGCTTTGTGTTTAAGATACTCTGTATTCTGAGACGTTTCACTCAAGACCATGCAAGTTTGTCTTCCTGTGAAGCATGATGGAATAATCTTGGCAGGAACTCTTACCTAGTATGAGGGACAGTGAGTAGCTCTTAGATTTGAGGATTATGCAGGTGATAATCAGGGTCCATGGGGTTTTTTGCCTCCAGTTTGAGAGGGAGGCTGAGGTTGGTGTGGGTTTTGTGTGGATAGCACATGGTCAGCAGATCCTTGTTTAATAGGGAAATCAAAGTATAAGAATAGCCAAGGGAGAAAAATGCCACTGGGCTTTCAGTACTGTGAAATCACTAGGGTGAAACTGGTTTATAACACCTATGGATCTGATCTGTTAAGCATTGCTTTGACCTTCCTACTAGATCTTTCCTGGTTGTTTTTCTTTCATATCTTGTGGGAAAGTAATCTGTAGGTGGCACCAAACACCACAGGACTACACTCTCTGGTATTCTGCTCCAAGTGCTGTTCTGCACAGCACTTCAGCCCCAGACCTACAACTCAGCAACATGATCACAACTTTGCTTAAGAGAAAATTTTTAGTCTTAGTAAAATGACTGACATTTTTAATGCTATATCAATGCTGATATAGTATTTCAGCTATATCCATGTTGGGTTTTCTCCTCTGATTTCTCTAGGCATCCTAGAGCTTATTTTCTAAGGCTCAGATCTTGGGTTTAGTCTACACAAACATTTATTTATTTGATAAAAATGCAGTCTCTTGTCTGGACAAGTGTTCACTGCAGTGAGGTTAAATTCAATAAATAGTCCTGGGCAAAAAAAAGGAGAGAATGGGTAGGAAATGTTACAGTATTTTGTTTCAGCATTTTCACTACAAAACATTATGCCAAGACAAAATTTAGCTAAATACTAGCTGAGAAATGAAAACAAAAGGGTTTTTTTTTTTTATTTGATATGAAGTGAAATGCTTGGAAGGTTTTGGTTTGGAAAAGCAAGTAAGAAAATTTGGGTTGACTATAACATTTGATTTTGGTTTAGGTTGGGTGGACAAGTGAAACAAATCTTTTCAGTTTTGGAACAGCATTTAACCCTATGCCAGTCCTTTCAAAGATTCTTGATACCAGATTCAAAGATACCAGTTTCATCTCACTGTATTTAAATAATGTATTTTTTTAATAACTCTGGGTTTTTGCAGGTAATAGTTAAATTATATTAAATACAAACAACATGGACTTCCTCATTACAGAGTATGAGAAGTAACAGACAAGCAAACATTTACTGCTAGAATATGTGGACGCAACTTTACTGAGATTGGTATACTGTCTAACATTTATGTTAGTGATAAATTTGTACAGGATTTCTATTTAGAGTTATTGGCTTCCTAGAAAAGGATTTTCATCTAAGTCCATGTATTAAATATATGCATGAATGGGCCTTACCTGTTGTGTACTGGCTGTGCACACTGTTTTCGCTGAGACTGTGCAATGAGGCAGCATGAGCTCCCTGCTACACTCAGGCTGAATTTTCCCAGGTAAAATTTTCTCCTCCTCCACTTCCAAGCAAGACTGGAAAGTCATCTTGTCCGAGAAAGATCTGCAGAATAAGTAAATTCCTTGGTCAGGAAATGCATACAGTCCCCTTTAGAGTGGCCTTTACCTAGCCAATTTCTCTAGTTCAGGTAAGAAAGTTATATTAAATGTATAAGGAAAATAATGGCTTGGTCTTAGTAATGACTGGACAAATGTCAACCAAATTGTAGTAGAGGTACTGGTCTCCAGTTTTTTGTATCTATAGTGAAGTAGCTAATTGTAGGCTAAAAGACATCAAAAGCTTTAAAGAAACTAATTATGATATTTCATAATGTTGCTTTATTTTTTACCTTTAAGGGCACCTAAGCACAGTACAGCTATGTTCGTCTTGTTCTCACTGTGTCTGTTTCCATAGGCATGGTTTTTGAGGCTCTGTCCAGGTAACTGCCATCACATACCATAATGGCAAATGGCTGGTTTCAGTATGACATGTGATATTGCAGAGTGTGAACAAATGACCTTTGGCTTTTCTGTGTGTGGAATCTAACATGAGGCTGTGCCTTTGCAGGTGGTAGACATCATGAGAATGAATGTGGACAAGGTGCTAGAAAGAGACCAGAAGCTATCGGAGCTTGACAACCGGGCAGATGCATTGCAAGCAGGTGCCTCACAGTTTGAAACCAGTGCAGCCAAACTGAAGAGGAAATACTGGTGGAAAAATTGCAAGGTAAGGAATATATATTCTTGTTAAGAATCAATTCATGGCAGACATTACTTTCACTTGCATTTAATGGGACTTTGCTTGCAGGATGGGATCTCTAAGTGGTCTCTTCTTGTCAAGAGGAGAAAGAGATGCCTTGCTCTCTACGCTCCAGGATAATAAGTCAAGTGACTTTGATCTTTACCAGAACCTATTCTTTAGATAATTTCTGCAGTATATAAAATGTAGGTACGGATTTTGATGCTTCAGGTAATGCCTGCAGATAGGGATGGCAGAGCATTCCATGTTAATTCATGTCAGTTCCCTGTGTGAACCACAAAACCCGAACAGGTGTAGTGAATACCAGTAGTGGGAGAAAAGAAGCTTTTTCCTTGTGGAAGATAATCAGCCTCTTGATCTTTCTTTAGGATGGTGAACTACCAAAACCATACTTGGTTCCACAAACCGCTGTGAGAAGTGAGGAAATGACAGTCTCTTTTAAGAAGGGGCAGATGATGTAATTAGCTCTCTCCTGTGCTGTCTTCGAAGTCTCATTCTTTCCCATGAGCAGAGGGAACCTCACTCTCCTTTGCTTTTTCAGACCTCCTCTAGGATTTGTCTTTTCTGAACCCAGAAACTTCAGCTCCTCTTATTCACATAAGACCCCATATCCTTGCTTCTTTCTACTCATGCACCACCAACACATGAACACTGTGCCATAAGTTCAGTTTCATTTCCATTTTTCTTCAATACCATCTTTGTTGCTGACCATTCAGGTCCACCCAAATAAAACCACCTGTTCCTAGAGGAGAATCCCACATGTATCTCACCAGTCTGTTGCCTGCTTTCTCTCTTCAGTCCACAGTGCTATGAAATGTAAAGCAAGACAAAATATTCTGGGTAAACTACACACAAAACCACTCCAGAAATAAGTGGATCTAGGTTAGAAACTCAACTGTGCAGTTCCTCTGGGCCTTTTCTAGCTGTTGCCCAGTTGCTTTGCCTGACAGTGCAGGAAGCAGGGCTTTTGGGAGCTACATACACACATTTTGAGTTAGGTTCACCCACGTTGACTGCAGTCACCACAACGACCTACACTACACTAGACCTTCAAACCTACCCTCATTCTCCTTTCTACATTGTCCTTTCCTGCTTTACCCTGACAAATAGAATCTCCCTGTTCTTCCCCTGGCTCCCAAACTCTGGAAGAAGGGGGGAAAAATAAATAAATCTCCTGCAAGCCAATGGCTGGCTCTGTCCTCCAGGCCTATTTGGGGAGGAACAAAGGCCTTGATTTGACATGTCCATGTTTGTTGTTTTTCAGTCTTTCCATTCTCAGTGGGGTAATGATGGGAATTGGACTTCAGCATCTCTGGTGGCCTCATTAGCATTCAGCAAGTCTCATGTGGGGCCTCTACCCCACAGAACTCAGTGCTGGTATGGTCTGTGCACAGCTGGCTCTGATGTATCTGTTCTCGTGGGAACAGACTTCAACTTTGCAATGAGCTATTTCCAGGCTAACACACTGGAAACCGTGCTGGCTAGCATGGGCTACCTCTCTCAACAGCACAAGTACACAAAACCAGCACAAATAGCTGCTAGGCATTAGACATGTCCAACTGTCTCTCCCCTGACTGTGGGAATGTGGTGAAAAGTAATCAAGTTGCTCCAGTATAAAGTAGTACATGGCCATGTGTGAATCCAGCCACTTAAATCACCTCTGGAGTTGTTTTACTTTGGAAGTTTACTTTTTCTTTACTTTGCTGCTGGAAATGGACGAGGTTGGTCACTGCATGCTAGCTGATGGGCAAGAACTTGCTAGCTTTGACAAGAGGCTATGTCCATTGCTGGTGCTCAGCTGTTCCTAAAATTTAAGCTAAATTTGGGCCTTAACAAGTCTGTTGCAGTGAGTCTTTGCAAGAATTAAAAGTGCAAGGAAGGAGCCACTAAGTAAAAGCAAAAACACTGAGGGGTTAATGTCTTTTGTGTGAAAACCTGACTTTCTCTTTTTTTTTTTCTCGTAACTTTCTTTTTATAGATGATGATCATCCTTGGTGTAGTATGCGCAGTCATTCTCATTATAATTATAAGTGAGTAATTCATTTTATCTTCCGTTTATGATCTCAGTAGCTCTGTGACTTATGAAGTGCTGATGTATTAAAAAATAGAACAAATCAAAAAATGGATATATAACAGTTAAACTGATTAATTTGTGAAATTCCCCTTCTGGTGTCATGCTGTTATAGTGAGAATTACTGCAAACTCTCTGGGCACTTCTATAGGTAGAATTTGGTGACATTTAATGTATTTTACGTTAGCATGTTACGTAACTTTCCCTAGGATTAAAGACTTTCCCTTTTCATGTTTATATAAATTTTTATGCAGTCTCAGATATCTTCCTTTTTTTACAACCAGCGTCACAGTCCTGGTGCTTTCTAGTGAGAACAGTAATGCTTGAATTACCTCATGCCTATAAAAAGAGGATGAAGGCCTACACGCAAACAGGTATCTGACAGATTTTTTTAAAAGCATGTAGGTGCCTAGTTCCCACCAAATCAGCTGGAATTTGAGATGTTGGTGCTTCTGAAAATCCCTTTGCATCTTGAATACCTAAAGATCATAAAGATGGCCCAAAGTTTTACTGAGTCCTTGTCTCGAAAGGTCCTCTCATTCCACACATTTGTTACAGGAAAGATAGCATATGAGTGAATAATAGAAGTCGTGCTGGTTGGGAGCCAGGGATCTTGTAATGACAGGAACTGAACATTTTATTTATGTAACCTCTGTGTTAGCAACAGCCGTTATGTGACATAACTGTAATAAGGCATTAACTCCTAGAAGGGAGATTTCTTGAATTAGACAATCCAGCTAGTAACCCAGAAGAGATTCACCAGGAGGCTAGACTGTGGATGTCAATTAATTCCCAGCTCTCAAATTACATGCCTTGTATCAGCATGTTTCCATTTTCCTCTGTTGCTTCTGTAAAGAGGGCTTACAGAATCACCTGTAAACATGACTAAATGGATTGAGATACATGTGGCAGTTTATTAGTCTTGTGAACACTGGCACCAGAGTGACCCAGAATAATTCTAGGGTTTCGTAACACTGATACAGCAAGAATGGGAAATGGCTAGATATTAATTAACTATATTAACTGGGTACTCGAGGCAGCTGGCTTCAAGGGAAAGACGGGCCTTTGTTCTGCAGTCTAATGCAGCAACCTGGGAAGACAGATGTGCAGCCATTGAACTGATTGCTGTGTATATATGCATCATTGAGCATTATGTGTATCTTAACAAGAGAAAGTAAAAAGCAGACAAGATAGCTCATAATTTCTCCTTAGAAGTTAAGGCTAAAATTATATATAAATCATAACATTATTTTCCTCCTGGTTTTAAATGTTGGATGCCTGTCCTGGTAAGTTTAGAAACAGAAATAGCAGGTTTGACATGGCTTAGGTTGGGTTTTAGGGTATTTAATCAAAAACTTGAGTGTCACATCATCAAACCCAGGTTATGGCTCACTATAGTGAGATCTAGTGCAAGTTTAGTGAGATTTAAATGTGTTTAAGCTCTGGATCTCGAATTATTTTTTCAGTCTATTTGATCCTTCTGTAATAGTGCCTAAAGGTTGCAGCTTCAGGAAGGACCCTGTTTATTGAACTCAATGATGTATTTATTTACAGTAGCTCTCAAGTATATGTTTCAGTCCTGTTGACGTCAAGCGTCCAAGTGCTGTCACAGAGAAGGCCTGCGTGGCTTCTCCAGTCACTGATTTGAATGGGATCATTCAAAGATCATACAAGATCATGCAATAAATTGGTAGTTCCTCACAGCAACAAGCTACCATGGGTGGTGAAGTGGCCCAAGCCAGGCTTCCTACCATCCTGGTAGTGGGGCCCTGGAAAAGCAGGCTGGCTCCCTGCTGAAGGAAGAATTACAACACGTAGGACTGCCAGTGTTGCTGGAGCTGGGGATGGCGGCTAACATCACCATCAGTCCTGGCCCTATCGAGCCACAGTCTCCCCTGCTTTCCACTCCAGTTGTCCCTCCAAACTCCTTTTGACACAGGAGCAGCATCCCCATTCCAGCTAGGAAGGCATACTGTGTGCAAGACATATCATGCTCTTTCAGCAAAGATGTGCTAAAGGTGTTTGCCATCCTCTGACAAGACACACTTCTGTGAGATAAAGCACAACAGTAACTCTGTAATAACTGTTGGTTTATGTCTTTTTTTTTTTTTCCCCTTCTGCTTCCTTTCCCAGTTTATTTCTCCACTTGAAAAAGTGAAGAAGGAAGACTTGGCACAACCTTGTTCATATCAACCAACGATATCAGTGTTCCTTTGTTGAACTCCGCTTTTTAATTCCCGGTGTCTTGGGATTTTTTGCTTGTAATAACCCGTAAGCATTCGGTGTGGTGTGTTTTGGAATTCTGTTGTTTCCACAAGAAACTGTACCAGCTAAATACTGCCAAGTAGTTCCATACACTGTCTTATCACTGTGTCTTATAATGTGTACTCACTGACCTTCAGAAAGTGTAGGATATGAAAAGCATCCTGAACATCTCGGAATCAGAGAATGCAGCTATGGGGAAGCTCCCGCTTAAAGGGACACTGTCAGGTGAATTGGACCCAAACCTAAGGTTTGCAGCAAACACTAGAGCCAAAATTCTCAATCTGAGCACCTAAAGCTGGATGACAAAATCCACTATCAGATGTAACTTTTTGAGGTAGTGAGTATCTGCTACTCCCATTGAAGAGAGTGGTGCCTGCAAATATTCATGTAAGATCTTATTTCAACTTAGCCAACCAAACACAGATTTTTTTGAGATTAGTTGTGGTATCCAAGTCTAAAAACTTTGCCTGCAGAAAATAAATAGGACTGGATTATCATCTTTTATGGATTTATATTTTTTCTTATGAGGTGTTCTGTACAACCAGGATGGCCTCAGTATGAAAGCCAGAAAGAAAACTGTATGACAACCGAAAAAGCATTAGCTAGCACAATCTCAAAAAAGCCAAGTGAAATGCAAAAATGGTAATACAAGCATCATCCATGACCGAGATAGAGACTCTTGCTAAAAACTCAAGGCACTGTTGGTCAGTCTTCATGGGACTCTCTTGAATGCCAATCCCCAATACTTAAGTCCCTAACGTAAAGCACATGAATAACTTTGGTGATGGCTGTGGCTTCCCAGCACAATTGTAGGAAGCTACCTCTGCCCCATTTTGCAGAAATGGTCCCCACTGTGAGGACTGTTCAAAAATCAGAAAGAAGAAAGTGTGGGTAAATAGAGGGAACAGTGGAGAGAGGCCGAGAAAGGGAAGGGTGCCTAGCAAAGCTTTCCTGGAGAAGAGGAAGGCAGAGAAACACTGTTCCAAAGTGGTAGTGTTAATAGGCTTTTTAAAAATTTAATTTAATTTGTGTGTGCGTATAGTTCATAAACTATAGTGTTGTCTTTGTAATGTGCTCAGCTGAGATATTTTTCTTACTCAATTAGTTTAAATTAACATTTGATGTAATTAAGAGAAATTATATGTTGCGGTTTGAGAGAAAGTTCCTGTATGCTATTGTTGTAGGGTTTCTCCCAAATGTTGAATTCCTTGGTTTTTCTTTTTTAAATACTGAATAGTTTAATCATAGTTAAGCAAACTAAAAATGAGTTATCAAATTTTGAGCCAGGAAATTTTGGAAGGGTCTTTTTAGGATAACTCCTTCAGAATTTCTAAGAAGAATTTGTAGAATCAAAAAAAAATATTGGGTTGTTTTTTCTTTTTTTTTTTTGTCTGCAATTTAATTAGGGCATAGAAATGGTGATGATAGTAGTGTAAATATTCCTACTGTGGAGCATCTCTCTTGACATGGTCTTAGATTAAAGAAACAGAGACCCAGAGCAGTTCGTTGCAGTGGATGTATATACAAATCATGCTTAAGTAGAATTTTGCAGAGAGAATAAGCAGTGATCAGTTGGAAGGTTTCAGTTGCATTTTTTCCCCTGCATATTTATTATTTCATATTCGCATGTACTGTTTCATATCATTAAGTAGTAGGTGGCCACAGTCTTAATGAAACTTAACTTTCAAAGTTGCTAATGTGCTACTGGACTTCCTGGTATGCCCTGTTCACTTCAGTCCTTCAGCTGAGTGAGTACATAAACAATTCTAAAATACTTGTGGGCCAGACAGAAAACTCTGCTGTCATTAAGGGCCTGACTCCATGAGGTGCCACAACTGAATGCTATGTATAATTGAGCCTTCGGTGGAAAAGGAATGAGCTGTCCAACTTCAGGACCCTTTTTAAACCACTAAGACATTTGGCTAGCAGATATGAAATGATTACCTCCTAAGAGTGAGGCCCTGCCACCCATACCCACATTGAGCATGGCTTGATCCTCACAGGGCTTCTCTACAGGAATGCTGAAAGGACTCGAGATGAAGATCGCTTTCACCTGAGATTGTACAATCAGTAAGGTTATATGCTGATACAGATCCTTAAATGTAGACAGTTCCTTCTCCTATAAAAGTCTGAACTGACCACTTAGCTGATACAGCAGCAAATACACATCAAAGAGCTTGAATCCTCTAGCTACAAAGATGCAAAGTTTCCAAATGAAACTGTAATGAAACTGCTATAAGGATGCAAAGCTTACATCCTCCTAGCTAATGTATCTCAAGCAAGTTAATAATCAAAGTGGGAGCTTTAGGGGAGAGTGGAGAAGAAAAACTGCTGGTTGTGGAATGTGCACTCTTTCTCCCTCAAAACAGCAACTAATGGGGATGACTGCTAAATGTTGGTGAGAATTTGCAAGGAAGAGTTTATTCAAGAATCCTAGCCTCTAGTGGGTTGTAAAATGTTTATGAAGAGACAATATCCTCCTGTGTGCTAATGAAATATGCTGAATTAATGTGTTTAACTCTTTTGTTTGCTTGCGAATGCTCAATGTTTGCTAGTTGTGCTGCGCTGGTTGGTTGCAATTGGTAAGATAAGCCACGTAACATTTCTAATTCAGCGCAGGAAGCATGAACAATTGCATCCTTCCCTGATGTACAGACCCACAGTCGAACTGCTCCTGCAGAGGGCTAATTATTCTGCAAGGAGAATATGGTAGTATAGGACTGTTCAGGGTCATAGATTGTGCAACACCATCACCTATACGTAGACTGGTACAGAGGACAATCTATATAAACACAGTTGGAGATCTTATTTGTGTTGAAGCCAGGATTGATTGCTTTCCACTCACCGCCTCTACATTTAAAATGTCCATGCAGTTACAACTGCCTACTTGCAATAGTAAATTTCCCATGGAAAGGTTAACTCATTCTTGTTTAGTCAGCACTGGTTAGATTTTCAATTACTGGGTAAAATTTCAACTACTACTTTTCATCACTAACTACTGCCTAGGCTTGGGCTGGTAAAAAGGCACAAAGGGGCTCCCTTTTACTCACAAATGATCCCCAGCAAACGCTCAGGGGGCTGCAAGGCTGGTTGCTTTTTGACTGCCATCTTGGTGACTGAACTGAAGACTTCTCTGTCTGGAAGCAAGGATTTTGATAGCTTTAGCCAAGAGTTAGGCGTTGTTTGAGACTTGAATAGTCTATCCTTATAAGAAGTGCTTACTCTTCCTCTGATTTCTGGGCTACAGCTGTACAGCTAGGATGCTAGTATGATATGCTGTTCAGAAACAGCAGAGCTGAAATGGGATGGTTAGGAGCTGGTCTGTCCTTGTCCCACAGCTGCTGTTTGGCTTGCCAACATCAGCTTCTGAGGTTGAAGAAGTGTTATTTGCATCCACTATCCATAGGCTAGTAAGGTCCTGCTTGGGCATTACACCTTCTTCCTTCTAATTTAGCTCACCTTGCAACAATATAAATGTGGCTTTAAACCTAAAAAATTGGTACACAGGACTTGCAGGACAGAGTAGCGTGGGAGCCCAAACAGGGACACTTGACCTGATTTTCACTTGACAACATTATGTAACAGCACAGTCAATCCAATATAGTCCAACATAATCCAATATTATTAGAAGGAGGAGGGGAGAATCTGGTAAAGATTCCGAATGTAACCTAGGGTCTGTAAAACACGAAGTGATTTAGAAATGTAGTCAGTTTGATTTTTAAAGCTGGCACTTTAATTCTATTGGAACCTGCCTGAGGTTAGCCCTGGGAACAGTTCAGGCAAGTAAAATGCTTGGCTTTTTTTCTTTTTAAATAGTGATCTGCAATAAGGGACTTAAACACTCACAATGATGGAAGAACAGAACAGTATTAACTGTGCAAGGAATTAATTAGAACAGCCACAATCTGCTATGTTTTTGTCTAGGTAGCAAGGCCTTTTGAAATTCTCCTGTTTCTGTGTCTCATTTCTGTCACTGCTTCTCTGACGTGGCTTCATATAACTTTATGAACAGCTGAGCTACTTCTTGTCTGAATACAATGGATTTTAGCTCTTAAGAGCAAGTTCATGACTTGACATCTCTGTTAGAGCATACCTGTAAAATGGTGATGTCTGCTTCTCAGAAGTGCATCTACCATGGGAAACTCAAACTTCAGGAACTTTGAGAAGCTCAGATGTTACTCAACCCTTCTTCATGCTTTTACAGAGTGAGTTTTTCTCTGTTCCATGGGAAGGTTATCCACCCACTGGAAGTATGTATAATCTATTTTTTATGACAGCACCTTGATTGCACATGTTGGTACTAGACCTTCGTAAAGAATCTAGAGAGCACTTGGGTGTGATCCAGGATTTAGATCTCAACCCTTCTTCTCCTGGCCTTTAAACAGGGAAGAGTGCTAAACCACTAGCCATATAAGGCACTGGGCTTGCTCCCAATGTACACAGTGAGTACTGGAGAAAGGCCTCAAAGAGACCAAAGTCTTTTTGGTCTGGATATGTGTCCTGACCTGAACTTCAGACTTGTAACAGATCGTAACCTTTGGGCCTCCTGTGTAGCCAGAAGAGTGAGATGCTGTTCCAGCCAGTTATTCCTCTCACCTGATTTAGATCCCTTTTGACAGAAGAGATACATTTGAGCATGTGTTTCTTCATCTAAGAGAAAGCACAAGCACCCTCAAATTATCTTCTTTAAAAGCAAAACCAAAAAAGCTAAAGAATATAGTTTGAAAAAAAATGAATTGCATCTAGAGAAATGATTGGGTGAAGATTTCTCAGATGGTGACATATTTTCAGGAGGGAATGCTAGATTGGGATGTATGAAACAATCAACCAGATCCTCACATCAATTGTTTTTTCTTCATCTGGTCTCCTTCAGAAACACTTCTCTACTTCAAGAAAGGATTTTTGTTTTCCTCTTCAGCTTATTTCCCTTCTTTATTTCATAGAATCATAGAATCGTTTTGGTTGAAAAGGACCTTAAGATCATTGAGTCCAACCGTTAACTTTACACTGCCAAGACCACTGCTAAACCATGTCCTAAGTGCCGACATCTACATGTCTTGTGTGTCTCCATTGATGTGCTCAGTAGCTCTTTTTCTCCATTGAGAACCAGAAGACTGTCTGCCTTTAAACACATGCATAAAAAGATCTGAGCCACCCGAGGAGTTTACCTTTCTTCCTGATGCACTGACATTTAAAAGCTACATCTTACAATAAAGCAGAAAAACTGTGGGCAGTCCGATCACACGCAGTTTGGTGGAGTAAACACTTGATTATTCAACAATGAGTCAGTTCTGCAGTAGACCTCATTCTGTCATGACTGTATCGCAGCTGCTAACTCTCCAAAGCAAAAAATCATAACCTGTACTGGTTTAAAACATGAAATACAGCCTTGTTGTTCATAACGTAACACTCAACCAAAGAAGCCATGTGCTATGTTTAAAAGGGCAAAGTACTTGTTCTCAAAGAGAAAATATCATAGAGAACAACAAAGATAATTATGAAAAAAGTTTCTCCATTCTTTAGCTCTTCTCACAGTGTCCGGCTTCTCTATTATTCTTCAAGTCTCTCTTAGTTCTCTTAGAAAGCCTTTGTGTTTTTGAAGTGTAGCGTATTTGGAACATAGCCTTTTGGGGCTAGGGTTGTTCTGCTGCCCTCTGAGTTGACTCCCTGCCTCCTGCCGTATTGTTATCGTTGACCTCAATCAAAGTTGAGGCAGGCCTGAGTGGAGCAGAACCTCCTCCCCATAATGCCCTACTATCCTCAGACCAGCCTCCACTGATGGGACGAGAACACTGGAGGCAGAATATGGCTCCTGGATCTTAATTTGGTTCAAAATGATGGGATACAAAAGAAAGGATACAAATGACTGCTAGACAACAGCGTTTTTGCTACGCTACTTTAATTGTAACACTGGAATTTAATTAAATGTATTTAACATTTTTTGTAACAGAAATTTCATCAATTTTGATGGAAAAGAGAGGAAACAGCAAATTAGGATCGTGTGATAATGACAAAATTGGGAAACAGTTTAAGTGAAATATAGCCAACATTGAGTTAAACTCCTTTTTATAAGTGGCTACACCTAAAGGCACCTTTTGTATGTTAAAACTAAGCAGTGCTAGTCTATTGAAGTGCATATGGACTACTACTTAAAATGAACTGTGACAAATTGGTAGTTGAATTACTTCATTTCACTTTTTTCTTGAAAAGGGAGGAGATACATGCAGGAAGGATGATCTAGTATTTTTTGCAGAGAGCACCATTGGGGTATACCATCCAAAGACATGCTGCTGTTGTCAGCTGCAGAAGTGGTGAGGACTTCAGTCAAACAAGGGCTCCAAAGTGCTTGGTGCAGTAAAGATACATACTGAATGCCCACTTTGTTGTATAGCACTTCAATCTGCTAGTAATGAAATCTTTTTGACACAGCATGATTATTTAGCTTACCCTTGTTCCACTCTAGTATCTATGCTTGTCTACAAATAAATGGTCTAAGGAGAGGATGAAAAAATCACTTTGCTGAATCCGTTACATTTCTGCCATGTACATCGGAACACATGGTGGTAGTCTGAGCTTTTGTAATGAAAAGAGTTTAAAAGAATTAAGAGGTCTCAATATTTTAATCTATCCTTTGAAATTAGTTTCTCCTCCTGATAAGCTGCAGGTTTGTTTAAATAAGAGTAAATAATGGCAGCTGCTGTTGTTTTCATTTGATAAGATCAATGTTGAGATAGTGCATATAATGGAGCCACAAATTCATAGATGCACAATGCATAATTGTTTTCAGAAGTTCAGCTATCAATATTTATAATATTGACCTGAAAGGTGCAAACAATTTCTCCCGTTAGTCACGGTAGTGTTGGCTGGACCTGATAATTCAGTGGTCAGCTTGGCTACCGTGTCGCTAGCAAGCTACAGTGTACTAAATAATGCAAGTTCAGCCTGTCATGAAATTTAATGGGAAAAATGATTCTGAATAAAAGTAGAAATGTTAGTAAAGGCCATGGGTATACAGTTTTAAACCGTTACTTATTTAAGTATTATTTATCTATTATTTAAGTGATTAGCAGCTATACAAATAATCAAATTATTAGCTTCCAAAGCCTATTTATTAATGAATGAATATTTCTTTTCTTATTAGAAATGCTAATTTCAATCTATGTTCCATTTGCTTTTTCCCCAGATTGGAAATAAAATAAAATGCTAATGTAGCTGAGACACACTCACAGGTCTGCACAATAAAATGTTACTGATAGCCCACTACATGTCATGAAAAACATCATTACTTTGTCTTGTAAATGAAAAGTCCTCCCGCCTCCAACCACATACGTGGTAAAATATTAGTCACATTATGTATATCAGCACCACTGAAAGATTAGAAATTAGTACCTCCTACTCAAGAGCGGGGCTTAAAAACATCCTTTGTCTGTTGCGAAAATACATTTTGAGGGGGAAACACCAACTGTCGTAGAGGTTAAATTTTTATGTGACAACTCCTATTCTTTTTTCCTCCGCCCTTCCGAAAGAAGTACTTATATACGTAGACAGGCATTTGCCATTTGGGTGATGTTTTCTCTTTCCAAGTATGAAAGAGATGAAACATAGCCAGTATCTACTGTGAGCAACCTTTAGTTTGTTTTGCAGCATAAAAAGTTCTCTTACTGGCAATATATGGACTACTTATTATAAAATTTGTTTCAGTCATTGCAGGAAATGAGTTTGTAGCCAGCTAATTAGTATTTTCCTTAATGACTTATGCTTGAGTCTTAACACAGAAAAGCAGCCTCTGGAGGTGCTATCTAATCTATTCAGCACTGTAGATTTAAAATGGACAGATGGTTGAGTATTTCACACTCTCCAGCCCAGAGTGAAGAGCAAAGCATGCTCTGTTTTGGAAGCAACTTCAACATGTGCTTGAGCATGTAGAGAATTTCCGTTCTCTGTTTAAGACAACAAAAACCCCCTCATTTGTCCTTACTAAATCCAGGCCTGATATGGAATCTGTGCCATGTTCTAATTCAGGAGAGGAAAAGCCTTTCCTTTGAATGATAGAAAAATTAGGTTGGAAAGGACCCCCGGGGTTTATCTAGTCCAATCTCTTGCTCGAAGCAGGGCTACCTTTGAGGTTGGATCAGGTTGCACAGGGTTTGTCTTGACAAGTTTTTAAAGTCTCCAAGGCTGGTGATTCCACAGCAAATTCTGCCCTTGGATATATTCTCTGCCCCACCAAGGTTGATGAAGTGTAGTATGCACCTTCATAAGTCTATGTAGTTTATGTTTTTGCCTTTTTTTTTTTTGTGCACTGATTGGAGTCAAATTCAGATCTAGTGGGAGTACGTGCCACCCCTGTTTTTCAAAGAGCTTCCACTGACATCAAGAACTTTTCTTTCTTCCTCATTTACATTGGACTAAGCCAGATGCACTGAGGGTTCTCTCCCCTCTGTGTGTGTGAAGTTCGCTCCTCTGACACTGAAGCTGAGGATAGGCATAAGATCAGGTTCAGGACATCCGGTAAAGTCTAGTTCTGTACTGTCTGAGGTCAGTGACAAAACCTTGACTGGCTACTAAATTACTAGACTGGCAGCAAAGAAAGAAGAGGATTTACTGAGATTACTATTTCTCCTCACAAGTTACCTTAGCAATGCCACCCCTCTTTCAAATGCGCTGGAATGGCAATGAAAAACAAAAACCTTTCTTTTACCTCTTTCCTTTTAATTCTTCAAGCTTTACTTCCTCTAATAGGAATAACCAGAAATAAGTTTTCAGTTGCCCTTTTAAAAACTAAACTCCAGGCCAAATCTTTAATTGCATCCTTTTAAAGGCCACACAGTAGTGTTAAGATATATGGTAATGCACTCAGAAAGGATCTGAAAGTCTGTGCTGAGAACAGCATCTCTCACCTCGTAGACTCAGCTGTACTGAGCAAGAAATAGTGATTTGTGCCTCTACAGAAAACATTCCATTTGCATCTTATTAGAGCTACTGAGGAGGAAAAATAATGTTGTGGAGACCAGAAAATTTCTTAAAGTGCTTTACCTGGAGGTCAGTGGAATTCCATTTATAAATGATGAATGCATGCATTTTGATGCTAAAATTGTGATGACTTACAAAGTTTGATATTACTGTACTTTTCTGTGGACAGTGATTCTTTTTGAAGTGGTGAATGTATTTTCCAAGAATATTGTAGACATTTGTAACATGTATGTTTGTGCCAATAAATCTTGTTTTAAGAAGTTGCTTTTTTTATCATTTCTGTTACACACAGTTTAAGGACAGTTAAGCAGCTTCAGCTTTCATTCCCTCTCTGTGTTAAGTGCTAAAGGCTTATGGAAATTAAGATTTTCTAATTCACATTGAGTTTTTATATATTCAGTCTAATAGAAAAGAAAAAAAACACTTCTGTTGTATAAACAATAATGAACTCTGTACAAAAAAGGGAAGGGGAGAGAGTGGTACAACCATTAAAGTATTGTGGAGAGGAGCAGATGGAAGAATGTATTTAGTGCATTTGACCTTATTCTTAACTTTCTTAATGGTAACATGTTTCCTTTTAATAGGGTGCAGTTAACTCTGGGAACTAATTGCCACGCGACACTTAGTTCACAAATCTGGTGTGCTTTGGACACATTTTTTAAATGAAGTAAGAAGGATTCTCTGTGAGACGGATACAGACTCTCTTGCAGGGTTATCTTCTGCCTTAACTTAAAACAGCTGATGCTGGTCCCTAGTGTGATGGCTTAATGGGGCATGGTAACTCTTGTCTCATTATTGCTAGTGAGTAATTAAGCTCTTTGAAGGGACAAGAGGTGGAAGCTGCTTTTCTCCCCCTCCTAGTGACTACACGTACATTTTAAATACATACATACATCACAGTAACTCCTGGGTAGCTCTGCACTTTCATGCATCTGGGGCATTATTCTCATTCAACAGCTCTATTCTAATTTTGTTGCAAATCGACTCAGCACATATAAAGGGCACAGTATCGTCTCTCCTGACCCAAACACACCAAAACCAGGTAATGTCAAGATGCTTTCTTGTATGACAGTGCTTTATTAGTAAAACTATAGATTTTTCTTTGGTAACTCTTAGCATACCTGGCAATAAACTGGAGGCACTTTAAGTCTATGAGGAGGAGCTGGGAAAAAGCAATCACTGATTTCATACAGTGCATATTCTGGTTTCTGTAATGCAGATAAGGACTGAGAGGGTGAATTATGTTGATTGGCACATATGAATGTGATATTGAAGAACACAGGAAACTGATCAAAGCCAAAATAAAGCTTATGGTACTAATTAAGAGAGTGCAATGGGCTACACTCTTTAGCACTCTTATAATCAGGTTGCATAGTTAGCTCAGTTTTGTTGAAACAAAATATCCTAATTTCTGACTTTCGAGCTTACAAAGAACTCTAGCAAATGATAAAACCAAGTGAAAATGAAATTATGTGTAATGTAATGGAGAGATGAAGGTCGATATGGCAGAATCAGTAAGATTATATGGAAAATCTAATGCATTTTGGCATTCTGTTCAGATAGATTTGCATAATTTGTGGAAGTTCAGGGAGCAAAAGGAAGGACTGCTTCTTAGGGGTTACTAAGTTATGTGGGGTGAAGAGCTCTGGGACTTGCTTTGGAAAGTCAATAGAAGATAGTTCAAAGACAAAAAAAACCTTGAAGTGACTATCTATATACTTTGCTTTGTGAGCTGGAGTACACAGAGGTAAGTGAATGAATAAGGTGTTTTAAGTGTTCCTGACAGATGTAAAATGTCAAAAAAATGTTTCACGTGACTAAAGATGGTCAGAACTGCAATCTGAGAAGAAAAGCAGGTAATCTTGAGACTGCTAGAGTTCTATATGAGAGCGAGCTAGCAGTGATGATGACTATTGTAAAACCAAACCATCATTTTTTTTGCTTTCCCAGGTGTTTCAAATCTAGGGGAATATAACCTTGTAACACCACCTGTAGTTTGGGCAGCTATCATCAAAAGCTTTTGTCACATTGTAGTAGACATATTAAATACATTTTACTATGGGAATTTCCTGGTACCAAATGCACTGAGTTATTACACTTTTAAGGCAGCTTTTAGGATGATTCTGCAGAAATAACACCCTTGCCTTCTCCCTTAGCACCTGAACAGTCTAATTATAATTTAACAGCTATTAGCTGAACTGCTTTACAAAGGCAAGTAAGCCTGGCTTTTCTGCCTTCTGTTGGCCAGCTTTACTCTGTTGAATGCAGTCAGTGGATTTGATAATTAAACTTCTAGTGCTTTTCTAATTACTGGCAAGTTGTTCTTTTTACTAGAAGATGTACAATACAGCATCATGTTATTTACATATTCTCTGGGTTAGCCTAGAAAACACTTGCTCCATAGTCTAGCTTGACCAGGAGCCTGGAAAGACTTCCCAATGCTGTATAGTGCATGCCTCTGTGATATAATCTGTGGTAAGCCATGACTACAGTGCACTGAAAAAGCTGCATAGATCAAGGGTGTCACCAGCATAATATAGCCCTGCACCAGTCCAGGCTTTGTTAAACTTCCTTCCTAGTGATCCAGGAAAGCTACAGAGGAGAGAGAACCAAAAATTCTACCTAGTCCCTGTCAAATGACCAGGGGGTGGAGAGGAGTTCCTTTTCTCAGCTCAGAATCCAGTGAGTTAGTCTAACTGTGAATAGGATGCCGAAAGCAAGCATCTGAAACTGTAATGCGACAAGGAACACTGGGGTTAATAGTGCTTGAGGAGCTGGGAAAGTAAACCGGTTTTATATCGCTTTCTAGACAAAGGAAGCCTTGAAATATGGGGTTATTACAAGGTACGTATTGCACTGGCAAAGAACAATTCCATCTCCTTTCAAACCACTTCGGAGACACCTACAAGTTCCAGTGACAAAGTTCAATCTTTTTTATTACCAGGAACTGTCTAGATTAGTTTTGCCATCCTTCCACTTACTTATCAGGCACCATTTGATAATTGCATGCAATCTTGGCCCCCTTCAGTCCTCTAGAAAGCTCAGTCTGAACTTCATTCCTGAGCTGTCTAGAAAGCTCTTTCTAATGTCCTGATTACTATTTGGGAACAGTGTACAGTTCTTACTCTTTTGTTTGCTATTTTTCTTCAGTTTGACTAGCCCATGTCCTCCTTAGTCATCCTGACAGTCCATCTCTGCACAGTTGCCAGTTCCATCACTTACAACCAGAGCAGCAGTCAGTGCTCTGGTCCAAGTAAAGGCTTGCCAAATGCTGTATGTGGTGGCACAAACATTTTGTTGTCTGTATTAAAGAAACTTGAAACATCCTATTACCATATTAGTATTTCTCACAACTGCATTTACTCTCCCGCCCCCACAGCAGTCATCCTAATCATCCTGTGTTACACCTGTTGCTTTTTTTTAAATCTCTTATCTCTATAGTTTAGGACCAACAACATTATCATTGGTGAAACAATAGTAAGTAATATCCTCAGTGATTAATTTGATCCAAATTCTCCTGCCTCTACCACCAAAACAAATCCTATTGATACCTCCAATGCCTAGCCAGATGATAGCTAGATGGCCTGAGACATTGCCTAGGGCAGGCAATCAACTAATAGCTTCATTTTGGTGTCTTTTGTTTCACTCAAAAGTCTCAAAGTTTGAGTGACTTTTTTTTTCCAGAGGTGTTAATATACCAAAAGTAAAACTCTTGCTTAGTGCACTCACCAGCTTAAGCATTTCTTGACATCTCTGTTCTCTTTGAACACAAATGCAAGTTGAAAATGCTATTATTTTTGAGATGCATAGGGTTGGCAGCTAGATGGGAAAAATACAGTAGCAGTCTTTGGTGATGAGAAAAGGCATCTCTAGGGAGCTGTAGGCAAAAGCGGGCCTCCTCAAGGCCTGCAATCCTCAAGGCCTGTCTTTAATCTAGATGAAGAGCCAGCCCACATGTGCTTCTGCAGCTACGCCTAGAACTCGAAGCCCTATGGAGTGAGATGGCCAAGCTGGCTGTATAAGCAGCATTGCTACATTTCAGTGGTGCAGTGCCCATTATGAGCTTCCCTTAGCTGTACATAAACTTATCGGGTCTCATGTAGGATACTGAAGTGTGTTCTGATGCCATTAAGACAACGCCACCTTACAGGTATCCCTGTGTCTGGATTTTGTTAAAAAATGGTCTTTGGGCAGTTAGATCATTAATGCATGATTTAAGTGCAGTGTGAACTCTTCTTCAGCCTTGTATAGCTGTACAACACATCATAATTACATGATGTGTGTCTGAAAAAGAAGCAAAAAGGCACATAATCATTAAAACGGAGTCCTTTAGCATATAACCTGTCTGCTCCTATTTGACTCAGACATGAGGGAGGAATCAAACCTCAACCCAAACTTGCAGCTTCTATTCCTGATCGTTTTCTCTTTGCAGACCACAGCAGAATCTGTGGTGCACAGCCTGGGGAATGCCAAACAACAGAGGCAGCCGGTGCAGCTGGTACCACCCTGTGATGGCATGGGCACCGTCAGTCACTGCGTATCCTTCTAGGGAATTTATTTCACAAATGATGCCAACATAGACTACCAGTGTCAGACTCGATCTCAAATGCAAAACATATTTAGTCACAATTTGTCTGTATGGGATTAAACTGCGTTGTCCATCCCTTAGGTGAGCCACTCTGCTGTAACTGGCATTTATTTTAACAGTTTTTCAGATCTCTTTTTCATCTCCTGTACATCAGTTATTTCAGCCCAGGCTTCAAATTTCTCAAGCATTCTCAAACTTAACAGCATTTTTTGTTGCAGTTTTGACATTGTCTTATTCTCCCTCTCTGCTTCATCCCACCTCTTCTCTGTTTCATGGTGTTGAATGAAATACTGTTCTCCCTCTTTGTCTACAAGAGCTATTACTTCTCAAGTAATTTCATTTTACACTTATGTTCTCCACTTTCTCTATGGAAAAAAGAAATCAGAAGATTTGTGTCTAGCCACAACGGTTGCACACTTTGACCAAGCCAGCAAGGTCTTTGTATTCTCCTGATGCTTCCAGGGCTGCCTCCTACATGCTGCCATTCTCTGATTTGGCGTTGCTCAAGGTGACTGATTACATTGACTCATTTGTCCTTAATAAACTCTTCCAACTCTTGTTTAAAAACCAAGTATATAATATAAATGCACCTTTGTCTTAGAAGGAAAGGCTCTAAGTTTCTCATGTGTTTTAAGTCTTTCTTCTACTCTTGCAAGAATCAGAAAGCATCACATCAACGTGGAGAAGTACCTGTTAATCCCTTCATGGATCTCTTAAGTCAGGAGTCAATATGAAGCATGTTGCCTGCAGCTGTCTGTACAAAGGCTCCCTGTGTCATGTGCTGCATGGGAATGACCTCACCACTTGAACAGAGCTACTGAACCAGTTACAGATGTAGTCTGACAGTCATAGAACAAACATGACTCATTTAAGAACATTCCCTGCCTTCCCTTTAATAACTGGCTTCACCAAAGTCAGTAAACTAGAACTGAAAAGAGAAGAAAGAGTTCTTCAGTCAGCTCTGCACAGTGTTCTCACATGCCACTTACTCCGCTGCAGGAGTATGTTTGAAACAACTGTACCTCCACAATTACATCTCCGATGATGATGTCCGAGCTCTCACAATGTAATCATCTCTAGCAGCAGACAGTAACATGCCAATACTAACAATACGAATACCAGTACTAACAAATGAACAGTTCTGTGTCCTGGATTTAAAACAAAAAAGCTTTAAAAATACAAAATGTTGGTGTGCTGAGGAGAGATCATCATCCTTGATTATGATAATAATTGTGTTGAGATGAGAACAGGGTTCTGCAAATAAGATTTGTATCTAGTTTGGCCAAGCCATCAAGGCTTGGTTGTGTGACTTCACACCCAAGAGTGCTCAACTTCCACACTCAGTTTTCTTACCAAGGGGCTAAGAAATTAATTCCTGATATGCCTTTGCTTCTCCACCTTCTGATATATCAATAATCACTTTGGTAAAGCTCTTTTTGCGGAGGTAGATAATAGAAATCATAACATGGCAGGGTAAACTTTGAAAGTTTGAACTTTATTTGTGAAATATTTTTGCTATTATAAAAATCTCAACTCCACTGATGCCAACAACAACAAAAAAATCTTGATTATATAAGTGGAATTGAGGCTTCACCTCAGATTAAGCTGTTAGAGCATGCAAATAGCAGCATAATTTTCTGAATGTGCAATACACTAGTCCTCATACTAGGTCTCCTCCTACTGTTTCAGTTTGATTGTAGTGGACTGATCCTATATAATTAGCTTGCAGTGGCATCCTAAGTTGGAAACAATGGAGTGCATTCACTTCAGTAGTAATGGCTGTGTCTAGATGGGCACAGTGCAATTTTCGAGTATATTTTGTTAATGGTTTCCCTATACAATTCACTGTACTGGAACCTACCACATAGCTGGGGAAAGAGTTTGTTTAAATAGATTTGGCTTCTGTAACTGACATTCACATTAACTCAGTGTGAATTACAAGATCCATCTTGAGATTTGAGGCATGGTTACTTGTAACAGTCTCATGACATGTGGAGTGCCATGTCTCTGGTCTTGAGCACTGATCTGTATTTCTGAGGGAACTGAATCCAAGCTCTAATGATCATTTGCAGTGAGGTAATGGCTTTTAGATAGTGACACAATGCGCTTTGATTGCATTTTAGAGCTTGAGAAGAGGAGATGTTGTCTCAGTAGACAGTCAGTGTATGACAAGAGAAGTTGATTAATTGGTTATTAGATTCTAGTGAAGTATAAAATTTGTAATTTAAAAAACTCTCCCTTTTTTGGTTTGCTTTCTGAAGTGCCTTGAAGAGTAGCACATGCATCCTCTCTGACTAGGCCAAAACACCTCGAGTTTTGCTGGTGTTCAGACCTGTCTTGTTCCTTCTAGAGTTAAAGGCAAGGAAAGGCTTAAATTGGCCTGACTGATTTGAAATTCTTTGACTTTCAGGTAAGGACAAACTGATGGCTTAGTTTTAAAGTTATTCAGTTTGTAGTTTTGGTAAAGTAGCTTAAATGCCATGGTAGGTAACTTACTATATACTATGCGGGGGTGGGGAGGGGGAAATTCTGCTGAAACTCAAATTTGCCTTCCATGCTGTAAGAAGAGATGTATACGTGCCTTGGACTAATTCAGGTTAGAAGACCAGAGATGACAAAACTTAGCAACTAATTTTGGTTAACAGCTGAAGTAGATGAGCTCAGTGTTTAAATACAAGCTGTTTAGTCAAAACACATGTTGCTTTTATCACGCTTCTTAACATGAGCTGGGTAACCCTTGCTAGTGAAGCCCAGATAGGGCCATATGCAAACTAACAAAGTAAAGGTATAAAGTTTTTCTGCAGAGGGAAACTACCCTCTTTCTAGTAGTCACATGAGCATAAGAACACATAAAGTAACACTTCCACAAACTTGTTAGGCACCACCACTCAGGAGGATACCAGCTGCAAGGACTGCAGTAGAGACCAGCCTGCCCAAACCTGCTTTGTGCTAACCAGCTGGAGGAATGCTCTAGCAGAATGGGCTAAATGCCTCAGCACTAACTGAGCTCCCTGGGTGGGCTTTGCACCCACACTGACCTCTGTACCTACCCAGGGAGTTTGCCCTATTTTAAAGCTGGATTGAATATGCCTTCCTAGGCTGTCCCCTACAATGCAGATTTACTCTAAGGCTGCCCCAAGTCACTTGTTTTCCCTGCACAGTATTAATTTAAAAAAGAACAAGAATGCTATTACTGCATGAGAGGCATCAGCCTCCCTAACTAAGCACTGCTTTCTTCAGCGCTTAAATGAAGCCAGCATTTAAGCTTCAGCTTAAATGAAGCCAGCAAAAGCTACCAGCATTATTAACAATAGCTGGTTAGTAATGCACTGTGAAAGAGCAGGGCTGGGGACACAAAATAATCATTGTAAATTACCCAGGTCGATAAAAGGGCTGAAAGGCAGCTGGATATGTTTTTCAGGCCCCCCTAGAAAATTAGAAATCCTGATGCTTACCCAGTTTCTACCCAGACACCAAGGAAACAATGAACCCTAGGGCATTTTTATAATTGCCTACAGGAGGCATATCCTATGGCTCTGTTTTTTTTGGCAAGGTAAGATTTCTTTCAGTCTTTTTGTTATGCTCTAACCCCTTTTTTTCTCAAATACATTTCCTTAGCTTTCCTGTAAGACAATGATTTAAGATGACAGCAGCCTTTCCTCTAATGAGCAACAATTAGCTAATATTACTTAGGGTTACTAATTCCTGCTTTCCTTTTACGCCCTTTAACCTTTTTCCTTTAAGGAATGAAAGGTGTCTTTTTTTTTTTCCCCTGTTTTGACTGAATTAAACTGCTTGTTTAATTTCTTTTCTTGTGTAGTTACGCAACAGAAGCATTCAATTTGAAAGTTCTCCTACTGCTAATGGAGTATCACATGTTACAAGTGGATGGAATATGTCTCATTATGACAATGAGTACTGTATTGTAGTGTAAACAAGGCTCGTGTGATCACCTTTGATTCTGTCTGCTTGCTTGCCTCTCCCCATTCGCCTAATAATTTTAAATTTCTTGGCTGGTGTCTACAAATGTGTCAGATAGGAAGAAGACCCAAGGATATTTCAGCTACATAATTTCCAAGAAATTATATACATGGGAAACCAGGTAGGTGAGGAATGTCTCCCTAGAGCTGCACTAGGGAAAGGGTTGTAGTTAAGGTCATACCGATTACACGCCAGATAATCCACAAAGATGGGAAAAATTTCTGCCCTCTTTGTTTCAGTTATTGTCTTTTTTAGAGTAAGTTCCCCAAACTATTTAAATCAAAGGGAGTTATCCTAACAGAATTTGTATCAGTCCTTCACTCCTTGGTGCTGTGGGTCAATGACAGGGCACAAAGTGAGCTGTCCTTTTTCTTTTAATTTATTAAAATTAAAAGAATTTCTGATTGCTTATCAGAAATTTCTAATTTATTTATGGACACAATCTGTGAAACTTTTTTTACTGAAGTATCTTGAATTGACTCAGTCTACAAAGGACTTCTGCAGAGCCTGAATGGCTTATTAAAATCCCTACTTTGTTTTCTAGTAGTGTGGCCAGGTGTGTCAGGCTTCTCTTTCTGAAGCAAACTCAGGCAGTCAGTATACACCCTCTCCTGAAAACAAACCCAAGCTTCCACTGACTTCAGTAGCAGCAGCATTCAGTTCAAAACAGCTCACGTGTGAACTCATGCTGGAAAACTAATTGAGGCAGAACGGTAATGGGAAATTCAATCTGAAAATGAAGTGTTTTTAATTAAGAGACACTCTTCAGAATTATACAGAAAGAGGCTCTTTCTCATTTAAAATTTGGCTCTTCCTTCCCACCAACTATAAGTCACTGATCTATAATTAGTATTCTTAGTAGAAGGAATGCCTGATTGTCTGGCTTAAGTGATGCCTATGACTGCGATGAGAAGAGCTGTAGGTGTGTTGGAACAGATTCTAGCTAGTCTGCTACTTAGCATCCAATGTCTTACAAATGTTTCTGTTATAATCTGCTAATGTTATAATCTGTTTCTCAAAAATTAGAACAAATTAAGGAAGAAGTGTGCCTCTAGATTCCTGGTAGCTGAAAGCAGCAGCATGACTTCATGCCACAATGATTGGAACTTACCTGGGAACAAGAAAGAGTCCAGCTCCAATCCCATGCCAAGACCAAGTCCAACATTTTATGTAATGACTATTTAATAAAAATTGCATAAATGCTTACTGGTGGGGAAGCCAGTACCCAGATCTTGTCTCTCTGTCCTTATTCTATTTTTAAAGGAATGTATGGGTCTCACTCCATTTTTGTAAGAGACTGATAATGCTTTACTCTACTGAAGTGAGTCCAAAAGGAGATCATAAATGTGATGGAAGTCAGTAGACTGACTCTGGTCAGTAAACACAGAGTTTAAACCAATTAAAACAATTGTGTTTAATTGGTATTTAAACCGATATCAAAAGCGTGATAGGCATCAGTGGTTGTGGGCAATCAAGGGATGGGATACGCTGTGTTACAGGCCCAGCACCAGGTCATAGGCCCAGCTGCTTAGGTGTGTGTTGAGGAATCCAGGTGTCTCAAGGACATCTGCTATATGTGGCCACATTTAATCCAGAAAGCAGTATGCCTCAGGAATCAAAAGCTCTGGAAATGTTATTCTGCTGTCTCATTGCCTTTAAAGAGCTTTCCCATGCCCTGTCCATGCCATGCAGGAACTCAGAAGTGTACTTGCTCACCAAGGGATCAGATTTGATTGCTTAACATGCAGGAAACTAACTCAGAAAGCTTTCTGGTAGACAAACAAATTGAACTGGCTCACTGAGGGGCCAAGTGAGTAGCAGAGTGGGCAAAAGAAAGGGTCAAGACCACCTAACCATGAGTACATGCTAGTAAGGTGGTAGTGGTGGCAGGGATGGGGTGAAGAGCAGCACTGCCCCCCTGCCTTGATGAAAGCGAAAGGTTAGATCAGCTCAGAAACCTCACGAAAGCTCTCTTTGGCATCTAAGTCTCGATGGTTTTGAATGGTGAACCCCAACCTGATATAGTCACTTTCTTTCAGAGCATGTATAAATCCAACACAGTAGGCAGGAATGAGGATGCACTTTTCTGTTTGGCATCTCTTACTAGCTCTCTTACGCTAGTCTAATGACATGCACGTTTCTTTTTAAGTGCCTAACTCTGTAATTCCACGTACAATAGGTCTTGGACCTTCTGCTCCAACCAAAAACACATTCTTCCGTCCTGTTTTGTTTTGGCTTTTGTGCTCCTGCAGCTGTGATGTGATCCAACCAAGAACTTCTTTCATGGGATGTTTTCAGTCAAATCAGTTTCTTAATCTGGCTGACAGTACAGTTGCATAATATCTAATTTTTAACTTAGTGGAGGTGGTAGGACTGATCCTTTTGGTGGATGTGTAAGATCTTTGATCACCTTAGGTAGACTGCAAAATCACAAACTAACATTCTGAGTTATACAGGAAGCTTAAAAAACCTTTTCAGCACAGTGGGGTCAATTTCAGGCTCTCTTCAGCCTTCTGTGAAGCTGACTGCAGAAAATGAGTTGATAATATACAGTAAACAGCACGATCCTGGACCCAGAGTGTCCAGAGCTGTATTTTGCTTCTGAAATCATGTTAATGGACTTGGGAATCAGCACATGTAGTTACAGTGATGAGATACACCCCTTCCATTTGTATCCTTCTAGTAATTTTAAAACAGAACAATTCAGGGCTCCTTTATGTGTCACCCTTCAAGATACTTGAAACAAAATTACACTGAAGTTGCCAACAGAAACTTAATTTTAAAAAATAACTAGAGAAGGGTAAGAATGGGGACAGAATGAAAAACTACATTGCCCAGAACTCTTTAGGAAAGGTTTTCTGGCTGGGGACAGCCATACACCTTTGCAAAGGACTTCTGAGCTGCAGCATTTACCAGGAACTTGCTGCTTGAGTCGGTGTTCTTTATCATATTTATTACGTTCCTTTACATTTTAATCAAAGAGTTTTCAAGACTGTATGGATATTGCTGTCTTTCTGCTTGTTACAGTTTGTTCCTACACCTTATAATGCTTTTAGAAAAACCTGTCCATATATTCACTGGTAATGAGGAAAGTAGGTTTTTTAATTCACTCATCCTTGTCAGTACAGACAGTAACAGTGATGCCTTTTGCTCATTAGCAAAAAAGTCTTTCCGGATCTTTGCAAGAATCAATGACTGTCAGAGTCACTGTAAATTACGAGTAATTAGACATAGGAAATGAAGAATCAGACGTGGGCTCCAGCTGCAAAATAGTGTTTGTTTTTTTTCTTTAACAATATACAGTTCCATCAGTGCTGTAGTATAACTTATAACAGGTAACTTCTGCAAATGGACAGGTGGATAGGGAAGCACAGTTACTTGAAAAAGATGAACGCTACTTCTTTAATGGTAAGCAAACCCAAGCAAGCAATCCTCAGGTAGCCTTTCAGGAATTCTCAAATTCTCCTTTTTTTTCACATTGAAAGACTTGATTATTTTTTTATTTTCCCCCCAAAATGTTGATACTGTCAATATGTTGCTGCTTATCAGAACTGATTGAAATACTTTTGTTAAGCAATAATTCTATTTTTTAAAGTATACTGGGAAAAGGTTCAGCATTTTGGTGGTGGCAAGAGGAAAGTTCTGGTAACATTGGAAAGTGCAAGAAGCAGGGGGAGTTTCACAAAAAAACAGCTTTTCTAAATGACTTTTTTCCCCACATAAAATCCTTCCAGTAAAAAAAAAAAAGAAAAAAAAAAAAGAAAAGGCCTAGTTTTACCAATTCATCTTTTGTGATTTCAGAAAGAATCTATGCTGGAAAAAGAGCTAGGTAAGGAAGAGATTCAATAGCATGTGGAAACTACATACTAGCAGTGCAATTTGAGCAATGCTACTTGAGCAGTTAAAAGAAAACGGCAAGGCCCAAACCTGCCTGCTTATGGATGGACACTACTTAAGAAGGCCTGCTATCTTCCGTGGGGTTTCACACAGACCTGTATTTGCTTGGTGAAACCAAATGAAGGGGCCAGGTAGAATTTAAAGCGGGACAGTGTCCCCACCTCACCAGCCAAAAGCTGCTTTGGATGAATGTTAGTGTGAGATGTAGTGTATTGTATGGTGAAACAGACGTATATAAAGGACTTGCCTTCTATATGAATGATTTGTTCTCACCATGCTCCAAGGGTTACAACTGAATACAAAAAAAGGGGAAAAAATCCACAACGATTTTAATGTCTCTGTTATGATCTTTGTGTTCTTCAAAACTTTTTGCGTACGCACACACAAACATATTTTACTCACGCTGCTATTAAAACTCTTATGCTATAGCTACTTACTAGGTAGAGTGACCTTAAAATCAGAACAAACAATTTTGTCCTATAGCATTTTGCAACAATTTTCTTTTGCTTTGTTTTTTAGCAGATGCACCATTGTGTCAGTAGTAATATTCACTCCTCTAGAAGCCATGTGCCTGCCTTCTTATTTCATATTGGTGTTGCCTGGAATAACTTGTATCTAAATACATGACTGCAACTTTCAGAAAATTAGCACCACAGAAAAATTTGGACTGAACTGGTTCAAGATGCACAATCACATTTTGAGTAACACTGTTTTCCCCAGTTTTTGGTAAATTAAATAGAAAGCTACAAACACTAAGAAGTGGCATAGAACTTAAAAAGTATTCCTGTAAACTTGACGAAAATAACTGCTTAGTAGCCCTTTAAAATAAGCAGAAGTGAAGTAATGCCTCTGGTAGTTACTAGGATGGAAAAGGTACTGGCTTTTTCTGGTGGTGGTGATTACTGTTCGCCTGCTAGAACTGGCATGCTCTGCTACAGTGATGAATGTGTCTCGTATTCTGTTTGTTCTGGAAACTCATTCAACTCTAGTGCAGTGCCATAGTTTGCCTCTGGCTCCTCATGCTTGCACACTGACGGGGTCGGGGGGAACCTCAAGGTTTTGCCTTGGCTGAAGTGTCTTATTTCAAATCTGTGGTAAGAGGTATAGCCCTTAGCACACAGCCAGAGATGGGTATTTTTGGCACCTAACATGAAAAACAACAACCTTTGGAAACCAAAAATGTCATTCTCCAGCACTCCAACCCAACCAACCCTAAAGCAAAGAACTTAGAAAAAAACGATGAAATGTTGGATGTGAAGTCTTAATAATAACAGTAAGTTGACCAAACTACACAGAGAATATCTAATTAGGATTAGTCTTTAAATTAGACTCCTCAGAGGAGTGCAAACTAACAATGGGATCCTGATAAGCTGACTTGTGAATTGCAACAAATCCAGTTGCAGAATCTGGTCCTAATGCTTCCGCTGCCCACCCCCTCTTCTCTCCAGGAGTTAAATGCTCCACAGTACTTTACTCACAGGCTGTTTCTGTAACAGTCATAGCTTAAATATCTATGTACCTAATGGACTTATCCCTAACACCAGAGTGAGGGAGGGAAGCAGCATTAACCTCATTTTGCAGATAAACAGTGGAAGCCCTGATGGCTCTCTACTGCATTACATCCTATGGAGCAATTGCACGTATGCAGTGAGTGTAAAAATGCTGTTACACCAGACTGCTGTATTCACACCAAGACTGACAGAGCTTTGGCATGTCCCCTATCCCTTTTTTGCATAGCCACGTACGACTATGAAGATAAATGAAGTTCAGAATATGGTTGTTATCGTTAATTTCTCAGCTACTGATTACTCTGCACAGCCTTGCAAGACATGGAGACTAGCACAGTGCCACTCAGCATGCTGAACTATCTAACAGTGGGTAATCTCCCTGCTGAACTGTAGCAACTCAACTCTCGGGCTCTCTCTCACAAGATGGCGCCGGGGCCTGAGCAAAAACCTGTGATCAACCTCACAAGAAAAACTTTAATTTTTTTTTTTTTTTACTGTAACATGGGAAATGTCAATACTCTGAATTTTTTTGCCTGAACAGATGGGGAAAAGATTTTTTTTTTTTGAATAAACATGAAAAATTGGTTCTTACACATTTGGAATGGAAAATAATAATATGGTAATTAGTGTATCAGGAACTAGTTTTCCGCAAGAGAACAGTACATACCTTTAATGCCTCGGAAACGCTTAGTTTAACCATTTTTTGTAGCTATTCAAAATGATGCTAACTGGATGGTGCCAGAGCAAGGTGAAGCTCTGCGCTCGCCTGTCCTGCACTTCAGTTTGTGACCCGGCAACTTCTGAACACTACACGGGGTCAGTTTCGAAACTTCAGGGCGTGCACCCAGCACGGGTGGCAACACCAGGAAACGGGATACGGGCGCTTCTCCCTTATGTAAGCGAACTGAGCCCCCGCAGGCCACTGCCTGGCCCCGGCAGGGCGATCTCCGAAGGCTCCAGCTGCTGCCTCCGCACCGCGAGCAGCGCGTCAATAGCCTCTCACCGAGGCTCGCCCGGCTGGGCTGGTGTCCCCCTCCCCTCAGCTCAGCTCGGGGTCCCGCCAGGCCGTTACCGGCGGCGGCGGCGGCGCGCAGGCCGCGCAGGAGCCTCTTCCAGAGCGGCCTTTTCCCCGCCGTCAGGGCGGGAGCGCTTCCCCACACGCCTCGGCTGGCGCTCGGCGGGCGGCCCGGCCGCCCTCGCCCACCCTCGCGCCGCTCTGTGGGTGCTGTGGGTGTGCCGCTCACGCGCAACGCGCCCCGCCCTTTCGCGCTCCTCTCAGGGGGCCGAGCGCGCGGCCGACACAGCGGGCGGGCGCGCGCTGACGTCACGGGCGGCTCCGCGGGGGCGGGGCGGAGCCGCTTCCCTCAGGCGTGAGGTAACCTCTGCCCTCCTCGGCCCTTCGGTCCGGCGGCGCAGGGGCAGCGCGGGCGGAGGGGAGCGGAGCACAGCACAGCGGCCGGCGGGAGGCAGCGGGGCGCCCGGCACCGGCGGTGAGGGCTCCGGTGGCGGCGCGGAGGCGGGGACGCGGCGGGGGTGGGGGGGAGGGGTGAGCTCGGAGGCGATCGTGGCTGCCGGTGGAAACATGGTGCCACACGTGAGGCTTATGTAAAGTGAGAGGCGTGCGGCGCCGCCAATGGGGGAGGCGCGCGTCCCGCCCCCGCCCCCGTCCCCCGCCGGCGTCACGCGCCCGCGGCCAATGGCCGTGCGGGCGGGGCGGGCTCTCCGGGCTCAGTCACGTTTCTGCCTGTATGAAGTCGGTGCCGGGCTGCACCGGGCTGGGTGGACGCGGCGTGTGCGGTGAGTAGGGCTGCGCCGGGCGCTCTCCCCGCGGCCGGCCGGGGCTGGGGGACCCGTCGGTGCCTTGGCGGTGGCGGGAGGGGGTGGCGGGGGGCAGCCGTGGGGGGCAGAGGGGCTCCTCCGCCCGCTGGGCGGAGGTTACGTAACCTCCGCGCGCCGGGACTCTTCCGTTGCCGGGGAGACGGGACGGGGCCGCCGGTGGGGCGCGCGGCGCCGCGGGGGTCCGGGGCGCTGCTCCCGCCGGGCAGGGGCCGGGTGGGGCTGCCTGCGAACTGGGGAGGGGGCGGCTGTGACACTCCCCGTCCCCCCCACCTTAGGCCGTAGCGGGGGCTCTGGCGCCGGCTTTGACCCCCTTCTCGGTCTGGGCCGTAGGGGAGGGCTATGGGGGTGAGTGTGGCACGGCCCCCGCCCATCTCGGGCCGGGAGGGGGTGTCCGGGGGTGGAGGGCACAGTGCTCCCCCCAACTCAGGCCGGGGCGGGAGCTGGGGGCTCCGAGGGGAGGCTGTACAACCCCCACCCCGGGCCTGTGTGGGGCTGGGCTGGGCCGGGCGCCGAGGGGCGGCGGTGGCCCCCACATCAGACCGTGAGGGAGGCGGCAGTGCCTCCCGTCCGCGTGCGGCCCGGGGTGGTGGTACGGCCGGTGCGGAGCAGGAGCGCGGCGGGGCGGTGTGACTTCCCCGCCCCGCGGCCCTTGGGGGCCCGGTGGCGGCGGGGCCGGTCCCTCGGCGCTGCCGCGGGGCTCCGCTCTGGCGTCCCTGGCGGTTGCGGGGCACGGGCTGCGGCCGCATCGGCGCGGAGGGCCAGCGCCGGGGTTTGGAGGGAGCGGAGATAAGAGGGGGGGTAGCACCTTTGGGGATCACACGTGTCCGGGGCCGGTGTGCGCGGACCACGGCCCCGCACTCCGCCGTCCCCCTCCTGAGGGGACAGTGCCGTACGCAGCTGGCCGGGCGGCCTTGTTTCACGTGAGGAATTGTGTGGCAGTAACACAATCTCAGCGCGCTACTGAGATGCGTGAGCTACAGGTAGAGGAGGCAACAGGTGCCGTGGATTTCTTTTTTGTGTTGCCTGTAGCTGCAGAGACACTTTGCTCGTTGGTACCGTGTGCTGCTGTTGACATTAGTTGCATGCTATTACATGTGTGATTACAAAACAGTTTATGTAAGTAGTTTCATGCAAACAGATGAGCAGTATGCGAACAGTCAAGCTGACACTTTGCAACTGACTTTTTGTAATAGGTTAGGATAGGGTGTAGTGTTGCTCAGCGTACCGCAGGAGAGTAAAAACCCCCTAAAGAGGTCAGTGTGAGGCCTCTGGTACCTGGAAACTGAAGCACTTTGAAGTTGTGTTCCAATGGAGGAGTAGCTTGGCTGAGACAGTGCATACGAAGGATTTGGAAGAACTATGTTGTATTATGGTTTTTAGGCTGTGAGATGTCCTTCATTTTCTTTTCCAAATGTAAGACACCAATGTTTACATTCTTGTACATCTGAGATGGATTAGCTACCACTTACATATGTACAAGTAAAGGGGAAAAGGTGGAAATTCTGTAATGATTCTAGTGGTAGGATTGTCTGGTCAAGTCAAAAGTAGAGCCAAAAACTGATTTAGTATAGTTTTATATAGCTGTTTCAAGTTGCTAATGTAATTTTAACCACAGTTTGCTTACAGATGACAGTTAATGTTAGTTCACATTTGTCAGAACTGCAGCTATCTTTTGGAGCTGGCTTTTGCTTATTGTCAAGGTAAAATCCGAATTAATCACAGTGATGGCAGTGAGGAATATCGACTTGAATGCAAATGGTTAACTTTGATAATGTAGGGTGATTAATAAAACTTAAGGATGTGAAGCTGACAGCTAAGGCCTCAATGGTGTGGCCTCATTCCATAAACTGATCCTGTTGTATATTAGATGGTTTGAGGGCGTTGAACTTGATGAAGCTCAAAATTTTCATACCTTCTAGGGTGCCTCAGTGTCTGTGACCTTGGTCTTCTCAGCCTTGGGCACAGTGCTATTTATGCACTTTACACAGTGGCTCTTGAATACAAAATTTGGGAGCAGGGCCTAGAATTTGATTCATGTTAGGGAGGGTGCCCACATTGTTGCGCTGTAACATCAAGTTCCTTCTTGCTTGCGCTTGTTTGTGTTTGCATGCTCTAGTGATCTCTCTTTTTGCCGTTTCTTACTGAAACTTCCATTATTTCTGCAAAGTGAGGAGGTTTCACTGGAGAACTGAACCGCTTCATCCAAGGCTTGCTGTTGGCCTTGTGATTAGGGCACTGTCCTGAGGTGTGGAGTCCTTGTTCTGGACTGTGGCGATTGCTTACCTCACTAGTGAGACATAAGGGAAAAGAGAGGGCCTTTGGCCTACAGTAGAAGAAGAAATTAATACCCTCCAGTTTTGGTGGGGGTTTTTTGCCATCTTAGGTGTTTATTTCAAGGCAGAAGGGAGAATGCTTTAGTTACGTAGTTGGCATACGTGTCCAACGCCACAGTGAAAGAGAGTGGCCTGTCCTGTGCTGTGAAGAAGTAAAGTGTAATTTGGATTGGCCTGGTTCACAAGGTGAAGGCGTGGAAAGCAGGATTTTGGCTTTTGTGCACTTTCTTCAGATTCAGCAAGTTTTCTGGTTTCATTTATGGTCCAAAGACTACATGGTTTTGCTGGGCTTTTTGGTCATGTGGCAGTTGGTAGGACTTGTTGTAGGCTTCCTATATGTTTTAATAAATGAATGCAATCTGTGAAAATCTAAGTAATCTTCATTTTTACATCTTCCTCTTACTCCTTTTGGATTTCCACAGAGAGGCATTAAAGAGAGAGCGTATTGTGGCAACTCTTGGTGCGATACCTTACTTTTCCACTCTCTTTCCCCAGTCATAAGATTAAAATATGTAACAACTCAGTTTATCAAATAAACTCACTTGAGCCTGTCCCTGGACAATAAATTTTTATAGTAATAAATTTCCCCTGTAAAGAATCACATTTTTTGAATCAACTGAGATTTTGATGTAGTTTAGCCATAGTATGAGGATAGCGTGGAATGAGGAAACTGATTGGAAGCAGAGTTCTGGATTTTTCTTCTACCTCAGACTTCATTAGGACCAGGAAGTGTTTGGTTTAGATACAGACTGATAAACCACTTTTCTTTTTCCTGGGTTCTTGCCACACCCTTATTTCTGTAACATCTTTACAATATTAAAATGTGCTTTACTGGAGAAAAGCTTTTTTAACCCCTTGGAGTATAAGCGCATGAGCAAGTACTGTGGGAATGAGGTATATTTTGTGTGGTTTAAAAGCAAGTAGATTACCACTAGCCAGTAGAACAAGTAAATTATCACTAGTCTAGATCAACGGTAGTGTTTTATATAGGGCTGCTACAGTTGGCCTATGTTAAAAGGGAACATCATGTTCTTAGCAAGGTGTTGTGTAACACTTGGCATGAACGTCCTGTAGACACTGTATTATACTCATAATGTTACCACATCATAATTACTGGATATTCAGGTGTTTCTGAAAAGGAATTTTTGTGTCCAGTTTTGGTTGCATGGCCTAGAAATCCTCTATGAGGATGGTGGATTACAGAGATTTTTAACTGGGTTGTCTAGCTGCATTCATGCTTTCCACATCCAGTTATATCCCTATTGCACAAGTTTTAAACTGCTTGAATATTTATTATATTAACCTAGCTTGTCAAGCACTGAACAGCAAATGGGTCAATTAATATCTGTATTATTTTTTGTCATACAGTTTTATTACTCTGAAGGGCTTTGACTTGCACTTTTGGATACAAATGAGGTTGGATGCAGAAAATGGTGTTCTTGAAAGTAGTGTCTCTGACGTTTTGTGTACTGTGTAAAAGGTGTCTGTCCCCTCTCCTGCTTTAACTGCTGCCTTAAACCAAACCACTGCGGTCCTGGGAGCCAGGCTGTTAATGTTGCATGTGGTGTTGGTAGTAAGGCAAACCTTTTGCTTGCTAGTTTTTGGTTAATAAAGAACAACTCCACCTTCTGACATGTAGAGGGTTTTTTTCAGGGTTGTTTCTTTGTAGCTACAGGTGAGATACTTCCTTCTGTGAAGTATGTTCAAAGGGAATGGGAACAGAAAAGGCAGCAAAGACACACTTCATGGGTTAATGGTTTTGCGATCTGTGGCTGGGATTTCTTGTGTCCCCAGGCTGCTTTTGTGAAATAAGGTATGGCAGAGAAGACCAAATTGAAGAAGCGTCAGATGGCTTGGGTATGTCTGCGAAGGCTGTGGAGAGGCTCGGAAGCTACTCTTGAGAGCACGTTCTGTTCATGCTGACAGTGAGCCAGCAACCGTGTAGTAGGAAAGCACCCGAACACATGGGAATCCACATGCCTGAGCATACGCACAGTGATCTGGTACTCTAGTAAGTGGCTTAGTAGATCACCAGGCATGCTTGGTGCAGCCTGCTTGTACTCTGCTGGCCAGCAGTGCTGGAACATGGGCAGATCAGGCTTATGCGCTTCTGTTGTGTGTTTCTAAGGTTATCCTTTAAGTGTAGATAGGGTCTTTATGTCTGAATGCCTGCACTGGACTTGTACCAATCCAGTACAGAGTCCTCTTACTTGGTCCTCTCTCCCTGGTGAAGGGTTCCTGAGAGACAGCAGCAGTGTACTAAGTTTCATGGAAGTTGCACAGGCAGTGGTTCTGAAGAGCATGTTTTCCCTGCTTATCCCCATATGCAAGTGAGGTTATGGGAATTTTTTGTGTGTGTGAAAGCTGTTGTAAGGTCAAGAAAAGTTTTTGTGCAGATGTTTTCAGCTGCTGCTGAAGCAGCATGTGGTAGTCCTAGAGGAGCCTTCTGATCTCACTGACATCTTTTGGTAGTCTGATTTAGGCAACTCTGCTTGTAGGACACAGTAAGAAGTGAGCCTAAATTTACCTTCCTTGAGATACATAATCATGGAGTATGTTTTTTCCATTTTCCTTCATTTCTCCCAATAGAAAACAAAACTTTATTGGGGGTGCTGAAGGGATAGAGACTCAGCATGCTGTTTACATGACAAGTGGGCTGAAATACACAGAGAGCATGTTTTTTGGTACAAGAGTATGAGGTTATTCTGCAGATTGTGTGAGCAGGCTGCCAAAGTTCAGTGCAAGTGCTGCTGGTGTTCGTGCTGAAAAGACGTGATAGTGGGAAAGAGAGCTTGTTTGTACGTCAAAATGTCTGGGAAAGAACTTTGGGTTTTGCTTCCAGCTGTTTTTGAGTGTACCGTGATAATTCTTAATGCTTGATTTTTCTTACAGATAGGATAGAGATTTCCTTGTATAGATGGCTTTTAAAGGTACAACTGGCTTTTTAAAAGTAGAACCAGAGCTGCACTGCCTTTCAGAGTTCACCTTTAAGAAGGTACCTTTTGTAAAACTGGAAGGAAGGATGTCTAGAGATTAGTGTGGGGCAGGTAAAGGAGACTATGTTTAGCTTCTTCACAAGATGCCTTGGCACAGGCTGCAATGATCTTGTCTGTCAGGGGTGTATGTCTCTGTTTGCTTGTTTTGTTTTTTTTTTTCCTTATAGCAAATACCCAACCTGTTGGCAATTACACTTAGCTCTGGGCCATGGCTTATTATTCAAGGTGAAGGAATAAACTTGAGAAAGACAGTTTCTATTGGCTCTTAGGGATGATCAGTCTTGAGCACAGGTGGTGGGCTTAACAGAACAAGGAATAGTTACCTGAAAGGGTAAAATAAGCTTTGCTTCTGGTCTGGCAGAGAAGAGAACAATTCCTGCTAGATGATGGAGGAGTGGCTCTGACTGCTTTTTGCAGGGGAGGGAGGAGAAGGGGGGATTACTTTGGTACTTGGCTTCTTATAGTTACAGGAAAGCAAATGATTAATCAGGAGCTGGCCCAGGTTGCTCAGCACAGCATAAGTGAGATTGACCCTCCATGAGGTGAACTTGATAAGTTCAACAATGTCCTGGTACCGTGCTATTCATAGTAAAACTGAGTTGACTTTGTCCTGTTACCTCAGGCTAACTCTTTGCTATTAGTTACTCCATGGGGAGAATGAGCAGTTTTAAAAACAATAAAACCAATCTAAAACTTGAAGGAAATTAAATAATAGTAGTGCCGTGGGTGCTTCAGGAATAGAAGTGACTGGTGACATAAGCTTTGGTCCATTTAGGAACCATCACTTGAGAACTGAGAGTTTTGTTTTTTTCCTGTTCGGCCCTCTGGGACATACCTAAGTCTGCAAAACATGTAGTTAGTTTCAGAAAGTGCAGTTACTTAGAGGAGACTTAGCTGAAAGTAAAAAAATCACTGAAAGGAAAATCGGCCTGGTTTAGGCCAAACCAGGACACTAAGGAAGCTGCTTTCTGTGATATTTTTTTTTAACAGATATAAGTAAAAGAAGCGTAAGTTTTAGTAATCTGGGAACAGCTTTTGCTCTAAGAATGCATACTTGTATTTTGGAATATGAAACTAGTCTTGGTCATGATGTCAATACTTTCGCTGTTTTAAGATTGTAATCTGTGGAAGAAGTGTAACTTGAATTCAAATATGTGATTCCAAATTTTACACCAGATAATACTCATTCTTCATCTTGGATGCTGTCAGATGAATGAATGGTTGATTTTGAAATACACTGTGTTGATATCTGTATTCTAAAGAGTGTTCGAACAATAAATGAAGATAATGGAGATGGAATTTTGGGGGCTTCCTTATGTTTATAAAGGGAACAAAATTCAGTGCTTAGTTATACTGTGCGTTGCTCAAGGAACCAATTTAGAAGTTAGGTTACAATAACAGTAAATATTTTTTCAGTAAAATTTCTTGCATTTCCTCTCATTTTATATTTGTAGTCTTTAGAGCTGTTCTTTATCTGAGGAATACGTATTTTACATGGTTGGACTTGTACTGCATTATTAAATGGACTTGATTTATGTTTCATAAATAATTTTTTATCTTGCTTATAAAACTTGGTGTTTGGTTTGTTGTGGTTTTTTTTTTTTTTTTTAAATACGAATATATTGATGACACTTTCAGATTTGGAAAGATTGTGGTTAGTACATTCATTAATGTGAGTGTCTTATGCTGTCCCCAAGAAAGTGATTTATAATATCAGTTCTTTCTCAGTGAGTTTGAACTGATTTTTTTGTTTTGTTGCTGCTTTGGATGCTTCATTTGAGCTGTCATATCAGAATGCTGAAAAATAAAGGTATTCAGGGCATTAGATTTTTAAAGACCTGTTGTACCAATCATGAAGCACATGGAAATGGTATGCCTTCTCTAAGTCTTTAGGAAACTGAAATTTAGTGTAGTGTTCAGTATCAAGTGCTACATCTGTGTTGTTTGCTGTGCAGAGTTTATTAATAACTTCCAGTATTTTGATCGCTCTTGCAGGTATTTTAAGAAATTTTAATCATGAGGAAAGTTCTGGGGTCCAGAAAACAAAGTAGCTGGTGTTACTTAGATAATCAGGATGATAGCTCAGGAGGAGAAAAGAAAGTGTTATGCTTCTAAGCTTTGATTTAGAAAGCAGGTCATAGCCTCCAAGGGTATTTTTTGGTCAGTTATGCTCTACTTCCTAAGAGGCTGATACTATTCTAGTCTCTGAGAAGTTGAACACATGGCATCAGAGATACCAACTTATGCATGTTTATGTTCAATGTGTGAGAAGCTGATGACAAAAAAAGCTTATTACAACTCAGGTGGGATGTGTGATGGATTAAGAAAGCAGAATAGACAGAATTATGGAAACATTTTGAAAGTGAAGAAAACTTGATGGTTATTGGAGCAAAAAAAGGAACAGCTGAGAGTTTAAAGGAGAATGGTGGAGGCACATCATCTGTGATGCAAAGAAAATGTGTCCAAGTGGTTTTGTTATATGTGGTCTGATGATGGGGGACAGTATTGTCCCAAGGCAGGAAAGGGAAGGATAGCAGTTCTGGATAGTACTCTAATATTCCAATACAGTTGAAACTGTAAATGAGATTTTGGGGATTAATACTATAGTGTCTGATTAGTCTAAATGATTGAAAAAAATGTTTTTCTATGGCTACAAAATGTGATCTGAATAGGTTCTTAACGCTGACAATATTCTCTTTTCAATGTTGCAGGTGTGACTTCAGTTCTCTACAGAAAGTGAACTTGGTTGGGGTCCTGTAATACAGGTGTGTTTCCTAAAGCAGGTTGTTCATAGTTTTCTAAAATTTGAAGTCGTCTATGCTTAGAATAGATATATCTCAGTATCGAAGGAAATGTTGTCACAAGTTCTATATTCTTTCTATACTGATCAAATTAGACTTCCTTCTGTGGAAAATGCCATCCATGGATGAACTCTTAGTTCTTTGGGATTTGGGCATACTCAGTCACGTGTATATTTCCTCTAATAAATAATAGAAGACTAGAAGATCAAATTTGACTGCCTCTAATTCTACTCAAACTGTTAAAATGCCTAGTTTGAATGACTTGTATTTAGTTTCAGATAAAAATCCTTTTCGTTTAGATTTGTCTTAGCTTTCAGTTAAACTGTAGAAAGGCTTAATATGAGAATTTTAACTAGTTTACAAGGACTGTGTTTTCTTAATGTCTTCCTAAATGCATTAATTAGATGAAGCCAATATTATACCCAATTGAAATGGTACATGCTGCTACTGCGAATATCCTCTTCTAAACTGGACTTTGTTAAACCTTTTTTTATTTTTTAATCTATGAAAATGCCATGATGGAGGTCATCAAACTAGGGAAGTGCTGTGTCGCTTCATAAATAGTTGGGCAAGACCTTGTGGCTAATTTCTTGTAGATCTTGATTAGTGAAGATAGAAACATAACTCCATTAAGGAAATATAGATTACAGGGAGATGAGTTAATGTTCTTTAAATGAGGATTTAACTGGTTCTGAAAGACATTCCACATTTTCAGTGTCCAAGCTAAAAATTGCAGAATCTGCAAGTAACTTCAAATAAGGCAATTTCTAACACTTCTTATGGTCAGAGATACAGAGCTTATAATTTAAACCCTGTTTTATCAATTTATGATAAAGACAGAGGCAAAACATTTAAAGAACCAATGTGCCCAGGTTTGTATCATAATCCGAGACTTGTAGAATTCATATGGGCTTTGCGACGTTATGCAGAATGGAATGTTGTGAATAAATTCTTCCATAAGTCTGGCCAACACAAATGTACTTTTAACAGTTGGTAGATGTGCAGCATTTTAAATTAAGGCATGTTATCATGGGCTGTCTTCCAAAATGGTTAGCTTGGGATCTGAACACTGTTCCAAATTTTTGTTCCAAGCATTCCTTCTGCATATTCAAATGAAACATTTAAAGTGATGTAACTGTTTGCCACACAAATGTTCGTCTTCTGAACTTCTGATTTTTATTCTACTATTTATTTGTGTTACATGATAGTGGCATATACCAATAGACTTCGTTTCCTAGATTTAATAGAAGAGTTTTCAGATTTTCTTTTTCCTGCCAAAATTCCCAGTGTCTGTCTTGGGAAACTGTTTTTCTTAGGAAGAATAATAGTGTGAATGGACTCTGTTAGTACAGACTTCTGAATGTAAGGAAACACTTTTTTTGTTTGTTTTTGTTTTTACTGTGAGGATGAGTGAGTACTGGAACGAATTGCCCAGAGAGGCTGTGGAATCTACCATTCTTGGAGATATTAAAAAGTCATCTGGAGGCGGTCCTGGGCAGCCTGCTCTAGGTGACTGCCTGAACAGTGGGTTGGACAAGATAACCTCCAGAGGTCCCTTTTGACCTCAACCATTCTGTGATCCTGTGAATTGCAGTTTTGTAATGGCCTAGTAAACTCTTTAATGCTCATACCAAGCCTACAGTGATGTAGATGAGTTTAGAGCAGATGTTAAAGTGGTATTCTAACCAAATTTCTTAAGCACTTGGAGCTCCTGTTGGCTACATCAGGCATTTTGCTCTGTTATCTGCTGGAGAGGTTGGCTCTTCATTCTTAGTGGCTGTGTCAGCCCGTGCAGACTATGTACATACTATGCATGTACATAGTATGATACTGTACCAATAGTGAATTGGAAGGATTATTTTATCTAGTATAGAAGATTCTGTTATTTTAAAGCTCTATAAAACCTTTAGACCAAAAGTGTTTAAAATGCAGATTTGTGTCTGATTCCTCTGCTGGATGACAGTTTCATGTTTAACCAACATCTATCTGCACAGGCATGGCATAACTGTGAGCATCTGTCTGATATCTGTTTGAAGAGGACACTGTTGGGGGGCCCAGGTATTTCTTTTATATTTTATAGTTGTAGAGGTGTCCGGACTCAGTAATGGTCAAAGATTTCCAGTAGAAGAGGATGAGACAAGAATTAAATGCATGTGGGAGACTCTGGACCTAGGCACTTCCATGCTTTTGATGCTAGCTGGGAGGGAGCTTGATAAACACTTTTACCAACTTTTCGTAGAAAAAACAGGTAAGAAACATGCATAATTTATGATTCCTGTTAGCAGAAAGATGCTTCCCCCCCACCCCCTAGAGCGTATGCGGAAAATATATTGTTCTGTGTTTGTTTTATCGTGGAACTGTGATTTCAGTCATATATATACTCATACAGAACTATTTTTTGGATATAAACTGGGAGTTACATTATTTGAAGCTATGATGATTTTTAGCCTAAAACCATACTTATTCTTAAATTCAGGTTTGAGTTTCTTCACTGAGGAAACAATCTGGTTGGAAGCATCCTTGCAATGGATGCAAGGGCCCTCGCCTGGTGCTTAGGCTGACCTCTTCCTGTATAGGTGCTGCTATAAATTCAGGGTGGTACTTGGATGGCTCTGAACCAAGGCTGTGTCTTGGTTAGTTCCTCTGTTGTAAAGTGGCAGCTGTAAGCACTGTGTAATTAGGATCACCTTTATAAAGATATTACTAACTTTTATTTAAATAGCAGTCCTGTATTCAGGATTCTCTTGAACTGAAAGGTGAATCCTTATCAACAAATGGTGAAATGAATGCTGTGAAATTCAGATTTTTACAGAAGCACTTGTGATATTCTACATGTTAATAATTTCATTTACATAAGTAGTAAATTCTGACTTACACCTCATTCCTTGTTAAGAAAAAGAACAAAACTTGTTTATGATGACTTGTGGTGAGATGAGGAGTCTATTAATAAACGTTTCTTTTGTTTATTCAAAAAGTCTTGCGGGAAATTAAGCATCTTTTGTTACTTTTTCTTATAGTGAAGTCCAAGAATACTGCTATCTTTTTATTCCCCCCCCACCCCCCCACCCCGCCCCTTCCTAGCCCTTCCCCTGTCCTAGTGAAGGTATTCTGTTAATCTTTCTGTCTCTTGCCACAAAAAAATGAATCTCTCAATGTTATTGCTGGTGAAGTCGTACAGATAGACAAGTCACTTCTTGGATTATTGTTTGTTTTTCAACATTTTTCCTGATGTTTTGCTATTACCAAGCATTTAATTATTGTCTAATTGCACAGGGAGAATGCATTCATTGTAGATGTTAATTTTCAATTTTCTCTAAAATTGCGTGATATGATTAAGTCCCTGCTAGTTATTTGTCATAGAAATGAGAACTTTTACCATTTTGCAAAGCTATCATCCAGAAGACATGTGGAAACTCTTCTTGCTGATAAGATCTTCAGTAAAATTGAATCCTGACCATTAAGAATGTCTCCTATTGGTGCCAGTACAGTTAAGAGTCCCCAAATACTCACATGTCTAAAGTATAGTCATAAACTGTGATGTGCCTCTTGCTTCATTTGTGAATATTAGTAAGTTCCTATTAGTTGCAAATTTAGACTCAAATCTTCAGATGTTCTCCTCTTACTTGGTTCTTGAATTAGATAATATTGACTCTGTTTTTTTAGTTTTTCATTCATTAAATGCCAGTACTAGACAGGATATTTTTTGTGTGAAAAGAAATGTGGAAAAATCTGTTCTCTGAACGTAACCGGATCTCTGCTGAAACAAGATTTTTGAGTTTAAATGCCATAGTTTCAAAAGAAATTTGCCTCCTTTATGTTCTACAGTCCTTGTTAAGAGGGTTTTTCAAAAGCATAAAACCATTATTTCTTCAAGTGTTTGTCCATACATATTTTGGCATGTTTTTCTGGGGACACTGAAGTTCAGGCTGTTTCCATTGTCGTACTGCAGGATAAAGGAGCCTCTGTAGCTAATGAATAACCAGAAGACATTTTCTGCACACCTAACCTGGTATATTAATGCCTAGATTTGTCCTTCGTGCTTAGTGGAAGTATGTTGCCGTTTTCATACGCTGCATCAAGATCTTAGAGTTCTAGTCTTTGCCAAAGTGTCTTTGGGAGGTTTGCTCTGTCTAGAAAAGTAGAACTTTTTGTGAGCCCGTTGCCTTAAAATCAAGTTTAACTGGTGCCAATTTAAGCTTAAAAAGAAGTTGTTACTTACAGAGTCAAAATAGACAACCCCCCTTAAAAGTTTAGAAAGATGTAGCAGAAAATAAAGAAAAAAATGGCTTAATGTACTTCTTTCAAGATCGAACCTAAGAGAGCTCTTCCTCTGTTTCCATGTCACTCTCTGCATTTGCTTACTGAACTTGGTGTGAGGTACAATTACCTTCCTCAAACTGTGGTGACAGGAGAGAACCTCAGACTGGGAAAGCATTCTAGTTTTTACCTTTTCATTCTTTTTTGGTTATTGTTTGGAAATTTATTCAAGGACATAAGTAGGATGAATATGTGCAATTTATTATGGCATTTTGACTGAGATTAGTTTCAACGTTAATTAATCTCTCTGGGATGACTGACCCTCTGGTGCTCCTGAAGTGTTTGCATGGTGCTTGCGTATGCATGCAGATATTCCAATTTAAGGTCTTCCTCAGAGAGTGAAGTCTAGCCAGATGCATCAGTTCTTATCTAAAATTACAGGCATAGAGCATGGTGTAGGGTAATTGCCAGTCTGTTCTTTTTTTCACATCTATTCCAATCTCTTAGTAGAAAAATCTCTCTGAATTTACGGCATATATTAACATTGCTACTTTAGGGTATCTTGGCTTTTTTATTTATTATACAAGCTCTTGTTTTAGAAGCACTCCTCTTACATCTTTCCCCAGAAGCTCTTGGAGGTCTATCATAATCTTGTTCCTTCCTGTTTATTCTTCCTGTATTCCTTACTCTGGTATGTGCCTCTGGCACTGAGGCTTTTGAGATTTTGAAACAGAAGAAACTTTGTGCAAGACTGACTTTCAGTGGCATTGATCTTCCAGTCCTGCCTAAGAACACCATTACACCTCAAGTAGTTGAGCCAATTCTTCTCGAAAGATGCCTTTAAAAAGGTCAAACTTGTATCTTTTCCATTACTGGGATACTCATTTTTGTTCCTGGCACCATTGTCCTTGGGCTCCAAATTGTCGTCAGTGTAATGTAGTTATGCAGGAGTGGACAAAGCTGCAGAAGCTCTGGCATGTTGCTCCTTAGAGACAGAAGTAACACAACTTAAGTGTTTCCTGACACATTTCTGCCAGGTATCAAGAGGAAGAAAATTCACATGCTATCTTCTGTAGACCAGTAGCTATTTATTTTCTGTTGGTGATTCTCTTAATTTGAACTCATTGCTTAAAATAAAAATAATTTAAAACCCCTGAAATCTTGACTGTCATTGAATTACTCAACTCTTGTTCAAGGAGGCTCAGGAAATTCCCCCAAAGTTTTAGGACAGCTTATATATATACTTTGGGAACTATTGTCTCCCACCTAAGGAAGCACTATTGAAGTTTCCTGCAAATACCTGGCAGAAGCTAGCCTAGGTGTCAGGGAAAGAAGAGCGGAGACGAGACAATAGATGATATTTGGGGGTAGAAAAAAATTACTCATCAGTGGTTTAAGAGCTCAGAATTTCAAACTGTAAGACTCTACATGCTAGCTATGGCACAACTTCATTGACTCTTAAACATCCAAAGATTACAGAAAAGACTTTAGGGAAATAATTTTCCAAGGAAAGGTTGTTCCAAAAAAATATTTGCAGACAGCTCTTGAGGCTGAAAGTACTACAGCATATGTAATACTCTTTGGCTTCAGAATTCAGGAGTAGGATTCAGAGTAGGAAAGCTGTGGTACAATCGTTGCCCTTCCCATAAATAGCACGACTTTCCTGATATATGCATTACTGTAATATTGGGCTAATTATCTTTAGAGAATTTAAGACTATGCTGAGTCTGTCTTCTGGCAGTTCATGCTTATGAACCTATCAATAGTGATTTATATAGTTTTCTTTAAAGGATTTAACTATAGCAGCCCAAAGTTGTGGGGTGGGTGGGTTTTTTTTTTTTTTGAGAGCTTTTTTTCCTACCTCTAAAGAAATCATGTAACATAGTTTACTAGTAGATAGCGTTGTTTCAGTTATGGCAGTATGTTTTTCTCTTGTATCTAAAGCTCTTTGTAAGTAGTATTTGGTCAGAAAAATAGGAGGAAACCCCTGCCTTAGGCACAGAATATAGTATGAGGGATGTTCGATCTCACCTTAAATTCCTACACGTCAGACCTCCTTTTCAGGTGATGCTGTGACTGTCTTTTTTTCCAAAAGCTTCATTTTAATCATGATGGGGTTAATTTGTGTAATTTTGATGTGCGTAAGGCCTTTACTTGAAATGGACAAAATGCTGTAGATGATTCCCAGTGTTAGCTTTGACCTTCACAGGGAAGCTAAAAAGCCATCCTATTGCTAGCTGAGCTGTTCGCTGGAGTACCTTTACTCACTGAATCCTCTATAGAACTTCACAGCGTCACTGCCTTCTGAGAAATAACAGTACAAATGACACATGAGAAGTGGCTTCTTGAGAGTGGGTTCAGTTATTTAACCAGAGAGATGCTCTTATTTCTGCAATATTTGAAGTAGCGGTAAGAGTGTTTCCTGGTTGAGAATGGATTAACACATAAAATGCTCCTTACCTGTACAGTAACAGGAGGTTTGTCGCACGTGCTTTCCATATAGGTTATTCCCAGTGCTGTCTTCTATATTCACTCTCCTGGGCCCTTTGATGTTTTCAGGCATTCTCAGAGAAAATGAGTTGTGGCTAGCCCTGCATGGTTAAGCACAGGCCGTGATACTGCAGATAGTAGCATGGATACCATGAACCAGACAGGCTCGTTTAGGAGCATGTGTAGTGAGAGTGGACTATATACAGAGACAAAACTTCATTAAAATGTCTAGCTAAGTAAGGCAAGTGAAAGTGAGAGCTCTGTCTACCAGAGAGATTAAATCAGAGATGAACTGTCTGATCCAGTTAATCATTGGCCACCAGAGTATGTGCCATTGTGAAGTAATACTGGAGTTTCATCTAAGAGTAAATACTCATTTATTGCGTGTTCCAGTTATGTAATTTTTGAGACCGAAGTGGCTTAGTCCAGAAAAAACTGTTAGAGCTACTGAAGTGTAATTTACTGCCTGTATACTACTGTTCAATACAACGGCATAACAGGATGTCTATTTAGTCTGGGTTAGAGTACCTGAAGTGAATACATGCAGAAGTGAAATGTTAGTATATTTTATTCTGCCCAAAGGGGTTATTTTATTATTACCTATAATGAAGTACTAGTGAATAATCTTGTAAAGAAAAAAAATTATTTATATTTATATACTATTACTGATAGCTTAAATGAATGTCCTTAAACTACATGTCCTCTTTCAAATGAAAACAGGTATCTTATATATTACTTTGCCCATATGAGGAGACAGGTAGTATTTTATTCTGAAAAACTCAAAGTAAATGTAAAATGTCAGGAAAAACAGCAATTAGGAGAGTAGGAAAATAGTTTTAATGGCTTTTTTGGGCGGGAAGGTAGTTGAATAATACTGTGTTTTAAATGAATATTAAGTTAATGTTTTCTGTTACAGGCTTTCTAAAAAGAAAAAATATCTATATATTTGTGTTTAAAAGGAAGCTGTTGCAGTTAATATTAGCAAAACTTAGTTGCAGATTTTTTCATTGAGTTTGTTATTCCAGTCAGAGGTTTATTAGTCAACAATTATAATCTTGAATATTTTAAAGGAACAAACGGGAAGGAACAAACATGATTCTGTTGTTTTAAAAACAACCGCTTTTTTTCATTGTTCAGAGAATCTTAGTTCATGGTTTTGCAGTATTGTTGTCTCTGTGGGTTGCTGAAATAGACAAGGAAATGAGTCAGATTAAATATCTTTATTCATGAAGTTGAACTGCTCTCTAGTACTACTTCTTTGATAGCTCTTCAGTATTAGTCTGTTCTTAATCACTTCTGTATACACTCTGATTTTGAGCCTGGTGCATTAGAATTTGCTTTAAAAGCAGGGATTTTTTTTGTTTTGTTTTAAGCTTACTTTTCTAAACAATGCAGAATCCCACCCACCCACCCAAATTATTGGTAATCAGTAGATAAAATTATTCTCAGGCTTATTTGTGTCGTAAAATTTTTGCTATTGATAAATAAGCATGTTTGTGTACCGCTTCCCTGTTCCTACTGTATGTTCAGTCTGCCTACCTACGTGGCTCTTGTACAAAGAAAGAAACAAAGAATTAGTCAAAATGGCAGAGCTGGTCTTAAAAGAAAAAATCAAGACTGTGTACTTAAAAAAAACCCCAAACAACCTCCAAACAAAGTAAGGAGTCCTCTGATGGCTGAATGTTTATCAGGGTAAACTGGAAGCCAGGGGAATTGTTTCACTAAAAATGATAATAGCTGTTGTCCACATCCAGGCAGTAATATTGTCAAGTATTGAGCAGGAGAATAGAAAACAACTGAATATTTAAAATTTTAAGGAGTTTTTCATGTTTATTCCACTTCCTCTTTTTGTGTGTTTTTTTACTAAAAAATAAATGCCTTTTTCACAATAAAACATTGCTAGATTTGCGATTCTAATTAACTTGAACTTTTCACTGTTGTAATGCTGAATATATTAACTGTGAATATCATTAACCACTTTTAATTTCATCAGACAGTGAGAATTTCAGTTTGCCAGCGAAGACAAACAAGAAAATAATTTTTTTATTCCTTCCCTTCTTCCTCAGATTTGTGGGTCTGTACTTCCAAACAGAATTTGTACAGAGAGAAAATTCTGAATGTGGCTTGACTTGCTCTTGATCTTGGCAGTGTTTCTAATGAGTGTCCTATGGACTCTATCAAGTTCAGAGGGTTCTACTCTAGCACTGAGGAGCAGAACCCTGAGCAGCAGCCTGGTACCACTGAAAGCATTTCTTCGTCCTTCTGTTTAAAAGAGCAAGAGAAAATGAGTGATTATTCTGGACTTGCAAATAACCATAGCCAGATGATTGCAGAAGATTCAGAAATTCAGGCAAAGCCTGAGCACTCTCATGAAGTTCTTCAGGAAGATATTGAAATGAGCAGTGGATCCAGTGGAAATGATTTCAGTGGAAATGACACAAATGAAAACTACTCGAGTGGGCATGATTCTCATGGCCATGAATCTGATGAAAATGGGAAAGATTCAGCAATGCTCATGGAATCTTCAGACTGTCATAAAAGGTAGTAGCTAATATTAAATAAATTTCACTTTTGTTTTTGTCAGTGAAGGCTTTTTCCATTTGAATCTAATTTCTGAATAATAACTACAGTATAAAGTGTATCTTGAGATTGAAGCTGAGTGTTCTTTTTCACTAGTTAAGTTGTACTCTTGTATGATGTAAATTGTATAATATACTATAATTTGTAAAGAGAAGGTCTCTAGTGTTCCACAGGGCCAGCTTAATTTGATTCTTTCTTCTCATTATTGTGTGTTTAATTTGCCTTATTTATATTTTTTTATTTTTAACCAACTTCTACAATTGTACATCAAAAAGTGTCAGTCTGGTTTTATGTGTAAATATGCAACTGTGCTATTTTCATGTTGTGAATAATAGCTTAGTGTACAGAGCAAAGCTACATTAAGAAGGACCTTCTTAGACAAATACGTAACAGCTATAGTTTCCATTTGTTGTACCAGGCAGAAGCTTTCAAAGCTTTTTTCTTCTAGATAACCAGTCATTAATAGGAAAATATAAAGCTGAAATGAACTAAAAGTTCTTTTCTTACGTTTACTAATATTAACCTCTTTCTATTTTTTGTTATTCTAGTTCAAGCTCAAATGCATTTAGTCTGATGATTGCGAACTCTGAACACAATCAGTCTAGCAGTGGATGCAGGTAAATTAATCTGCATATATTTTCGGTAATTTGCATGTATATAATGCTAAATGCTGAAAACTAAATAGTGTTGTGTTTTGGTTATTTGTTTTGGCTAAACCTGGAGGAGTACACAAGAAATCTATCTTTGATTCTCTTCCTGTCCGTAATCAGTAGCGTATCCTATTAACCACTTGGTTGAATTAGAGCTTTTTGTTGGAGTTCCGTGCAAGTTGTGCAATAACCTTTCAAGTTATCTTACTTTGTTTTGATTTGGTAGCTTAACTCTGTAATTTTTATTGTTGTCGTTCACTTCAAATATTGATTCAGCTCTAGTGTGGTTTTTTAAGCTTTTATTTACATTTTCTGCTCTTCAGAATTTAGTCTGAAGCCCTTGCCTGGGGATAACCTAGTAGTGGTTTAACATCAGAATTCACCCATTGAGTTGAGTGTGTTCTGATGTCCAGATATCATCTGCCTCTCCTGTGTTCCATTCACCAGGACTGAAGCCTCAAGTCTGTAAGGATAAACCAACATCAGCTACAGGAATCCCTCTGTATGAACTCTGCTTCTGACCCTCATAGCCTTGAGAAACCTGGTGGCATTGAAGGCTCAAATCTGGACACTTCAGAGTGCCCTACTGTACTTGTTCAATGTTTTTGAGTCAGCTTCTGATTGGGAGACCAAAACCTGATCCTGAGCAGATCAAGGATATCTAGCTATAGCATACCGATGTTAAGACCCTTATCTACATATACCTATCTGAAAGTTTCTACCTGATGCAGTTGCTAGAGAAGTGGTAAATTAAAATTATTCCTTTGCACCATTTGGTGCTTGATGCATTTATTCTCTGTGTCTGCCTTGCAGGCACCTGGAGATCTTGTTCTGTGCTGTATTTTCAATTGGAAATTGTGTTCTGGAGTTCATGTTGCTTTTAGTGTGAAAGCCAGAGTGAACCAAAGGCATTTCTTAATCTTCCTTTCCCATTGATTCAGTTTTCTTCACTGCAAGATTTTGTGAGGGGTTACTTACTACAGTTTTTCTGATACCTCTTTATTTTAAATTTCATTAATAGCTCTCTGCTCAGAAATAAATAGGAATTCAGATGGTACAGTGTTTTCTACAGCTGTCAGGCACAGTGCTAGAGGATTACAGAGCAGAATCCAATCATCTTTTTGGAATGGGAGACTGAGGATATCTAAAGAATGATCCTTAAAGAGAAGGCTAAAAAATATGCTGATAAGCTATAGGTTTAGTCTTCGATTAAAAGACTTCTGGGCTTTGGATTCAGTATTGGCACCGACCAACTACTTAGTTTAATATCTGTAGGTACCTTTACAGTTCACTGACTACATAAAGCAAAATGGAAAGTTCCTGTCTTTATAGAACTTGCTTATTCTGTCCTCTGCAAGTCATGCCTTCCCTGTGGTTGGCTACTGTGCCTGATGCTACTGATCTTTGGAAAAACATTTTTGAGTTGTGTAACTTACTTTCCAAGAAGGCCCATCTTCTATATTTGCTGCTGCTGCAGGCTAATTTGGAAAGGTTTCTTTTCTTGCAAAAGAATCTGGACCACTCTTGTGAAGCATACTCAGAGTACAAAACCAGCAGTATGCTCAGCTATTTCATAGTCTTTTCCCCCCACTCTCTTCCTCCCTACTGCCAGCATAGAGGGTTCTTCTATTAACAAGGCCCTGTTTGATTGCATCAGTCCAAACTGTCAAGCCATATTGTAGGTGTGATTTTGATATACAACATGAACAGAATGTTTCCCAGGGGAGTACTATACTCCTTTGTCTTATCCCTTGCCATTATTCCTCAGTACAAGATGACCACTGATTAAGTGAATGCTATGTTTCTCATAGTACAACGTGATGTAAGCAAGAACAATGTGCATTCTCTAGTACAAGCCAGCTTTGTCACTTCCCAGGCATTTTTGGTGAAATACACCCAACACCTGTCAGATGATTGATCTACCTGAAGAGCTTTTCAAACTTCCCAGAAAAATGTTCAGAAATCCTCTTGAAAATTACTTAGAAGCTGAAGCCACTTCACTGAGCACTTCAGACAGGGCAGTGCAGTTGCCAAGACCATTGTTTCTACAGTGCTTCTTAGGATAACAACTTAGAGACTACTAGCTATGACAGTCACCTGTCACATTCCTTTTGATGGGAAAGAATTTATTTTCAGGAAGGTTTAAGAAAAGTCTAGAATCCTCTTGATTGTTGTGACTGATTAGCTCTTAAAATCTACTCTGATGAGAAAGAGAAGGTAATTTTTCATTTTAACTGCTTCCTACCCACCTGCCACCCATCTTTGTCATCCTCCCCCTCCCTTCCCTTACCTCCTTTTCTCTTCCTTTTTGATTTTGTCAGCACCCCTTAATAAGGGGGAGAGATATCAGGAACTGCACAGGCAGGCAATAATTTCCTGACGTTGGCACTGATATTTTCTGTAGTTTGACCTTCTACACTGAGACAGCATTTCTAAACGTGCGCCTGAGAAATGTGAATGCAGTTTTTGTCTCCAGCCTCCTCTGATTCTTTACCCTACATATTTAGTCAAGTTTCCTTATCTTATTTAATGTATTGCCATGCTTAACTGGGATACATTGTTCCAAGGATTTCTCCATTTGTTAACTTGATGCTCTCCCACTGCCATTCCCTTTTCAGGGACCTTTCTTATGAGAACCTGCTCGAACAGGAGGTGAAGACTTGAATGGACCTCCTGCTTTGCTCCTTTGAAGTCCATGAACATTTCTATGAGTTTGAATTTGAAAGGAACTAAGGAAAATACCACTAAAAAGGGAGAGGGAGACTGTGGCAAAAAAAAAGTTATCTGGTGCTTGGGTATATGGTATATGTCCTGTTGTACATACAGAGTACATTTCACGATAAGACTTCAGGTGGTGGTAAATCTTTCATTTTAAATGGTTGTAGCTAACTTAAGAATTATTGTATGTTCTCAATGTTGATACTAAGTATTGGAAAAATTGATGTGGCTAGCTCTACAAATTTAGGTACATGACAAGTGTCAGAGTATCTTTGGGCTTCAGTGAGGATGGTGTGGCACTTCAAGCATTCAAATGACGTTTTATTTTTTGTCTTTAATCTTACAGTAGTGAGCAGTCCACTAAAGCCAAAACACAAAAGGAATTACTGAAAACATTACAAGAGCTGAAAGCTCACCTTCCTTCTGAAAAGAGAATTAAAGGCAAATCTAGTGTCCTAACGACGTTGAAATACGCCCTTAAAAGCATTAAACAAGTTAAAGGTAATAAAGTATGATACTACCTAGATAATGCTAAATTGGATAAAATTAAACATTTTAAATAGGAATTTTGTGGTTGTCTGTGTAAAGCTAAGTTTATTATGCTAGAAAACTTACTAAGAGGTTTGAAAACCAGCAGATATTTTAATGGTGTTCCCATTTGTTGGATCTGTTAACTTGTGTTCTTTTGGGAGTTAGAGCAGCTCTCTAGATGCTTGATACTTTACTGATACTTTGAGTTAGAAAATTAATTTGAAAATAATTTAGTTTCATACTATTTGAACTGTCAAACAGACCAAAATACATGATCATGCACATGTGGGTATATTAAGATGGGTAAACTTATTTGGGTTACTGATGAGGAAGCTCTACTGAGGAAAAACTAATTTGGAGTAGTACCTAGATTTCCCAACTGCCCATTCTGTGCTTATGCCAAAAAAGATTTTGGCCATTTACTGCTTCCAGGATGGATGTTTATCGATGAGATTTTTAATTCTGAATATAAATTGTTTGATGTTCTCATGTAGCCAATGAGGAATATTACCAACTGTTGATGATTAATGAATCCCAGCCTGCTGGACTCAACGTGTCATCTTACACAGTGGAAGAAGTTGAGACTATAACCTCAGAATACATCACGAAAAATGCAGTGAGTATGGTGACCCAAGTCTACAGTGTGTATAGAAAATGTTTTCTAGAACTGGAATTCTCAGGCATGCCTTCTTTTTACAAGGTAAGAGTTGATAGCTCGGCCAATAAGCTGAAGAAGCTAGCTTTTGCCTTCCAGTGTATGTTGAGTAGAAACTCTGAGCCTTCGCAGACTTTGCCAATAGCACCTGGATCTAAGCTTTTTGCTGTTAGTTAGGTGGGAAGTAGTAGTAGTCTAAACTCCTTGGTCCTCTGAATTGTACCTCGCGCTTAGAGACGATGGTGTGACGTATCTCAACATCAGGGTGATATAATGCACTGTGAGACATGGTTAGTTTTAATTTTAGAACACCTGCTGAAGTTGGAGTGTAACTCTTTCCAAATTTTAGTCAAGGCACACTGTGAATCATTTCAGCTTATCCTTATTAGTAGAGGTTATCTGATGTTTCACCAGTTCTTTGTGTTAGTGTGACTGAAAAGTGATGAAAGGGTTGGAATCACTGTGTGTTGTGTCCTGTTCTGTGGAATTTGTCTGATCTTTGCAACTGATATAGGCTTACTGTGTGATCCAGTGGTACTGTCTTCTCGTCTAGATAAGAACAGCTATGACGATCAGCGTAGTTTTTAGCAGTAAAATGACAGTCCAAATGATTTTTTTTTAATTATTTATTTTCCACGTTCCCAGTGTTTTAGGGATATATTATGGAGTCTTCAAAAAATAATTTCGTCTAAACTTATTGGACTACTTTCTACCACTTTTTTTTTTTTCCTGAAGCGTCTGCCTGAATGTATGAAGTTCTGAAATCAATAAAATAATGGCAGGATGGGGGATGTTCCCTAGCTTGAAATGGGTGGGTTTTGTTGTATTTATGAATAGTAAAGGTAGCCCACAACGTAAAATAAATAGGAAGTCTAGAGTACAACTGAGAACTTAAGCCAAATATCATAAACATTGTTCAATTGATCTGAAGCATCTGAGTTTGTGAAACCAGTGTTCTGACGACAGCTCTTAAGTTTGTGTACTGTTAGTGGATAGAGCACTAAAGGTTATGACGCAGGAAGCTCTTCTGTGTCAAGAAGAAAAACAACATGAAATGTTACCAGTGGAGTGTGTGTATGCTCGTGTGGGACTTTCCACCTGTCTACTCATTACTTTACCAAGTGGTTTAGAGGACTTTTTTTCATTTTGCAGTGGATGGACAAGCTAACGTAATCAGCCTTTCACAAAACAGCTGAATTTCTTGAATGTAAAGTATGCCTGTAAGAAGTACAAGGAAAATGTGCAGTTTTGTAACTGGAAGCTCTTTAATTCTTAATTCATAAATTCATTCTGCATCATAAAATTTTAGGCAGTGATATTTAGGGCTTGTAATACGGTAAGATGCTGGTGTGTTATTGCATTGCTCAAAAGAGTGTACTGTCTGTGTCTGCTTCATAAGCGGATTAATTTTATTCTATCGCTCCCTAAACAGATGCGTTTTAACACTATTTCCTTAATTTTTATTTTGAACCTATAAATGCTTTTATATATTAAGTGTTTTTCTAAGAAACACATACTGGATTGAAGAACATTTTAAACTGTCTAAATAATTTGAGATTTTTTTTTTTAGGATATGTTTGCTGTAGCCGTTTCTTTGATTACTGGGAAAATTTTGTACATCTCTGATCAAGCTGCTTCTATTCTCCGCTGTAAGAGGGGTTATTTTAAAAATGCCAAATTTGTGGAGTTCTTGGCACCTCAGGATGTCAGTGTGTTCTATACTTCTACTACCCCATACAGATTACCATCATGGAATATTTGCAATAGAGCTGGTGAGTAGTCTCAACAGCAGATGTTTCTCTGACCTTCTTTCAGTCATGCTAGTGCAAATACTTGAACTGATTTTTAATATCCTTCCATCCTTCTCCATCACTTTTTGAGGGTGTAACACAGATGCGTTATTAGAAATCTCTGAACAATACTAGATGTATAACACTTTTATAAATCAGCAAGGCTTGTCTGTTGGCTAGAAGTCTTCTGAATGTCATTGTTTGTTGGTTCTCATGCGTCTTTCGTTCAAATGATGAAAGAAAACAAAATAGGTATTCATGCTGAATAGTGGGTTTGCTTTCTGCTTTTACTAGCAATCAAATGACCACAGTTTTTCCTTAAAATTTCTTCAGATATAAGGGGGATAATATTCTGCCTCCTTCCTTTTAAAATGGTTGTGATTTGAATACTGGACACCTTGATGACAGTGTAGAAAGATGTACTTCAGCTACGATCACTGTGCATTTACCAAGTGTAATCATGTCTCTGTTTTTTTAGCCTTAGAAAAATGATGTTAGGCATGCTAATGGTGAAGGATCGGACATCTTAGGGCACTTGATATTTGTTTGTGGGAGGATTGTTTTACTAGTGTAGCTACAGCTATTAGGAATTGAGAAATGGCTAGCAACTATTTTAACCAAACAATAGAAATTCAAGGTCTAAATGTTTGAAATTCCAATCCATTCTATACTAAGTCCATTAAGTTAAGTCAGAGTGTGAACCATATTTAATCTGAAAAAAAAAAAAATTAGCAATAAATGTATACTAAGTAATACATACATAAAGTAGGTCGGAAGGGACCTTGTGAGGTATCTAGTCCAACCTCTGGCTCAAAACAGGGTCAGTGGTGAATTCTGACCATGCGATCATAATTACAGTTATTATTCAGTTATGCATTTTTTTTTTTCCTGAAATGTTTTCTGTAGTTTTGTTATGTTTGTGTATAGCTTCAAATTTCAAAAATGCAGTAAGTGGAACTATGCACACGAGCCCGTGTATCAGCTGCCATAGAATATAATATCCAAAAGTATTGCACACTGAGGCCTTTGAAAGACCAGAGCTTGCCTTGGAAATCAGTCTGTGGCTACTGTGGAAAAGGAGGGAAATAGGCTTAGAAGTTGAAAGGAAGCCTTCATGAAAAAGACTTTTTTTTGGGGGGGGGGCGGGGCGCGTATTGGTAAGTAGATTTGATGATCTAGCTGTCCTAGTGCCTTTCTAGGAAAAAGGTCCAATTTTAGGGTCCCAGATAATAAAACATTTTTGGTCAACACTATAAAGTACAGTGGAAGAGCTGATAAGAGTAAACAGCTCAAACTGGAGAACTGTTTAGACGTGTTTTTGGCGAAAGGCTTAATAAGCGAGCAGCTGTGATTCACATGCCAGACTCAGAATCTGAGTGGTGTTCAGATTTAGTTGCTTATGAAGTACATTGTTTAGCAAATATATACGGAGACTTCAGGGAACATAAACTTTTTAAAGAATTCAGTGGTTATCACTTAAGGAAAAAATCTTGTTTTACCTATCATAATCTCATAGTAATTTGTAACTTGTTATGAAATTTCTAGAGTCTTCCACCCAGGATTGCATGGAAGAGAAATCTTTTTTCTGTCGCATCAGGTAAGACAACAATATTGTAAAGCTTAGTGTTATGTTATGAAACCATCCATTACAAAAGTATTTGACTTGTATAAGAACCATATGGTGTGTAAGTTTATTACTTTTCCATAATGTGAACATAAGGCAAAACATATGCATGTCCTCTAGCTGATTAACTCCTAGAAGCTACAGAGAAAACTGCAAAGTGATTTCAGGAAGTTGCATCTTAGAAGTTAATCAATGTGAATATTGACCTTTGCACCATACAAGAAGCTGATATGGTATCTCCTACTGCTGTGGAAAGTCTCAGTTCATGTTAATTGAACTGTTCTGTTCAGCACCTGCTACAGAGCCTCTTTCATTCTAGAGACTAATGTCTAGTCTTAAATTTACCTTAAGTGTCCTGTAGAGAAAGCTACATGAGGGTAACTTGACTTGTCTCTTTTTGCAGTTACTAGATGACACAGTTCCTTTGGTTTTGCTTTTCTTCCTTCTTTTCCTTCCCCCACTCCCTTTAGTTGCTTTTATTTAGGAAATACTGGCTGCTTACTCTGTGTTCTTTCTTGTGCAATTTGATTCCTTGCTGCTTATTGCCTCTCTGGTAGCATTTCTGAAAATGGATACTATTGCTTAATTACTTCTGGAGTAAATAAATACTTATCATTAAGGTATGAGTGAACTTTTAAACAAATTAGAGACAACGCACCACTCCAGAGCATTGGATTGGATGTACTTTAAAAGTACTGCTGGTGTTACTGTAAACTTTTTTGTCCAACTAACATTGGTTCCAAAAGTTTTGGTTTTATAAAGCTGTGCTGTTATAAACTTATATAAAGTTTATATATAAGGAAATATATATTTTTTTTGTCACTGTGTAAATGGTTGTTATTTTCATTATTATGGTTTGGATTCTTATTACGTAAAGAACTGTTATTATAGGTAAGAACTTCTGAGTCTTCGTTCTTTTTAAATCGGAATAAAAATTGAGTAAAAGAAGGTCTTTATGTTTAACTGAGGGGATATAGCAGTCTTCATAAAATACAACTATAAATTCATTCCTCTAAAGGGTATAATGTCACAGGTTAAGATTATTGGGTCAACAAAATAACTTGATCTGTCATAGGAGGTGGGTTTTTCTTTTTCCATCAAATTTCCGGTTAAAGCAATTTTTTTCAGGCAGTAGAGAGGACAACGTATTCTTTACTGCCATTGGTATGCAAAGGATGCCATCAGAATTAGGTTCTCGTCTACCAAAAAAAAAAATTCAGAAAGTTAAATTACTGGGTGCTATTTTAGGAACTATCATGCAGTGCTTGTGTCATGAGGAGGTGACAATAGATAAATTAAAACTTTGTTTAGCATAAGATGAATCTGTAAAGTAATTAACTCTGTTTAATTATTAGTGCGGGAAAGGAGCGTGAAAATGAGATTTGCTATCACCCATTTCGGATGACTCCTTACCTTATCAAAGTGCAAGATCCGGAAATAGCAGAAGACCAGCTTTGCTGTGTGTTGCTTGCAGAAAAAGTACATTCGGGTTATGAAGGTAATCCTTTGAATGTACGAAGACTAGTTTGGTGTCCTGAAAGTAAGAACTGTTCTGTGTACTGACTGCTATAAGAATTTCCATGTGCTGTAGCAAAACTGAATTTCAGCCTAAGAAAGCCAGCTATATGATTATTGTCAGTGATCTCAAGTTCTGTTAAAGTGAAAGATAATAGATTCTGTTCACTGCCCTTGCTGAGAGGCTGTGAGCTCACAAGCTGCTTTCCTGTATGCTCTTAGACAGGCTTTTAGACTTTACTCAGTATTTAATAGAAACATGTAGCTTGAAGTATTTTGTGTGCAAAAACCCCTACTTGTTAATCGGCTTTTATTTTTCTCTCAGCACCCAGAATTCCTCCTGACAAAAGAATTTTTACAACTACGCACACACCGACCTGTTTGTTCCAGGATGTAGACGAAAGGTAATTACACAAAATATTTTTTTTTTTAATTTTACTGATAAGCAAGCTCTCCAGTATCTTTACAGATATTTTTAGGATTTAATTAAATAATTAATATGTCTGTGTGGGGTTAAAAAATTCTGTGACTACTGAAGAGTGTTTAACCCAAGAAAAGTACATCCCCCAATTTTCACTAAGCAGGAAAACACATTACACTGTGGTGTTTAAGTGGAAAACTGTTCGCCTGCTAACATCTTGTTCTTCCATTTCTGTCTGGGGCAAGTCTGGACATAAATTCAATGAATGAAACCCACAGTCAGGAAAATTCCTGTGCTAACAAACATTACTTGTGTAAAATTTTTAGTTTGTGTTTTTTTTAAAGTTTGACCCAATTAATAACAAACAATGTGCTGCTGTCACTTTCTGCTGGCCGAGATACAACTAGAGGTGTGTCTTTTAAATGCAACATTAGATCTTTAAAAAAAAAAAAAAAGATATTCTGTGTTCTCAGTTCAAACGACAGTCTTCATAGTGCTTGCTGTTGTTGTCTGTATACAAAAAACTGCTCAGATTGTACTGGCTGAAGACTTCACATTTCTTTGACAATTGTGGAAGCTGATGAGAGTAAGTATTCACATTTCAGAGTAGAACCAAATATGCCGCCTGTGATCTTAAGGCATACACAGAGGCTCAGGAACTAAGGTGTAAACCAAGCTTTCCTTTAGTCTTCTGCATTACTTTTGCCAGGGACCTTTCAAAGGATGTTCAGGTGATTGAAATGTGAAGCCTATGAAAAAAATGGCAGATACTCCTTCAGAGTTAGGAGTGTACTTGGCTGAGGAGGAAACGATAATCTCAACAGGCTTTTAAGGGCAGGGATGCACTTTGGAATATCATAGTGTTTTGAAGACTTGACTTGAGAAGAAAATTCACTTGTTCCTGAGTTGAAAACACAGGCTGCCTTTTCATTTCCTTTCGCTTCCTCTTCCCTTGTTTTACTTGATATTTTCCTCATGATGGTTTCTGATGTGCAAATGCAGGATTTTATTCTGATTTTTTTCTCATTAGTGAAAAGTAAGTTGGCTGCAATAGTAACATATGACTTCTGAGGTTCTCCCCTTGTCTTGTTTTTAAGCATTCTAAGAAGGCTAAAATTTTCTTCGTAGGTCTAGATGGGGAGGATGTCTGCAGACAGAGTAGCAGTATAATGGACAATTTTGGGTGGGAATCTTCTTGTTTCTGAAGAATTCTGCTGTTCTTGGCAAAATCTTTAACTGCAGCAGAAGAGAAAGTTATTGGTGGGGAAAGTAGGTTGTTGGGAAGTTTGACTAAGCTGGACTCAATAAGGTAAGAAAAATTACTGTTTGACTTTTGAGGCAGTTTATCTGCAGAGAGGTCAGGCACATCAGTATTACTGCAGCGCGCGTGTTTTTTTATTATACGACAATTGCAAAAGGTAGCTATTGGAGATCACAGTACAAGAAGACAACAGCTGATCACTGAGGTTAAGTTTGGACTTTAAGGTGCTGCTATTTTTGGCTAACTTGTGTGGACATTGTGGCTTCGTGTGAAGAGTTCCTGCAGGATAGAAGACAATGGAATGCTGACAAACTGTGTTTCCTTTATATGATTCATACAGTCTCCCTAAACAGCTTAAGCTGACGAAAGAACTGCTTAGTCCAGTATAGTACTGTCCTCTTCATGGATTTTTCTCTCTCCCTCATTCCCACATATGCTCCAAGCCAACTGCAACTTTGCAGCGTGGGTTTATCTTTTCAAACAGCCTAATAGCACGCTGTGTAGCTTCCCTTCCTCTGTGCACCCCCAGCTCATTTATTTCCAGGAGTCGCTTAACATAAATGGCAAGATTACTGACTGGAGAGCTTTGCCCTTATTCTTGGGCTTGGGTGGAGTGTGTACGGTAAATCCCTTCTCTATGGCTACTATGGAAGCTTCTTCCCTGTTCATCTGGTGTTACCACTTATTCTCAAGTACCGTTTTTGAACACTCACAGTGAGGGTTTATTACATCTTGGTCTGATATTAGGACTTTGTTTCATTTATTTCTGTTCTTGTGATCAGTGTGGTTGATTTTGCTTTTAATTATTTAACTCCTGAGAGCATTGGCAGCCAGCTAAATTTTTACCAAGATATGCACATGCAGCTTATTACTCTTAAGCTCTCCAGGGTTAGGTGGAATACAGAAAACAATAGATTCTTTAAGAAAGCGGAGTCTAATATTTAAAAATATACAACTGAACACCTGCTGTCGAGTGAGAATTGTTCATAATATAATGCTGAAACTGCTGCCAGACTTGCATAAAATAAAGTTAATTCTGTAATCAGTATGTGTTCACGGGTAGGAAGAATGCTTATTTGTCTTAACTCTGCAAGTGGATCTCTGCACAGAATATGTTGAGTAAAAATGAATATTTTCCTGGAATTAAATGGATCATTCCTGTATGTGTTTGTCTTTGAAATGTATTTGATACTTGATGTGTATGATGGGTGTAAGGAGTTCTACATAGTTCACAGTGGAGTCATACTAGTAAATTTAATTTAAAGCAGTTTCCTATTTAACTTACAATAAGAATACAAAGAGACTTCTTATTCATGTTGTTTTGATATTTTAAATGTCATTCTATAAAACACAAACTAAACTTGCTGCCACTCCTCATCAGCCATTTTTTATGCCATTCGTGCATTTGCATTCATGAAGTGAGCTTATTAACTTAAACTCTGAATTATTTTGAGTTATTCTTTATGAAGAAGCATAATGATGCTGAGGTACTGCCTCTAGTAGATAGTAAATTAAATATTATAAAATACAGCATTACACAATCACAGAAATGCTGGTTGGAAGGGACTGCTGGAGGTCTCTCTGTGCCATGCTTTTTCTTGAAATGAAACCGTTGCCCAGTTCTAGGTTAGGTCAGCTATGACCTTGTCTCGGTAATGCCTGAAAACCTCCAAGGACAGAGATTACACAATCTGTATGGAAAACTGTTCCCGTGTTGCACGACTCAGTTAAAAAACTTTTCTTAACATCCAGCGTAAGCTTTCCAGACTGCAATCTGGGGCTGTTGCCCATAGTTTATTGTCTGGCATCACCAAGAAAATTTAATTCCATCTTTGTAACTCCTTTTTCCAGTAGTTGTGGGAAGCTCCTGGATCATCCCTTAGCTTCCTCTTCACTGGAACAGGTGAGCCCAGCTCAATCTCTACTCATCAGTCTATATTCTAGATCCATGACTCTTCCAGTGATCTTCATATCAGTATAAAAATGCATAGGGGATTTTTTGTTTTCATGGAAGTGACTGAATTTGCATCTTTCTTTATAACTAGGTTAATAAATAACAGTTTAAAATTTGATCCATTTTAGGCTGGATGTTCTGTCACAGCACAGACACATGTAGAGTTTGCCAGGCTTTCATAAAGCAGGTGGTAAAGAATAGGAACAGTGAGAACAAAAATTTGTGTTTACTTCTACTTTTTACAACGTTATTGGATGAAATCCTAACTGAAGTCAGAGTTGATTGGTATTTTAAACTCCTCTAGTGGCATAACTTTTCTTATGTGCTTTGAACTTGGCAGTGTTTTTAAATGTCAATGTGTCAAAATGATATGATTTGGTGTGAGTTTCATGCCAGTTTCAGCTTTGTAAAGTTGTTGCTTTAGACCATCCACAAGCTTTTAAGACTCATTATTTAAGTAATTGCTTCAATAATAAGGCATTAGTTGCTGTCCTCATTTTCCCATGAAAGTCTCAGCCTCTTTGCCAGAAGGGTATGTTTGATGTTTTGGGGAACTGATCTAATTCCAGTGCGTTATTGGAAGTGCAATGTTGAACGCATTCGTCCCGTAGTGCATTTGAGTTCCAACGCAACACAGATCCTGGGTCTGTGGTGCGCTGTTGCTAAGTTCTTCATTAAAGCTATTCAGATTATCATCACCGAGTATCTTTCTGCTCCTGGCCCTTTGTCAGTGAGTGGAGCTGGGGCAAGGTATACAGCCCGCTGAGTTTACAGGATGACTTGTTGGCATCTGGTAACTTCTTAAACATTACTGAGTAGTATTGGCTGAATGCATTATTTTTTTTTCCAAAGCATATTTTTGGTGGTTAGCTTTCAGGGTGAGGTGCAAACTGACATTTGTGAACTTTCACTCTCTCCTTAATATGAATGCTCTAAGTGATCAATGAAAATTATTTCATCACAGAAATTAGTTGTTCACATCATAAGTGGTGATTGATAATGTGCAGGAATTCAGTAACATTACTTTTAATTCTCTATTTTAATTAATAACCTTGCTTCCTTGCAGCTCCTTTGAGTTGAACTCTTAACCTGCCTGTGAGAAAGTTTTCTTGAGTCCTAGTCAACTACCCTGTTGCTGGTTCAACTATAGTAATCCTGTGATCCTTAGTCTTGGCTTGCAGCCCATAAATTGGGGTACCATTTCCCTTCATGAGGGTTTTACACCATTAAACTTTATTAATGCCCTTTTAAAATTAGGGGAAGTATTTATCCTCTAGAGCTATGCAGCACAGAAAAGACAGAACCGCTGCAGCAGACTCCCTGATTTGGTCTGATCAGGTTGTTGTTTGAAGTTACCAAAAAAAACCCCACCCAACACTTCACCCCACAAACAAACAATAACCCCCGTGTTCAAAGAGTACTACTGCTACTAAGCTGGCACTGCTATTTCCCCAAATTTAAACTTAAAATTATTAATTCTCTTTATAGGAAAAAGAGCAAAGAAAACTTAAAATGCAAACATTTTAAAGATTAAATATACATTTATTCCACTTGATTTTTTTTTTTTCTTTGTTTTTCTTTTCCCAGAGCAGTACCTCTGTTGGGATACCTACCTCAGGACTTAATAGGAACACCAGTCTTGGTGCATCTTCACCCAAATGACAGACCTTTAATGCTAGCAATTCACAAAAAAAGTAGGTAATCTCTTACTGTGGCAGAAATATAATTTTTTTTTCCTGAAATTAATAATAATGACCACAAAGACCTCAGCAAGTAGGAGGTGAAAATTAATTGTGACTATGAATTTTTCTGCAAGTAAATACTGAATCCTTTATTCTACAACTTGATTCTTAGTGCAAATAGGTGAAAATGAGAAATCGCTCAGTTTCGTGTTTGATATGAAGCATATGTCTGCTGTAAAGAAATTGACTGTAAATGAATATTTCATGCATAACGAAAATTTTCTTGAGAATGCAATGGTAGAAGTTGTTATACTTTAAATGATAGTGTTTCTTATGTCATAGAGAAGAAAATAAGAGCCATTCTGGCAATGTTAATTTCGTTCAACTTTGCAAATGTAAAGCTGTTTCTTCAGACAACTTTAGCTTGTTGTGTTCTGAAGGTTATGTTCTTGACATAGTCCAGTAAATTATGAAGGTCTGATTATTCTGGTAGCCCAGCATTTCTAAATGTATAGACATATGTGGTATTTGTTCCTTCAAATATCATCTTCCTTCTTTGCAATTCACTGTAAAATCCTGAATCATTAAGTAGAATTGTGCAAATATTAATCTGAACTTTCTTTTTGAATTGTTCATTACAGTACTTCAGTATGGAGGACAGCCTTTTGACTATTCACCAATCAGGTTTTGCACTAGAAATGGAGATTATATAACCATGGACACTAGCTGGTCCAGTTTCATTAACCCTTGGAGTCGAAAAGTTTCATTTATTATTGGAAGACACAAAGTTAGGACGTAAGTCAATAAACTGTTGGGACTTTTAAGATAATTTTTTTTTAATTATTATTTAATTTTTTAAATTTTCCTTCCCCTCGTGTTTACATAGTGATCCTTAAGAAACACAGAAGGGATTTTCAGGGCGGGAAAAAAATCACACATACAAATTGCTTCCTATTTAAATTTGGGTTTTGTGATGTAGTAACTGCTTAAAAAGAAATTTGAAGTCCTTCAAATTCTACCAATACTGTCAAGAGTTGCTTTAGAGGAGGGAAGTCATGCTCAAAGTGAGTAAGGGTAGATATTTTATCAGGTACAAAGGTTGTAGATGTGATAGAATAAGCATCATATTCTGTTTACTATATATAGATGGTAAATTGAAGTGGTGTCTCTGTGACTGAAATACTTGCATTTGTAATGAGCTGGGGTATGCTTGATTTATGCAGGGGTCCCTTAAATGAAGACGTCTTTGCCGCTCCCAACTATACAGAGGATAGAATCCTTCATCCCAGTGTTCAGGAAATCACTGAGCAAATATATCGGCTGTTATTGCAGGTACAGCATGTGCTTTAATGTTACACTTTTCCCGCTGAAGAAAGGGCATTTATCTTTGTGTGACGTTTTCTTTAGCTGTCTACTACTGTACTGGAATTTCTGGCTTCAATCCTAGAAATTACTTGCACTCATGACTACCAGACAGGACTTAACTGAAGTATGTTAAAGCTCCAGTTGGTATTTTAAGGATTTCATGCAGCTATGGAGTCCTCACAAAAAAACACCAAAACCTAAAATAAATCATTTTTCCTCACATGGAATTACTGCTAACAATTTCAGTTTTGTTTAAAGCTGGTGTGCTGAGATATGTGTGTGTGTGCGTGCGTGTTTATGTATATATTTTGTTGTTGTTAACAGCCGGTACACAACAGTGGATCCAGTGGCTATGGAAGTCTAGGTAGCAATGGTTCCCATGAGCACTTACTGAGTGTAACGTCCTCCAGTGACAGCACAGGAAATAATAATGAAGACACTCATAAGGATAAACCAGTAGGTTTGGTTTTTCTTATTCAAGTATGTGTCACAAAACAAACTAGTAAAAGTGGAGTTTTTTTACTTTCAGCATAACCCTTTCAAATTAGGGATAGAAAGTGTAAGGGAAAAGTCATCTTTCTTTTTTGTTTAACATGGAAAAAATCTTTCTCTCCGGGGGAATAAACATTTCTGGTGTAGATGAAGTCTCAGGGTACTGAAGCACAGTTATAGGCATGGAAGTCAGTGTGTATAAAGAATTTAAACCTGAAAAGTGTGTTAACTTATTCTAATGTCTATTATATGTTATATGCTGTGTTTCTGGGAAAATCAGCTGGATATTTGAAAGCAGTTTCTTCTGGGAGGGGAGAGTCTGTAATTACGGATTTCCTAAATGAAACAAAGAAAATAAAATGCAGTAATACCTGCATAACCCAAGTGATAGCTTGACCTTGATCACTTTCTATGTTGCAAAAATGCACTATATAATAGGGAATGAAAGAAATGGAATGGAATAAAATAAAAATTTTTTTTTTGAGCTTAGAACTTAACTTTCCCATAGATTGGGACATTGCTATATCTACTAGTGAGATGTAACTTTTTAAATTCCATTAGTCTGAACAAAACAGCAGCATTAAATTTGTGCCTATGCTTAACAGAACTTTACTTTCCATGGGGAAAGTAAATCAGACAGACAGTAATGTACTGCATGTGGTTGCAGTCAAAGGAACTGCACCTTGTAACATCTCTAGTCATTTTGGCTTTCCTGTTGTTCTTCCCGATTTTGTTGTAGCTCACTGAGTTGCTTTTAATTCTGAAAGCCAAAATGCTAAGGTGGTCGCTTTCCTGGCTTTCAGTCCTTAAACAGTAGTGGCTTAAGAAGATGAAGTCTCTGGATTTTTTTATTTAACAGATAACTTTTATTACATTTCAGAGCTATGCAGAAAAGTAATGTTTAAGGAAGTGTTGGTTTTGAGTGAAACAGTTACCTATCTTTCCTTCACTCTTTCCACAGATAGTGAAGAGGGTTATGTTATGGTTCTATAACATCCTGTCAGTGCTTGGTTAAACTTCTAGCACAAAAAGTTCTCAGTCTTAGCAGCAATATTTTGTTTTACCAAGGGATACTTTTTTCCCCTGAAGTCGTCTTTGTCACGTATCTTTGTATTTTCCTAGCCAAGTCATTCAACTATATTAAACAAAATAGAGTAATTGTGTACCAAAAAACATACTTTAAATTTATTCTCTTTCCGATTCCCAAAATTCTGCTGCTGCACAATAAAATTCTATATATCAGGATTTCTGCCGTGATCAGGCTACTTGTAAGATAGAGATTAATTAAGGTTAGATTTAGTTTGCTGAGGAATCAGTATGCACGATGTTTTATGTTAGAATTTCATAACAACTATTTTTAATGATCTGCTTTCAGGAGGTTTGTCGAGATGCCCGTAAGGTCAAAAATAAAGGACAACGTATTTTCACTGACAATAAAGCAAAACTGGAATATAAGAAAGCCCCTTTTGCAGGTAACACATTAACAAGTTAATTATTAGTCTATTGTGCTGGTGCCTCGTGTAATATGACAGTAGGATTTTTTTTTTCTAGTTTAGTTTTAATCAATGCATAAAGATAGCATTTTTATTAATTAAAATTATATTGTCCTGTGTCTCTCCACTGTGTTCAGGAAAAAACTGTGTTCAGCTATGTCCGAATTGATAATGATATAACACACAGTTAAGGCGTGTCCTAAAGCTGTTGTTTTGAAGTACCTTAATTGTAGCACATGTTTTCATACATGTCAAACATCATCTGTTCTGTTAGGTGGAGGAAAATGTTATGGATGTTGTCTTTCCGGTTTGCGTTGTAACCTCAGGAATTTTTAAGTTGATAAATGAAAATCTCTTTAAGATTTAAATTCTGCATACGTTAATAGGTTATTCTTCTAACTTGTTATAACTTATGGGCACTAGAGTTATCTTCATACTGAACATGTTTCAGCTCTAATGATATCTATTCTCTTAAAGCCATAATATCTGTTTCCTTTGTATCCATATGCAAGGATTTAATGCCATAATTGCATAATAGCAGTATCTCTTTTCACAGAAAAACAAAATGATCCTGGTGGTCAGGTGAAAGATGCAGTGGGAAAGGATACTGCAGTACCAGCTGCTCCTAAAAATGTGACTACTGAAGAGTTGGCTTGGAAGGAACAACCTGTATATTCTTATCAACAGATTAGCTGTTTGGACAGCGTCATCAGGTAAGCAACCAGTGTGTAAATTACTCTTGACTTCTAGACTTAAGACTTCCATATCTAATATTGTTAAATTATTGTATTTCAGGTACTTGGAGAGTTGTAATGTGCCTGGTACAGCAAAAAGAAAATGTGAACCTTCATCAAGTGTTGCATCACTGAATTCTGGAGTTCATGAACAAAAACCAGCTGGTAATGCTATACAGCCCTTGGGAGGTATCTCTACATCACAGCTTTTTCTTGATTGATTTTTGCTAGCAGACAGTTGGATGTTTCTACTTTGCAGAATAATGGCAAGTGTAGCTTAGGCATGACCTCATAGCCATTTTCTCAGTGTTAGATGTTTGGTGATCTAACTTTTGTTATGAAAATCTACCCTACAATCAAAATATTGAGTAGTTGATTGACTATCTGGATTGTAGATGCAATAAGCTTATTTATACTGTACAAAATACAGCACGATTTTGAGTTTTAGGACTTGAATCATTATCAAATGTAAAAAGTGTGTTTCACAGTTGGGACTTGTAGGAACAACTAGCCTAAGAACTTGGCAGCTAATTAATTGCAACAAAAATATGCATATTACACTTCTGTTTCTTCTTTGTGGACATTGAGGAAAAAAAGGAACAAGAGAGGATAAAATGTAGCATCGGACTGTTCTCAGGGTTGTGTGAGGCACAAGAACCCATTTAAAAAGGAATGTCCAGCCATGAAAATAAAAGATGGGGTTTACTAAGGATAGCTATCAAAAAAGTCTTCTGTAGGCAAAAACATTAACTTAATTTGTTAGGACTTAAGTATAGCATTTGATATGGTCCTTGTCTGGATGGGGAGCTAAGGTGAAGAACGTAATGTTTTGGTTAGTATAAGAATTGTGAGATTGGTGAAGAACTATATGTGAATGACATACTTGCTGACAATTCAACCTTGTCATTATATGAGGCTGAAGGGGACGTGTCTAGTGGAGTTTCTCAAAAATTGGTCTTGGGAATGATCTTGTCTATATTTCCTTTTGATGATCTTCAAAAAAAGTTCTAATACGGCTTTTAGAATCAAATAGGAAGGTATCAGTACACATAGGAACACAGCGTCCTGTAGAAGGAATTGGAATGCCTTGAGAGCTAGAGAGGAAGAAATGGTGGAACTAGCATCATGCAATTAGTAACACAATTTCTGCTGTCATTTGGAGTCTATGCAGTTCTAGTTGACAGGAGAAGATGTGGGATCACTAGCTTTTTGGTGCACTGATGACTGAGAACAACAAAGCCACCAGCATACTCCAGTCAGGAAAAAGGCAAACTTTAGGTTTTAAATATGTGTTATGCCAAGTATTTCTACTTCAGAAGGAATGTTTTAATGCTGTTTTATGAGGCACAGGTATGACCTCTGCTGGATTACTGTGTATAGCTTTCAGATGAGAGAATTTAAATAGGTGAATGCTCAGAGCAAAGCTGTTAGGATAACTAGCTAATGGCAGAGATTAGTATAGATAATATAGAAACAATATAGGAGCTGGGTGGGACTTAATCTTAGACTGGAAGAGGCTAGAAGCTTTCTTCCAAAATTGTGCCATGAAAGAAGAGCAAAAAGTCCTTCATTGAAAAGATTTGGTTTGGCTGTATTTGAAAGTAGAGGATTGCATTTAGTTGCTCAGAAGTCGTTCTATTCCTAAAACGTTCTTGGTGGAATGCATGAAGTAAAGTAAAATGTTCATTTTGTGTCTTGTCAGGCACAGTTTAGCCTCTACTGTTTTGTAACCCTAGCAACATGTAACTTGCATTTGTTCTTGTTTCTGTTCAGTAAACTACAACTTTATTTCTTTTAATAGATCCTGCTATGTTGAAGGCATCTAGTAAATCAAATGGTCCCCCAGTGGTTGGTGCTCACTTAACATCTTTGGCTTTACCTGGCAAGCCTGAAAGTGTTGTCTCTCTCACAAGTCAGTGCAGCTACAGTAGCACCATTGTTCATGTTGGAGACAAAAAAACACAACCTGAATTAGGTATGATTTTTGCTAATAAATATTCTCCAAAATGGCGATTGCTAGCAAGTGTAAGCTTCAGACATGTGAATAGCTAGTATCTGCTTGTGACTTACATTTTCTTACAGCTAAAGTTCCTGTGGAAATGAAACAAATAGGGGCAGAATTTGTATCTTAAACTTACAGCAAAATTATTGCAGAATTGTAAATAGCTTAAAAATGCATATACAGAGCTTTTTTTACTTCATCTTGATTTAATTTTTTCCTTCTGTTTCTGTAGAAATGATAGAAGATGGTCCAAGTGGAGCAGAACTCTTAGATGGCCAGCTTCTTGCCCCTCCAACCAGCTTTGCACATGTAAATCAAGAAAAGGAGCCATTTAAAAAGCTGGGACTTACAAAGGAAGTCCTTGCAGTGCATACGCAAAAAGAGGAGCAGAGCTTTTTGAATAAGTTTAAAGAAATCAAGAGATTTAATATTTTTCAGTCCCACTGCAATTACTACTTACAAGATAAACCAAAAGGACGGCCTGGTGAACGTGGTATGGCAATAGTTTTCATGATAAAACTTGTATTTATATAGGAAGTAAATCCTGTTGAGAGGGCATTTCCATTTTTAGCTGTATTGTGGGGCCACTGTGAATAGTGACAGTTCATGCTATTTTTAAAGTCCACCGAAAAAGTCTTTCTGATAGGTCTTGCTTAAAGATTGAGAGTGGAGTATAGCTTTTAATGTAATAACTGACATTTTAGTAACTGATGTTTTGATTTTTATCTGTTCACTATACTATTACAGCCATGCATCTACTTTCAAGGGACAAAAAACATGCTTTAGCATGTTTGCTTTACTGTATCTATGTTTGTATTTGCTTGCTTTTCTTTTCCTTCTCTCTCTCCATCTGTCTTTTTCAGGTTTGTGGTTTTGTTTTGTTTTCAGCCCCTTTCTTTTGCATCCAGTTTCTCCCATTCCACTATTGTGTAATCAGTGAAACAATCTGGTAATTGTTTGGTTGCCTTTAAGTTAATACTGTAAGCAGTGGAATGGAAATGGCACAGACTAGCCGTAATAGTGTGAGATTGTTTTGTTTTTTAGGATTAGCAACCCTGGATGGCATTTTCAGAAGTGCTTGATACTGATCTGACTTTGTTCCCATTTCAGTCCTGATTTGACTTGGAACAGAAATCAGACACTGCTAAGCATTTTTTTGCAGATTCTTATCTTTCATTTTTTATTTAAGTAGTTATGCAGGTCCTTGATTTAGGAAACCTGCTCTAGAACCCTTTAGTCCCCTTGCATTCTTTATACTTGATAAACTTTCAGCCTATCTAAATAAGCTTTAGACAAATTAAAAGTTTGAGCAGCTTTTGGTGCCAGAAAATATTTTATGCATTTCCTCATGTCTGTAATCAGATGAACTGACAGCCTTTGCCTAGGGAAGAGTCGGTTGGTGCAGACTTCTAAAATAAGGTTGTAAAGGTGGCATGCTTCTTACCCCTCGGGAAATTCTTTTCTTTGTGTACTTTCTCTCCTTCTGCTTTTTTTTCTTCACCTTTTCAGTTATGAACATGCATGACCGTAACTCTCTAGAAATGCTTTCAGTCATGTCCCATACTGCTTTCATTGTAATTACTGGAGTAATTAGAAGTTTGCCCCTCTAGGAGCCACTGTTTTGGCAGCTTTTTGCTGTTTGGGTGACACACGTTTGAGCCTGAATTGATCCACTGCTGCTCTCTTTTCTTGCATGGTGTGTCAGCATGGTTTTCATTGCCCAGGTAGCTCAGCTCTTGTGCTAGACATAAAAGTGAACCTGACCCCTTCCCAAATGCTTCCATTTGGGTAGGCTAAGTCCAGAACTGTGGTTTTGAGCAACTTCTAGGGATGACAAGGTGAAAGGGATCCATCAGGTTGCAAGTAGGATCCTTCCTGATGGTTTTTCTTTGTGGTTTTTTTTTTTTTTTTTTTTTTGCAGGTGGCCGTGGACAAAGAAATGGCACTTCTGGTATGGATCAGCCCTGGAAGAAAAGTGGAAAGAACAGGAAATCAAAGCGCATTAAACCACAGGAGTCTTCAGACAGTACAACTTCAGGAACTAAATTCCCCCATCGGTTCCCTCTTCAAGGTTTAAATACTACTGCTTGGTCACCATCGGACACTTCACAAGCAAGCTATTCAGCAATGTCTTTTCCCACTGTTATGCCTGCATATCCACTTCCTGTTTTTCCAGCAGCAGGGACTGTGCCACCAGCTCCTGAGACTTCGCTCTCTGGTTTTAATCAGTTGCCAGACTCTGGAAGTACTTGCCCCATGCAACCATCCCAGTTCTCTGCACCCCTCGTGACACCTGTTGTAGCTCTTGTGCTCCCCAACTATGTCTACCCAGAGATGAACAATAACTTACCTCAAACGCTTTACCACAGCCAACCCAACTTCCCTGCCCATTCCACGTTCTCTTCACAGACAGTATTTCCGACACAGCCACCGTTCACTACACCCAGCCCTTTCCCACAACAGGCATTTTTTCCAACACAGCCATTCCATTATAACCCACCAGCAGAGAGTGAAAAGGTTCCTGTCACAGAGCCAAGAAATGAACCATCCCGTTCCTGCACTCCACAGTCAGTGGGTCCTCAAGACCAGGCTTCACCACCTCTGTTCCAGTCAAGGTGCAGTTCTCCTCTGAATCTCCTACAGTTAGAAGAAACCTCAAAAACTGCTGAAAGTGGAGCTCCTGCTGTGGCTTTACATGGAACTTTAAGTGAGGAAGGAGCCATAGGCAAAATCATGACAACTAATAACTGTAGTGGAAAGGGAACCTTACAAGTAAGTATGCTGATGGGTTTTGAGGTAATTTTTTAAAGTCTTCACATTCTTAAACATATCTGAAATTGTTAATATGTAGAGATGCCTAAAATGGATTATTGCCTCCCCACCTGTTTTCCTGTCTCTGCTATATAGTTTTCAATCCTCTCACTTATGGGACCTATTTTTTAATGGTAGACAGTAATCAGTCAATATAATGCCAGGAGATGGACTCACAATTGTAGTTAGTAAATTCAAACTTCAGCAGACTGAATAAAACATGAAATCCCATCATTAGAATAGTCTTAACCTTTAAAAATTAAAACCACCTTGTTGTTCTAAAGTTACACTGGGAAGCTTGGAAATACATCCTGAAACAGTTTTGTTCCACATTTTTTTAAAAAATATGAATACAGATAAGCCCATTGAAAAGCACTGAAATAGATTTAAAATAATACGAGAACTTTATTTTTAGGAAAGAGTTTTGGGCTAGTGAACTTATGTGGAGGGGGGAAACAATGTATAAATGGCCTGAAAGAAGCTGATTTAAAATAAAATCACATCTGAGTTTACAAACAAGCAACCAAAGTAAAGGAAGAATGAATTATTACTTACAGACCACAGCTTTATTTTTGTTTTATTTGGTGCAGTAAAACTATGCTGAGTTATTTGGTAACTTCAGGGTTTTTTTTATTTCCTGGCTCATTCAAATTTGATAAATCAGTTTAACAAATAACATTACGGAAACTTCAGATGGAGTAATATATCCATAAAGTTTTCTATGACAGAAATATGTAGACCAATATTAGTGTTTTTTAAAGGCACGATAGAATATCTTTGTAAATGATAAGTCACTGATGGGATGGAGTTGCAGCCTAAACCTTTTAGACCTAAGCCTTTCCTCCCTCCTGCTTTTCTTGTGCTGTGGTTTGTAACCGGTCTCTGCATCTAATGATGCAGTTACAGAGTAGAACTTGGGTTCACTGCTAAAAAAAGGAAAGGCATTGGAAGGGGTGGCTTTTACTTGTAGGCATGTCTGAGATCTAAACTACGGCAAGTAATCAGTAAAAAAGCATTGTTAGTGTTGATGCTGTCAGCTGATTAGATGGCTTTCTCTGTGCAGTGAGTCATAAGCATATATCTACATTAGAAGCTATAAAGGAGGAGGAAGGAAAAATTCTGAAAATGTTTGTTTCCCCAGACTGTGGTAAACATTTAATCTCCATGTTAAACTTTTCTCTGTGGTTAGTTTTCAGATGATTTATTTTACCTAATATTCTTGATATGGATCCTTAAAGGGGACAGATGGAGGGAGAACAGAGAGAACTGGATTTTGTTATATCTATGTTCTAGAGAAACTTCCAAACTTGATTGATACAATGCAAAAGCTTGTCACGTTCTGTTATTACATGCTTGTTAGCTCATGATCTTGAGAACAGATACATTTGGTTTTCATTAAAAAAAAAATCTCTATCATACTAGTCGTGCAAGTGCCACTTATGGAGAAATTTTCAGGGATATATGCATCCAGTGCCATATTTGGACTAATGTATTCTGTGCACTACGTAACAGCTCTGAAATCTTATCTCTATAAGGACTTGTGACTTGTGCTGTGGTATAATAGTGCATCTGTGACAGTCTGTAACTTACAGCATGCTCTGAGATGCTGCTGCTGGATTAAAAGGAGCTTGATAACAAAACTTAATAGTAACAATGTTGCTGGCAAATTCTTTTGAATTTCCTCAAGCTGTTAGTTCCTGTTCTTTAGAAACCTGCAAAATGTAACTTTCTGTAATTTCCTCATCGTTTACTGGAGAATGAGGACAATATGGGCATTTATTCAGGAATATGTTAAGGATAAAGCTAATTCATTCCATTAGTATGTATTTTGCTAAGTTCTGTCAACATAATTTCTAATATCTAATCTTCATATTGACTTGCAGTGAGGTTTTGCTTATGTTAGATATCAGTGTAGTTAATGCTCTTTCCCTGAAAAACATACAAATAAATAATCTTGCTTAGGAAGCTTGTGTCTGGGAACACCACCTTCCTTCTCATCATGCATTGAGTGTAGTAATAGTGATGGACTGTTGATGTAAATCTCTTTGAGGTAATTATAGTAGCAGCAACTGCTAGTATGTCTTAAGTGGCTTGGGTAAATTCTGACTTGTCCAGGACAGTAGGAGCTGTCAAAACTGAATAGCAAATGCCTTGCTTACTTCCTCACTACACTGTGTATTTTTTTAAAGGGAAATTGAGTTGAAATCTCAATCTTACTGAAGGACCACTTGTCCGCCTATCAGTCCACTTCATTATTCCTCAGTTGGTCTTGGCATATGTTATTGGTGGTTGTCTGTCTTTGAATAACTCTGTAAACATACTAGAATATAAAGTGAACTGGATTAATACTAAGTATAAATGATTAGTAATGAAATAGCCGTGTTTTTCGGTTTGGGGTTTGTTTTTTTTTAATTTTTTTCCCCCCTCCCCTTCTTATCACTAGGCTGAATCTCCAATGGATGCTCAAAATAGTGATGCACTCTCCATGTCTAGTGTCCTGCTTGACATTTTACTTCAGGAAGATGCATGTTCAGGCACTGGTTCAGCTTCTTCAGGGAGTGGTGTATCTGCAGCTGCTGAGTCTCTGGGGTCTGGATCCAATGGCTGTGGCATGTCAGGGAGCAGAACAGGTAACACTGGCAGTGAAGTACTCTGTTAGCATTTTAGAAGAGTTGGAGCATGAGATTGTTGCGAACACCACTTGAACATCAAGTGCTTTATGTAAAAATCTTTATTGGCTTTAATCCTCATTGCATAGTTTATTCTTGATTTTTTTTATTTTTTTTTTTAATTGCATAATATGAAAGCTTTCCTGTTATGCTTGATTTACAATATAGAACCTTCTTAAAGTGTGTGTAAAAGAGCCATTAAGGTATCATGTAGGTATGACAGAATAATGAAGAGGAAATACCATACTCCTTCATGTTTCATTTCAGAGTTTTTAATTTAAGTAAATTAATTATTCTGTTGAAATTTAATGGAGACTTAGCTTGAGAATTTGAGTTTTAAAAATATTAATGCAGTTACTTAGGGGAGGAAGTTTCCTCTGTTTAAAAAATGAAATGAAATAGTGGTTGTATTTATACTTTCAGTTCTCTTTAATCTTCTCTATTTTCAAAAGCATTCAGATAATCTATGTATTTGACAACTTATAATGAAACTTTAAATTTCTTTTTAAAGGCAGTAGTGAAACTAGTCATACCAGCAAATACTTTGGGAGTATTGATTCCTCAGAAAATCATCATAAAACCAAAATGAAGGCAGAAATGGAAGAAAGTGAGCACTTCATTAAATATGTCCTTCAGGATCCTATATGGCTTTTGATGGCAAACACAGATGACACTGTTATGATGACTTATCAGATACCTTCACGGTAATTCCAATGTTGTAGTCCTTTATGAACTGTATATATGTTGAGGGGAGCAGGGTGTACAGAAGGAAAGATATATATGAATCTCAGTCTCAATAGAAGTAAATCGGTTTTAGTGTTTAGCTCAGTGTCAAGAAGAATTCTTGCTTTCTTTGTATCTTTTATACAAGAAGTTCTCAAAAAGTAAAAATTATTTGATTAGGCTTACATGTGTTTTTAGATCCATTACCTGAGTTGAAATTAACTGTGTATGTTTTTTGAAGCTGTTTTATAGTTAATGATTTGTAACTACTTGCCTAGAAATCCTTGTAGTCTGATTAATTGATCCTGGCAAGTATGCTTAGACCTAATGATGGTCTGTAGCATGGAAAATCTGTACTCCCTGGCTGTTGTCCTTGAGATGCCACGTTCAGTGACACGCTGCATTCTCTACCTTGTGAGGTTTTTTCCTGGGTTGTTAAATTTCCATTCAAATAGGACAAGGAAGTAGAAGGTAAAAATCACAAGATTTCTAGTAGAAAAAACTTGGTTTAAAAAAATAAAAATATTCCCTGCCTCAATAGCAAAGAGCAGATATAGGGTGAGAGGGGGTGACAAGTCTGCAGATTTTTTTTTTAATCTTCTTGTTTATATTTCTTGGGAGCAGTGAATGGTATTTTGAAAGGAATAGGAACTTTCAGTAAAGACAAGCCTTTTGAAAGGGAAGGAAAACAAGCTTTCAAAATACAGAAGCACAGGGATGATGGAGGAAAAAAATAGAGAACACCTCATAAGAACTTCAGACTTTTTTCCCCTAGATTTAAAAATACTGTGGCATTTCTCAGTTTTTGTAGCCTGAAGTGTTGACAACTATAGATGGGAATTCCAGTAGACTGTAAGAGTAGCAAAGCCTGCCAAAGAGAACATCGTATAAAACAGGATATTGTGATAAGAAGAGTTAAGCTAAGCTCGCTGTCAGAGCGTGATGCCCAAGAAGAGAAGTATAAATCCAACCTGTTCTTAGGTATGCTGTAAGGAAGACAGGTTGCCCAGAGAAGCTGTGGATGCCCCCTCCTTGGCAGTGTTCAAGGCCAGGTTGGATGGGGCTTGGAGCAACCTGGTCTAGTGGAAGGTGTCCCTGCCTGTGGCAGGGGGGGTTGAAACTAGATGATCTTTAAGGTCCCTTCCAACCCAAACCATTCTATGATTCTATGAACAGAAATAGTACTGGGTTTCTTGGAACTTGCTTTCTATTGTCATCTTTTATAGAGGTATATACAGCTTGTAAATGTTTGGTGTGGTGTGGGGTTTTTTATGTTTCTGAATCAAGGTGGGGCATTGGGGAGGAGAGGGAACTTTGGCTGCTCAGAGAGAGGAGTGTTTTCTAAATCTCTGCCTCTCAGTCCTGAAGTTTAATCCATTCTTAATGACTTTCTTAAATGTATATTACTACTTCTGCTTTAGTATCTTGCATGTGCATCTAGTGTGTGTTTTGGGTTGTCCTCCCACTGAAGGGGAACTTAGAACTTACTGCAGCAGAGGGAAACTGGAGTTCTTGGTGGTTTTGGTGGTGGTGCTGCCTGAATATCTCTAAGAAAATTGTTTTCCCTGATGGGGTTTGAAAAGACAATGAGCCAGCAGAGATGTGTTAAAGTTGCCTGCAAATGCAGAAAGCTGCTGAAATAACCACACTTAATTTTCTTTCAATATCAGATCTGTAAGCTTAACATTCCAGAACAAAAATAGTCTTTAAAAATGTTAGTATTTGACTGTGTAACCTTATATAGGCATAAAGCCCAGAAACTGTTGAAGCTCAATTTCTAAATACATTTTATTTTAGAGATTTGGAAACAGTTTTAAAAGAAGATAAGCAGAAATTAAAACAAATGCAGAAACTACAGCCAAAATTTACAGAAGAACAAAAAAGAGAGCTTATTGAAGTTCATCCATGGATCCAGCAAGGTGGACTGCCGAAAACTGTTGCTAATTCTGTAAGTTTAAATGAGTTAGTTACTTTTGCATGTATAACAGTGCTTAAATTATTAGCTGCCTATGTTAGATTTTTCCATTCCTGTTGCTATGAAAGCTTGGTCAATTACACAGAGAAAAAAATTAATTCAAATGTCCCATGCAGTGGTTTCTAGCTTGATTTAATTTACTATTGTCACGGTTTAAAGCTGGGCTGGCTATTAAACCTGCGGCAGATGCCCTCTGTTATCCCCCCCCCTCCCCCCAGAGGGAAAGGGAAAAGGAAGAGAGACTTCTGGGTTGGAAAATTAAAACAGTTTTAATAAACTATAATAATGAAAAAAAAAAGTATAATAATAATAATAGAAATAATCAAATATATACAAATATATATACAAAACCAAGATTGAGCTCCCCTGAAGTCAGCCACGTCACCACCGGCACTGCAGGGCAGGCTCCGGGAAGGCCCAGGCTGGGCCTAGCGACGGTCGAGAGCTGGATTCAGGAATGCACGGATCGGGATCGGGGGCAGCAGGAAAACAGACGGAGTCCTCCCTGGACACTGGCCATAGCAGAAAGAGAGCGAGACCCTCGTGATCCCCCCGCTTTATACTGAGAATGACGTGTATGGGATGGAATACACTCGTTGGTCAATTTTGGGTCACCTGCCCTGTCCGCTCCCCCCTGCAGCTGCGACCCCCCTTCGGCTCTTCACTCGTAAGCAGTGAGGAATTCAGCAGTGACCTTGGTTTCTCTCAAGAACAAGTACAGCAAGAGCCTTTCTGCACAACATCCCTACCGGTGCCTCAGTGATAACTACAAACTTCGAGCGTTATCAGTCCTGGAAGCAGACACTGTCTGCAAAAACATGCAGTTAGTTTCAGAAAGTGCAGTTACTTAGAGGAGACTTAGTTGAAAGCAAAAGTCACCGAAAGGAAAATCGGCCTGGTTTAGGCCAAACCAGGACAACTATAAGTCTTCTTTCCAATGGGAAGTCAAAGTAGTGGTGAATACAGTATAAGAAATTTCCTTCTCACTTCTAAATTTCTGTGTATCTTCATTAACATAGCCAGAAACTTCACTACATAATCTGTTTTGTGCACAGAGATTTATGCCCATTGCTTTCTAGAAAGTACAAAATTAATGGGAGTACACCTTTCTTTTTTCTATCAGATGCCTCATGCAGGATCTTCTCTTGCCTTGATTCTGTAAGTGGATTAAAGGCTTGAAAAGCAAAAAAGAAAATAAAATGAAACAAAGCATCCTTGCAGTTCTATTTGTTGTCTGTCTATTTTACTTATGCACACACAAATACCTGATTGCATTCTCTTTTCCCTAAGTTTTCCAGCACTTCTAGCTTTTTTGCACATAAGTTATCAAATGCAGAGGCTCTCTTTGTACAGGAGTATTTCAAAAGTCAGTGTAACAGAATTGCAGTGGAATCCTAATCCTGATGTTAATGTTACTGCAATGTTAATACTGCAGTATCCCACTTGTGTAAGGGTACAGTTGCTTCAGTCTCTTAAGCCCTGCAGCTGACATGAACATAGTACTGCAGGGTTAGCAATCAAATGCAGGAAAAGGTGATTGGAAGTGTATGTAAAATGTCATCATTATAAATGGTCTATGACATAACTGCTTCCAGTAGAGTTCTCAAGTACTTGTATTGACTTACTACACGTTATAAAATGATTGTGTGGGGGAAAGTTGGGGAGTGGAATATATATCTCATAGTTGCAGCACAGATGTAAATGTTCCCTTGGAATCAGGGATGGCATGCAAATGAACTGGTGTTTGGAAAAGCTTTGCTTTTTTTTTTTCTTTGACTTACAAGTGTTTTTATAACTTTCTTTTTTCTTTTTAGGAATGTATTTTTTGTGAGGACAATATACAGAGCAATTTTTATACGTCATATGATGAAGAAATCCATGAAATGGACCTTAATGAAATGATTGAAGACAGTGGGGAAAACAACTTGGTTTCCCTGAATCAAGTCAGTGAAGAACAAACATAGCCTTTGAGCCTGTTGTTTTCAAAGCTGCTTCAAAACTACAGTGATGATCCACAAAGGTTTTAATCTTGCATCCAGCAAGATCAATCCAGTTCATAAAAACAAATGTGTTTTTCTTGCTCTAGAAGAGTCATTTGTGAATGAATCTCTTTTTAAATGGTGGCAATCTCTTCCCAGTAAGGACATTGTTGAAGATGGTATAGCTTTTCTTTAAAAAAGAGACTCATATTTTGCACTTACATGCCTCAAGTATTTCTTTATAAACTACAGAAACTTTCATTGATGCCTACTGTTTTTTGTAGAGTGGGTTATCGAGTACTGAAAATCCCCTTATGTACATATGGTTCTTCAAATCTCCTTTTGGTAATGATTCAACGTTATAAATTGTTCTAGCAATTTTGCTTAATGGCTCTTTAGCATTGTTCTTAATATTTGAAGTGGTCCAGCATAGCAGAAGAAATAACCTTCAAGCAAATCAATTCACACTTGCCCTTCTTGTACCAGTTGATCCCATCCTATTTGTTTGTTTCCTATAGTTTTGAATGTAGGAACCTTTTTTGTCTAGGAGAAATATTGAACTAATTTTGTAAGATGGTCTTCGGTCAAAATACTTATGTGAATGTGTAAGCAAGTATAGATGAGTGCTGAAAACCTTTGTAGCCTTTTATTTAAATGGACACTGCAATACTATGAACTGTTTATTACCTTGAAGCATCATTTCTGAGAATTTATACACAAGAAATCTTTATGCTTAAAGATTTTAAAAACTAAGACCACAGAGGACAACTGTGTATGCCTCAGTGACTGTTAGACAAAGCTTGGTGTAACTTTAACCTTTATTTCTGATTTGTTCTGTCAGGAGGTTGGCCATCGGTTTTTCCTGTGTGGCAGAACAAATGTCGAACTTGTATGTGGCAAGAGAGGGTTAGACATTTCTTGTCACTTGAAGATAGTTCTTATAAAAAACAGAAGTGATTTTGAGAATAGCATTACTTTCACTGTATTTGAATTGCATAATCTAAAACTTAGCGTGGCTGGAATCCTTTGCTGTCAAGGATTTCATTTTAATGCCTCTGAGATTGTATTGACTTGAATATGTGTACTTCATGTTCTTGTGCTGTTTATACATGTTGGATGTGGGAAGAGAACACAAAAGAGCAACTTTAATATATTGGTTAGTTAAAGGACATTTAGTTGCAGTACTGCTAGATGTCAGCTGTAGGTCTTGGGGTGAAAAACATGGAGAAATTCAGTTAACTTTGATATGTTTGTCTTAAAATATTTTTCATGGAAAGCATTTCCTTTTTTATTAGGATAACATTTCTATTGGCTGAAATTTGAGGTTATTTTCATTCTATAAAAATTCTCTTTGCATACAAAGGGGATGTGAAGTTAGATCTGACACCACCAAAAACATGCAGAAGTGACTAGTATTTGCTTAGTGGAAGAAGTAATTTGTGTAAAGTAATTAGTTATTAATTGGACAGTGTCATGAGGAAATCGGCATTGGAGACAGGTTTTGCAGATAGAGTGTGTGAACTTGTGAAACAAGTAGAATCACAATTTAAAAAATAAGTATCTTAAATGTAGTGTGAAGCACTACCCAGCAAGATCTGATTCCTGTCTTTAACAGTTCAGCAAGGTCAAACTTAAATATATGTAAATATGAACTGAATGAGAAATTTTAAAATGTTGATGTTCAAGTCTGATGATATTAAATGTTTTAATCATAAATGGAGCAGTGCAGCTATACCAACATACTAAATATATTCCATTTTTACAGGTGAACACAAATGGTTTTAATTGGACCAGGGTTTGGGAAAAATAAAAGCTTTATATAAAAGGAGTGCATCATAATTATACAAATTATTTTCAGGGACTTCTCAACCACTTTGAACTTCTTTACTTTAGCATGCCTTTTTTTTCTGTTTTTTTTTACTTGTTCTTTTTTTCTTTTTTTAATGACCATCTTGTAACCATAACTTAGTGAAAGGAAGAGAAAAGTATATTTAGAGCATTTTGTGGATGTGCTTACTTATGGACTTAATCTTGCATCCTTAAAGTGTTTGCATTTACAGGGTGGTATTAAAATATTTTCCTGTAACTTTAAATCTACATGCCTCCATTTATAGATAAGATTCTGAAGCTGTAATTTTTCCAAACTGTTGTAAAAGACTTATTTGTGATGACACTTTGTCAACATGTCAACCATGTTTTCTGTACACTGTGCAATATATTTTGGTTTTGCCACTTGTGACTAATTTCTATGACTTTGCTTTTTAGAAAACTGGTAAATAAAACAGATATATTTTTAGTTGCCTTTTTGTTCCTTGAGCCTTATGCTCTATGTAAGAAGAAAAAATATATGCGTTACTGGTAGTACGTGAACTGGTATTTCAAACTGAAGACCTTGCAAGGTATGAAGTTAGTTGTGGCTTACTGTCCTGAAGTAAAATTGTTGCCAGCTTGTCTGACCTGTAAGTTTACTGGTCAAATGGAAGATTGAATCTTTATATTGACTAGTCGTTCTGAAAACGTGTACAAATTTACTACCTGAAAGAGCGTATGCAGCTGGGTTCTCTGTTTGTTGTTCAAACCCACCAGAAGATGCGTTGTCCTTCTTGCTTTGTTTATTGTCAGCCATGGATACCTTTTCTCCTGCAGCCCTCTGTGGTTTTATACTGGTAGCTTAGAGGTAGAGAATTACGGTTATGCCCCTTGAATTCACTTTGTGCAGTGATCATTAGTCTTCTGTCGTGGTGTGAAGTGTCATGTTTTCTGAAGATTGCTGAAACTTGTTAAGCTAGTGTACTTTCCTGTTGATGTTCTATATTCTGATGAGTTGAGAAATTGAGGACACTTGAAGATTTCTATTTTCTCACTTTGAGCAGTGATGTCGTTTAGTGGGTGTGGGATGCTGCTTTGAACCGCCCCTCCAGTTTAGGAGGTACCTAGGTTATGAGACCCTCATTAGGTCTTTTTTTTCCGTGACTGTGTTTTGAGAGGTTTCTGTTTTTTAAAAATAGGACAGACTAGTACAAACCTTAGTTTGGTCATGAGGGACCCAGATATTTCCGAGAGCTGCAAAATCAAGGTATTTCTGTACCACAAAACAGTTCACCACACAGGTGAATTGCCTTCACACCAAGGGTAGAATTGTAGTGTTGTGCATTCTGTTGCCGAGACATGCATTTTAAAGTATGCTTGTTCAACACACCATCCAAGTCCCTTTGAAGTCTTCTGAATTGACACTAAATACATGAGCAGTTCTGTGTATGTGAAGTCTGAAAACAACTTTTGTCTTAATAGCACCTTGGTTCCTTGCTTAGCTAAACATGCAGAGGAGAGATGTGCTGATGAAGCAGTTTACAGAACTACAAATCTGAGTGTCATGCACATATACAGGGTATCTGCAACTCAGTAGAGAAGGTATTGTGCTACCATTTGGATGTAAGTTTTGATAATTGATATATAATGTTGGGAGAACTGAAGTGCTGCTGATGCAGTAAATTACCAGGTAATGTTTCACAGTTATTTCTGCTTCTAGTAATTTTTTGTAATTGTAAATGTAATAAGAGTACGAGTTAATTGTGGCTTCTGGTATTCATGTACTCCTCCTTGGTGATGTGCCTTCTGTCAGCACTCAAAGATAATGGCTTGCTTTACACTGCAGAACTGTTGGGAACAGTCTTTGTCAGAGTTTCTCCCGCCTCGGTAGCCCCTAGGCGTCACTGGTGTCCTGTAATTATATTTGACAGTTTTGCCATCTCTGTTTTTCCTCTATTCAGCTTATTGTGTTTTGGGGCTGTTGAGTTTGCTATGACATTATCAGATGTAAAGGGAAAGATCTGTGGCTTGAATTTCAAATAAGATGATGCGAAAATTCATAATGAAGAGCTGTTGGCCCAATGACAGTGAATGCAGGTATAAACTTTCTGCTTGGAAAAGGAAAATGGACTACTGAAAAGCATCAGATTTTAGTCCACTTAAGAGCTGTCATGAATTTGGAGGAAGAAAATGCTCACCTTACTGAGAATTAAGATCCTTGATTGTTCTTTTGTCTCTCTAGGCAAGGGCAGAAAGAACCTAATGCATCGATAAGCCTCTGACTCAACATGGTGAAATGAGTTGCATGCTTCTGGCAAAGTGACAAACGGATGACTTCAAAGGAGAATAACGTTTGTAGGTGTAATTTCCAGAAATTCCAGTGTTTACTTGCTCACAAGTGGTTAGGAGCTTGAGAAATACCTCGTTCAATGGATTGAATATAATGAACAGCTCATCGGCTCCTTTTTCTTGGGGGATGTGGAAGCAGGCTGTATTTTTAGGGGATGTACACAAGGTGTATAATAACTTTGTCAGTGTGCTTCACTGGTCAAACTTTAAAAAAAAAAAAACAAAAACAAAACCAAACCAAACCAAAACACCAAAAACAGAACACAAAAAAACCCCGAAAAACAACTGAAGAACGTGCTGTGAAGGAGGTCCAATGTTCTGAGGCACTATAAAAGAGCAGTTAGGTGGCAGGCCCTTTGCTTTTGGTGTTACTCACAGGACAAGTGTTTACACCTGAAAAAAAAACAAAACAAAACAAAAAAACCCCAACAAAAACAAAACCTCAAAAACCAACAAAACACCCTCTCCCCCAAAAAACCCAACCCCAAAACCAACAAAACAACCCCGAACTGTTTTCAGCAGTGGATTAACCAAAATGAGCAGGTGCTGTGGCATAACTGTGATGCATTTCCTGTGATGAGTACAATGATTTCTGTGTAATATAGAATGGGGAAATTAGTAGTGAGACAGTTCTCAAGCACCTGCCACAGACAGGGTAGATGGCTTGGTGGGGGAGCCGTTACACTATCAGCCTTAGAGGGTCATAACACTTTGCACTTCATTTGTTGTTTTAACTAGACAAAAGGAGACAAATCTGAGGATGAATTAGAATTTCCTGGTATTCCAGGATTTATCCAGATGTCTTTTTCTGTAGTCTGTGTATTGATACAGTAAGAGAGAATATAGTGAATTTATTACCCTCTTTAAATTGTTATAATGGTCTAAAAGTGAATGGCTTGTCAACTTCAAAAATTCTACTTCTGTCCAATAAAGTATTGGCTGTACTTTTTTTTTTTTTTTTGATGTATTTGGCCTTTGCTTGTCTAAGGTAAGGTCTACTGCTTTCCTTTCTGTTGCCAGCAGCTGGCTGCCTTTGAAATTTCCTGTGCCTTTTTGTATAGGGGAAACGAGAAAACCAAACCTAGAAACCAGAAAACCCAGGAACCCAATCATAGAAGTGCTGGATAAATTTAGCAAATGCATTTCTCTAGTTGGCTTTAACCTTTAATTTCCTTAGCTGGAGGAAGCAGAAGAAGGCTCAGGTGGCCTGTGCTTACTTCTGCTCCGATTCAGATGAGCGCTGGCACTGGCGTGGCTCAGTCCTGCGGAGCCCTGGCGAGACAGGCTCTGTTCTTTCAGCTTCCCAGGTAAGAGCCACATCCATGGTGTGGGTTGGACACAGGCATTCATACTAATGATTTAATCCAAACAGTCTGTCCGTTCTGTGTGCTGTGACTTGTGCTGCTGACTGCATCTCTCCAGCTTTTAAGTGTTTGCATTTTTGTTGGGAGCATATACAAAGTTACTGGAACTTATAGAGACTGAAGCTGATATATAAATTAGGCTCAGTGCTTTTCTTGTGCTTGTGTTAATGAACTTCTCCCACCTCCCTTAACTTCCAGTTTGAATATTGAATACTAACAAATCTGTCTTCCCATATTGTGGAAAACTGGTTTTTTCATTGTTCAGTTGCATTTCTAAATTTGGTAAAACCAGAGGTTCATGATGAAAACTCTTCATGAGATTGCAGACTGATTTCTTTGTGCTAAGCAGTTAGGAGTGACAATAGTTGCAATGCAGAGGTACAGTTGCTTCTAGAGTCCTAAATTACGTATTTTGTTTCTGCAGTAATACAGAATTCTAAGAAATAAAATAACATCTTGTTATTTTTCTCTTGCAGCAACAGAACACGTGTAATTTACTATACTAACCATTATATTTTAGTATCAGATGGTATTTAAGTGAACTTTGTTGTATTCTTTTATTGTGCAATGTAATAACTATCTGGTAGAATTGTTTCTCTCCCTGTTTGGGCTAAATGAGGTTTTAATTTACTACTAAAAAAAAAAATCTCCAGGAATTGAAGAAAAATATATTTGTCTGCATCAGGGCTTAGAAAATGCAAGAATGACCTGAAACCAGTCTGGCTGCGGGTTGATGTCTGGAGTGGTGTTGGAAGGCTCAGTAACAACCCCAGCCCTCGAACTGAGCTCCACAACCTCCGGGGCTGCTCCTGTGCCTTCAGACCCTCCTACAGAGACTCAGTTATCAGCCTGGGGCCAAAAGCAGCATCTTGCGTATTGCAATTTGTGCATTTAAAAAAGCATATGGTGTGACACAATGCAGAAAGAAGTGACAATGTGAAGAATGTGCCGATGGGGAGTTATTTCCAGTGTTTTATATGCAGTTGTCTTTACGAGCCCTTTGTTTTTTGTGTTCTGAAGAGCTGCTGCCTGCCTGTGAATAGTGCAGACTTTGTCCCAGCTGCTCCATGCGGGGCCGGGCAGGGAGGATGGGGAGGAGTGCCTTCTGTCCAGATCTGAGTTCTCCGCAGATGCATACCTCTTCCTAAACTCCACCTCCCTGCAGGCCGCTGACTGCTGGAAGACTTTTGTTCAGTGTTGGTTGCCTTGAAGTTCTCTTTTGCTTCCCCTCCTTTTGGAGATCAATCCAAATATAAATATATATGTTTTAGAATTGTGTTGAAATCTGTAACTTCTGAAATCACATGGCAACAATGAAAAATTCATAAATCACGTAAAGAACTAGGAAATTCTTCCATTGTCTTTAGCTGTGTGTATACAAAAAATATGGTTACCAAACTACTTCAAATGGAGGCTCCTAAAGCTTCGGATGTAATCAGGCAGTGTATTTAATATCTTTTTAATAATAATTACCTTGCGTTATATGAGCAGTGAATTCAAATGAGATCAACTATAAAGACCTGATTATGAAAGCACTTCCATACAACATTGTCTTATTAGTCCTACCAGCCCACCTAAAATCCCTTCCCTATGTGTACTCTGCTCTTATGAGGTGGTGCTTAAGTCTTAAATTTAAAGAATAGAATTTTCAGGGGTTTCTGGTTTGTATTTTTGAGGAAAATCTGTTTTGTTTTGTTTGTTTTTTAAGAAAAAAAAGTTGTCTGATAGTCTTATTAGCTAACAGATTAGCAAAATAAACTGTTTATAGTCTTGAATTGATTTCACAGTTGGATGATATAAATTGAACCAGAGTGCATACTGTAAATGGTTTTACAGATTTCACTTACAGAATTAGTTTGAAGAAGTGATTTATAACTGCCTTTGTCACCTAATTCAGTGTTCATAGGCCTGTGAAGTTTATGGTGTTAACTTTTACTCATTATGCTGACAGCAGTGGCTTTACAGGTAGAGCCTTTTTGAATGTATTTGGCAGGATCAAAGGGTCCAAATGCTCAGGAAGTTGTTGAACAGTGGCGCTGCCCATAGTGCCTTCTGAGGGGACAAACTGAAGTAATGCAGAGGAAGGTCGGGATATCTTGGCCACCGTAATGTAAATCCTCCATGTGTCTGAATGCGCCGTCAGTAGAATTAGGTCCAGGAAGCACAGCAGTGTGTTCTAATGTGTTTTAAGAAGGGTCTATAAATGGAGATGGTATTTATCACCTAGTTGATTTATACAGTCTAACTTGCTTATTCAAGCATTTCCAAAGAAGGCTTTTAAAACTTTAAGATATAAAATTTGTTTTTCAATTGAGAGGAGGGTGTGAGAGAGAGAAATCTGTATTATTTGTTCTGCAGGAGTGTTCCCAGCAGTATACACCCTAGCAGCCTTCCCCAAACTTCACAGACTTTATCAACGTACATAGTAGTGACTTGAAGCTGATTGCCAAAACTTACTGTGAGTAAATTGCTCTAATGAAATGTATCCACAGCCTTCCAAGCATTGTGTGTTCCATACCTCTAAGCCTCCTAGATAAGACTAGGGTTGAACTGTGACGCCTGGGCTATATATAGAAGGTGACAGTTTGCTGCTCTGGAAACATTTGGGGTGTTGCACTCTGGTTTGTGACTTTTGTGAAAGAATTGGAGGAAGAGGATAGTAACACGGTTCCAAAGGGCACTGCCTCTTCTTTGAAATCGCTTCACACTACCTTTTTAAAAATAGTTTTATCAACAGCACAACACAATTTTATCTTTCTCTGAGTGAGACGTAGTGGTTCCTTGTCAGAGAGAGAATTTCAGAAAGAGATGAAGACAAATGTCTCTTGAGTCCTGTGGATATTTGGACCTTTAGGAACAGTTGAATGGAGACGGAGAGTTGTTAAAATACAGACACAAAAGGAAGGCACAGGGTTAAATCTGTGTGCCTCCATGGGCTGTGACCATAACAAATTAGAAAGTTGTCAAAACAGGGAAGGCTGGAATTGCCCTGTGTCTAGACAAAAAGAAGAAAAAAAAAAGTGAGGAGGAGAGAGAAAAGTGATGTTTAGAGCTTTTGGCAAAAGAAGCTACAGTTGCAGAACCCAATCCCACAAAGGGCTGTGTGCGCCTGGGTTCTCTGCTAAGCTACATTCCAGAATTGTCAGAGTCTCAGTACAGATCTGAACTGTAAGGTAATGTTTAGAAACTGAGTCAAATCCAAGTTATGTGTCCAGACACTTCAGGTTTTGGTGTCTTTGAAAACCAAACCCCAAATAAGTAATTGGGTCACTTGAATCTGTCTATGGCTTTATTCAGAGCAATGTAAGAAACTGTTTAGACAAAGCTATTTTATAATATTAAATGTTTTCTAAAAACAAAAACGGTAAGTACAAAATGTTAAAAATGATACTCTTTTGTTTCAGGGGAAGGACAGGGGAAGTGGAAGCCCTTCTGCTTTTGAAGGTGCGTGTTTTTTTATTTCTTGCTGCTCAGATGCCATGGTTACAAGCGTTATGGAAAACAAACCAGTGGCACCAGGTAGGCTCCCCTGCTAGTTTCCAGCAGTCCCGATTTCTCTGCCCACTCGTGGGATTATAACAGGAAATGCAGCGAGGCTGAATACTGATGCATTTCAGCAACGGAAAGGACCGATGTCAAAATCTTCTAATTTGGATTAGAGAGCTGAATCCCCTCCATTACATTATGGGATTCTGCTACATTTCCAGGGGGAATGTATTGTTAGCAAGTTTTGTTTTGGTTTCTCATCAACAAGAAATGAAGCAAAGGTGAAGGCAACACACTTAGCTGGAGACTTCCCCACAAACTAATGGTTTTCACAAACTGGTTTTCTCAGAAGTGGTGAAATGAATTGGGATCCACAGCTAAATCCCTTACTTCTTGCTTGGCCAGCCATCACTGTTTTCCTGTGGCAAGGACCTGTTTGTTACCGGAGATTCGATGTGTTGAATGACTATGTAGTGACTGTCTGTATATGCTGTATTGTAAAAGTAACTAACAGTAGGATTACCAGACTGAAGAGTCAACCTCTTTGTGTATGTAAGATTTAAGAGTACTTGGCGTGGCATCTAATGTATGCAAGGAGGGAGGTAATACTTGAGAATTCCCTTGGTATTGCCAGCACTGTGAGGATCCATTTCCCCAAAGCAGGCAGGCAGCATGCTTGGAAGCGAAAGGGGAAGAACAAAAAACCCACAATCAAACCAAACAATGCTTGAATGCATGTAACTTTTTTTTCCTGATTTACTTATTTTACATGACGCTAATTATGTTTGTTTGCATATTTCATTTCCCATCTGGCCTATGTCATTTACATATATTAATTTTACATGCATGTGTGTGGCTGAGTCAGAGTGGTCATTGCTAGGCTGGCTAAGGAGAGCTTGTCTCTGAAGTGTTCAGGGTTGGATGAGACTTACAAAACCTGTTTGGGTGAACAAATAAAGCAAGAAGATAGAGCGTATGCATCTGTCATTCACCCTAGATACAACAATACTTGCTAGTTATGCAAAACCTTAGTGTTTCACTCAATACCAGAGTCTCACAATATTTTAGTCATAGGAGACTTCAGAACATAAATTTTGAGGAGGTTCTTTGAGCTGAATTGGCCACTTAGGCAATAAAACCCCTACCCTGAGAGATGTGTGACCAGTTCTTCATTAATGTAATTCTGGAGTTAAATCCAAACTATGTGAACAGAGAATAGAGGGAGGAGTGTCGGTCAGCAAGACTCCGTCCTAGGAAATGGAGAAGCCTTTGCTTGCTTTGAGTGTACTTGCTTGAATTCCATGTATAATACAAATTAAAGCACAATAAACCATTAGCTACATTCAACAGCAGTCAATCCTGTGACTGGCAGCCAGAGCCTTGATTTCAGGGAAGACTTGATAGCTCAGAGAGATGAGGAAATGCTCTGGCCTTATAGATTAATTCTCCCTCTTAGTCTAAATAAGAGGTCTTCACTGTAGTCCCCTTCCCTTTTTCCTCTGGCAAATAAGAAAGTTTTTTCATCAGCTCCTTCACAGCATTTCTCCCCTTGTATCTGTGCTATAAAATGATTGATTATAACAGCTGTAATTGGTGTGTAACTGTATAAACCCACAAAAGACACAGGCGAGTTGTTGGCAAATTCTCTTTTTATCTCCTCTTTCTCCCTCACAAAACCCTGAGATAATACTTCTCCCTTCTTTGTGAAGCCTTACTAGAACTATACAAGAGCAAAATGTTATTGGTTGTTATAACAACTGGCACATCAGTATAATAATATTTTTGTTGCATCTTTTAAACTTTTTAAAAAAAAAATAAATCGCAAGGTGTTAAAGCAAGCCGGTAGGTATTATACTTGTCCTCCCTGCAAATGCAACCAATAGATCTTCTAGCAAAAAGCTGAGAGGTAAGAACCTGTGTGTTTTGTTTTGTTGGGGTTTTTTTGATTGTTTGTTTTTTTTTTTTTTTAAAAAAAAAAGGGTTCAGAGACTAGCTTATAATTTCACAAATAGAGGAGTGGTGCTTCTGGGAAGGAAAGGGGGTGAGTACAGACTCCTAAGCACAGAACATCAGGATCTTGGGGTTTTGCATTGTATTTTGAAGACTCCCTTTGTTACTGGAGTTTCTGAACCTTGGAACAACACTGGTTCAGCGTTGGCTGAAAGGATGTGAATCATTTTTCCTGCTTCCTGCAGCAATTGAAAGTGCAGTCTGCCCCGCTGTTCCTGAGTCACCCTGACTGGCTGTGCTCTGTGACAGCCAGCGTGGTCACCGCCAAGCAGCCAAGCGCTGCTGATAATGCACTGCAGCAGAAAAGCAGCTGTGTAGACCTGTTGGTGGGCTTGGCTGTCCCCATTGTCCACGTGACAGTGCTTCTCTGGGCAGCTGTTTCTCTGCATACAAACAGGGCACATAAGGTATGATGTGGGAGTAATTGTGCCCTTTGGGTCTTAGAACCCTCTTTTTGAGACCAAGCACATGGAAGAGCTTTTCCAGATTACATGTCACTTCATATAAAGCTTTCTGGGAACTAGAGGACATCCTGGGCACTCTGTAAAGGCATCCCAAAGCTCCTGAGGAGCACATCATTGGCTTGCTTGTAGGTTGCTGTCATGGACTTCGCTGAGAACCTGTGTTGGCTTATTAAGAAACTGTTGGTTCAGTGGAGGGGTTAATGAGTAAGAGGCTTGCAGCTGCTGTGAGAGTAGCAGCTACTCAGTAGAGATTTGCTCCAGAATCCTAAATTTTGGTAAGAAGCTGTGCACTCCCTCTGCCTGGATGAGGGGATTCAATTACACTTGCTTTCTGACCAGTTAATCTGCTCCTGTGAAGGATAGAAAGAACCTGGATGCCTGTGGCTCAGATGCATGTAATGTAGTCTCAGACTCCTGGTGCTCTGCAGGCATCTGCTGAGGGTCTGTTGAGGGGCAAAGGAATCTGTGTGTGTTGTTTTGGAAAGGGGCAATGTGTAGGTAGATACCACCTGTGTTGGGGGTCAGCCGCGAGTAATGAAGACACTCTGGTTTTATGAAGGCTGCTCATAAACACCAAATAGCATTTGCAGGCCCAAAGGAGGCAAGTTCACTAGGAACTTGTGTGATTCAGGCCTTGGTGAGGCATATGGGTGCTGTGAACAACCTCTCCCAGTCAGTGGAAAAGTTTGATCGGGCTGATAATGGAGTTGATGTCTCTTCTGGGCTTTTTCCCCCCCTTCTCAGTCTGCGGAACACTGATTGCAAAGGCTGTTGCATGGTGACAGTCGAAGGAGTTTTATAGTAACTTGGCTTGGCACTGTTTGGTTCTCATGACCTCGGTTTAGGGTAGAGGAATGAAATTTTAAAGTTTTACTAGTATGCCTCTCAGGCATGGATGGTCCAAACCCCAAAACACAGCAAGGCTTCCACAGGGGGCCACTGGAAGCTGAAACCTGTTTTGAAAGACATCTCTGAGCGGGTATGCAGGTTCCAGGTGATGCCCAGTAATTTCCCTTTCCTCTCAATGGGCACATCATTTTAAGGGTACTTTAAAGTGTGCCTCTGTGGTGGTGATTTTAAATTAGGCTGCTTTACTTTGTACTTAAATGGTCTAGGAGCTTTGCAGAGTTCAGCTAAGGGTGAAGGAATCTGGGCAATTCCTGAGCTATCTGCAAACATACGTTTGAAGATGTCCTAGATCTGCACTTTCCCAGATGCAAAGAAAACTACTCACCATGCTTTCAGCCTATATTTTAGCTTGAGATCAATGTAAAAACTAAAAGAAAACCCCACAAATTGAGGTAATCTTATACTTAAGAAATCAAAGGCCAGAAGGGATCAGCTAATATAATTGCTTGTATGTTGTTGTTTTACTAAGTAGTTTTTGTTTGTAACCAAAACAACTTGCATTTTCTTCTGGAAAGATACTCTGTCTCACTTGACCTGATGACATTAAGAGAAAGGAAATTCATGGCTTCTTCCAGTGTCTAATTTCAACCTTTTTCCTTCTCATTTCAAACAGCTTGGACCCACTATCTAGCTCTTGGCAATTAAGGCTCTACTTTATTGGATTAAGAGACTTTTTGAACCAATGACTTCCTCAGCTGGTAAGTGAGCAATACAACATATGTATAATATAATATGTGCAGTATAACTAATCAAATCACCCTCAGGCGTCATCTTGTTTAACTAAATTATGCTTAAAGTCTCTTGCTGTAAGGTGTTATTTTCATGTTTGAATGTTTTTTGCACCAGCTTTTTTTTTTTTAACCTTCTTAAAATGCAGTGCAAGGAATTGCACTTGCTGAAAACAATAATGGAATGCTAATGTTGTATGGGGAGCTAAAAATCCCATGGAAGAGGGACTATTTTTTTCCCCTTTTCTTTTTCTTTAGCTTAACTCATGCAGAAACCTGAGAGGCTTGAAGTGCACAATGTAGTGACACTATCCATTTAGGTAACTGTGGACACGAGAAATCTCTATCAGAAAGAGTATAAATGCAACTTGGAACCAGGCATCTCATGCAATAAAATGAAAATAGGAAGCAGAGGAAGGATAGGCTTCAGGTTAAGACAACTGGATTAGTGGATTGCTTTGATCCTTGAGTTTTCCATGTGCTTCCTGCATGACCTTGTTCAAACCATTGTGCCCATCTGTGGAGCAAGAAGATGTTCTCTTTATGGGTCCCATCCGTACTGGCTTCTGTGTTTCTGTGGTCCAAGTGAGCATGATCCAAGCTGTGGCTGGTGGGGCAAACTCAGCAGGAGACATGCTGTTTGGCCCAAAGAAAGAGCTGCTTGGGCAAAAGTCTCTGTGTGTTCCAAAAGCTGAACACCAGATTTGTAAAACCCACGTGTCTATGCAGGATGGGAGGAGTATTTAGGGCTGGAGACCTGCTTCTGTGTGTGCACATAACTGTGCTTGGAGATGGGCCCATAAATTGGAAAAATGCTGAAACTGGGCTCCAAGAGCTGGAGATGTCAAGACTAGATGGCCCCTTGGGGATGTGAAGAGTTTACTGTAACGTGGCAAGGCTCTGGATGCCAGGACTAACCAACATTCATCCCAGCAAACTTCTCATAGAAATAAATCCTCCTTTTTTTGTGACTTGCTTCAATAACATTCTGCTAATGACAGCAACTTGGATGGAAAGACAGGAATGAACTGTCTGCTTAGCAGAAATTTCCCTCATGATATCTGTGTGCATCCCCTAAGCTGACTGCTGAGGGATGGACTGAACTTTTATTCTTCTGTTTTATTTTTTTAATTGGAATAGAGACTGAAACATTTATTTGGAGAGGAAGACTCTGTAGAGAGCTACGTGATTCTTGCTAGTGGGAGATAAAGGAAGGTGTAAGTTGATTTGGACAATCTGAAAGCTCGATCTTGTCTCTTGGCCAGAGGGCCCCAACAAAAGACCTGGTATGTGTTGCCAAGAGGTTAGGAGAAGGTTTGAACTATAAATCCTCCCAGCTGACCTGGTCTAACAAGGAGCAGTTTTCCCCTGCAACAGGTGTGAGTGACTGACATGCAAAGAGAGGGGAAAATGAGCCCTTCTTTCTATTATTCTTCAACTGCATATCAAAAGAGAGCCCTCTTGTTAGTGTGCTGTTCCTCTCTCCTTTTACAAGGCGGTGCACTGTCAGATCAGATAGTCTGTTTGTATTACTTTGGAATGGAAAAGAATAAAGGCAGTTTCTATAAAGAAGGACTTGAAAAGGCTTCATTGGTTTTTCATCAGAGCTGCTGGAAACCTTCCTTTCCCTCCACTGCCCCTTCCCCAGTCCCACCCCCGAAACGCTCACCTCTTCCTGCCTTTGTCAGGGAAGTGCCAGATTTGACACTTTTGCGGTAAGGTACAGAAATGCAAATGGAGAAATCCAGCAACACCTAATCAGAGGATGTAAACTTTCTGTGAACCTAATTTGTGGATTTAAAAAAAAAAAGCCATATTGCTAACACATTTCTAAACCACTTTTGACACTTTTTTTAAAAACTCCACATAGTACCGCTTGGACCTGGCTTTTTCTTTTCAGCTAATACAGGACTGAGAAGTACACAGGGGAAAGGCCGGTTATCCCTCTGCTGTGGCTCTTCCTAACCACCCCGGCTTTGGGAGAGCCCCTGGCCAGGCAGCTGTGGCCAGCAAGCTCGCAGCCCCTCTGCCTGTTCCCTTCCGCATCAGCGGGGATGGGATGTGCCCAGGTCTCCAGCCGCTGTGGCAGATGTGCAGGGAGCTGTGTGGGCCCACCAGCCTGGTGGGGTAACCCCAGGTGTGGGAAGCACAACAGCGCTAGCAGCAATATACCCAGGAATGGGAAAGGGAGCAGGTAAACAGGGAAGGTCAGCTTCAGCTGTGATTCTTCAGGGCCAATACAGGGAAAGGTAAGCAACACATCTGCAGTGCTGCTTAGCAGAGGTGGCTTTGCTGCTAGCCCCCCCCATCCACTGCTGAACCAAAGCTGGCACTTTTATGTTGACTCTTGGCTGTGTTTCTGTCACTGAAGTGTCAGGATTTACACTTGCTTTCACAGGAGCATTACAGAAGAGCCCTAACCTGGGAGTCTTTCATCTCATGGAAATGAAGCCAAGCCAAGCTGCCTCCAGTGTTCCTGCAGCATCAGAGGGGCCGGAGTGGCTGCCCCAGCCTAGGATCAGCCCTGGATGTCACCCCTGAGGACAGCCAGCTCAGGCAAGTGTCTGCAGCCTAATGCTGCTGTGAGCCACAGGCTGGGCTGTGGCTGCTGTTGTGCTAAGGAAACAGGCTGTGGCTTTGCCTCCCTCTTGAGCGGCTGCCTTACAGAGAGGGGCATTTTCTAGCTGTTACAAGCAAGGGGCTCTGGCTTAGGGTAGCAGGGTGACATACTGCGATGTGTAACTTCCCTTGGTGATTATGGGCAAGGTATTGTTATCTGGGCCAATTAAGCTGAAGTGGAGAGTGAAGTATCAACCACCATGTGATACCTGGGGGAAGTAGCTTTATAAAAATAAACCTGGCCTAGCACTGGGGCTAGAGAGGTGCAGGCTCAGTCCGAGAGGTCATCTTGTGTGTAGGGTGTTAACTTCTAGTGCAAGTGTCCCAGGCTTCTCCTTCGTTTACACTTCAAAACACTAACCTCCCTCCCTAAAGCAGAAAGGTCACTACAGAAGCTCTCACCTCCCTCTGCTGAGCTGGTTTTTGCCCTTCTGCCCCCAGTTCAAAGGGAATTTAACATAAAAGGGGATGAAAATCAAACAAATCTGATGGCCAACTTTGAATAAGAACACCCACCTTAGGTAACTTAAAGAAAATTAGAAAGGAGAGGTCTTACCAGTATCTTAGTTTCCATTTTTATTATTCCATAGGGTTGTTAACAAAAGAAAGCTACATGTCTAGTCCCTTGGCAGTTAGATTGCTTCCTTTCTTGCTTGTTCTATGTTTGGGAACTTCCATGTATTAAGCAACTTCACAATCCTTTTTGTTTTTCTCTTTACAATGACAGTTCTCTGAAAGGTATTATCACAGCATAAATAACCTGGCATGTCCCAAAAGTAGGAACAGGGAAGGTGTCAAACCCTCATGTACAAGAGTGCTGAGGGTCCCCCCCCAGCCCCCTACCAACATTTTTTTAAAGAGTACTTTCCAGATCCATTGCACACTCTATTCAACTTTGCATTCAAGAGGAAAAAAAAACCAAAACAACACAACAGAAAACACACGACCTCCAAATAACCAAAACCCCTGTGAAGTCATGCCCCAGGACAGGATTTGCCTAGCACTTCTGAAGTTAGGACTGTAGATGTATGAGCAACAGCTTCAGATGCCAGATCCAGTAGAGTAGGTTTGAGACTGGCATCCAGACAAACTAGCCCAGAAGTCTGTGGCCTCAGATCAGCCTTACATCAGTATGACCTTGCTCACTGTAATAACTTAAGTAAGTGTCTTCTAGTATTAAACAAAAGAAACATTTGAATTCCAATACTTGAGCTAACAATGCTCAGTACAAGAATTAAGTGCTTAATTACCAGCAGTGTTTCCACAATATATACATACTTTTGTTAATAATTAACAATAGGGAACTGTATTTTTAATTTTTTAAATGGGTTAGAAGTGCATCACACTCCACAATACATGCAATCGGTTGTGAATTCAGTATTTTTTATTAAAGATTAAAATAAAAAAAATTTGCCACCCTAATATACATAAAGTCACAATAAACTCAAATGTGCTAAAAGCAAAATGTGCATAAAGACACTCATTTCTAAAAGGCACCCTGCCACCAATATCTTTTAAATGTTCATCTAATTCCACCAGGATTCTAGTTTTCTCTTCCTTCGCTGAAGGTGAGACTAGACTGCTACCACGTACAGATGCTAACCACACCAACCCCTTTCAGGGATCTTTGCTATCACTAGAACACTTAAAACTGTGCATGCAGACTTAACTCGAGCTTCTCATGGAGTTAACCATCACGATTTAAAATGCACAAGGGCTTTTTCTTTAAAGAAAAAGGTAGTGATATTTGGGCCACTTATAAGGGCCAAGAGAAAGAGACAGGGTTATAAAATAACTGCTGTGTATCCACCAAAGAGCTTTGCTACTAAAAACCAGGTCCCCCCCTCCCCACCCCGATCCCCTCCCCAACCTCTCATAAAAACCACCCCTAAAGTTACAAAATGCCACACACGCACACACATACACACAGACGAAATGTTAACGTGTTTTGCTATTAGCCTGTCAGGGCCTGACAGTGTCAGAGTGCCATTGATGCAGTCTCAAAACGCAGCGATGCCAGCTGCCTGCCCGCACACTGGCAGTGCCCCGTGGTGCTCGGAGGGCTGCAGGGGAGCACGGAGCCCGGCTGGTCTCCCCACTAGGTAGGTCTGCGTTGACTCCCACACGCTCCTCCGTTACCAGGGCCTCCACATCGATTTGGGTAAACTAGGCGAAGGCAGGCTGCGCGTCGGGGAAGCGTCCAGTCCATCTGTGGAGGTCTGGCCCGGCTCAGCCTCCGCCTCGTCCGAGTCGGAGCAGGTTTCTTCGCTGGGGGAAGGTGAGGGCGCCGAGGCAGGGAGAGCCAGGCCCAGTGAGGCCTTGGCCACCGGGGCCAGCGCCTCACTGCCAGGCCAGGGGCCGAGGGTGGGATCTGCCAAAACGTCCGCGACCAAGTCCGGGAAGCCGCCCTCGTCGAGGGGCATGGACTCCAGCAGGTGGTTGAGCAGCTCGGCGGCCGTGGTGGCGTCGATGCCGGGGCAGCTGGAGACGAAGGTGTGCACCTCGTGCATGCACTGGATGTAGCCGGCGGCGAAGCGCTCGCTGGCCTCGCGGTGCAGCCGCCCGCCCTCTGCGCCGCGGGAGAGAGAGGGGAGCGCGGTGAGGCGCGGGCCGGGCCGGGAAGGGCCGGCCCCCCGCCGCCCCGCCGGCACTCACCGAGGGAGCGGCGCTCCAGCACGGCCTGCACCCGCCGCACCGTCAGCTCCAGCACCTCCGCGTTCTCCAGCTTCGCCTGAAACTGACCCGGGGCGCCGCGGCCGTCAGCGCGGCCCCGGGCCCCCGCTGCCTTGGCCCCGGCCCCCGCCCCGCCGCCTCACCTCGCTGTCGGCCAGCAGCAGCCGCAGCTCCTGCAGGCTCTCGTTGATCCGCGCCCGGCGCTTCTTCTCCACCAGCGGCTTCCTCGTCTGCGGAGACAACAGCGCCGTCAGCCCGCCGCCCTCCCGCCCGGCCCCGCCCGCCGGCCGGCCGCGGCCGCTCACCTTCCTGTCGGCCCTGGCCCCCGCGCAGCCCTCGTCCCCCCGCGGCGGGCGGCCCTTGCCGGGCCGGAAGGAGGGCGCCATGGCGCGGCCCGGCGGACCCGCGCTGCGCTGCTGCGCTGCTCCGCTCCGGTCCCCTGCGGCGGCTGCGCCCGGGCCCGCTCCCCGCCCCGCGCCGCCCCACTTATACCCTCTGATTTGCATGTCAATGAGCCCATTGGCCGCGCCGCGCGGGCAGCCGCCGCTGCGTTGGCCGAACGGGCCAATGGGAGGCGGGTGCTTTGTCTGCGCCGGGGCGGGGCTGGGGCGCGCGCTGCCGTCCGCCGCCGCACTGCCCGCCGGCATCGTGGGCGCGGGGCGGGCACGGCTCCGCCGCTCGGGCCCCCGGTCCTGCCGCTCCCCGCCTCGGGGCTTGCCACGGCCTGGGCAGGGGCGCGCGGGCCGGCAGGGCCCGGGGAGCCGGGGCGGGGGGCCGCGCGCCCTCCATGCAGCGCGGCAGCTCCTGCTGCAGCCTCGCGCGCTGAGCACGTCGGTGGCCTCCAAAAAAACCACCCGCAAAACCCCAACCCGCCGCCGTCCGCGTGTGCAGAGCCTCGGAGAGTGTGGGGGGGGTCATCAGCCGAGAGCCCGCTCGAGGCCATCGGTGCCCCTCGCCGCCGGCAGCGCGCGTGGTCGCGGCTGCGGGCAGGGACGGCCGGGCATGAGCGAGGACCCGGGCGTGGGAGAGGCCAAGTCACCCCTGAGCAGGAGCCCAGCGGGGCCGGAGCGTGCGCAGCTGCCGGTGGCTCCGGTGCTTTTGTCCTGAGCCCATACGAACGGATGGGGAGGCTTCTAAAGCTGGGCCTGCTCGTGCCCGGGCGGGGTTTGGGTGCCTGCCCGGGAGGACACGCTCCTTTGGGGCTGTGCAGCAGTGCTGCCTTGGCACCACAGCCGTTCTCCAGCCGTTGGCCAAGATGGGGCCACGCAGCCTTTCCCAGCCCGGGGGGGCTGCTCGCCCGCCTGGCGGCCATGGGGAGCTGCACCCCGAACGCTCGGTGCTGTCCCCGGGCGCATCGCAGCCCTCCGCCTCCCTTGGCTGGACGCACCGGGCAGGCTGGCTTTGTGTGGGTAACTTGATGCTGATGACAGTTGGCAGCTGCAGTTCCCCGGCAGACTGAGGCAAATAAAAGCATTAGGGCTCGTCCCCGAGGAGAGCGACAGGTGTTCGCTCCCGCTCCTTTGTTTCCCTCCTTTTATTCTCCTCGCTAATGCATGTCATATTTTTACCGCCCGAGGAAACGGGAGACGCATCCCCCACTTGAATCGGCATCGCCGGAGCAGAGCTGCACGCTTGCCTCCCCGTACGCGGCTGGCATGGCTCCCCTCCCGCTCCGGCATGCCCCTGTTCATTTTGCCATTACAAACCCCTGGGAAATCTCTTGGGTTTTGGTGGTGCTGAGGTTTTCCTTGCTGAGAAGTGTAGCGTGAGCTGGTGTGCGCAGAGAGCCCTGGGACCCCCAGCTCTGTTACTTCTTGTTGATCCGTGTCTGTAGGTTGGTGTCTGACTTGTCCCACGTGGTCCAGCGGGTAATGGCACGCGCACTGAGAAGGGCCGGGGTAGCTCTTAGTCAGTCCCACTATTACTTAATGCCGCTTTTCATCTTCAAAGTGCCGTATAAACATGCGTGGCCGCAATATGCTAATCCGTGTCTGATGATAAAAGAGCAACTGGGATAGTGATGTTCAGCACCGTCTGCTCGCGGCCATCGCAGGGGAGCGCATCAGCAATAAAGCCGGCACATGGGATATCTTGGCTGAACACCTAAGCTCAGACCACTCTGCTTTTTGTATCGCAACGGACAGATTTTATTTTCAGAAAAGTGCATCTGTTATGGTTCTTCCCCATATTTTACAGCAAAGATGCTTGGATTTTGGCAAAGAGTTGGCTCTATAGGTGATACATTTCATTGCACCAGGCAGGACAGAGTGGGATGTACCTGGGGCTGGATGACTGACTCTGTCCTTCCGCTTCTGACATACCCAACACTCCGTGTAATGCAGTGTGGAAACTGGCTTGTCCTTTTCATTGATACCATTAACACAGACAAAGCAGAAATGCTGTTTAGTCCAGGCCAGGTACACAACATCTTTGGCTCGAAGCAAGTAGAGATGCCTGTGATGGCATTTTGTGTATGGTTTATTCATAGTTAGCCTAAATGGGACAGAAAAAAGACAATTGTATGGGTGCAAACTACAGCCAAGTAATTAGTGTCATGATTTTGAAGGAGATATCTTTGTTCTGAACCAAAACTAGGCAGGTAAGGTCAGGAGGTGTATAAAAACACATGAATACACACATTCACACGTGTTTATAAAACGTGCAGTAACACACTCAATGTATGTAATCATGTGGTAAAAGATGAACTCCAAGAGTTTGTGAACTTGTTTTCTCTTCAAAGAAAGCTGAGCTTTTCCTGGTGTACCTAAACAGAGATGCTCAAACTGTGGGTTTTACACTGGTGTCAGTTCAGCTGATTTACACAAGAAAGATTGCACCGCTGTGGCTGCAGACGCAGTGCCCAGATCTCTCAGGCCTCTCTGTCGCCGTTGTTTGTATCAGTTGTGTTTCAGAGCTAACTTGGGTTAGAGATGCTGCAGCATTAATCTAGGAAAGTGTGAAGTGAAGGAGCTCCTGAATTCACCTTGGTCGTGGTGCAGATGCTTAAGGACTTGGGTGGTGAAATGCTGATGGCTGCTGAACAGTAATGATTGCTTACAAGCCTCAGATCTGCACGTTTTGGAGCAGCGAGGAGCTGCGGGCAGAGGGTGAGGACCTCTGGATACACAAGAAGAGGAGACTTCAGCAGTGGGCTAGCAAAGCTTGGCCAAGAATAGCCAGAGAGAGTCGGCCATGGCTGTAAGATCCAATTCCTGTTCTGACTTGGTGGGTGCTGATGGCGAGGTATTTTACGCATTGCCAGCTCTTGCGCTGCAGCATATCTTTTTGTATTTTCTTTGAAAAGCTGCAGGTCAAATGAGTTGACAAATGCCGGAGCCGTTTGTGCTGGACATAAAAATGTATGTGCCATAAATATCAGGGCATTGCTAGAGCTGCCATTCCGGAGGAAGAAGTCACTGCAGGCTATCGGCTCTCGCCCGCAGGGATAATGTGACATTTTTGTGCCGCTTTAAACAAGCTCCGTCACATCAGGTGAAGTGATTCATGATAACCTCATGCATTTTAATGGAAATGTCAGCTGCAATCTAGTAAAAGAAAATGTTCCTTAGATACCTGGTCTCATACCTCAGTGCTTGCCCATGCATGGTGGCTCCTGAAGGAGATTTCGGTGAACCCATTGACTTAGCCATATTGTTCTTTCCAGGTTACACCCATCCTGCTGATGGGGAGGTGTACAGGCACGGCTTTCTCCTGCATGGAGGGTGAGAGTTTAACCTTTGCTAGAGCAGGGAGATCTGTCCTACCAGAGGCTGGTGCTCCCACACATGATATAAATTACAGTTTAGCTGAGCAGCAGCACAGTTTTAGCAGAGAGAATGGGATCAGTGTCTTGCAGCATGTGTTTTCCTGCGAGTCTGTGCATAGAGCAGTGTAATGCAGCATGTAATAACAAGTTGTAATTCTTTGTAGATCACGTATGACCACAAATGCTGCTGTGGTGACAGTGGCAAAGGCAACTGAGGGAGACAATCCTGCAGCCTCAGCTACTTTCCATGTGTTTTGGAGACCCAGGTAAGTGGCAAATCCTCATGAGATGGGGGAGTCTGCCACGTAATGCCTCACACACCTCTGTTTGAGCTATCAGGTGCATTTGAAAGGTCTTCAGCTCCCAGAACAACATCCACAGAGACATAATGCTTCTCTGAAAACTTTTAAGGACTCTTCAGGCAAGTGTGCTGCCATCCATGTTCTTGGGCTGGAGTCAGTAGGTCACCCAGGCTCTCCGTGGATAATACAATCCAAGCATGGGATAAAGACATGATGAGCATGGACAAGGTCCATTGGAAATGCTTGAGTAGTTTCTTTCATAAATGGTATAACATCTGTTGTTGTTGGAGGCACAAGTTCTTGTCAAAGAGACACGTCATCCCTATAAATATTAATGGTGCATATAAATGGTGGTGGGTGTGAACTGTGGTGGATGTTAGGTTAATGGGTGAAGTGCTCCTTCGGCATCAGTTTGCTGTCATCAAACTTATTTCTACTCTAACAAATACAAACTGTTTAGGTGGCAGAGCAAGCAAAGGTCTATCTTCACCCTCCTCCTCTCCCTGAGGTCCCTTCACAAATGAATGTGTACTGTAATTAGTCTCCTGCCTTGTCTTGGATGAAAATTAGTCCCGCTCGCAGAACCGAGGTGGAGGGGAGCATGCCTGGAGCTGGAAGAGCTGAGGGCTGTAGCTGATAAATGAAGCGAATTAGGAAGGCCGTTTGGAGAAGTTTACAGAGATCCCCATCAGCTTGATCCTAGTTGCCTTTAGTGCTATCAGTTTCTCTGCTGTTAAAAGCAAATGTTTAAGAGGAAAATTTGTTTGAATATCACCACTGAACTGCCTCTTGGACTTTGAATCTGTTTGTTACGGCAAGTTGTGTTTGCTGCCTTGAGCACTGTGTTTCTGTTGCCCCTTTCAAAAACCATAAGGCTTTTCCTGTCCTTTTTTATTTATCAGCAGACTTGGCAGCAGCGCTCGCGTTCATCAGCTGGGGCACAGAAGAACAGTTCATGCCAGCCACAACGCTAATGAGCAGCATTCAAAAGGGTCTCATGGCCATTCACAGAAGAGCCCTAAGACTGCATTTGCTGCCTGCGAAGGCTCGGGTTCCCCTCTGACTGAGAGGATGGGCCCTGCTTTCTGCCATGCCACAGGTACTTGTGGTGATTTTCAAATGCAACGAACAGTGGAGGGCTCGTGCTGAACGAGCGGTTGAGGGCAGCAGAGCCTCTCCCTGTGGGTGAGCGACGGATGGGTGTTGTGTACTGCGGGGCTCCCCCCAGCAAATCCCTGTATGCCGCTTCTATTACGTTGTCATTCTTTCCCCTCAACCTGTTGGGCTCCAGTAGAGATATGTCTATGCTCATAGCTCATTGCAAACTGCTTCAACTCATACCATTTAGCTCGTGGTCTGTTGCCAGTGGCTGCAGCAGGGTCCCGTGTCTCGTGAGGTTAGAGAGACCGTTGCTTGGTCACATTGTGTTTGTAGAAGTTATTCCAGGGAGGTGGGAATAACTCTCTGAAACAAGTACAGAGGTTTTTTCAGTTGGATTAAAAAAACTGCTTCAGGGAGCAGTTCTGTGGTGTTTCCAGGGAAGCCTCTTGTACTTGATTTCTCTAATATTTTTGGTATTTGAACGTTATCCTAATTATGGGGCTGACTTCATCATAGGCTTTATCATGTCTTTGTAACAGTGATGCTTATATCATTGGTCCTCCTCTGCAAGAGATTTTTGTTAGTTCCTGAATGACTTACAGGCATCCTCATTAAAGTACGTTTTCTCCAGAGAAGGCGTTGAATCCCTTGAACACAGTCCTGACTAAGGCTGGAAGCTTTTTTAAGTGTGTGCCCTTCAGAGCACATTTCTTCTGATGTGCAGTGCGCACCAGGGTACCTTCCAGTCTGTACCTCTGGCAATGATGCTCCAAGTTTGTTGACAGGACACAGGTTTTATTTTTATCAGATTAACATGTACATAATCAGGCTCTGAACTTTGCTCCCGTGTGTTTTGTGAAATGCTCTAGAAAATCCCTGCTTTCATGGTCTGTCACGGGTTTGCATTCTCATTGCAAATTACATATCTGTAGGTGGGGGGAAAACCCTGTGCTCTCAGGGGGATGTCTGTGAGATCCTTTTTAGCAATCACAGAATATATTTTGTGGTCAGTTTTGATAAACACTGGTCTTTTCTAAATCAAAATGAGAATATTTTACAGGCAGAGACCAATCCCCTTTGCTTGAGAGTCCCGGCACCCATTTTGGTAGCTTGTGTTTTCTATAAATACTGGGTTTGACCCTATTGCAAGAGATGATAATTCAAATGGCACAGAGGTGTTTCCCGGAGGTATCCATGGACAACCTGGGACATGACCACAGTAAGATATTTGTGCATCTTGTCTTAACTGTGCCGTGCTCACACTCTGGGCTGGTTGTTTCTCAAAGGAGGTGATACTTTATAGCCCAGGCTCCTTTTAATGGTATGGAAAGGATCCTTCTGAGGACTTGGTCTGTTGTGTGCTGTGGAAGAGGATGTCTTTTAACTACTTTAAGTTTAGAGTGGATTTTAGCCTTGCTGTCTGTCCTGGTTTTGCTGGGATATCACCATAGAATCAGTTCTCTGTTACGTTTTGGTTTAGTTTCTGGCCAGCCATGTATGCAGGTTTCCACAGTGATCAAGGCCACTGGCAGTTTTGAGTTAGCCAGGTGCTAAAGCTCTGAGGATCGAAATCCAGGGCAGCTGACCCAGGCTGGCCCACAGGTGTGTTCTATACCATAAATGTCAGGTTCACTATAAATTGGAAAGTTTGCTGGGGGATGGCTGGGGGTTTTTTTGCCCTGCTCTTCTCAGTGGTTGCTGTCCCTGGAGAGTCTTGCTGTTGTTATGTGAGCTAACCACTTTGTGGTTTTTGTATTAGTATTCATACTGGTTTTCTTATTTTATGAAATCTGTTTAAATTTCAACCTACAAGTCTCCATCCTTTTCCCAACTCTCTTTCTCAGCTGGGGAGGGGTCATTGGGTGATAGAGCAACTGCTTATTGTTTAGCCCTGGGTGCAGGCTAAATGGAGACACTGTGCTGCACAGCTCATTTACTTGGCATACTGCTCAGCTGATTTATGTTGGTGGTTGAATCCCTTACTCTACTGCAGAAGCTTCTTATGTCCGTTTTGGTGAGGAGCCATCAGTTAGAGTGATGCTGGAAGGCACTGATAGGGGTAGCGTGAAGGAAGCTTAGGAAGCAGATCTGAAAGAGGTGGTGAGTGCTGGTCATCCTTCCCCTCCATCTGTGTCTTGCCCTTGTTCTGGAGAAGCCTAGCACACTTTAAGGAGGAGCATAATGTTTTTGAATAGTTGGTCTGAGAAATAGCTCTGGAACTTCGTCTCAGAGAAACATAACCTCCACGAGGTGCTTCTTCACAGCTTTCTGATACAGGCAATGCACAGTTGAACCCAGTCAGCTACAGAGAAAGGGGCTGCTGTTGGCTGGAAACCCGCTGCCTCCAGTTCAACTGGGAGACCAATGCGGAGCTGGCAAGTCAGTCCCAGTAAATGTAATTTGGGCTACTTGTGAGTGTCAGAAATGGGGGTTGGAAACAAAAACATTTCAGAGACATTAAAAACGATGGGTGGACATATTTTTCTCCTGAAGGGGCCAGTGAACGTTACCTGCCTGACTCTCCCGTTCCCAAGGGTCATGAATGTGATGCAGGATTGCAACGTGCAGAGGAGAACCTAATTCCTCTGCTCAGAGAGTCATTTTTCTTCATGTTTTTTTTCTGATGCGACATAGGTATCTACAGGAGAATGCAAAATGTCTTCCTGCTGTTCTCTGTGCTGACTTTTGATCATACTGGGGCTGCTCAGTACTTCCACTCACCTCTCGCCATTGTGGGGTTGCGATGGAAGGGACCTTCGGAGGGTTGAAATGAAGGTGCTGTGCCTCCAAAATCAGTAGAAAATTATTGCTGTTCCCATGATTATGGCTGTGTCAACAGTGCATTGTAACCAGCTCACGGGACTAGAAATGAAAGATGTAAGCAAAACAGGTCAGGAAAGAGCAAGGGAATCACGGGAAGTCAGGAACATGCAGACTACACAGGGTGACTTAAAAGAGGAAAAAAAAGCTAGTTCATATGATACCATATTATTATTTCTAGAGATTTAAAATGCTGTATTTTATTTTGGGGGTTATTTGTTTTCTTTTAAGCTCTGGAGAAAGGGCAGCGATATCCCCTGCAGCATGCCTTATGTATGGAGCATGTTAGGAAGGGGTTTCATTTACTTGACGAATTCAGGACCCAGTTTAATTGGAGTCTGGAAATCGCCAGTTTGGGGGAAGCCATTTTATTGGCTTCTGGGGATTACCTGATGTTCTCTAAACTCCAGTAAAAATTTCTTAGCACAGCCATAGCTTCTGTGTCCTTGCAATTAACAGACAAAGCAAACGCCACGTTTGCATGCATGGACAAACAGGGACTTGTGAACAAAGTGGTAGGACGAGATCTGCTAGAGGCTAGTGTATGTTGCTGTGTCTAAAAATCCCAGTGATATACAGCCTAGAACTGTAATTAGAGGGCAGCTCTGAAAATCAATGTACAAACTGAAAATGCAGGTGGCTTTGGTACACTGAGTTGCTCTTCTTGGTTTCCTCCCCTTTCACCCCTTTCAGAGGTGTGGTACGTGGTCTGCCAGGGCTGCAAGTCAGCAAGGGTGGCTTGCGCCCAGAGATGCTGAGCTGTCCGGATCCCAGCAAGCTCATTTGACAACCGTGCTGTCTAAGCTGTCTACAAATAAAAGCAGGGGAATGGAAGGTAGGAGACCAGGCACTTGAAGAGCTGCTTGTCCCTGATAAAGCATTTGGTGAGTAACAAGGAATTCAAAGAGCAAGATGTTGGGGAGCAAGGGTTCTGGGGTTGCGGCTGGTGACTTCCTATGCGCATTCGTGTCACAAGAGCACGTGCTGGAGAAGCTGCAGAAGGTGGCCTGTGCTCCAGGGGGTCTATAAAATGCCCCTGGCTTATAGGGCTGTATAGCACAAACTTTGTTAGGGATGTGGTTTCAGGCCATAGCAGGGAAATCACTAAAGCTTGACTTTAGAGACACCTCCAGCTCCTGCTCTGCTGGCCATCTCCTCTGATGCCTCCTTTAGCTTTGCTCTTGGAGGCTTTCTGGCACAGCTTTGCTCGACTTCAGGATCTGAGAAGAAATCAACTTGTCAGTCCCACGCCTCCGTGTTGTGTGCCTGGGATCAAACCATTCACTTGCAAGATGCAAGCTCAAGCAGTTGGCCAACACCAAACCCACAGTTGCCTGGTCTTGAGAAGAGCCCACTTCCTGCCTCTAACACCTGTAATTAGAGACATGCCTAGAAGGAGAAACAAGACTGATTCCTTGAAGAGCTCATCTGGAGGATCAGGAAGGACAGAGCAGATGGCTTCGGTGCAAGCTATGAGGTAGCTTAAGCTGGGTGGAGTAACCCTCAGGCTTGACCCTAGATGTCGATGTAAACAGATCCTCTGGGGACTTTCATTTTGGAAAGCATGGGCAAAACTGCAAGTCCTTACCTGTCAATGCTTGAAATTCAGGCAGCCCAGATTGGACAGGTGGGGCTGAGCTACTTCCCGCAGCTGCCTGGGAAGAGCCTTGGCCTCACCTTGACAAGAACGGAGAACTCTCTCAGCCCTGGGCATGGCAGGGACCTGCAGCATGGTGGTTGGGGTGCGAGGCTACTGCAGAGTGAGGGCACCAGCGACAGCGGGTGGCAGACTGGCAAGGCTGGACCAAGGCAGTGCAGGATCGAATGTGCCTCTGCTGGGCAGGGGATCAACAGGTCACAGCATCCTCTGGGAGAGAGTCCTCGGAGATGCTGATGCTGTTCCTTATGGAGCCAGAAGGCAGGCCCTTTGCGCCTGGCACCAGGCTCCACAAGATGAGGGCCCTTCTGTTTGAGCGGGATGTGTGCTTGCCCTGCTGCCTGCCAGCTCTTCCCTCTTGTGAAGAGCAATAAGCCCAGGAGGGCAGGGGATGACACGTGGTAGTGGTAGATGACTATTGAACACGTTTCTGCCTGGTGCTGTGATTACAGCCTCTGTTCTGGGCATGTCACCTGTTGTGGCATCCTGAACTCCTTCAGTTTCTCACCTTTCTTCCTCCCATCTCTCCTGCACAGCTTTGCACCCTCTGGAGCTGGGTCAGGCGGATGCATGGAGGTTCCAGTCATGCTCCTCTGCCGCTTTTCCTCAATCTGCTGAAACTTGTGTGTTCCTTAGTATTCTCTATACTGCCAAAAGCATGTGGTGTTTTTTGGGGAAACTCTTCTGGTGATAAATGTAATCCAAAGGGCAGCCAGAAGCAGCTGTCACAAGTTCCTGTTGGCTGTCATGTGGGTTGTGTTTAGCAGGTACTGTGAGTGCCAGAGCATGGGGTTTCCTTCAGTGTCTTCCCGCAGCTCTGCTGACAGAGTCATCTCTCCAAAAACCCTTCCTGTTTTCTAGGGTTTTCTCTTCTAGGACAAGTTCCTTTATTGTGATGACTATTTTTGTTTTACGTATTCATTTATTTCTTATGGCTTCATATAGAAGAAAAGAGTTGCAAAGAGAAGCGTTGAGCTCCAAGAAGGAACTTAAACACCTAATACCTAAACATAGTGTCTGAGGGTTAAGTCTCTTGAAAGGGAGGTCTAACACATCCACGTGCTTAGCAAGAAGCTGTCTGGAAATTGTCAGCAGGGGACATCGTATGCGTGTATCTGAAACTGTCCTGACCCCTGGAACTGATTTAAGGCTTCAGACAGGCACTCATCTGGATCTAGACCCATCTTGTAAGGGTGGGCAAGCACAGCACTCATGAGCAGCACTGCTTCCACCAGGATAGGTACTGTCTTTGCTGTCGTAGGCTCTTGGCAAGCCCAGAACTGCATCAAGTGGGAGACTTGCTTTCCATTTTTCCTTTCAGGCCAGGCAAATGTACCTCTCGGGATTGTGAAAGCAAGGAGGGAAGGGGAACTTGGGCTGTGGGCTAGGGGTTAAGAGAGGGGAACTGTGGTTTTGGGTCCCGACTCCAAGGTCTGCTTTTATTCTTCGTGTGTTGTGTTTCCCAGGAAAAGGCTTTATGGTGTTTGTGTTCAGACCCATGTGGGGAGAGCAATTGACTGAGTTACTGTAGTGATGTCTGTCTCTTTGTTGTATCAATAAAGTTATTTGCACAGAATTCATCTGAAGGAGGAAGTGATCTTGAAAGCTTCTGGTCTAAATTAGAGCTTCCTGCTCCTTTTCCAAACTGAGCCCACTACCTGAGGCTCCCCAAGGCTGGGAGGACCCCGTTATGGTGTGTGGTATGTCCCTGGGGAGGGCAGGAGAAACATCAGTCGGTACTTGCAGCAGGTTGCCATCCCGGTGTGGCAGTGTGAGCAGGGCTGTTGTCCTGGACCCACATGCTTTGCGTTTGAGCAGCTCATCGCTAGATGATAGAGCAACACTCAATCATCATATTACTCTTTACTACAAGTTACTAAAAGTTCTTTTTTCACCCTAGACTGCCCAGTGTTTCACCGCAACACCTCTTGCATGGTTCTGATGGATAAAAATCGCCTGTGTAAGACTACCCAGCATCAGGCTACTTCTGAGCTCCAGAAATGCTGAGTGCCAGACTATGGACAGGACTCTGGTTTCATGCCAATGGCAAGTGCAGAAACATCCAGTTCTGGGACCCCAAGGTGAGAAGGGTTGTGAGAACACAGAGGGGATCTGGTAGGGATCTACTGACATGGTCAGGACCTGGGGGAGGTGGGCTTGTTTTGTCTGGTCAAGAGGAGGTTGAGGGGAATCTAGCAACATCCCACAACTACTGGAAGAGCAGTGACAGAGTTGGTGGAGTCAGGCTTTTCTCATTAGAGGCAGACAGTAAACCAAGAGGCAGTGGCCACGTATTGCAGCTTTGCAAGGTTCAGATCAGATACCGGGAAACCCTCTCTCTGCCACGGAGGTGGTGCAGCACTGGGACAGGTTGCCCAGAGAGGTCAGGGAATCTCCCTCCTGGGTGGTTTCTGAGTTTCAGTTAGACAAAGCTACAGTCAACCTGATGTACTGTTGGCAACGGCCCTGCTTTGAGGAGGTTTGGACTAGAGACCTCCACAGGTCCCTTCCAACCAGCATTTCAGTCACTCTGTTCATTCTGGAAAGACTACCAGCATGCTGCCAGAGTTGTCAAGGAGAATTTCTGGATCTAAATATCTGGCGGTTTTTGTTTGACACAGTAACCAGATCTAGATGGAAGCGGTCTGCTCCAGCTTACTAGGGTGGCATGATCTCAATATGAAGAATATCGGTTAGGGCAGTGGTGTAGATGTGGAAAGGAGTCACTTTTGCCCCCTGCCCAGGAGGTGGGTTCAAGGGGAGGGAGCTGTTCTAGCAGCCCGAGGTGGCTGGAATTTCATTTGAACCCACTCGAATGTTGCAATAGAAGCAAGGCAAAGCGTGCTGTGGCAGCAGGAGGCCTCTGGTTGTGTGGGTGCAGTGCTGTGTGCAGGAGGCCCTGGAGCAGTAACGAGCTGCCTCTGTAGCACTTGTGCAGGACAAGTAGCCAGTGAAAGAGAGGAGGGGTGACATGGAGCTGTCTTCAGTACCTTTTGTGATGTACTGTGTGCCTCCAGGAGAAAGTCTCCTTCCACACTTCCCCTCTAGCAAGCTTTTCTGGGAGCAGTGAAGCTTGATTACCCATGGCTTTGTGTCATCTGGTTGGATCTTCTCTCCTCTGTGTCCGTACTTTGTTCCTCTGCATCCCAGCAAAAGGTGAACTCCTGTTGCAGGACCTCTCACCTCAGCCCAGATGCCCAGGTTCACAGAATTTACAGGAACTTCATTTCCTCGTAATTTTATTCTTCCTCATCCTTTGTTAAATTCAGCTAGAGAAGCCGAACGTTACTGCAGGAGAACTGACAGGCTGAGGAAGAGACTGAGGCTTGCAGCAGGATTGTTTCCTGAGGAGAGAAAAAAAGACTCCAGGGAACCCAGCAGTTTACCCGTGTCCTCTTATCTGCTGATCTTGAACTTCATCATCACAAATATGTCATCATTGCTGAAGTCATAATTAAGTTCAGCATTTTACTGTCAGCATAATTGCATTAACCATCTTCCTTTCTTGCTATGTCTTGAAATACAGTCTGCCTTATGGAGTCTCTGCCAAGTTATTCAATTTTAATGCAGTTGGAATTGTGTTTTTAAAATGTACCTTGAACACAGTAAATACCCTGAGTTCCCAGGGCCTGCCTTGTTTTTTATATGAATGAGATCAACTGAACAAGCCAAGCGTGAAGATGTCGTGCGGTTGAGCCCTGCAGCATGTCTGTGTGCTTGGTGGCACGGAGCTGGCTCGGAGTCCCCTGGCTGTACTGCGAACGGCTGGTGACACTCCAGCTTTGCCAGGAAGACCTGTAAAACTTTCACATTTTTCTCTTAAAATCCAGGTTGCCAGGAGAGGCTTGTCCTCTAGCAAATTGCATTCCTTCAGCCTAGATGTGTTTTCATGGCATAGTCTGTCTTGGAGAGTTTAAAAGAAAGGGAACCTGGCCCTGCAGGGTGCCGCTAAGGATGGTGGTGGGGGTATCCCCAGGAGAGCCCTCCTGCCCCTTGGCTGCTCCTGAGCTGCTCTGGGCTGTGATTTGGCTGGACAGACAGACAGCTCCCTCTGCCAGGAGAAGCTGTAGCTCAGCAGGGGGCTTTCCTGGCAAATGCTGTACAGCTCTAATTAGCCTTGTTTGGCCTCCAGCGTTTGTTTGTTTGTTTGTTTTTCTTGCACCCAGTCATCTTACTTGTAAGATAGGAGCAACGTGTCCAGCCGGTGTCCTGAGCTACCTGTTGCAGATGTTACTTGTGTTGTTGCTGGTAGAGCCATCCCATAAAGAAAAGAGGGATAATTCTCGTCTGCCCCATTAATGCCTGTCGCCCTTCAGAATCCTTCAGGAGGAAAGCTGGGTTTGTACTATGACTCCCTCTGCTCCCCCCTTTACCACAGACAGCCACATCATCGGTGTATGAGACACCCAGAGGAGCTGAGATGCGGAGAGAAAATCACCTGGTCTGTTTTCCCTCCCCACGTGCCAGATTGTGAAGAGCAGGGATGTGCTGCTCTTCTGGCCGCTGGACTTTGGACACCTGAGGAACGATGGTGGCCAGAGAGCCGAGGGAAGCGAGGGTGTCTGGAAGGGATTCAGCCAGGGTGTCTGGAAGACCCGGGTCTTTGGGGTGAGGGCAAGAGTGATCTCTCCCAGGTTATGTCCTCTAGAGTCTCAGGGGCTACCGTGTGTTCTGGTTCCAAAAGAACTGATAATCTAAACCCATGCTTGCTGCAGCGTGCAGGGAGGTGAGGCTTAGAGGAGCGTGCAGCGCTGGGCTGCTGCTGGCTGGCCCTGTTTGCTCAGGTCAGTACTCCAGTGTGTGGGCTCACTTTGTGTGACACAGGGCCAGGGGAGTTGCATTGCCTGCCCGCGAGCTCTCAAAAATGGCATCTGTTGTTGCAGGAGATGACAAGAGGAAAAGCAAAGCAGAGGTAACCTGCCCCTTCCAGAGACATGAAGCAGATCATAAGATTGAGCTACATCCCCAGGTCGTGGGCTGTTCGTGAGCCACGTGTTGCTATCAGCCCCATCCTGCATCTTATGGGAACTCTCTGGAGATCACACCAAGTAGGTGAATTTTAGAAGTGCAATGTGAATTCGTTGCTACCCTTATGATCTGACTGAGTGACCCTTTGCTTGCAAGCATACCAATGATACTTGTGAAACCCTGTCCTCTATCAGGGCTTCCTTACTGCTGGATTGCTTTGTTAGAGCACTAAAATTGGATGTCTTGTCTTCTGTCTCGTGCTAGCCGTCTCTTGTTGGATGATTGTCAGCTGCTGTCTGATGTCCATCCTGCCATTCCTTCCCCTCTTCCAAGGGAGCCCTTGCGTTACAGCAGCAGTCACACCTCTGTGTGTACGATGCCATTGACAAATTCCAGTCTGGCTCAAGCAGGAGGCATGGTCCTGAGACAGCCCTTTTGGAGGTCTGCTGGGATCTCTCCCTGCTGGCTGGCTCAGGATTATGTTCTGTATTAACCCTCCTTGATCTGTCTGCTGGTATTGACACTGTCGACCGGGATGTCCTGGTGGAATGCTCTGAGCAGACGGTGCATCTGGCTGAGGCTGCTTCAGGTCGATTCAGATCGTATCTTGGGGAGAGCTGCTTGTTTGCACATTCCATTCCTTCCAGTGGCTCTCTGAGGGGACCCTCCCATTTTAGTGCCTGTTGATTTATTTTGGCTAAGATGATTAAGCATACGCTTGCTCCTGGCTGCCTTCAGGCACTCCCCACACTCCCGGCTCCTTTCCCCAGCCTGTCACTCCAGCAAAGCAGGGGCATATTTGCAGCTTTTTTTGAGGGTGTGTCAGTGCAAGTAGTGTTGGTCTTGATGGGTCAGTGCCCTACGAGATCCAAGCAATGCCCAGCCTGTCTTAGGAAGGGAAGAGTCTGAGTGTCTTCCCTGTGTACGTTGCTCCAGATGTGCACACCTGGCTACTAATATCTCTGCTACTATCTCTGCCACAGTGCCAAATCTGAGTGGTGCTGTTAGCCAGTGACTGATCTGATTGTTGTGCCAGGCCCTGTCTCTGCTGTTGAAAACCCTCAGGGGATGTGAGCCCCTAGGGTCACTGCCTGACGAGACGTGCCAGCAGTCCCAAGTTCTCAGGCTGTGAGGTTGCTCACTTATGACCTGCTTGTTGGTATAGTGTGGGGGAATTTTTGTCTCCCCATAGTATTTGGATGCCGTTCTCAGCTTCGCTGTGTGCTTTAGTGGTGTAACATTACAGGGATTGACAGACCAGTGTACACCTTTGAGCTTTAGATGTGTGTAAGAGCTGTGGCCAAAGAAAACAGCCCTTTTCTGAATACAGCAAACAGAAGTTACGTGGGCTTGAGGAGGCCTATTTTATACATAGCACTTTTGTTCTTTAGTTTGCAAATACTGTCCTCTAAATACTTCCATAGTCTGGAGAAGTGGAGAAAGGATGTGACTTCACCCAAAGTCACACAGTAGACAGCTGGCAGATGCAGTACCGACCCAGCCCTTCTGTTGCCTTACCCACCGCAGTGCGTTGCTGCTATTCTTTTCCTTCTTGAGACGTGGCCCATGATATTCCTTTATGTATATCCCCTTCCCTTGTTCGTTCTTCCTTCCAGCCTGCGGGGCAAGGTGGAGGGGGGATGGATTTGGAAAGACTGGGTTGCTGAGCTCCATCTGGAAGACGAAGCTCCACAACTCACCCGATTTGCAAATGCCCCGCTCAAAGATCTCAACAGATGAGCCAGCCTTTAACAGGAATAAACTTGGCTGATATATTCATACCATCTCCAGTACTGGGCTAAAAATCCACCTTCTCCTCAAAGGTGACAAATGCTGACGGTGGTCACGCCTTGCGTCTGCGCTTGAAAACCCTCGTGACTCAGAGCAGCGATTTTGGGATGAAACTCCAGAGGTTTCTTCTTTATGGGCTACATATTGTACCCGAGCTTTATCAGGAGCAAGGCGATCCTAGCCCATCTATCGTTACACTCCCCGCCTGGAATTCACCATGCAAGCAACAGCGGTGTAATAAAAGCCAGCAGACAATCTGGTTGCTTGGCTTGGCTTTGAAGTGGGAGCGTTTGGCACTTTGCCCCGTTCCCGTCGGGCTCTGCTGTGGGGCCGTGGGGCGAGCAGGTGGGTTTGGGTGCTGTGCAGCCCCTGCTCTGCAGGGCTGGGGTAGTAGGTGAGTAGGTGAAATAGAGAGACCTGTTTGGGTCCCTGTTGCAGGACATGCTGCAGTGGGAGCTCAGCCCCTCAGACAGCCGGGGATCTCCACACCCTCGTGGTGCAGGTCCATGGGTGCTCACCCTGTTCCACCCTCCATGGAAACACTTTGTCGAGGTTTTTTTCTTTCAGTTCATCCCGTTGTTTCTTGGTAAAATCTGTTTCCTGGAATGGCCCTAAAAGTACACACTGGAATAGGTGGATCCTCTTGAAATCTTCATGCCTCAGCTCTGCCTTTAAATGAGCTGCCGTCCCATGGAGGTCTGTGCGGTGTTTGTCACGCCTCCCAGGAGGATGTACTTTAGCAGCTTTACTTCTGAATTTTCTTTTACCTGGTGTTTCACAGAGTCTAGCTTCACTAAGTTTAGCAGGACTTTGTGTGGACTAAGTGCTGTGTGCTGCAATTTGGCTGACTCCGGCCTGCTCAGAGCAAACCAGGGCATTTACTCTCTATTGCCCTTCACTTTCCTGAAGTGTAACTCTTGCTGCATAAAAGCCTATCCCATGATGGTCTGCAGCCCGGGCAGGGTCTGGAGCTTGGCACAGTTGCCTTTCACACTTGAGAGAGGGCTGCAAATGCAGGAGACAAGCAAGGGGAAGGTGAGATACACCCGCAGCATCGCAGGGGAAACAAGCAGCACAGCTGAGGGCAGGGCCCAGCTGTCCTGCGCAGTGGTGCGGGGCTGCATGTTCTCCCTCAGGACACCGAGGGGTTGCTCTGTTCCTGAATGACTGTGTTTCTTCTTTCTCCAGATCATAAACCAGAATGGCATCTGCATGCCATCCCTCCAGCCAACCCCCAGCAGCCAGCTCCTGCTCCGTACAGAGATGCCAGCCAGGGCCCCGTGTGCCCGCGCTGCCTCAGAGCAGCTCACCTGGGCTGAAATTTGGCTTTGCTCAGCTTGTAGAGACATCGATTGCTCCTGCAATCAGTGCTTGCGGTCAAGCTGTCAGCTGCGGGCTTGTTTCCTAGACCTCATTCAAGTGTGATTGCAGGGTTTCACTAGGCTTTTGCTGATAACACACTGACTTGAAGGGAAGAAGGACGAGACACAGCTTTCGGAGAAGAAAATACTGGTGGGCATCAAAGTTTTGGTAGCTGTCTCCCAGAGAACCTCGTCTGCACTGGTAAAAATCACTGCACGTGTGCCCTTCCTTTTCAGAGCCCAGCCATTGCACCGAGTGTTTGCCCAAGCTGCCCAGCAGTTTCGGGTTATCCTGTACCCAGTGTATTTACCTTCCAGGCGGTCTGGGATGCAGGGGGCATGCAGCAGCTGTTGTACTGTGGTGTTGTACAAACAGAAGGCAGGTGTTATCTGGCATCCCGTCTCTTGTATGTCGAGTGCAATGACCGGAGCTACCACGTCTCCGCCAGCTGGGCGAGTCCCCGGTGTATTCTTGTGGATATCGTGTTCCCGTAAATATAGATTGTCATACTGCTCCAAAATGCTGTCCCCGTCAGGATGTCCCCACCAGTTACCGCTGTGGATGAGCCCCTCGCTGTGGTCTGATGTCAGATACCAACAGGGAGGTGGTGTGGGCACGGTGAGCTGGACTGTAGGGCTTGGCAGACCGGTTGACCCCTCCGATCCCGGTTTGGAAAGGGCTGCCCGTGGTCAGTACCTCAGCAGGCTCTGGCTGCATTTGACATTTCTGATCTCTGTGCTCTGGGGCTGGGATGTGGGGTTGCTCAGAGCAGGTTGTTCCTAAGTGGAGCACAACCCATATGGGGAAGTCTTCGTTGACAGCAGTCGTTCCCATGCCTGTTTTTCTCACAGATGTGTTGTATGTGTATGATTTTTGGCCTCCCAAAGCAGGTTTGGTGGCCAGCCATGCCAAATTTACATATGAAAGGAGGTCTTCCAAAGAGACCAGCCTGGAGTTTCTCCTCCCCTGGCCTGCCTGTGCTGTGCCTCCTCCAGAAGACACCTTACCTCCTTTTTTGCAAATCTGTGTTTGTGTGAAGCAAATGGAGAAACTACTCAGAAAGCAAGTAAGGGCTCCCCATGGGCTGAGCTGTTGTAGGCCGCTGGGGAGTTATGGATCTGGTAAAGGGGACTGTTGTGCAGACTGTGGACCAGAATCCCAAATTCCCCTGGACTGGGGAAGGGATGGGGTAGATGAAGTGCCAAAACTCAACCCTGAAAACAGCTTTTCTCTGCTGTAACTAGCCACTGCTGATGTGAGCCGAGAAGAGCTTGCAGTGCCCGGGCAGACGAGGTGGGGTATGCTCCTGTCCAGGGGCAGATCTGCGAAGGAGGATAACATGGTGGGAGCACAAGGTGTGGCAAAATTGCAGGAGAAGATGGTCCCTGGGAGTCGGAATGGGAGTTCCCGTGTCTGCAGGCATCAAAGCAGCCCCCTGAGTGCAGGTGGGAGCTGAGCCGGCCCCCGCGCTGTGGCCAGACTCCACATGCCTCTGGTTTCCTTACTCATGCCTTAATCTTTTTATTCCCTTGGGGAAATTCATAAAAGTAATCATAAAAGCTTTGGCAAGGCAGTGGGACGAGAGGGGAAGCACGGGGGAGATCTCTGCCCCAGCTGCTCTGTCAATGCCAGCAGCTGCCCCGGGCAGATCTCCCCCCTCCCCGGGGTAACCCACGTAGGGGCCTTGGGTCTGTACTCGCCCATCTCCTCCCTTGTCAGCTGTGCTGGCTGGTCGGGAAACCTTCCCTGGAGAGCGTGGGGACCATGGAAACAAAATACAGGCCCTCACCACATCAGGAGTCCTCCCCTATGGGCTGCTGGAGGTGGAGGGACACCTCGGGAGCAATGCTGCCGCAGAGACCAGCGCCGTGGCTGCATCACCCTGAGGTGGCAATGCACCCCGGAGGGACGCTCTTCTGGAGAACGTCTGCATCACTCTGAGGATGCACCATCGCTCGGAAAATGAGAGCAGGGCAAATACGTCTTTATATCGCCCAGAGAAGAGCGCTGAGCTGCTGGGTATTTGATACACCGCAGTGGTTGGTGCCGCAGCTCTCTGCCCGCTCAGCGTCAGGAAATGCCCTGTAGCACAGCAGTCTCTGAAGGCAAATGTGGCCCTTTGGGTGACAGCCCTAAGTCTGACTGGACTTAAAATAGGAACCCCTCAGCACTAGCTCTCTGAAATTCAAGTCTCCATAATGTTCATTTTTTTGGCCCTGCTTAATCCCGATTTCAATATATAGGGATGGTAATTAGGCAATCTGCAAATGGAAACCATAGGGGGGGGAAAAAAAGGTAAGAGGGAGTGGTGTGCTGTGGAATAACATCTCCGTGCTCACTCCTTTTGCTCTTTCCCTGGCCCGTCAGAGATGGGATGCTGTGTTAGGTGGGCTCCTGCCCTCATCTAAAGCAGTTCTTATGCTCTTACATCCTGACAGGTATTTCAAGTAATGGTGCAAAGAGGGAAAATTCCTGTCTCTAACCTGATTGTGAGACACCAAACACCCCTGCACGCATAAATCCCACAACTCGGAGGGTCTCCAGGCCACAGGCCAAATACATCAGTCCCAGAGTAACGGTGGCCAAAGCGTCGTGCTGAGAGCTCTCCTGCTTCTCTGTCTTCCTCCATTTCCAGCTGCTTCCAGCATTTTTGATCGTTTACCTCAGCAAAAGCACCTTCAGTGTTAAGCTGCTTCTGTACGTCACCCCAGAGATGGGAGCTTCCCACTGGCTGTTGAGATAGTCCTTTGTACCTTTGCAGAGGACTCCTGGATCAAACAGCCTCACGCTTTCAAGTCTGGTCAGTGCGGGACATTGGTGGCAAAGGTAGGTTTGTTTGGCTTTAATTATGCTGCTTCACTGCAGAATCCCTACCAGTTATACCAGCATAAAAGTGCTGGGTAAACGAAGCTGATGTGGCTTGTCTGATGTGTTGATTCCGTTGGTGGATTTTGCTGCGGTGGGGAGTTTTGCCAGTATAGCTGCACCAGCAAAACGGGTCAGTGCAGGTGAGAGGAGCTGTATGCATGTCAATCGATTGGCAGCCGATACGCTGTGTCTCACCACTCAGTTGCTGCTGGCTCAGTGGGTTGGAGAGCGAGGGTGTTTGCTTTCTAAACTAGTATTCAGTGTGTTGTGGGTAAGGCATGGCCAATCCCTGCTCACATCTGGAAGCAGGAATGTGTGGTGGGCTTCCCATCATTGGGAGCAGAGTATTCTTCAGGGAGCTCACTGTATGCCTGTGTGTGGACCTATGCTCATGTGCCCAGACCCCATCGTGTATTGAGGTTGAGGGTTTCTCTTGAGAGTGCCCCAGAGCTGGGTATTTCAGTACCCAAAGCCTGAGCTGAGCTCTCTGTATAAACCCAGGTCCTCAAGCATGCAGGGAGCCCTCAGCCACTGCTGTGCCATGGCCTCTCGCCATGGCCCGGAGGTCTGCACGGGCTGTCTGCAGCCAAGCCTTTAGGCTGGTTGTGTTCGCCACCTTGACTTGCATCCAAGCACTTTGGGAGTCATCTGCTGGGGAGACGCCAGTCGTGTGCTGCTGCTGTTTGGGTCTGGGTCGTGCACAGGCTCGCAGGGGAAAGCATTCCTCCCCTCTGCCTCCTTATCTCCCCCGGAGGAATGCAGGGTCACCTTCGTTTCTTGTACACACGCCGTGCTCTGTCGCCAGGAATAGCCAGGGCAAAACTACCTTTTGAAGTGACATTTTTTGAGTTGGGGAGAGGGGGATGCTAAAGAGGAGCTGTTGGCTCTGAGTGTGCTGGGGAAGAAGGGGGTACATGGAAATAATTAGCATTTTTATCCTTCTTTTTCCTGAAAATGGTGGTCCTCCTGCTCTCACACCTGTGAAGCGTTCCTTCAAAAAAGGCCAGGCCCCTTCTCCACAGCCAACAAGCTGCATAATCTTGGAGCCATGTCATCCTGCCTGTGAGTGCAGTAAACCTTTGGAAGCCTGAAATGAAATCTGCCCTGCCCTCCCACCCGCGCTGGGTTAGTTGTCTGTGCTGTGCGTGAGGGGCACACCAGGAGCTGATCTCTGATGCCTTCAGAATACCTGGGAAGCCAGGACACACCAAAAATTGCCACGGTAGGAGTCTGATGACAGCATGTACGGGGCGATTTGCTGCTCGCCTTATGCTCCATTTTTTCCTCTGTCTGTGGTTGTTTCCCTCTGCCCTACTGCCATGGGTTTCACTGCTGCTTTGGGTATCGTTGGTATCGTTGACTTTGTTGTGGACAAACATAAGGAGGCTCTTGGAGAAGCAATTACTTTGTGTAGTGGCTTTAGTCTTCTCATGTTTTGCTGCCTCCTGATCTTTCCATTTCCCGAGTACTCTGACAGATATGTCTTTATGTGTATGTATACAGGTATGTACAAACATGCATGCACATACACCCGTGTGTACATATATACACACAGAGAGCGATGCACACGCACACATACGGATATATATGTTGAGCCAAAGAAACTGTCTTAGTTGTTGCGTTCCTGCAATGTCCCGTAAAATGAGCGTGTATTGCCTTCACGTATTTATGGAGAGGGGCTTTTCACATATATCTGAAGGAATTGTAATAGGTGGCAGCAACGTACCAGCGGTGAGCGCAGAGCCCCTGGCATGGCTTCACCGCCGCCAGGTCAGCCCCACACCCAGGGAGCGGTGCAGGCACCTGGGGACTCCATCACTACAGATGTTTCGTGGCTCTGAGGCAGCCAGAAGCTGCTCCTCCTCCTCAGCCCTTTGCCTCTCTGTGAAGAGGTGACCAGGCTGAAAAGGGTATTGTCAAAGCTATGAAAGCACAGCTGGGACATGGACAACTTGCCTGTGAGGAGGCAGATATTTTCCATCTCATTGTGGTTCATGTCCTAGCTGTGGAAGGACTTGGGACCGTGGCTGGGATGGCAGAGAGACCACATGGGTGGAGTGAGCCTTGCTCTTGTTCCTAAAACATACAGCTTGTGTACGTGCTCTCCTGGTCATTTTTCTCTCTCTGCATTTCCTCTTTGACTGATGAAAGCCACAAAACGGTGTTTTCTGATTTCAGGCAGATTCCCGTGTAAATGGAGAATTATGTCCTCTCAAGCTGGCAGCAGTCGGTCTGTCCGAGGGGGGACCTCACCGCCTGCATTTGCTCCTCTGCTACGGATGCTTTTCCCGATGCCTACCTCAAGCTCCCTGCCCCCTCTCAGTGTCCACCCGACCACATGATGCAATTCCAGAGGTATGTGGTGTGGAGCAGGAACCTGCTTTCCCCATGTTGCCCCCGCTGCTTGTGACGGAGCCCCGTCCGGCTGAGGACAGGTAGGTGCTACCCAAAAGCATCTCAAGGCTGCTGGCGCAGCGGCCCTTTCGGGCAGAGGGTGTGCCGTTGGCAGGCAGATCCCTTCCCACTCAGACTGCTTCCCCATCCCCAGCAGTACGCGGGCTGCTCTCTGAACGCAGCTGGAGCAGCACCTGCCCCACGTGTAGGGAAAGAGCTGTCTGCATGCGGGTGAGGCCTCTCTGATCTGCGTGCCAGGAGCTGGATATAGACACAGACAGCTGGATTAAAAGTGAAAGGTGTGTAAAATCCCCCCCAAGGGGCTAGGATTAAAGCTGTGAAACATAAGTTATGGAAACACTTCAGGCTTCATCTGGAGTAGCTGTATTTCCCTCCAAAAACCAGTGGGAGTTGAGAGATCACAGGCTCCAACTCTACTGGTGTTTTGTTTTAGGAGCAGTGTGTGGTTTTGAAGCAAGCTTCCTAACTGTCTCGTCTCTGCACACTATATCAGCTGGGGTGCATTTCTGTGCACACAAACAGGGTTCATTTTGGTGGAAATAGATCAGAAGTTCTGCTCTGAGCTTGCACCAGATGTACGCTGATGTTGTGGAGGAGGACATTGTGGTTGGAAGCAACAGCTGGCCCTCTGGGCAGCTGTGAACCACATGCGTGTCCAGGGGTTTGGTCCAGGTGACCAAGTCTAGCTGGAAGTGACATCCTTGAGCAGTATGCATGATAGATGTAAAAGCCCCAAAACCAACTGCTTCAGCCAACTGATCTCCTCTATCACACACAATTATTTGCTGATGTAGACACTGCCCTTGAGCTTATGTGACCTTGAGCCTTTGGTGAGTAGTGGCCTCAAGCGGGTGTTGAAGTATAGTTCTCCAGGGACCATAGGTCATCACGCTTGTGTCCCACACCCACAACTTCAGTATGGCCTGTGCTGAAGTGTTTGCAGGCTCACTGTGCTGGGGCAAGGGCTAAGTATTCCCCTTTGCAGTAGGGTCAGTGTGGGCCATCAGGAAGAACATAGGCTGCTGTTTTATACATTAGGTGTTTCAAGGAATGGCCAAAACAGTTTTCTTCCTCCACCCCTGTCTGCTGAGACCTCCATCCATCAGGACAGATGCTGGGATTTGTCTGAGATTGCTGTGGTCTGGAAAGTAATTGCAGCCATCCTGGAATTCATCTGGAAGGCCCCTGCCACCCTCTCCTGTTGTAAAAGCACCTCCCCTGGAGAAGATCAGGATGTGGGAGGCGATGGGCTTGTTTGTTGGAAGCATTTTGTTGGGGGGGTGAGGTGCGCCAGCATGCCTCAGTGCCGGCAGCAGTGCTGGCTGATGCGCTCAGCTGCCAGGCTGTGCCGAAGCCGGGCTGAGCAACCTGACCAGGAGCTGTGCTGTGCCAGGGAACGTCCCTGGGAGCACCTCCAAGCTCACCACCTTTGGGCTCTGTCCTTTGGCTACCACCTCCCTGGGGTATGGCGCCATAACCGGCTGATGCAGCGCTCAGAGCTGTGCAGTGTCCCTGCAGCTGTCAGAGGAACAGCTGGAACAGACAACGGCTCTTTTCAGGCTTGGCCACAGCTTCCTGGCTCCTTCTTGCCCAGCTGCAGGTATCACCTCAACTCACACGCTTCCCGAATGAATCACTAGTGCCCGGAGTGACCAGACACCACCTCCAGCAGAAAGGGGCAGAGATACTGAGTGGAGCCCGCTGCTCTGATATGGGCATTGTCTCACAGCCTGTTGATAAGGGGCCAGGGCTGGAAAAAAATCCATGTGAAAGAAACAGAGGGTCACTCTGCAAAAACAAGGCATCTCCCAGCCACAAATTAATCTTCCCAAGCACAGCTTCATGCTTTCATGTTGTCTTTGTGTCAGCTGCAGGAGGACAAGCATTGTCTGATCTGGTGAGGGACGTGCACTTCGGCCGACGGGGTGACTTCAGACAGGACCAATGCTGTGCGTCGTGTGAGCTGGGTTGTTTTGATCAGGTAACAAGACCTGAGTTGACCGTACCACTGCCAACGCAAGGGCAGAATGTTATCAGGGCAGTTAGGTGATGCAAGTCTAGTGGGGAGTGTGGATGAGACAAGGCTGAGAGCAGCGGGAAGGCTGGGCCAGACACTGCCCGCACTGTAGGGAAGGCTCTGGTGGTAGCAATGGTATGTTTGTACGGAGGGACCAGTGGTAGCAAGGGTATGTTTGTATGGAGGGACTTTGAAGAGGCAAGTGCTGGAGTTGGGAAGACAGTGGAGAAGTGATTCATACGACAGTTGGCTGGAGAGGTGCTTTTCAAGTCCTGCCTCATCTCTTTAATCTGTGCAACCCCTGGCATCTTGCTAGTGCTTTTCATCTAGAGATCTCAGAGATGAATACAATCATTATCACCCCAAGGTAGGAGACTGGAAAAATTCAGGTGCAGAGCAAGAGGAAGTGAGAGCTGGGCTTAGAACAAGATCAGCTGTCTCGTAGGGCCATGCTTAGCTGCTGCCCCACACTAGGCTGCTGTAACTGCCTCTGCTCTGAAAAACCACGGAACAATCGACACCAAGCCCAAAGCTGTGGGTGAGATAAGCCGTACTGGTAGACTTAGGGCTTTCCTCTAGTGTCTCGGGTCTGTGTTGGAAAGCGCCCTCTGACGAGGGAGGACAAAGCCTTGGACGGCCGCAGAGGTCTTCTAATAGGTGTGTGCTCACGTGTGCAGTGTCAGACTATGGGAAACACTGGGAGGCATTGGTCTCCTTTTCCCCAGAGGATTTTGACAGCAACATATCTGGTTTGGAGAACCTGTCTGTTCAGGTATTGCTTTCATTGTGTTCAATGGTCTGGACGGTTCTTCCATCACATCTATCAAAATAATATCTCAGCACTTTTCAGGAGTGCATGAGGTGATGTGATCACTATCCCATGCGGATTGCTTGTTCTCACAGCCTCTCTGGTGGGAAGACTGCATATCTGAAAGTCCTTGGCTTTGTACTTTAATACTCATGTAGGCTAACTAGGGTAGGGCAGGGGAAGGGCAGGGGACAGAGAGGTTTGAGGTTATGTGGTTTCTCCCGAGCGGTTCTTCCCACAGCCCCAGAAGGACCCAGGAAAGTCCAGCTCCTGCACAGCGATGCTTTGCTCTTGCTGTGGGAGCTGCTTTTGTCCCAAGGAGCTCAGCCATGCCTCTCCTGGATCACTTCACTGTCCTGCCTAACATCTGCTCTTCTGAACTGTGTGGAAATGCTTATTTCCCTCTTTCTCCCTTCTCAGTCCATAGGAGGTAGAAAGAAACAGCTTGAGCAGTGGGAGAGGAGAGGTTGCTGGGGGAAAGCTGAGCTGTTTCCTAAGCTCAGTTTTGCATGTGGCTTGTGTTGAAGAAGGTTACCTGCTCCCTGGCATGATCCATACTCCATCCACTGGCTGGCTGAGACAATAAGGAGTTTTTCCTCACCTTGTAGTTCTGTAGTTTCTTGCTTCTGGCTTTACAGTTTTTCAACTGAAAAACATTTTTGCTGTAGCAGCCTGGAGCAACGTACAGGGGCAGGAAGGTGCTTCCAGCAGGGTTTGCTCAGTTCCCTTCAGCAGCCACCAAAAATGATGCTCATGGCCTAGAAGGGTATGAACTCCACCTCCCTGTGGGAATGCATCGCCGGTGAGTACTGAGGCTGGAAAACACCAACATCTGCAATGTCAACAGGTGGTGCTAGGCCATAGAAAACTTGATGAAAACTGCTATAACATGCTTTCTTAACTCTAAATGTGCAATAGAATTTGTGACACCTAATGCAGGCGAGTCTCGGAAGCAGAGCGAGTTCCCAGGCTCTGGAAGGCGTGTGGTGATGCCTCGTGCAGCAAGCCACATTCTCACCAGGGCCACGATTTATAAATGAAACATCTCAGCAGCGCAGATCAGATCCAGGGCTGGCTTCAGCTTCTGCTGCATTATTCATGAGTATGTGAAAGCTCTGAAAAATGTGACAGGTTTTGGGTTAGGTTCTCAACACAACATTACTTCTCATGAGGTGAAATACGAGAGTGTCCCAGTTAAGACAGGAATATATACACTGGAAGCTGTGAGATAACAGCATATATAAAGGGGAAGTGGAGTCTTTCGTGTTCTGCTGTCGGTGGGTTTGTTTTCGCTTGCCTCCCAAGAGGAGCACTTTGCTAGCGAGCTACAAGCACCCGCAGCCATGGCAGTGTGGTTCAAATCAGTTTGAAAATGTTTTGCCCCAGAATTGCTTTTGCATGGGGTTTTGCAAGGTCGCTTGCTCATGAGTGCGAAGGATCGGGAGCCCATCCGCGGCTCCTAGACAGGTCATGCCAGCAGCCCGGAGTCTCCTCTTTGCCAAAGTGAGTACTTAAGGAAGAGGTCAGCTGAAAATTTGGCTCATGTTCCCTTTTTAAGCAGCGTGCTCAGCCCTCTCAGGTAATAATCCGCAGGGCCTCAGCACCGCTCCTGAATCCCTGAAGCATTTTGGCCTGGTTGCTGTGGGTGACTGGGATTGTGTGGGGCAGAAAGTTTGCTCCAGTGCCCTCAGGGTGGGAGGAGGAGTAAGGGGAAAGGCAGGGAGGCCCCGAGGGTTGTGTGTGTCTGGGAGAAGACAGCATGGCAGGGCCATGAGTTCTCTTACATACTCATGAGCCTCTGTACTTTCCTAATGGGAAAGGATTTGGTCCCATTTTCTGAGAAATAAGTGGGAGTTTTCCTGTTGGTTTCCATGAGAGCTGGTCTGGGAGTGCAGTTTATATAAAGGGAGTTGCTATGCACATGGGTATTTTGTCCACCTGGGCTTATGTTATTATATACATCTGTAACTGCTTTGTGATAAAGGCATGTGGGGGTCCCGAGCCTCAGTTCCAGCCTTCCCCACATCCCCCTGTATGTACCAACCGGCCTCTGCTTTTCAATGCTCCGTTCACAAATGCATGCCTGGAACAGCGCTTTGGCAGGGGGCAAACGAAGCCCAAATCTGCAACAGGCTGTCCCAGCCCTGCATGTGCTGGGTGGGATGTGATGCATCTTGTGACCGCTTCTGGCAAACTGGTCTGTCTGGCCATGCCCGTGCCGAGGAATCTGGTCTGGGTGCTTGTCTTGGCCGTTTCCAGTTTGCGTGTGAGGTGAAGACCTGGGTGTGCAGCATCCCTTCTGACTGTGCCTCCAAACCCCGAGCGCCTGGGCCATGCAGTCCCAGGTGGGAATGGTGGTGCAGCCTTGAAGGTGCCTCATCTGGGTGCTGGGGACAGAGCCCTGGGCTGCGCTGTGGCACCCCCGGCAGCCAGGGGACACAGCTGCCAGTGCCTGGTGCGGGTGTGAAAATGGCATCTGTGTGGATCCCACTGCTGTGTCTAGAGCATGTGTGGTGGTGCAGCCTCGAACACCGCCTCACAAGGACTGTGCTGTCTGCTCTGCATCAGCCACCTGGCTGGGACAGCTTCTCTATGCCTCCTTTTCCCTGGGGAGAAGACGGTAGTAGCTGGCAATGCATGTTTTGGTTGTCAGTGGAGAGGTGCCTATGTTGAAGAGCAAAGTATTGTTGCTCTTGTACAGTCCTGGTTTTGGTAAAACCAGGTGGGTTTGAGGTATATACAGAGTTTGTCTGTCAAACATGTAACAGCTGAAATTCCTGTGTGTGAGGTGCTATGAGTAATTGTCTCCCTTTCTGAAGAAATGTTTTCTTTACTGAAAACTAGTGACTCGCAACAGATTCCCGCAGCATTAGTTGGATACGTGACAGGGAGATCATAGAAAAGGTCGCCATGGATTTGAAACGAAGGCAATGAAAAATGAGTATCTTGTACTAAAACTGTTCCTGGAGATTGTTGGCTGAGTATTGCAGTCTCACTTTTCTATTTTCAAAACTCTCTCGCCAGCTGCTATGTGACCCTTCCCTCCACACCCACAACAGAAAAAACCTTACTGATTAGAAACGGGAAATAATAAAACTCACTAACCACAAAGTATTTTCAAATGCGCAAAGTAAACAAGCAGAGATGCTGAGAAATACATATTTCCCACTGATCTCTTTTCAGCACGGTAACCGTAGCCGATAATTATAGTCACTGGGGATTTACAGCCTTTAGGGGGAAAGTATGTTTTTAAGTTGATGCTGTCAAACCATAGTAAAATATTTTCATCACAGCCTCTCCCAGCATAACAATAAGGTGGCCACAAGTGCCATGAGATGCATTACTGACACCATCTAGAAGTCAATGAGAACTTCAGGCCCCATCTGCTCCTCGTGCCTGCCCAGTGCTGGGCAATGGAGGTTCCTCTGGTGGGTGCAGCCGTGCGGGCTTGTGTGGCGTGGGGGCTTTATCTAGACGCAGCAGTACGCCTGATAAGAAACTGGGAAGGTCTTTAATGTCTTCTCTCTTCCAGGATTTTGCAGGTAGCTTTGCCTGAACGCTTTCCCTGCCCGTGAGTGTTCTGTGCGCTTTGCCATGGCCGTGTGCTCGGGCTGGCCCCAGCTCCCACTGTGGTCGGGATTTTCGCAGTAGGATGACTTGTACACGTTCTCTGGATTGGTGGTCCCTCCGGAGGTTCCCATCAGTAAAGGGGGAAGCCCTAATTTTCAGGCAGAGGCTGGAAACTGAGGCTGCGGTAAGACCTGTACAATTCTGTGTCTTTCCCTGACCCCACAGCTGAAGAAACCTGCTGCCCCTCCGCGCAGCCATGCGTAAGCCAGTTGTTTCTCCTACCACCCTTATGCCACTGCTCCTAATGTTTTTTCAAGAGGGGTGGATAAAAGGGAGATCTTCACAGAAAAAGATGCTAAGCCCAGAGGTGACCGTTTTCGCTCCTTTGGCGGCACATCATCAAATAGATCTCGCTGCATAATGAGCCCCTCTGAACTGGAGGTCCATTAATTAGTATGCACAGTGTTTGTTTAAGAGCTCCTTGCTCTTTTCTTTTAACTGCGAGGAACTTTTAACTGCCTTTGAGATTAAAATCTCTGACCAAATGTTGCCAACAAGCCGAGCAGATTTGTCCCAGTTGTCTTGGTCCAATTTGCAGGGAATTTTACCTTCTGCCCTTTAGATTCTCTCTGCGATTCCCTTACAAGTAAAAGCTAAAGCACTGATCCAGGCTGATAAACCCGACTCCTGAATTTTGCTGTAACTTTTTAAGTGTTCCTGTGATCAAGGTGATTCTGTCTGTGTGTGTGTGGTGCACATTGCTTTTTCTACAAAGCATCAGGGGCAAAACCCAAACCATCAACCGCATTCAGGAAAAAACGTTTGTGAAAGAAGAAAACAAAAGCAGATCCCCAAGTACTGTTTATTCAGAGCAGACAGAGCAGGCTGGGAGAAATATCAGTTGTTATCTTCCAAAAGTTTATTTAGAACTTTTAGTTATGGAAACAAAAAAATAATCCCTAAAAATAACTATGTGTAACATATATAAACTCGCTAGTTTAACAGTAATGTCAGGATGTCCAGGTGGCTGGGAACAGCACAGCCAGAGTGAGCAAGACAGAGAGCATTTCTAAACAGCCTAAAAAGTCCCAACCACGTCTCTTCCTTTGTCTCTTTTTTTCTAATCACTGCAGCATGTCTACAGGAATCAGAACCGGACTGTCCTACAGCTGCACAGGGATGACAATAAAAAAAAAAGCAGAAGAGAGATCGGCCATTCACCCCTACACCCAACAAAGTGATCTCGGTGGCTTATATGAGAGCTGAGAGGTAAGCTTGATGCCAGAGAGGGTCGTTGCTTGTTGTCTCATGTTTTTATTAATAGGAAGTTAATTACTTTAAGAATGTAAGAGAAGAAAGCTATATAATTAATATACACTAAAGAGCATGAGGGGATTCTATACAATAATTTAGATGTATTAAATAAATAAAAAATAATAGCAGCCTTCTACAATGCAGGCTACACATAGGTTTACTTCGGCTTGAAGTACCCTGGTCTTTAGTACACCTACAGGAACAGACTTGCTCCACGAGTGTTTTAAAGAAACATATCTATAAGATACATACGTCAGAGTGTCTAAGGTTAGGATAAACATTTCAAAACACACTTTACCACGGTCTCCACATATCTAATGACCCCATTCTAGGGTTGTTATGGGAAAAATTTGGCTGCAGGACCTGTCTGGGAGGTGCAGCATCAACCTGGCTGAAAACAGACAGCGACGGCAGCTGGAAGGAATTTTTCGAAGCCTGCTTGTTCTCCGCGGGGTAGAAGCGCTCCTGTGATGGGTTTGTGCCCCGAGTGCTCCCCTTAGGGCTCAGGGGGCTTTTTGGCATCAAGAAAGGCTGCTGAGATGGGCTGGAAGACCTTAATGCAGCTTTGCAGGTGTCTTCGCCAGACCTGGGCAAGGATTTCAGGAGGTGGTTTAGCAGACGCGCCCCGAGGGTCCTGTCCATCCACTCACAGGTGAGGAGGAGGTTGTGCACCTCGTGCATGCACTGAATGTACCCGGTGCTGTACCGCTGCTGGGCTTCCAGACCCACCTTGGAGTCGGCTGCGTGGGAGAGGAGACAAGGGGAGTTGGTGAGCGGGTAAAAGCTGCCTGGTGTGTTCCTGCTCTAAAGCATTCACCAGGTTTCCCGTGTGTGCAGGCTCCCGGGGCCTCGCTGCTGGAAGCCGACTGGGCTTTACTGTAAGGTGAGCCGCTTGCAGGGTGCAGGGGGAAGGTGATGCAGGGTGAGAGCCACCCCGGCAAGCAGCCCCCATGTCCTGCTGCCCACGGCCGAGGGCAAAACTATAGACCAAAGAGCAGAAAGTGGCTGTGGAAGGTGAAAGCCCCTTGGGTTGGTTAAGCAGTGCCCAGCTCCATCTCCCCATCTAGTGGAGAACACCCAAATCCCAGCAGCAGCCCGGGCTGCAACGGGTTGGGAAGATGCTTTTGCCAAGCTGCCAGCGGATTGAACCTGCTGGCACCCCCCTGCCCCAGCACTGCCCATGCCCTCAGGGTGGGGGGCCCGGGCACTCACCCATCAGCTTGCTGCTCTGGATGTTCTGGAGGTGCTTCACCGTCATTTCGAGGATGTCTGCTTTTTCCAGTTTAGACTGCTGATAAGGAAAGGGTGCAGCAGTCAGAGGCAATGAAGGGTCTGTACCATGCCCAGTTTCTCAAAAGAAGAGACACTCCCACAAAAAAACAATCCCCCACTAGCAAAAGGACAAAAAGCAGCATAAAAATGAGCACTTACATCCAGGTGAAATGCACCCACAACGGTCTCCTTCAGCTGGTCCAAGCAGTTATTAATCCTTTCCCTTCGCTTCCGCTCAATCAGGGGTTTCCTTAACTGGCAGGGAAAAGAAAAGGAAGAGGGAAAACGGCAGGTGATATTTTTTCTTCCTCTCCCTGCTGCAGTTCAGCGAGGGTAGAGAGCCCCATCCCCTGCGTGAAGCCAGCATGGGGTGATGTGATGCTCGGCCAGGAGAAGATATGGACGGAGAGTGCCACCTCCAGCTCCGGTCACAGCCTGTCCCTTAGGTGGTATCAGCTCTCAGTTCTCCCGCTTCCACTCATTTTAAGCAGAGTTTACCCAAATGAAACAGAGAGAAACCTTTCTAAGCCAGAGAAAGGAAGCAGAAAAAACACCCACATGGCTGAAATTCAGAGAAAGCATCTTTATAATAAGAGGAAAAAAATTGCCCCTCTCTCTTTCCCAGCAGCAGTGCCCACAGCCCTGGCACTCACCGTTCCCATGCCATGCGTTGGTGCAGCAGCGCGGGGGACACCTACCTTCCTCTCCTCCTTCGTGCTGGCGAGCTTGTGGGTGGCCGTGGCAGTCATTGCAACCCAGCTTGCCCACTCCGGGCGCCGGGAGGATGGGGACGCGAAGGAGGCACTCGGGCAGCGGGTCGCTCCCTTTCCCGACCGGGTCTTTGCTGCTCCGCTGCTCCTCTGCTGTATTTATAACCCAGAATTAGCATGTGAAAGGCGATTTTCCTTGGCGGGACTCCTTTTCCCACACAAGGGGTCGAGCCCGGAGGTTTGTGGCCATCAATCAAAGCTGACAGGTCACTGCTTCTTTTCAATGACCACGCCGGCCCCCCCAAACGGCGACAGATGTCCGGCCTCTGACGCCGGGCTTTGGAGGGCTCTTTTGTTGGGGAAGAAGGGCAGGAAAATGGGCGCGCTCTGAGCAGCTTGCACGGCTCCTCGCTCAGTTTGCACAGATTCCCAGGGAGGGAAACAATAGCGGGGAAGCGGTTGAGTTACACCTGGGAAAATGCCTCCTACCCATCTTTTTTCCCCCCCTCTATCTCCTTGAAGCAATGCCTCTTTTTACCTGCTAACCCAAGCCCCAGCCATGTTACATCTTTGAAGCAGCTCTTAATTTAATAACAGAGTACTTGAGCTAAGAGTTCCTGTTCCCAGGAATTATTATTACGAGGTAATGATGATCGATTAAAAACTGTTGACAGCAGATGCCTGTAGGAATGTTGTCTCCATCCCAGAAATCCTCTAGGGAAAACACGGGGACTTTGTTTACCTCTTGGGAACCCGAATTCTCTGTTGCACATGGCTTGGGTGTAGGAAAAGCGCAACTCTTCTAGTTTTTGGCTGCTGTGTAGAATTTAATATTAAAGTTGCAGGCTGTTGCAGATGCAAAAGAACCTAGAGGTGAGTTAGTTCTGTGGGATTTTTACTTCTCTGATTTTTTTTCCCCTATGCTACGAGGAGGCTTGGGTGGCTTTGGGGGGAAGGGTGTCTCTCTGCTCCTCTGAAATGCTAGTGCAGAAGCAGACAGGCCTTTGGAGAGGACTTGGCACAGGATGAGGATGCGCTTTTATGCTTCCTCACTTCTGCCTGGTGCAGAGGGGAGTATGAAGGCATTTTTCATGAGCCTGCTTTTGCTTTCTGACAGCCGCTTTGCTAATGAGCAGAATTTGGCAGTGTCCTGTTGAGTCCCGCAGGTGAAGCCCTTTGGGTTGGTGTCAAATGTGTCACCTTATTGAGATGGAGAGCAAGGGGCCGCAGTGGTTCAGAAGCACCACAAGCCGTCCGGACCCGCCAGTGGGATTTCCCAGCACGCGGCATGAGGCTGCGGCTGCAGAGCCCTCTCCCTGCTGCTCCAGCCGTGGGTGGGGATGTACCCCAGCGATAAAAGCAAGGACAACACGTCCCTTGCTTAAACACAGTGTGGGTGTGTGTTTGCCTGTGCGTGAATGCAAACATACCTGCAGCATGTCTGTACGCCCCGCTGCCTGGGCTCATCACGGAAACGTGTCCCTAGACGTGGCATCGTGCAGGCAGAGGTTGTTTGTCAGTCAGATGCAGAGCTGGGGTGCAGTTACCTGGCTTTATAAGCGCCCTGCTTGGCAAGGGCCAAGATGGGTTGGTGTGGTTGTTGCACCAGGAGGGGAGGGTCTGGGAGGGGAGGGTTAATACTTGTCCTTTGTGCCAGGTAAAGAGAGCAGGGATGGGCTCCTTATCTCAAGTGCTTCCCCAGCACAGACAGCACAAGGAGGTCCCACCGCCCTTGCCGAAGCCCCTCACGTCCGCCAGCCCTGGCTGCTCACGAGTGAAGACTCCTTTGGTTTTTCAAGCTATTCCAGCCCACCTGGGAAAGTGGAGCGTTGCTGGTATTTATAAAAGGCATAGCTGAAGCATCCGTATTGTCGCATGACTCCAGCAGCTTGGCGTGGGAGAGGTAGCAGGTGGGTTGGGGTAGGTGTGCCCTGCACATGGCAGGGGGCACGGAGCGGCGGGAGCAGCAAGGGCGCCCCTGGCTCTGGGCGTGTGCTAAGGTGCTGAGGCTGGAAGAACCTGCCCGTCACCTAGGGGCACAGCTGCTGGCTGGGTTTGCCTCCGTTGGTGGCTGGGGAAGAGATGAAGTCCCCCATTCTCCCCCCAAACGCCCCTCCACCAGCACCTTGTGCAGAAAGAGGCACCTTCCCGAGGTCGTCAGGGCAGTGGAGAGAAGCCTGAGACCACCTTGGCTCCTGGCCCAACTGAGCATTGCAGAGGTGTCAGCAAATGTAGAATTGTCTAAAAGCTCTGAAAAACATGTCCAGTGCCCACTGGCCCTGCTCCCTGGCTGGGCACGGCTGCAGGGTGCTGTGTGTGCACCCAGTGTTAGTGGCCCAGGGACTGGCCAGCACTGCCAGGAAAGGTCTATGGTCTCTGCGGTGGCGGCATCTCATCCCTCACTCTCCCTTTCCTCCTTGCCCTGGGCTTGCTGCTTCTGCCTTGCCCTCCCTCCTGCTCTCCTTGCCCTGTGAGGTGCCGCGGAGCTCCCGGAGAGGGGGATGCTCTGCGAGAGGGTCGCACACAGGCTGCCCCTGCAAAGCAGCTTCTACAAAGCAAGCGGGCAGGGGGATGCTGGTGGCGAGGCGGTGGGTACCGGGGATGGCTGGGTGTAGTGGGGGGGCCAAGAACAGCGTGGTGGGCCCCAGTGCCCAGCCGCAGCCCGTGCCCAGCCCACGCGGGGCAGCTGAGCCCCAGCAGCCGTTGGCTCGCCCGCTGGCGTCTGCTCCGGGTGAGCTCATTTCAAGGTTCATTTGTAAGACAGCACCGCAGTGAAAAAGAAGAGCAGCTTTGGCTGTAAACAGTTATTTTACACCTCTCAGTCAGGGCACAGGCCTTTATTTTGGAGGCGGAGGGGTGCGGGCGGGAGAGCTGCCCCGGCTTTTGGGGGAAGGCTGACATCTGTGCCGGGGACTGTAGGGACCCAACAGGCCAATGCAAATGAGCATTAAAGGGAGCTTTCTGCAAAATCCTGCTTTCCTTTTGCATTGCCCACTGCCAGGTTTCCCTGAAAAGGGGATTCTCCTTCATAAACAAAGCCTCCCTTTTATCCTGGGCTTTCCAAAAAAAAAAAAAAGGAAAGAGAAAGGGGTCAGCACTGTTTGGAGTTTTCTATTTTGCTATTTGTCTACATTTCACACCCTGGAGAAAGAAAACAACTTTTAACATCTGTTCCTGCACTTTTTAAGAGGGAAAGAAAGGCTCTTGAAAAGGGAGAAAGTGTGGCAGATGTTGGCAGGTTCCCTCCGACGCAGATGTCTTGCTCCGAAGAAAACTTTCTTTGGGGCTTGGCGGCCAGGGCTCCTCTTTGACTCGGGGCACGCGACTGCCTAGCGAACGAAGGGACGTGGGAAAGCGCTGGCGAACAAAAGGGCTTATTCAAACAAACCTGAGAGCCGTGAACAATCTAATAACCAGCAGAGAAATGGTCAGCGGCCCCCGGCCCCGCTGGGGAGGGGTTCGGGGCAGCCAGGGGCCGCGGGATGAGGGAATTTCACTCTGTCCCCAGGGCTGCGAGCAGGGGTGTCCCCTCCTCACTCCCCGCCTTCTCCCACTGAGGCATCCAACATGGTGCTTTGGCCAAGGACTGTCTTTCTTGAGGTGCTAAATGGTCTCAGCTGGTGCACAGACCCAGCTGGGCAGGAGATGGAAGCCCCATGGCATCGGGCAGCAGAGGAGATGGAGGGCAGGGACCTACTGGGCGGCTGGGCTGTCCTGTCCCACACGCACCGGCCGAGGCAGCGGGAGAGGAGCAACTATGAGACAGCAAGGATGTGGTGAGACACAACATCTTGGTACACCAACTTAATTAAGCTTTTAAACAAGAGGTTCTGCCAAGACAATAATTAAAAATGCCCAACCCTATTGATTAGGAGCACTTGAAAGATCCTTGTGAAACTGATTTTGAGGAAAGATTTTTTTAATGGAAAGCAAAAGTATTGAGAGATACAAGTATTTTCTCTCCCCTTCTCTCTGACTGGTAAAGTAGAATGATTTAAAATAAGTTTTTGCCATGAAAGCTGGTAATGTTTCAGTTTAGGCACTTCATAGAAAAAGAGTGAGAAGCCTAGAGAAAAGGGAGCAGAGCCAAGACAATTCCTGCAAGAAGGTAACTAATTCTGGTTTGCTGTTCAAGCTGAGGAGCTCTGTGATTATTCCTCTAATTCCTCCAAGTTTTGTTCTGTTTTGCCTCATTTCTGTCCTGCTTCATCTCTGTCCCAGTCCATCTTCTCCGGGCCCAGGGCAGGGCAGAGCCGCTCCTGCTGGTGAGGCTGCCATGTGCTGGGGCAGCGGTGCCTCTTCCCTGCCTGGGGCGGGAGAGGAAAGCCTGGTGAGATGGTCTTGCTTCTTTGGAGGTCAGGCCCTGGGGCGAGCAGCCCAAACCCCTTCTGTTGGTGTCCCCTGTGTTTGTGCTATCGGCAGAGCCCTCCCTGCATGGCAGCTGGGAGGCAGGAGCCGTCTTGGCCGGGCCGAGGAGCCCCATGCTGCAGGAAGGATGCTGCGTGTCACCAGAGACCCAGGTCAGTCCCTCCTGCCTCTTGCAGCTCGGGGCGATGCTGTGGACACCAGCTCACAGCCTGGCAGGACTAACCAGGAGGCCTGTGCATGCTGGGGTGGCCCCTGAGTCCGACCCAGGCCCTGGGCTGGCTAATGACATGGTCTCGTTAACGCAGCTGAGTCTCTTGCAAGGACGGATTTGCTGTGGGACAGTGGGGGAGCTGGGGAGGAGAGGTGAGCGGGTTCTCCTGAACACTACCTGATGTGCTGCACATGGGGCTCAGGGCAGGAGCACCTCTGCTCTCCAGGCTGGGGACGTGTCAGGACTGGCTTTGTCCCCAGTTAAGCAACTGCTTGTCCCTTATCTGGGGCGTGCAAGCGTGGGTCCCTGCCCCGTGGGAGCTGCCGGGCTGGTGGAGGGGATGCTGAGGGTGTCCTGCCCCCTCCAGCCCCCCCAGCTGTGAGCGGTTGTGCTGGGTCTGCTTCTGTCACGGGGGCTTTCCCTTTGGTACACGCAGTGCCACGGGGTTTGTTCCACGAGGTGTGGGTGCGGGACCCGCTGCCAGCACGGGGAGGGGCTCCAGACCCGCCTCGCCGTGAGCAAACACTCACCCAGGAGAGGCTGTTTTCACAGGGGCTTTAGTCATGAATGAAGAGGTTTGTGTCTGGGCTTTTCAGAAAGTCAGTTCTGGTTCAAGGTTGAGGTTTAAAAATGAAGGGTAAAGCTCTCCTTTAAAGGGTTTAAATCTGGACCTTTCCTGACAGCTGTAAATCCCAAGCAGCCTGTCCCAACGCCCTGTGTTGCCCAGGGGTGGTTTGCTCCCACCATGTTACGGCAAGAGAGGCATGTGAGGAGCAGCAGGACGTGCCGGCGCGGTGCCTGGCCCCGCAGGGTGTCGGCGGTGCCTGGGCAGGCAGGCTGGCTCCCGGCGTGCAGGCACGCCAACCGCAGCCGCTCTGAGATGGCTCACGGCTGGGTTGCCCTGGAGGGGACCAGGGCTACGACTCCAGACTGGCCTCGGTTCGGGATGTTGTAACCACGGTGTCCCATCTCAGGCCAGTGCAGCAGGGTCCGCAGCCCGGCCAGGACAGGATAGTGCTGGAAATAACCTAGGGCAGAAAAGCAAAGGATGATTTATTTGTGCTTGGGGCGTGGAGAAGAGCATTTGTGGTCATTTGGTATTACAAGGAGAGTCTCCTGGGAGCACAGTCCCAATGCAGCAGACACCATCCATGACGGGACACGGGACCGAAGGCACCGTCAGAGCTTACAGCAAGGGGAGCTGCAGCTGTGCTGGGGAAGGCTGCTCCAGAGACCCTCAGCATTGGAAGGCTGTATCGATTAAATCCTTGGGGCTGGGGTGACACTGCCTGTCCCAGGTCATGGGTTTTGGCAGAGGGCTGGGAGGTGATGGGGTTTGTGGCTGGGCGAGAGCTGTGTGGCAAGTGGTGAAGAGGCAGAGAGGATCTGGAGATGAGTGTTGATGTCTATGGTCAAGTGGAGGCCTGTCAAGGCAATGTCCTATGCAATTCACCATGGTGTCGACAGGATTAGGAGCACAGTTGGAGGTTCACCTGCTCCAGAGACATTTACAGGTGGACAGAGAGAGAGAGGGCATATATAGCATTGGACAGTGCTACCTGCAGTATTTTCATCACAGGCGAAGTCCAGCTCCACAAGTGGCATTGGATATCTTCTGGAAATGCTCTTGACATCTCTCAATCCAGCTCCTTTACTGAGTGCACCAAACCTCACTACCCCCAACTTGGCTTCCTCGGTACAGCTGGCTCTTACATCTTGGTGGAGTGGACTCCTGGGATAGGAAATAATTACAAGGCTGGTACCAGCTGAGTAATTCTCAGCTTTGCTTTCACACACCCTGCTCCAGCCTTTGTGTTAAGGATCAGCTGATACTCCTGCTGTTGCTCAAGCTGTCTCCTGTCTGGCAGGTTAGCAGTGCTCCCCCCAGCCCCTGCGCGCCCCGTACCCCAGCCCCTGCACATTCCGCACAGACTGTTTCTTCTTAGCTTCTTGGTTCCCGAGGCCGCAAGGAGGATCTAGGTTAAGTTTCACCGTTGTGAGACAAATATCTCTGCTATGAGTAAATGCGGGTTTCGTCCTGGCTTGGCCCCATGCCAATAGCAGATTTCTTTTTATAGTATGTGTGTATACGTGTATTGACACCACATCCTGAACCCCTGACACAATGTCCCTTGTCAGCACAAACGAGGACACAAGACCGGTCATCATTAATGCTCTGCAGGGAGAGGGACTTGCAGCCCTCCTGCCAGCACCTTGTCCTGGGCTGTGGGCAGGGGGGCAGCAGGATGGCTGGGAGGGCACCAGGCTTAGCAGCAGTATTTCCTACATGCTGCTTGTTTCTGGTGCTGCGGGGCTGGGACTGCAGCACCCGAGGAAGTGGGGAATCACTCACGGGGGTGTTTTGCACTTGACGGTTCAGTCTCGGCACAGCCCAGCTGCTGCTGGGACAGCAGAAGGCATGAGGGTTTAGGATGGGAGGGCGTTAGCTGCTGGGTCTCTGGTCTTTGTGAGCCAAGTCCATCCTGGATTGCACATAAAATCACATCCTGCTCTAAGATAATTTTTTTGTATCTGTATTTTTATATCTAAATCTTTTACCAATTAAAGCAAAAAGTTTTATACTGCTTTTTGTTTTATAAATACTGTCTGGTTTTAACCATCTCTCTTCTCTTTAATTTCTTTATTTTTTTTCCCTCTTCAAATATATCTAGGAGGCTGTCCTTTTTTATAGGGATGAGGATTTCTTATTCCTCTGGAGGAACCAAAGGGGTGTAGGAAGTCCTGCTAGCTCTTGGGGCACAGTCGCTCAGTGGAAGGAAAACCAGAGCCCCGATGGGGTGAAGAGCAGCCAGGAGCCGTCAGAATGTGGGTGATGCTCCACGGGCCGGTCTGTGAAGGGGAAAAGCAGAGCTTGCACTTGTTTCAGCTTCTCCATAATGAGCCATGTGAAAATAATAACAAAACCCCCACTATCACAACCCTTTTTTTCTTTCTTATCTATTTTTAACATTAGGAGCTGTGCCCTGGGTTTGCTCTGCCAAAAAGCGAGAGGCCACAACACACGTGAGCTCCCCAAGGAGTTTTCCAGAAGAAACCTGTGTGATCGGCTGGGTGTTTTGTTGTTTCAAAGGTGATGTTTCCTCCTGTCTCCCCGTTCCTGGTGCGTACGTGTACACACGTGCAGACAGCGACTCACTCACACACCGGCACATGGAAGATTGTCAGAAGATACAGATTTTGCTGTAGAATGTAAATGAACTCACTTTCGAAGGTGAATCCCACTGAGCTGGTGGAAAGGGGCTCAGCCCTTCCCCAAACCAGTGCCTGACTTTGAAGGTGGGGCAGGCAGAGCTCTGGAGTGCCCTCCTCCTTGGGAGCCAGGGACCCATCAGGAAGAGGAGGAGGAGGAGGAGGAGAGGCACAGAAAAGCTTTGCAGAGGCTCAGGGAAGATCCCTGCACGCATTTGCTGGAGTGGCTCTGTTGCAAATACTCTGATAAAATAATCAAAATTTGATCATATAAAAGAATCAGATTTAAAGTAGGTAACTATAGGCACACTGGTAACCATAGACACTGTTAAGTTTGAAATAAATAACTGTTGGTTTGAAATAGGTAACCAGAGAAACCTCACCAGGGAAGTACTGGAGTTTCTATGTTTTGTTTAAGAGACTAAGGAGACCATCATGGACGCCAGTTATGCCCCTTGGAAAACCCTGACCCTTCCCATCCTGATTTGAATATCAGGGATAGTTTCCAGTCAATAGGGTAGAATTAACCAATGATTGTTTTAGAATAAGAATACTGATAAGCGTAACCAATCGTTGTAAAGGTTAAATTTAAGAATGAGCATACTATGCAAATGAACTTATGCAATAATGACTCGACAGAAAAAGTGTATAAAAACTGATGGGTTTTAATGTTTGGTTGGACACGTATGGAGGAGCTATCCTTCATGTCCCCAGCGCTGCAATAAAGAAGTGCCTGCTTATCTGCTTCGTGTGGATGAGTTTTCTTCCCGACTGCTAAGAGCTCGACATAGATTTAAGTGTCCAGTGACATGGCAATGGCTCCTGTGTTAAGTCAGCCTCACAGCAGCTGAGACTGAAGGCAGCTGAAGTGCAGCACTGAGCCCATGCCGTTCACTGCAGCGATTTTCTGCTGTATGAGGTAATTAATTAGTTTCTGCAAAGCCCTTTGAAGGGGTAAAGTGCTAAGAAAGTGCATAGCAGCATTATCAAGAGGGTGTGGGCTCCACAGCTTAGCAGGCACTCCTTAAATATGAACTGAGTTAGTAAATTTGTTTCATAATTTCTTCAAAATGTAAAAGAACAAGGAAAGCATCTGGAAAAAAAAAACACCAGTCATTTTGGTAGTTCTGAACTTGAAGAAGAGTCACCAAAAGAAGCCAGCTTCCCAGTGGAGAAGCAGTTGGCTTCCAGTTCCTCTTCCCTGGCTTTCAACTTAACCCACTGGCATAACCAGGAAAAACCTTTCTCCTTCAATAATTTTCTATTTCAGAATTGATTCGGTAAAAGCGGTAGAATAAAAGTGCTGAGAAATAGTAGAAGAAAAGCAGAAAAATTACCAATTTCTTGGTAAATCTTTCTTCAGGAAAGTTTGGTGGTAGATTCAGGTCGGTAGAGAAAGTTCCCTGCAATTACCCTCTGCGGTAGCTCAGCCTCGCCCCTTCTCTCCAAGCTCTTGTGCAATTTTTACGTCGGACAGCTTAGCCCTGGCATGGACACGTGGAGTGAGGCCGGCTCACAGGGCATGATGGTCGTTCAGGCGCATTGGGTGACCAGCGGAGCAGAACGTCGCCCACGGAGAGCACCCGCGTGGGCTGCCAGCCTGGGGGGCACCTGCGCGGGTTCCTGGACCTCGGCTGTCTTCTGCCATTGCGTACAGTACAGGTGTTAAAAGGATGAAAACCAAAGGCTCCTGCCCATAGAGGGAATTGCCTTTTTAATGGTTTCACCAGTGTTCACAGCCTCATGTCTTTCCTGTGTGATTGAGATTTCGTAGATGTATTGCTTCCAGTTCTATTGAATTAAGGATGTATTTGGTTTTATTTCTTTTTTTTTTTTTTTTTTTAACTCGGGAAATATATTTTGTTCTGGTTTCATGGGGATAAAATTTATAGAATCACTTTTTCTGTTACATTTCGGTTTAGTTTGTGGCCAGCCATGGTATGGTGATCAAGGCCATTAGCAGTGAAAGCCAGGGCAGCTGCCCCAGGCTGGCCCACAGGTGTGTTCTGTAACATTAACATCAGGTTCACTATAAATGGGAAAGCTGGATGGGGATGGGCAGGCTCTTTGCTCTGCTTTCCTCTTCCCTCTCTCTTTCTCCTTCTTCTCTCTTCTCAATAGTTGTGATCCCTGGAGGAACTTGCCACTACTCTAGGGGCTGAGTATAACTCTGTGTCTCTTGTATTAGTATTGATATTGGTTTTCTTATTTTATTAAATCTGTTCAAATTCCAACCCACGAGTCTCCCTCCTTTTCCCAATTCCATTTCTCAGATGGGGAGGGGTCCTGGGTGATAGAGCAACTGGTTATTGTTTAGCCCTGGGTGTGGGCTAAATGGAGACAATATTCTTCCACAGTGCTGTTTTCCAGGGCGACTTCTGTTATTTCCTTTCATGTTTACCATGCTGATGGAAATCTGGTTTTGGCTTTAGTAGTAGATTCTCACTGGAATGGATGTTGCACTTTATAGATAACTTTCAATTTTTCCACAGTAATAAAAAGTTTATTAAAAAGACACGGTTCTGCAGAATGACATACTGCTCTTCTTGCTGTCCAGGAAAGGAATTTGCAACAGATTTTTTTCCTATGATTCTTCTGGCAATTGTTTTTCTTTTCTGACCATCTTTACATGCTACCCTTAGTTCTTGTGATTTGCAATAATATTTTTAAAATGTGTTTTAATTCTGAAATGGCACCTTGGAATGAGGATAAGTCATAGCATCCCTGTGAGGGGAAAAAAAAAAAAAAGACTGATACAGATGACAATTACATTTATTTGTGCTTTCTACTGTAAATAGGTTTTGGGGAGTGTGAGTCTGTTCATTCTGGATTAATGGAATGAACTGGAAGGTAACAAAATGCTCACCCAGAGGTGTTCCTTTGAGAGTCTGCAGTGAACCTCCCCAGCCAGTAACGGGTGAAACGCAGTTTCAGGACCAGTCACAGGCACTTGTGAAACCTGGGTGATTAAATGCAGCCACTTCAGCTCGGTCCAAAGTCCACAGACAGACTCAGAGTTCTTGTTCTTCCAAATATAAAGTAGAAGATATTCAGCAGAACTGCAGTCATCCCTACTCCTAATATTTCCTCCCCAAAGCCTTTTACCTGAAACGCTTTGTCAGGGACCAGGAACCCGGGCTCTGGTCTGTGAATCACACCAATGCATGCCCATGCCCAATTAAAACATAACCTGGATGTTGGTTATGCCCTTTCCTCTTTGTATATTTGTCAGGGCAGCTGGCAAGAAGACCCAGTTTACTTTTTTCAGGTGGTCTGTGTGGTGCCTATTGAGATGGCCATGTAGGTGGCAGAGGAACACCTTCATCCCATCGCATGGTGAGGCGGTGACGTGCCCGAGGTACGGGCAGTTATTTCTGCCTCTGTGCTCCTGCCCCACTTTCCTACGATGGTTTGGGCTCTGTGCAAATGGGGCTTGTGCTGGGGAGCACTCATGTGCACCGCTGCCAGTAAAACTCGGCGTGGGGCTTTTTGTAGGAGTGACATTTGCCTTGCTCAGGATTGTCCCCATTGGGCTATGGGCAGTGACATCCAAAAGCACACGGCAAGCTGCAAGACCTGGGGGGACGCCTTGCGGGACGTGACGAGGGGCGCTCGGGACCTGCCCCTGCAGCAGGGTGGTGGGGGAGAGGAGGAAACACCTTCCAAAGGGAAAGGGCATGTGTGTCCTACTGCATTACAGCCCTGGAGAAGATAAACCAGGCAATGAGTTACTTCCTCTGTGTCAAGTACTGAGGAAGAGGAGGGTGCAGCAGATGGATTAAGAAATAAGCCTCGATCCCTGGGGATCTGGTGGGACAGAGACCCTCGGGGCTGCTGGGGACCTACTTTAAAATCGTATTTGAGAGCCAGTTGTGTTGCTGCTCTCTGAAGAAAGCCAGCTCGGTGCGAATGACACCCTGCGGGCGTGATGCTCTTGCGGGGATGCATTGGCCCAGCCTGGTTTTTGGCTGAACCGCAGGAGCCCTCAGTGCTCTGGGCAGCTCCCTGCCTCCACTGGCTCCTGGCCCCAAGGAGAGCCGGGAACGCTGGCCCTGGTCAGCCAGCTGTCACCATGCAGGACCTGGCATGCCGCGTGGGGCACGGTGGCTCTGCCTAAGGTATGGTCAAAGGAAGAAAACAGGTGAGCAAAACAGAGCTGCTCAAAGGAGGATTAATTCCACAGGATGATGTATCATTTTTCCCTGCTTTCGCTGTTTGTCAGTGTAGGATGGTGATCAGAGGAGCTCAAGCTGAGCTGCGGGGCTCCCTGAGCCTCAAACCCGCAGCGAAACCCCCTAGGATCCCATCCAGCTGTCTGTCCCTCCGGAGCAAAGCACCTGAGTACTTGCCTTTCTAACTACCTTTTTTTTTTTCCAGTGAAGTAACTTGGATTTTTTTAATGTTTATTCACTTCCTAATTTGCATGGATTAATTAATTCACAACGGATGTCTCAGTGGTGGCTGTGAATCAGTGAATGGCTAGTGTGCTAAGAGCTCTCTCACATGTTGAATTTAATTCCTGCTTCTAAGAGCTGAGAAAAAGGATGCTCCCTCTGCTCAGGGATTTCCCTGCAGTACACTGCATGGGATGGTAACCGCACTGAGCCCATTACTTGCATGATCTTTTTTCCAATAGCCATTTGTAAAGCAGTGGTGTCCATTTTCCAGGAGCTGGTGTCAAATCCCTGTACCAGCGCTTGCCTTTAATTCCTCCTTCTCTCTAGTCAGTACCCTGAATATTATCTGTTTAAACTTGAATGTTTTTAGCATAATTACAGGTTAACAATCGGAACTCAGACATACACGCCCTTTCCATGTTGGCTTTGAAAACAATGATTCCCAGCTCACAAGCGGGATATACAAACTGCCAGCGTTTCACTGACTGCACACTGTGGGCCCAGGCAAGCTTGGCAAGCCGTTCTCCAGGGTCCTGTCACCTCATGCAGGCAGAGTGCCCCCCTGCCTGCTCTGGGTCCAGAGCTGCTTCATCTCTTTTATCTTTATATAACAGCAAGTATGTATTTGGGGGATATAAGCAAGTATATATAAATATATATATATATAAAAAATATATATACACACTGGCTCTTATATATTTTTAAATATCTTTTTATATCTATCTATCTATCTATCTATACACACACACTTGCTTATACGCCCACGTCCCGTCCCGTGAGCTGCTGAGTACGGCAGGGCTGGCTGGGTTAGCCCCAGTAGCACCGGCACTTTGCCAAGCTGCACCCAGAGCCTGTGGTGCCGGTCCAGGGAAGCATCCCCACCAAACCAGAGCTGCTGCAGCTGCCCAGCCACGCTGCCTAGTGCAAATTCCTCTGCGCTTCCATGCTGTCAGATGCAGGGATGGCTGCAAGTGTGGTCAGAAACATTTTTCTGCGTCCAAGCTGTAGCACACAGCTGACTAAGCAGGCTGATTCAAGAAGACCTGTTGGCCAAGCCTTTCATGTGTTCTAGGAGATCTTTTCACATCAGAGATGGTACCAGGAATCTCTTTTGTTCTGCTCTTGGGAGTTGTTTCCCGCAAGATGTCACAGCCAAGGCCAGGGAGCCATCATGGTGGGAACTGGAGGAGAACAAGGGGACTCTGAGCACAGAAGCCATCGGGATGCTGCAGGCGGATGACGTGCAAAGGGTCCCGGAATGAAAATCCATCTCACAGGGGTGAGAAGTTGGACTGTGAAATACTGGGGGTTGCTGCAAGGCTGCTAAGAGACACAGCTAGAGCAGAGTATGTGGGATGTATATCAGAAAATGCAACCCACAAGGACCGCCGGACCTCTGTGTTTGCTTGGACATCTGGGGATGGTATTTGTTGTCTGCATATGAAGACTATTTTTGCTTATGTTTGAGTTTGGTGGGGTTTTTTTACTTGGTGAACTTCCAGCTCGAGGGAAGGGAGTGCCTGCCAGGCATGGGGGAAGAGAGGAGACTCTGCAGTCCCCAGGGGAGTGTGCAGGTCCAGCACCCTGTGCAAACCCCATCAACTAATTCAGGTGTCACTACAGAAATTGCTTTTGCTTTTCACCTGCCCAGTCACCTCACTGTGGCTAGGGTAAATTCTCACTCTCTATAATACAAGCTTGCTCAGCTGTGAGCAGACTAGGTGAGAGCAGCTTCAGCCCTGCTGTGCCCCGCTGCCCAAGGCACCCAGCAAGAGCTGCCGTCTCCAGCGCGGTGTCCCAGTGGGAGCCCCTGGGGCCGCAGCAGACAGCTCGGCCCCCCAACGCCGCTTGATTTTTGTACGGCAGACAGGGCCACCGTGACACGTGAAGCTCAGAGCAGCAACATGCTGCTGCAGGAAAAAATTACAGCATCGAGAAGCCCGACCCAAACCCTGCCCAGTGATGTGACGGGGAAGTGCAGGAGAGGGATGTGGAGACATGTAATTCAAAAGAAGCTGAAGACAGAAGCTGTCAGCTGAAGCTGTGCAGTGCAGCAGAGCACGAGGAGCTTAAGGACGTGTGGGGAAACCAGGCTGGTCCCACACTGCTGCATGGCTGTAATGCATCAGACCCGCCGGGGCAAGGGTTCACCTCACGGCTTGTAAGAAATTCATGACTTGTTCCATAAAATATATATTTTTCCGCTTTAAAATCACGTTGTGTATTATACTGCACTAATGGACACTATCAACTTGATCTGTGCTGGGAGACATGAGAGCTTTTCTCAACTCAGGCTAATCTGCATTTGTCACGGTGAGAATAATATATGAACATTGCCTGCCAGGGACACAGAAACAGCCCGAAGCCCTTCCACGCCACAACGGGAACCAGCAGAAAACCTTCGGACTATAATTCACTGACAACCTGACGTGCGGGGCCGGCTGAAGTCCGAGTCCAAGGCATGCTGCTGCGTCACAGCCCCACATCCGAGCCCTGAGGTTCGCAGCATGGGGGGAAAAAAAAAAAAGAGTTTTCTGAGAGTGCAGAGAGTGCAAAGGGTCTGCAGGGGGTTAGGGCACGGGGTGGGGGATAATAATAACTAAAAAACCCCAGTAATACTAGATACTACTTAAATAATAATACTTAAATAATTAAAAAAATAATAAATGACAAAATCATAATAATAAAGAATAAAAAGAATAACAAATAATAACATTTAAATAATAATAACTAACAAAAGCGTTCGATATTAGTAACACCCAGACACTGGGGTGGGCATTGGGCCCCCGCAGCCCAGCCCGGGGGGGCGATGCCGCAGGGCCGCCTGCCTCCGGCTCCCCGCTCCCCGGGCAGAAGGCGCGGCCCCAGCGCACCCACCCGCGGGGCGGACACGGGGCTTCGTGGGGCTTCCGCGCGCCCCCCGCAGCCACTGCGTGGGTCCCGCGTGGGCGCCGCCCTCGGCCCTCCGCGCCGGCAGGGGGCGGTGGCGTGCGGCAGCGGGCGGAAGCGTCGCCGCGCTGCGCCGCCCGCTGCCGCCGCCGCCGCGCTCCGCCGCCGGGCGAGGGAAGGGCCGTTGCGACGGGGCGGGGGGGGGGAGGGGGCCTGGCGAGCCGGGGCCGCGCCGCGCCTCTGCCTGCAGCCGCTGGAGCCGCGCCGCCAGCCGCCGGAGCCGGGGCGGTCGGGCCGCCAGGGGCAGGCCCCGCCGGACACGCCGCCGAGGAGGCGCCAGGCCACGCTCCGCACCAAGGTACCGAGGCGGCGCGGCGGGGCTGGGGTGGGGGAGGCCGGCGGCGGGTCGGGCCCGGGCCCGGCGCGGTGGGTGCTGCGCGAGGTGAGGGGGGTGAAGGCCGCCGGGCCCGACGCGCATTGTCCGCCTCTGCCCTCGGCGTGGGGCCGGGTCGGGCCGGGAGGCGGCGCCGGCGCGGCCGGTGCGTGCGGGGCGGCCGCTCGGGGCAGGGCCGTGCCGGGCCGTGCCCTGCGGGCCGCGGAGGCCGTCGGGGAGCGCGGCCTGGCCCGGCCGGTGCCCGCCGCTTTCCGGCCGCGTCGCCCCGCTCGGCGGCGGCCGCTGCTGGGAGGGACCGGCCGAGTCCTGCCGTCCAGATTGGTCTGGGAGGCGGCGGTGCCTGGCCGGGGCTCGCTGGTGGCCCGGGAGGGGGCAGTTCCCGGCCGGTGCTGCCTTCACCGGGGGGCTGTGTGTGTAAAAGCCGGGCGCGGCCTGAAGGGAAGGGCACGGAGCAGTGTCTGTGCTCGGCTGGTGCGGCAGCGCCTTTTATCCCCAAGTTCCTCAAGTGCCGTAGCCGGGTAACGAGTTAATATGCAAAACTGCGCAGGGTTGACCTCAGCCCGCAGCAGCGGAGCCGCTCCCGGGGCGGGAGGCAGCGGCTGCTGCCCGGCACGGCACGGCTCGGGATGGGCCGCGGAGGGAGCGCTCTGTCCCAGCCGGGCGGCGGGGAAGTGCGGGTGGGCAGTGGTCACCTGGGTTAGCCTGTTGGTCAGGAGAGCGCTCAGTTACCATCTCTGCTTCATTATGGCCTTCATTACGTGAATTAATTGGAGCCGCGGAGCCGGCACTAACTTAACGCAGTGCTCTCGGTGTCCAGGTCTGAGGCCTCTTCCTACAATTGTTATTCATGTTCGTAGTCCTAATAGGCCTCTGTGCAGAAATAACTACGTGAGGGCTGTTCAGATCCTATTTTTTTTTGTGCTACCCCATAGAAAGCTAACACAGCGTGATCTCTCTGTTCTGTAAAAGAAAAAAAGTTTTTTCACTATTTTTTCATGTAAATCTGTGAAATACTACTAGTATTCAAATTAGGATGTATCCAGTATTTTGGGAGTTTTAGTTTCCTTTTTTTTTTTTTAAGAAAACTTAATTTTTGGTGAGTGATCATGTAAGTGCATAGGGTTTATTTAAAATCTGTATGCTGTTTTGTGAGAATGGTGTGATTTAATTTGCATGATGAGTCAAAGATTAAATTACATGACCTAGGCTATTTCGTTTCAGTGAGGCAAGTAACAATGCTTGGAAGAACAGTTTAAACGCAGATCAGAAATGAAGTTTGATTAGCATCAGAATATTGTAAAGTTTTTTACCTGTGTAGTTTTTTAGACTTACCTGTCAGAAGCTCTAATTCAAGGCCTTGTGTTTTCCTTTCAGCCACATAGTTCTCAATCAGGAAATGCGTCTTCCTTTTTAATGCAACGAGCTCATGAAATCATATACAGTCAGAGGAAATTTAACATCCTGAGCTTGCGCCTTGGCATGTAAGCTTTTAAATAATAGATTTTTACCATTTAAAACACCGTGTACCTTTAGTTAATACCTATTACCTAATACCTGTTGATGTGGCACATGCATTCAACTGCAGAGGAAAAAAAGGCCAAGAAATAATCTGTGAATTAGAATAAGCATGGTACCTGTTTCGGGGTCAGAAATAACTCAATTGGGTTTGTTTTTTCAGTTCTCATGTATGAATTGGCAGTTTATCTGATCTGTAAGAGTGGCATGGTGCCCCATGGCACTGTGTCTTGGTAGGATTCTGTCTGTCATGGACTCGCTGTTGTAAGAATATTGGATTTTACAATTAGCTTCATGGTTGTCTTGTGACGTGAAAAACTATTGAGTCAGCCAGCTAGTATACGCTTGGCTTAAATTTACTTGTGTTTAAACTGTATTCTTGATGGTAGTGTGATATATGTGTCGTTGGGGACTTTCCTCGGTCGGACAGAAAAAGTACCTTAGTGCAAGAGGAGATTGTCTTCTGACATTGGGAGCAAGGAGAATAAAGGTCTTGTAGCGTAAGTGTGTAGGTATGGACTAACATGCTGCTGAATATTTCTAAATACTGATAGCATTGGGTTTTTTTCAGGTTAATTGCATTCTCTTATTTATGTTGACTCAGGGTTCTGACACTTTAATGTGTTCTGTAGGTATTTAGTGCATCATTAGGGATGGAGAATTATAAAACAGTCTCCTTTATTTGTATAAATATGTATATCTTTAAAAATACAAATTCTAAATAAAAGTACCAGTTAAGTAATACTTTGTGACAGTATGTCTTTGAGAGATAATTATGCTCTTTGGGTATTATCAAGCGCAGACAAATGTGTATTCCCAGTGGGGTGTGATAATGTTAAGAAAACTCCACCTCTTGGAATTCCTTGGTTGCTTTTATGAAACATTTATTCAGGAGGGACCGGTATCTATTTTGTATTCTATCGTGGAAGCTAATGCGTTAGTCTCTTATTAATTAATGGATGGTAGTGGAATGAGACCTTACTGTCGTGCTGCACATGCTGCAGTTTCTAGGTTTTTTATGGCATTTTTGTGAATATTAGAATTACCAACCAGTGTCCCCATTTCTGAATCAATTCGGTATTGAGTTTTCGAAAATTTTTTTAATGAGGTGTTTGCAGCCTTGATTTTTGTGTAAAAATCTTTCTGAAAGCTTTGATAACCTTTGTAACGTGCTTTAGACACTTCCTTAAATGATGTCTTTTTTTTTTTTGTGTACTGCATGTAGAGTTTTGGAATGGCGCACTAACCGTTGGAGCTGGTTTGGAGCAGGGGACAGGAAGGAGCCTAGATGACCTTCCGAATTCCCTTCTGGCCCTGCTTTTCTGTACTTTTGACTCTTTACAATATGGTTTAGTTACAAAAGCAGCTATTAAAGTATGATTACCTTTGTCTAACTGGAGGCATCTTGCAGCTTTCTATCAAAAATAAGATTTAACTCATCTGCTCCTTCAAAATTAATAGTACCGCAACAGCCTGCGGCTATTTATGGGAGTAATGTGCAAAGCAAAAATATGAGTTGAGTTTCTAATACTGTATTATCTACATCGGAACAGTTGAAATCTTGCAAATTTAGCAATTTCTGATAAGGAAACAGTGGGCTACATGCGCTTTTACCACTTCTTCTTAGCTGCAAGTTGAAGCCAGATATTAACCACATTGGACAAAAACCTTTCCAGTTGTTCAGTGATCCTAAGTCATAGTGTTCACTTTGTTTTTGTAGCTGTAGATAAACCTTAAGCAAAATGAAAAATCCGTTTTGCTATTAGTGCTCAAGTTTGTGCTGTTCTAACAGGAGAACTTTTCAATTACTACTCCTCCAATTTATTGTCTAATTTAGGGTGTTCATTACTCTGAATTGTTTGGCAGTTCAGCTCTCATTCCCTTCTGTCTGGGCTCTCTCTTGCCCCGTGTTTTCTCTCAGTATTACGCTTCTTGCACCACAAGATGCAGAGGTGTGAGCCATTAGGAAACTGAATGTCATCAGTTAGAAGGTGAAACTTTATGCTGACATCCTTCCCCACCCCCCCAGTGCAAACACAAAGGTTAAATTAGAAGATGATGCTGTCTTGAATTATTTTGACAGACTTGAGCTAGGCTTTTAAATGCATGCTTCAGGAGTACCTAAGGCTTAAACTGGTGTCATGTGAGTTTGGTCTTTCTTTAGCCTGAGCAGATTTATGTGCTTTCGTTATTCCACTTTATGATAAAATGGCACATTAATTTGTCCCTATTTAAATACTCTTTATAAAGGATCAAATTCAGGATTGATCCAAACTGGACGCAGCCAAAATACTGTGTGTTTACAGGAGAAACTGTGGTTGTTCCTCAGCAGCCTTCATGGCCTTTTTTTTTTTTTCCAGACATTAATTTAGAAAGTAAATTGCTTGGATTTAAATAAACAACTGCAGGTGGCTTTCTAACTCCATTGTTTTGAGTATGCTTGCTAATACTTTGTGTAGTTAAAAGACATCATAGAAAGTTCCTGACTCTGGATTTCAAATACACTAAAAGGAAGCAAATTTTAAGCCCATCCACAAGTGCATAAAATTTTGGGGGAAATTACTGCATGTTGTAGCTAATATTTCTGTTTATTGGAAATCTGTTACTTCTAACAAAATACCTAGTTCCTTTCTGAAGATCCGTTTGCTCTGTAGTTCTTCCCTGCCCTTGAAACACTTGCAGAATTCATCACTAAAAAGTTAAATATAGCAAGACAGTTCAAAAATTGAGAAGTTATAATTAGTACAGAACTGTGGTATTACAGTAACATGTTTTTCCAAGTTCAGAAACATCTTTGGATGAAGTTATTTAGGAGTTACGTTACTACTTGGAGTTATTTTAAAGCACTCAGGTATACTGTCAAGTGTTTCACAGCGAAACGGCTGCATCAGTGAAAAATTGCTGTGTGCTGCTTTTGATCCTTACCCTGTTGTGTATTTTTTATCAAGTTGTATTGATAACAAATTAATTTTTCTTACTAAAAGAATGTAACTAAATGTTTAACTGCAAACCCTGCAAGATTTGAAAAATGACACTTAAAAATAGCTAAGATAGAACTTGGCTATAAATTAAATTAATATATCAGCTTTTCAGGGAGTTGAATATGCATGATTGCGAGAGCAGTACTTAATGTTCAGTCATTTGTGTGTGCAAAATGTCTTATCTCCTTTGAAGTTATCTGTGTTAAAACATATAATGAAAAAATTGAGGAGCGTTCCCAGAAATGTGGAATGCATAGTCTTTTTCTGGCTGCTGGAGATGCCCAGGCAGACAGCTGACGTCTGAAGAAATACCTTTCTGAAAGGTTTTTATTGTTTTATTTACGGGCTTTTAAGTGAAACATGCTAGTGCATAGAAACATGAAGAAAGCTGGTTGATCAGACAGTTGTGGAAGGCCCCTCCGTCTTGCCAGCCAGCTCTCGTGTCTGGTGCCGCTTCAGATTTTGCCAGGCAGAAGCCGACTCTGCGGCTTTCGCTATGATTTTTCTCTTTACTCGCCCAGCCAAGAGCCCCCCTGGGAAGGCTTACCATGGATGGATACCTTTTTTTTTTTTTTTTCAAGTATTCATTCAGAGCAAAACCAGCTTCCCAGCTCATTTGCTGAGGAGGTCACTTGAAAAAAACTGTAGACATTGAATTATTAGTAACATCTTGTATGGTGTGGTAGATGTGTGTGTTGATAGCAAACATTCAGAGCATCCTGCTGCAGTGGAGTCTCTGGTCTCTTCCTCAGGGTAAGCAGTTTCAAGAGTTTTTGCTGCAGTGGTAGGAAAGAGGCAAAAGTTACTTGTGTCATTGTATTTTACTTTGGCTATTAACCAGCATATAACATTTTGACTTTAATGAACATTGTATCTAGACAAAGAAAAAGCAAAAGAAAAGTTTGTTCACAGAGAAGTAACATTTTAGAAAAGGAAATGTAGGGGATTTTATTCTACCTAAATGAGACCTCAGTGATACAGACACGCACAGAGTGTAACACAGGTGAGTACCGAGAAGTCTCTCCCACACAGTTTATGAATGCATCGTTCTTCTAACCTGTAACACTTGCTATTCAAGTCCGAAGTGTCTTCTGACCTGAGATTGCATGTGATGGAGAAACTTTACAGGGGAATATGAAGAGGTACCTTGCAGGGGAAAGAGTTGAGGCATGGTTCTTGAGAAAGGCTCTGTATATGCTCAGTACTGCATTAGAAGGATGTTGAGAAAGCGAAGTTAATCTCTCAAAAGTTAACAAATACTCAGAACCTCACTTTGCTTATACAGATTTGGTACAAAAAGTTTGGTTATGTGATTGGTTTCAGGTTTTTTTTCAGCAGGATCTTTTGTTCAGTCAGTGAAGGAGCATCCTTTGCATGTACTTGTTTAGTCACAATGTAGTATTTGGTCTTTTGCTTTATTGCATAAAACTCCATTCTCTGAAGACAGGAGGATTCAGGTCCTTGTGGGTTTTTCATTGGTTCACAGATACTAATGAGAGCACTTTTCACAGTGTTCTTCAGCAGCATGGTGATTCTCCCCCCCCTTTTTTTTTTTAGGTAATGATGCTTAAGCACAGAGATTTTTCACCTGTGTTTGATGTGTGATGTTGTGTGTGTTGTCTGGTAGAGCACTTGAGAGCTTACACTTCCAATGCTTTTTTTTTTCCAGTGGCATCCATTTGTGATGTGAGATTCAGTTGCCTAAACATAGATATCTAGTATTACTTTAGGTGCTCCAATGCATCTACCCAAGGCAGGTGAGAGGCTTATGATTTTCTGAAGGGGCAGTTGGAGACCATCTGTGCTGTTATAGTGCATTTGCAGTGGTATTTGTCATTTAGGCACCTGAATTGCTACCATGGTATTAGTTGTTAGCCTTAGAATGTCATTTTGGGCTCCCAAAAGGGGACAGATACTTAAATAGTGACCACATGTTAGACACTTGGGTTGTGTGTTGCCTAATGAGGAAGGAAGATTCAGGATAAAATTCTGCCGTCCAGGGTAGTACTTGAGAGTCTTGACTGAGGGACCTGGTTTTGCTGTCCTCTGCCTTGTTGCGTGCTTTCCAACTTCAAAGTCAAATAAGGAACAGTTCCTGTGGAAAATTATTTTTTTTGTAGCCTGGTATAGTTTGTCAGTGGAGTGAATGAAGGCTTCTCTTTCAAAAGTACAAGTGAGGAAAACTAAAATAATCAAGATCATTAGAAAACCTTAAATCTTGAAATGCTGGGTGTTGGACATGAGGGCCTTAGCTACCTGAACATGAGAAATGCAGCTTGTGTTAAATGCAGTCTGAGAGCAAACACAAGTTCTGTCCTGCAGGGCCACGTTTGACCCCTTGTCGACAGGCAGCAAAGTCGGCACCTTCACACTCCAGCCTCCCCAAGGGCTTCCCACCGCGCTGCAAGCTCTCTGTGCACTGCCTGGTGACACCTCATTGCACCGGGTCGCCGAGCTGCTCCAGCAACCAGGTGAAATAATCTTTTTCCATGGATTTCATGGATAATGATTGACAACAAAGGAAGCTGCTTGAAAATATTCTAACTTTTCTAAACAAGCGCCATTCTGGACATGATTATTTAGATTTGTAATCTCTAAGAAAAGCAGTATATTGACTCATCAGTATTGACTAACATAGTTCCGTTTTACATCTATGATTGACATTGAGCAATACTTAAACTCTGCTCACTCTGTAATAGGGTGGAGCTGGAGTAAACAGTTTTTCTGTTAGGAACTGCATCCGTTCACAGAGCGTTTTGGGCAGAGTCCTGGCACAGCTGTGCAGTCTGACTGGTGTTACACCATGTGTTATGGTGAGGGGATTAATGTTCTTGGATCCAAGAGAGACTTTTTATTTCAAGGTTATGGAATATTTTCAAAAAAAGTCACAAAAACTTCAGGGTGTTTATGCGTGATGACAAACTTATGAATGTATTGAAGTTTTAAATTCTGTGAAAGAATTGCCTGTCAGTTTTCTTCATTCCTTTAACTTGGAAAAAACAAATAGCCCCCAACCTCCTGCTTTCTAACTCATGATTGTAGTTATTCCTTCCTAGCTGTATACATACGTTTTTATCTGTTTTAAAGAGAAATGAGCTCTGTTCAGTGAGCTTTCATTCTTGTTTGAAAACTTACATGTATATATGCGTGTGTGCACATGTATAAATAAAAAACTTTACCAGCCATAGAAGCGTGGATTTATAGTGTACATCCAACAGAAGATGGATTACATTTTTTCCTTTGAGACTAACCATGCAAGGCTTTTTGTTTCCCTTAGGAATTGCACTGGATAAGGTCTCAGCATAGCTACAGCTGAGTTGTTGGAGTCTGAAGGGTAGTCCTGCTCTCCCTCTGGCATTGGCAGTCACCTCTCGTGTATTACGCAGGTTGAGGACTTAGCAGTATCAAATCTAGGAAGAAATGTCAAATCTGTGTTTCAGAATTAGCCGTTCTTGAGCTCTTTAGCAAACAAGGAGAAGGATTGTTGGCCACAAATACAGAATCTTTCCTCTCTAAATGTTTTTTTTTTTTTAACTTTCAGAATTACTTACAAGCATTGAAAAGTCTTAGTAAGTACAGCGGAAGTTCCTGCAACTTTTCACTTCTGTTTATTATGGTACTGTAGCTTCCAGTGTTGTGGATTCATGCCTCCGAGATTTATGTCAAAACTGAGAAAATCTGGCCTTTCATTAGGTCCCTAAATTAGATAACCAAACTAAACTATAATTTTAAAATGACTGTGAATGTGAAAATTAAAATCTATATTTTAGGAGCTAAAAGGGCAATATGGATAGTTTGAAAAGCAATAGAGTCTTTCACATTGTTTATTTAGATCTTCTTTGACTTAGTGAAAAAAAATTATTTAGATACCTGAATTTTGTGAAGTCCTCTGATTTACTTCTGTATCTAATGCATGGGTTGATCAGATTCTGAAATTGTCACTGCATGCATTTTATTTTTGTTGTTTTCAGAAGTTTTAAAGATACCATTACAGATTATCTTACAGAATTTATAACCCATAGTACATTTTGACTGCAGTCAAACCTTAGGTTATAGTTTTAAACCAGAGTCTTGAAAGCATAACCGTACCCACTCCTTAAGTCTAGCATTTTCCTAATATGTTGATTACTTTTGTTGTTGAAAATGGAACTATAGCATAGAAAACGTTTTGGAGAATTATGACTTCTTTTGGCTTGCCTTTGTAATTAGAATAAGTCTTTTAGTGTAGAAAAGAATTTTGTTTTGTTTTGGGTTTTTTGTAAACAGTTTTTTTGAGTAACTTCAGTTTACCAGCGCTGTGAATTTTGGTAGCTGCAAACTTTTATTTCTAGAGTATTTGATTGTTTGATTTAAGGGCTCTTGTTTGATTGAAGCCTTTTGGTGATGTAGAAAGCAATGACATTATACTTCTATGAAGTAAACTTCTATGAAAATAATTTTTATAATCCCATATTTAAATAAAATTACTGTTAAGCTGGTGCACCAATAAACAATTTTAAAGGCTGTTTTTTTTCTTTCCCCATGTAGACCTAAGGAAGAGAAGGTGTTGACAAGATACTGATGTAGCTGAAATAATTAATAATACACAATATAGGAGTATAAGTATCAGCTAAAATGCAAGCATTTCCACCTGAGCTGCTTGTCAGCCCTATGGAAGATCTACTGTCCTTTGGAATGATTTTTTCAGTAGTTGCAGACATAATATGTGCTCATTCTGTGGGTAAACTTGTGGAGATGATAACTTCTTCTGGTAGTGGTCAAGTTTCACTTGGTAGCATTACACAGTAATTGCATTAGAGGAAAGTCGGGAGCTCTTATTTTAGTATTGTGAAACAATTTGATAGTTCCTTTTTCCAGTCGAACTCTTAGCAGATCAGATAAGGGAACTCTGTCCCTCAGAGATGCTTCAGTTTTTCCACTGTGTTAGCTGGCCTAATATTAGTCGCTTCTTGTTACAAGCCTCGTGTTTTACTCGCTGTCTCTAGAGTAGTAGCTCTCAAACGTTTTTGGTTTGTGGACCTCTAGGTGTGTTGCAGGAGAGATGCTGACTCCTGTATAGAAAATATCAACAGTGCTGGTTGTAGTTAGGTTTTGTGAACCTCTGAACTGTTCTGCCTTGGAGAATCACATCTACAACAGCTATTGCTAGCTGCTTTGAAGTAAAATCGGTTGGGAAGTCGTCCTTTTGGAAAGGTATCTTTCTGCTGTAGTATTCCCTCCGCCCCCGTCTTTTTTAATGCAAAAATGCTTTTTGAAACGTCTGGGCAACTTGTCTCAGTTCTAGCAAGCAGGAACTGCAACGTATTTTGCTCTGAGTTTTCGCTGGAATAAATTTAAATGTTAAACTTTTTATGAGGACCTCCTACCTGCCTGTCCCAAGGTTATTTTCTTGTATTTGTTACTCTGACGGAAGCAGTTTGCTTGCCATGATGGGGTCTAGCTGGAAAGATAACTCAAGTGTCCCTAGAAGGGAAAGTGGGATGAAATGTAGCATGCATGTATGTATGATGGATCAACACAGGCATCTAGCACGTTGTTTCTATCCTATTGCCATTTAATGTACAAGTAACTTTTAGTAACTGGAACTCTCAGGTGGCATCAAGAGGGGAAAGGACTTTCATGTGGGTTTTTCAGGAATATCTGGCTTTTCAGAGTGTGTGTACTGACGTATCCTGCTGTATCTTAGATCTTTGGACTGGCATCTTGTGAGCCATTGGAAGGATTCTTAGGTTGGCATGGCGAGAGCTTGGACACATTTTGGGGGGCAATCTAGATCATTTCCCCTTCTCGTTTCCTCTGTTGCAGAGCATTTCATAGCATGAAGTGGAGCTCAGGGTTGAGTTGAAACTTCTCTCCCTCTGCCTCAAAATATTTGCTACAAAAGGGAAGTACAATGGGATGATGTTAAAAGTTCTGGCTCTCACTTCATCTCTCCTGAAGTTTTGTGCCATGGATAGTTCTCCTAACCCTGGTATGCATCATCTCTGCCCTTAAATAGATCTTTCTGTGCTCTCTGATCTGCCTTGCCCAAAGGAACACACCTGTCTTGGCAGTTGAGGTGCGATGTGGTTTATGTATCAGAAACCGAATCCATTAGTAACTTTGAAGATATAGACCAAACATGTCAACTGTCAGGAGAAACAGAGGTGGTTTGAGGGAACTGTGTAAAGGACACTTTTTTTACAGCTGCTTTAGGTATATTGTGATCTTGAAATTATTTATGTGGAGTTTCTGTATTCCTGTGGCTGGTTCTCCTCTTGGGAGGATGGAGTAAATGATCCTTCAAGGTTTTGTTTTGTTTGCTTGTTTGTTTTTTATTATCATGGCACACAGTTTGATCATCAAATCAGAAATGAGTTCTAGATTTAGTTGAAAAGGGAGATAATATTATCAATGCATTTTCTCTTTCCTGAATCCATGACAGTTTTGTTCAAGCTAAATTTCAGCCAGCTACTTCTCATAAGTTCATTTCTTACAAACACACTGGTGTCTTGGTAGCAATGAGATGTACATCTGAATATCACAGATGTGTTCTAGTCTATAATATGTATTGATTTTTTCACTGTTTCAGGTGATGCCCATGAAACTAATTCTTGATCTTGAGTATTTAGGGGAAAAAAGATAAATTTCTCCTGGCTAGCCTCTGATTTTGTCAATCTCCGTGCTGTTTTCCCATCTGCCACATTGTCCTTGGTACAGTGTACTCGGGAGGAAGCAGGGATTTTCATCTGCGGATAAGATGGATGAAAGTTCCATACCAAAAGATAACTCCACGCAGCTAGCTTGGGAAAACTGGACACTTGATTTATGGTGGTACCGATGTTGGCTGGCAGTGTGAAGGAAAGAGCGCTCTTTATAGAGGTACTTACACCAGTAAAGCCCTAGCACAGTTGCAGTTATCATGGTCAGGGGTTGTGTTTTTTACTAATATAAGCTGTATCTGCACTAGTAGGATTTACCAGCAGAGCTGTGTCAGTAAACCCTTTGTATTGTCATCAAAATGCTGTTTTAAGTGCCAGGGACCATGGCAAAAAAAATAGTTTGACAGAAAGCAGATTTGTCAAATAGATGGTGACCTTATGGATCAGCTGAGATGTTGCCTGTACATCAGCTCCTAGTACTAGGTAAGAGATAATTTAAGGAAAAAAAAAAACCTGATCAGCTTTTTCCCTTTACTGAATGAGGATGTAATGAACTAGAAGGAAAGGATTCACAGTTATGGTGGGGTCATGGTTCTGAGTCGTTTATTGATTGCCCTCTCCTGCTTTCTCCGTGACTCAGTGCATAACTCCCATAGGTTATGTGTCAGGAACTCCCTTTCGCAGAGGAGATGTGTAATCATTGAATAATGTGCCAAGTTCTCTTGGTTTCGTGCAGCAAGAATCAGCTTGGATTGTGAGAGCTGATTTCAGAATAATTTACATTTTAATCTTTGTGTCATGCCAATGAGATCTCTCAGTAGAGGTAAAAATGGAATTGAGAAGTCAGCTGTGGTCTCAGGAGTTTGACCGATTGACTGGACATGTTTTTGCAGTGCAGCTTGCTGTGCCTCTTGGTTTTGGGTTTCTGCCCTAGTTATGTCAAGCTAATGGACAAAAGTAAACGTGGAGACATTAAGCCATGCTTGATTGTATGTCATCTCAGCTAGTTTCTAAAGGGCTGTTGGGCCTGAGGTGAATTGTACAGTATAACATAAATAGTCTTTAATTGTGAACTCCCATATTGATTCTTTTGGAAGGGAAGCCTTAGCAGGTGTAAGATGTCAAAGCAGACTGATGTAGTTTGTTACCTTCTGCCTATGGCAGTGGCCAGTAGTAATCAGTTAAGGAAGATGGATACTCCTTGGTACATGTTCCCAGTTCTTAAGTCAAGGTTTTTAGGATGTTCCTGAGCTACATCAGGATCACTGTTTTATAGCCCATTAACTTCATGCTTTAATGTTGTCATTCCTTAAGTGATCTTGTTCCTTTGTAGGTTATGTTTATTATAAAGATCTGTTGTTCTTCAGATAAGATAGATGAAGAGCTATGATGGGTTGAACTTAGATAAACTGAGGTTGAACATTAGAAGCTTCTAGAAGGTCAAGGAATTAGGTCTCCAAAGAAAGTAAAGGAACCATGGGAAAAATGTTGGTGTTCTTAACATTATTTTTAAAAGTAGTGCTGTAACACAGTTCTTATTGAAACTGTATTTGGATAAATATTTATCCATTTTGAATTTTTTTTCCTAGCTTTGTGATTTGTGCTTCTAGAGAACGGCTTTACTGAGTGTAGTTTTTTGTTTATTGAGGGAATATTCTCTAAAGAAAATTGCACCTTCAGTTGCACCTGGAGCAATCCCAGGACCATTCTCACAGTTTAATTGTTCTCAACTTCTCTTTGAAACAGAATGCCCCAAAAGCACACATGTGTTTCTTTTCCTGTCTTGTGCTAGTACTTATGATTCTCATCCTCCTTCCTTACGTAACTAATTCATGTTTTAGATAATCTATTTTTCCTGTGTCCATTGTACCGGCTTTCTGGTTAAAAACTAAATGCTGATGTTGTGGCGCTAGTGGGGTTTCCTGTGCTTCGCCTGTGCGGTTTCTGGTATTTGTACAGCCGCCTTTGGTTATTGGGACGTGTTAACTGTAGACCATATTGCATTATGTGAAATGAAGTTAGAGATTAAACTGCAGTGTACTTTCCGCCTCCCCTTTTGCCACTTCTTCAACTCTCCAAATTAACCCTTAGATGTATATCAAATCTGATGCAAAGAGAACACCTCTGGAAAGGAATGGGAATAATATACATTAAGGAATAGAAATAGTTACAAAGGAGACTCTCTTGCTTTGCTTTTTTGCTTCCAAGGGTGGGTAGAATGGCACGTACATAATTGCAGCATTTTTTGTCATGTAACAAATATTCTGGGTTTTGTGATGATACGCTAAAGGCATCTGAGACAACAGGGGATTGACTAATGCCAGGCTACAAGAAAATTATTTGAGCTTCCACCTTGCCAGAAGTGGGCATATTGTCTGACAACTTTTCTTAAAGCTTGAAGTAAGTTCTTTTTTGTGTGCAGTGTGTTAGAGATACTAGTTACTTTTTGTAGTGAAACTTGTGATATTTTTTTTTTATATTTACCAAGGAATGGGTGAGGCATTTGCATGCTCATCTGTATACCATATTGCACTATAGCAGTAAGGTTTGTGGGGAAATGAATGGGTGGGGTAACTAAACGGCACACCAGGGAAAGAAGCTGAGTCATAAGATTTTCTTGAACATGCAGAAAGAACTGGGATCTCAGATACTAAGCATTAGTATTAACAAGCTTTCGTGCTTTTGCTGGATCTCTGAAGCCTCTTAAAGGCAGCAGCCTTATTTAAAACCGGTTTCTACTTAAGTTTCTGCAAAAGCTCTGTAGCTGTGTGTTAAACTGCAATGGATAAAATAATGTAAAAGTCACAAATGTAATGTAGTTTTAGGAGGCTGCAGTGAGCTAGTAGAGCTTAATGGCAGTAGCTGCCAGTCTCTTTCCCCAGCATGGTGCAGGTGTCTGCTGGAGAAGTAGGCTCTTGAAGGGGAAGAAGGATCAGTAATGTAATTGAATGGCAAGAGAGAAGCCTGCTTAATGCAAGGAATCTGCTGGCATTTGGTGCTAAAGAAACAAGCAGGGCTGGGAACTGCTGGGGACTTAATTACTTTGAAATTTTCAGAAAGTGAGAAGCTATCTCATGTTATGTATTCCATTTTTACTTAGAAATAGATTTTCCAATTTTCCTTTTTTCTGGATCCATTGAGCTGATATTTTTCGTTCGTTTACTTCGCATCTGTGTTACAGCAGAGAATTTTTTTCTTCGTGATTTTAATTTTTCTCTGAATTAAGTTAGCATTCTTAGGGGATTTTTTATTCCATTTTCATCTTTAAATGAGTTACACCACAGATATTTCTGTGATGCAGAGTTGTGAAACTGTTTTTGAGTCAGATTAAAGTTTTTTTGTACTGCAGACTTGATGGAATAAATTAATAGTGAATTTTAAGGAAGATGCTAGTGTTCAATGGTGAGTAGGACATGCCAGGTATGAGATGAACACACCTGTCTTGCAAGAAAATATATATATAAAAATGATATTCCTCACAAATTATCACAACAGGTCCAAACAGATTGTTGATTGCTTTAGCTATTTAGTACATCAGAAGTTTTACTTCTTATATGTGAGACAGTTGATGCAGTCCTTCTGTCCATGATTTAAAGTTATCTTCAAAGAAATGCTGAAAAGATACGCACAAGTATTTAGAAGATAGTGTAAATGCCTTTGAGCTGGAGTGTACTCCTAAACTTTGCCAGCTGGTAGTGCTGGTAATTATTATTTACAACCTTAGTTATTCTGTTAATGGCATACTTGGGGATGTAAAGCCATGGTTATCCTAAAGAGTTTATGCTGGAGCCCTGAAATAGATGGAGGTGTGGCTTCTGCTCTTTATCAGTCTCATTTCTTCCATGATAGGAAGGTTTTGCATATGAGGTTGTATTAATAAATCATGCTATTTAGACATGTGTTTTGGTGAGAGTGTTTCAATTTGTTTAGGTTATCAAAAAGAAAGCTGAAAATTTGTTTTGGTACAATGCTGCGGCTCTAGAAAGTTGTTTACTCTAGTGGTAAAGCCCATATCCAGAACCAGGGTACTGAAAGATGTACGAGACAACAGCGCATGAAAAATGTGGAAGAATGTTTCAATGACGAATGTGAGTGTGCAATTTAAATAATATACTGAAGGAAATGATGGATGCTGCCTTTGGTCACCTGTACTTCTGCAATTAGAGAACTGGTAAGGCCTTTCAGGAAGACGTGCTGTAGCCAGGAATTTGCAGTGATGAGCTGGCAGTGGTGTTTGGGGTGCTTCAGAGTGGCACCTGGCTGCAGTCCTGCTGTGCCAGCTGCTGCACGTGCCCCGGTGCAGCGCAGGGCACCTGCTGCTCCTCTTGCTGATGGGACTTACAGAAAGTACAGTCAGTAGCTTAAGTACGCCCAGATACTAGGATAACCCGTAAAATTCTATAATCTTGTACAAGAGGGCTGGACAGCTAATATGATGTCTGCTTCTGGCTTTGAAGTACTTGAATGTTCCTTTACCAAGGAGCCTGGTAGCTTGCATAAAAAAAATGGTTCTCAGATCAAAGGAATGGCTGTCAGCCTTCCATCTGGATGCTGGGCATGTCTGAGAGTGAAGCAGTGCATTTAAAAATGCATAATTTCTTGATCTATTTCTGGTTTTATCTTCCAACCAGCCTTCAAAGCAGTGAATTCTAGCTGAACTAACAGACGCTTCTAACAATAAGACCTGATGAAAACTGATTTACGTTACTGTTTTCAATATTGGCTTAATGATCCTTGTTAATCCAAAAGGCATACAACTAAAGAGCAGGTTCTGAGGGGAAATCAGTTCTGTCAGGACAAACACATGCTTGCTGCGTTATATTTTTAATACAAGTATGCCTCTCTTTAGCAAGATTCAGCATGTTTTTTTCAGTAGATGACCAATAAATTACCAATTAAAAATCTGCGTACAGAGTAGACCCAACTGTTTGTTGTGAATCTAGGTATTTTGCCTTTGTAGACTCATTAATTTATTTAATTGTATTTGCTTAAGTCAATCTCTGGTGTGTTACTAACACTGTTGAATGTAATCGACACATGATAACGATTTCAGGATAGAGGTTGGCAGCCTCCCTGTGCCTGGCGCTGGAGGAGGAGGAGGAGGTGGTGTGCCCTCCCCTCCTGCCTGCCCCAGCCCTCTCCTCTCCTCCTTCCTCTCTGGGGCTGGCTCTGGCTCACAGCTGTCAGTGCTTCTACTGGTTTGTCTTCAGAACCTTTCAGAAATCTTCTTTTTTTTTTCTTCCCCCCCCGCCCCCCCCGTTGTTTTTGTTGGGTTTGTCTTCTGCCATTTTGGCATACTGGGCATTCAGACAAACATCAGACCACTCAAAATAACCGATGGAGAGTGACCTTCCCCCTTCAGTCCTGCTGTTGATTCAGCTTCAGCCTTACCATGAAGTGCCCCTATGCTGAGGTGGTGAGAGGAGGGAGCTGATTCCCAGCTACTTGCTGGTCAAAGGGATGCTTTTCCTACATTCCCCACACTTCTCATTCCTTACTCTCCTTTTGTGTGTTAGTTTTCTGATACCTTAGTGGGTTGAATCAGCTCGCGGATGGGTCAGCTGGCCGTGGCATAAAAGCAGGGGAAGGAGTGTGGTGCTGGGAGCAGAGGGGGAATGGGACCTCCCTGTCAGTGGAGCCAGCTGTTGGGTTGGCGACGTTACTGTTAATCATTTGGCCTTACTGAAATTATGTTGATTTTTTTTGGATCTTCGGCAATTTTCTTCTTATGTGCACATGAACTGGATGTTACATGTACTTTTTCACTAGGCTTGAATTTTTTTAGCGTGTGCAGTTGTAGCCAGAAAGTGACTGAAGGGTTTTTTCCTCCTCTTTTCCGCTTTAGGAGCTTACTAAAAAGCAGTCACCTTAAACTCTTGGTGTGTAAACAAGGCAACAGGATCTATCTGAAGACTTAATATAGTGCAATTAAACTGTGAGACCTACAATAGAATAAGAAATTGAGTTTATCGTATCTGGTAGTTTCAGAAAATTGTGAATGTAGGTTGTTTGTACGTTGTTTAAGTAGCATTTTGCATGGGGGAAAGGCAGACGTTTGCTCTCTTGAGCTGCAATAGTGTGAATACTTGAATTCATTTGATGCTTTATTTATGGATTATACTTCTATGCAGAGGAAAAAAGTTACAACTTTTCAGTGTGGTAATTTATGGTATGTGATAAGCAGAAAAGCTGAGTTTGCTTTTGTGCCTTAGCTTATACAGCTAGTATTCCTTTACCTTCATTATAGCTTTAAAAGCCTGCATTGCTGAGACTTCAGTGTCAGTAATTTGTGTGTGGAGTAACATTTTGCACGTGTCACTGCAGTCAAGGAGCATTATTGTACTATTTCTTGTACCGTTTTTCTTGAAAACAGCCATGCAGGCATCTTACAGTATGCTTTATTTAAAAAAACACACCACCTACAACAAAAAAAACCCTTCTACTGTTAAGTAATCAGATTTTACACTGTGGCATTCATTTGTACTGTTATACAGGTAGCACGTTTTCTCACCCTTCAAATAAGAAAAAGTTAACAATTACAACAGAGAGCATACTCCAAGCTAGTGAATCTATTCTTTAGAGAATTATTAAAAGAGAGGGATTTGGTTTTCATGCTTCTGTATTTTTTCTTGCAGCAAATTTTTGCTGCAAGAGGGCTGTCCTCATAGAGAAATGCTTTTAAGTGTTGCCTGCTTAGTTAAAAAAAACCAATTTTTTATATGGAACGCATTAGTTTTAAATTGGACATTAATTGATTGTGTGGTCAATGCAGTAAATAAAAAATATAAAGCCTTACACATAAAGCAAATTGTGCATGGATGCCTGCTGCATTGACAGAGCTGGAAATTATATACTATCTGAAACAGCAGGACTACTATCTCTTGTTATCGCAAAAGTCCAAATGTCCCAGTGTGCCTGAGTGTGTGTCACTCGCTCTGTGTCACTCGTGCTTAAATCTCTGGGTATCTGGCTGCATGCCATATTGGTGTTTGGCAGTCCATTTGGATATATAACGTCAGTTAAGATTTCTAAATGTGGCTGTGACACCAGTACTTTGAGGACCTTAAATTTTGTTAGGTTTGGCATGCTTGGGTATTGGTGAAATAAAACGCATGCGTAAGTCTGAATTTTGTATAATATTGTTCATGGTCTCTTTTAACGAATGGATAAAAGCAGTGAGGTTTCTAGGAAGGTAAGGTCAACCAAAGCAGCCTAGCAGAGCACAGAGCTGTCCATGAACTTGTTGCAGTTTAACTCTTCAAGAGCCCTGTGATCCCTTTCTTAAGCCACAATCAAAATTTTGTTGTGAATTTGCAAGACAACCAGGAGCTCGTAATGTGAAACAGTTACCATTTGACGTGATGTAAGGTCTCTTCTTATTTACAGAAGATGTCATTTGGTGATGTTTCCTTTTTTTCTGGTTTTGCAGATGTGGGTGGTTGCAGTTCTTTCCGATCTCGCACAGATGTTGTCATTGTCTATTGTTTGCACAGCGCTGCTTGGGGTAGCTTTGCTGGGCTGAAAAGGGAACAGCCTGTCTATGTTCTCCTCGCTGCATGAAGGACAGCTCTGAGGGACAAAGGACCGCCCCTGCTTTTTTTTTTTTGGCAGGATGTGGCACAGGTTCTTCAGTAATAGAGTTTTGCTTCAGGGTTGGTGGGGTCTGCAGTCTTGAGGCCCCAGATGATGTTCCTGGCAGTGCCACTGCATTGCGTTCCAGTAATAAAACTGAAATAGCAGAAACAATGCATGTGTTCTATTTTATGTAATAAATGAAATACCTTGAAGCAAAATGTCACCTTCAGTAATCAAGGATGTGGATTTCCTTCTTGCTGGTGCTGGCAGCCTTTCCTCATTTTTCTCAATTACTTATGAGAAATTCATCCAGGAACTTACCTGAATTGGGAAAAATGTTTAGTATAAACATATGCTAATTAATTGCTATTAATTGATTATTTTCTATTAGATATGCTAGTACATACAGTAGAAGCTGTGTATGACGTATATGCATGTAGGTGTATTGGATTTATGCAGAACTTGGAAGGTTTCCTGAATAAATCAAAGTGGTAGACTAATTTAAAGAAGAAACTGAGCACTATCTGGAGGGAAATCAAGTTTTGCAAACCTAGACATTGGGCACACCATTAGGACAGTTGTTTGTCATTATTCTATGTTTCTGTATGTTATATATATGTTATCTATGTAGTCTTTTAGTTTAGAAGTAATAGTTATGATCCAGAAAATGAGTGTGCAGAGACACTTTCCTGGCTTTGATTTCTTTTCTTTGTGTATTGCTGTAATACCATACTTTGTGATTCCATGTAATATTTTTATTCTCTCAAAGAACTGTTTTGATTCCTACTGGATTTTATTCTGTTTTAACACATAATCCAAGGAATTAAGCCGAGCAATTTTTTGAGCCAATCCCTGCTCTGTTACATGGGCACAGCCACCTTCCAGAATGAGTATGCTGAGTAGTTGTTAAATACTATTATTATCAGTGATGATATGCAAGCCTGAAAGAATTCAGCTTTGTTTTCAGGGCACATCTTAATTTGGCAGGTGTGGTAATCAAAGGGAAAGATAAAGGGAACATTTCAAATGTTGCTGTGATGCTCGAGGTATGTCATCTATGTTGTGGAGAAATAGTACTTATTTTCACACCTGTCTCTTTCTAGAAAAAAAAACCTGTGTAAAAATACCATAGTTTTCATTAAACATTGTTTTAAATGCCGTTATATTTTCATTAAATAACAGTGAATAGTAATGCTTTTCGTAAAGGTAGGTTTCTGTTCCACTACATGTGACGAAGCTGATGCGTAGAATTCTCTTGTCTAAGGAATTACCTGTGGGCACTTTTTTATCTCTTAGGGTACCAGTCCTGCATTTGTAATTTCAGTGTTACAACCTCTTCTTTGTGCAGATTATGAACAAGAGGTTACTATAACGAGACAATTACTATACTACAAAATAAAAGCAACAGAAAGTCCTTGTGATCCGTTAAAGAACGGAAGTGGCTGGCGGGAGGTCTTGTTTCAGCCTTCATGCTGATACTTCTATCAGAAAGTAATCTGATTGAAAACTGCCTACCCTATGCTTTTTATCGCCTGCGTTAGGTCAGTTACGGGCATGGACCAGTGAAGGTGTGATCTCTGTAGCTGGTTACCTGAAATACCTCTTATGGAAATTTTCTTGTCCGAAGATCTGCTTTGCCTTTAAATTGTTGCCCTTGGGCCAACTCAACTTGTTTGTGTTAGAAATCAAAATAACTCAAATAGCATCAAATTGGTATTTTTAATCCTTGATCAAAACATGATTGAATAAGATCAGGATTAACATTTTGGAGTTCATGGTGAATGAGCTGCTATTTTAATCAAGGATCAAAGTGCATGGTATTAGATAAGAAACTTTAACGTGTACGGGTTATTGTTGACTTGTTACTAACTTCATGGATGTCGTATGGAGATAGAAATTGCTAACTTTCAGGGTAATATCCCTTCTTTGTAATGGCAATGTAATCTCTGCTCCGTCAGCTTCAGCTGTCTTTTGTGTCTAGCAGAAGTAGCACTGTCAGCATTTTTAATGCAGGATTTCCTGTTCTTTTCTGTCTAGATTAGAGTTCTAGAAGTATGCTTTATGGAATTCACTTGCAAGAAGTTTTTATTGTTGTTTAAATGGGGATGTATGTGTTTAGTAACAAAAGCTTTTGTATACTCATTTATACTAGTAATACTTTTCTATTTTGTATACAGAAGTCAATATATATACGTGTGTAAAAGCAGATATATGTAAATATACAGAGGAATGAATGTATTTGGATTCAAGAGCCATATATTTTTGGGGAAGGAAAATTGCTCCCATAAGACAAGTTTTATCTTTTTAAAAAAGATACATATCGGGTGTTTGGTTTTAATATTTTCAAGTGCCTTATTTACGTCCCTGTATTGGTGACAAGTTTTGTTTCCCATAAAATGAGTAGGGGTGAAAGTGTATTTTTCAGTATGAAGTTACAGTAATATTGATACGAAAAAGCCAGAACATACCAAGTGTTTTGACATAGGAATAAGCTGCTGTCTGTAACCTTGTCTGCATCATGCTTGTAGCTCCTGCACTAAGGCGCAGGCTTTGCGGTCTACTTTGCATTTGTTATGGAATGATTATGGGTAAAAGCATGTACCTGGACAGTCATTGAAGAGAAACTGAGATGTGATGACTTATGTCAAAAACCTGATACGAGAAGGCATTTTGCTTGACAGCATTAATTGGAATAATTTATCCTGGTTAGTCTTGCCCCTGTGTGGCATTCATACAGTATGTGGCTTTGGATATAATTAATGTACTCTTTAATTTGTTCCTGTAGCATAAGATAATGATCTTAGTGTGAGTTCCTAGGTTCTCTATCTTGTATTTTAAAAGAATTGGAAACACAAGCATTTAAGTTTGTCATGGCAAGGTCTAGTTCGGCTGTTAAGGATGTTATTCCACATACAAATACCTTTGCTACTCTCTCTTGATCTTCATGTGTGGTGTTACACTGACCTCATGTTTCTATTGTTGACACACTTTTTTTCTCCTTCTTTTCCAGGTGAAGCCAGAGCTGTTAGAAGGAAGACCTGTGGCTCGCAATCATGCCATTCCCCTTTGGCAAGTCCCACAAGTCTCCTGCAGACATAGTGAAGAACCTGAAGGAAAGTATGGCAGTTCTAGAAAAGCAAGATATCTCTGACAAAAAGGCAGAAAAGGTACAGTTGTGACTTTGCAATTGCTAAACATTAATTGAAAGGGGAAAAAAAGAAATTTACAGCTGTTGAAACAATCAATTAGGGATTATTTTTGGGTTTTATACTCTGATAAAGGGTAAGTTATGTACCTTTGAAGAGGTGTGTTTCATGTTGGTTGGCTTTGCATTTTTATGCCACTGGCAGCTGATATGATACTTAAAATAATTTGATTTGGAACTGTAGCACATTGCATCCTTTAATAAGCGGCTCACAGCCATACAGTGTTCTGGTGCTTGTGTCCACAGTAGTGGCTTTACTACTGTACAGTAGTTCTGCCTGTGCTTCTCCATGCAAACATTCACAGAGCAGAGTGGCTGTTACTGAAACCGAGGAACTTTGTGTCTCCATGGATGTCAGTAGAGGATATGCTTTTACCTTTCCTTGCCTTTTCTTCAGCCCACAGGAAGATGTGGTGAAAAGTTCCTGTGCTAGTGTGGTTTCCTTTAGATAAGATGGTTTGAAGCAGGCTATGATACCCTCCTTGGATCCTCTCCCAACATCGTTTAACTGTCCTGTGCCATTCTTTTCATCCTTAGAGTCACGTGTAGGAGTTAGTCACAGTTGTTTTTGTGTTCACCAGTGTTTTTAAGCAGTGTGGCCAGTTTCTTTACATCCAGGTTAACCTAGATTTGGCACTACTACTTGAAGTGCAGAACCATATGGGTCTTAACTGAATTGCCATCTTTATCCAGATACTCTTTATAAATCAGCATCTTCTACCTCAGTGCTAGCGCGTGGTACGTTCCAGGTCTCTTGCAGTGTACCATAGTATTTTTCCCTGATGGTTTTTCTCTCTTGCTTGAGCTGGTGTTATGCAGTTATGAGGAAGCTGGGAGGATTTTAATTTGCTGCTGCTTTTCTTCTTTCTCTAATAAAGGCATCTGTCAGGAGAGGAGGGGCAGGTGCATTCTGAAGAGCCTGTGATGAGACATGGCACTGCCTCCTTCATCTCAGCCTCATTATTAATTCCTGGAGGTGTGGCTTGATCTTAAAATCTGTGCTCTTTTGTGTCATCTTTTTCCTTAGACCTCTGATGTGGAACAGGCCAGCTTCATTCCATTGTGCGTAGCTGTGCACTGTATCACGTGCCTGTGTTCTTGATGCTGTAGCTGAAGGTTATTATGTACCATTTGCTTCTTGCTGGCCTTTAATCCCATACCTCCATCTTCTTTAAAGACCTCGTTTATGTGAGGCTGCTGCTTTGACAAATAGTGTGCTAAGCCTGTAGAGTCATTTTTCCGTTGTCATACAGAAAGCAACACATTCTGCTTGAAGGAGAAAAGAAGACAACCCATCCTGACTAGGTTAAACGTGAGGAGGGTTTAAATGTTGACATTCACAAGACTGAGCTCAGTATGGTAATGCTGGCCTCCATCATCCTTGGTATTCACAAAGGAGACCAGCTGATGAATCTGAACATTCACACCACCAGTGTCCACATCTCCATACAGAGATTCTTCAGGAAATAGTTGTTTCATTGGCAAGCCAAGATTTCCATGAAGGTGACTGTGGTTGTAGCAGTTTATCTCAGGTTCTCAGATTGTTTGCTGCTGTGATAGAGAAAGTTCTTCAGTATCTTATGGACCAGCCATCACGTCTTTGAGGGTACAGCTCTGATGAAACATCCTGAATTCGTGCCCTCTTCCTGTCCAGTCTACACAAATGACTGGAGTAACTTTGAAGTTAAAAGACAGCAAGGCTCTGAGCAGTAGCCATTATTAAGAAAGAAGAAAAATTTCTACATGCCCATATCTCAATATTCAGACATCTTTTTATCTTTAACTACTCCTTTTATTATTATGATCCTTCCTGCAATGTAACTTTCCAGCCTCCTTTGGACAAGAACTCTGTGCCGATGAAAGGGTGAATTCTGTGGCTAGTAGCGGAACGGAAATAGAAAAACTCACTGCACATAAAGCACAAAAATTACTGCCCTGTAGCAAAAGGGGAGAAGAATGCCAGCGTTTCTCTTTTTTTTTATAACTGCATTTTATTAGTGACAACACTTGTATAAAATACGGTCCTACTCTCTCTCAGTAATTTCTGATTCATTGTTGCCGTTTCTTCCAGGGCTGTGCTTTTGTAGCCTGTCAAATAACAGCAGTGAACTTTCAAGGTTAAGCAGCATGGTACATATTCAGTGTTGATTACTGTTTGTGGTAATGACAGCCTTTTGGGTGAAGGGAATACTTACTTTTCCTGCACTACTTTGTTTCTTAAAATTAAGTGCACACAGTTGCATGTTTTCTTTACTCTTGAACATATGGAATTTGAAATGTGTGTGTAGATTAGACTAAAAACAATTTCAGCACATGTTGAAGTGAACTGCATGTTCCAAAATTTAATCGTTGTTTTAAATATTTCTTCCACAAAACGAAATGAATTGTAAACGCCCTTTTGTTTTATACCTTATGGCTGGCCGAGGTTCCAAAGACAAACTAGTACTTTCCTACTGCAGTGCCACAATGGGTTTGGTTTTAATATGTAGTTCACCATAGTTCCTACTGTGCAGTAGCAGCACTATGCTGTTATGAAAATATTTAGTTTTCTACTATGTAGAGGATGCTCTTTGACAGTTTCCTAGCACACTTGGAAATACAGATTTATAAGAAAATTAGACAAATAATTTTCCCTAGAAATTAAAAATGTAGTTAATTCTGTTTGAACAGAATACCTCAGTTTTTTTCAGTGTTTAGACTGAAATTTAAGACCTTTATTGTTTTGTGAGAGGAAGAAAAAGCAATAGCGGTTAAGGAAGATTTTTAAAGCTTGGACAGTGTGTGTTCCTGTACGTTCTTTATAATCAAAACGGAAAAGATTCTTCAAAGCAAAAGATGTAAAACAACAGTAGTGTATCACGATGCATCTTGATCAGTTATGAAACATTCTGCTCTGTATACTGGAAAATTTATTTTATAAATAAAAATCTGAAATTCAAAAACTGAATTCTAGTTGCATGTTAATCTACCATTTTTTAGCTCTGTGAATACTGGAGAAAAATGAACCAGCCAATTCTCCAGGTCATTTTGAAATGTTCTTTAAGTTTGTGGTACCTGCTTAGGACCTGAGATCTGAAGTGGCTGTAAAAGCTGGACTGTGTCTTGCTTGCTGACAGTCTGCCTTGTGAACCGCAGCTCTGGGTGCTTGTTGTCTGCAGTCTTTTACTTAGGATAGAGATGATAGCTTGCTGCCTGTTAGTATTTTGAAATGACAAGTGCTATATAACTGAAACGTGTTCATCACATATGCTGTTAGTTTTCCATTACTTGTGTTTGTTCAGAAAGGGGGCCTAAAGGGAAGGGGAAGGAAATATAAACGGGACCTACCCTTGTTCTAGACCATTGAGTCTCTTATTCGCATCTCTTCCTCCTCTTTGGCTGACATCAGCATTTATTTTTATACTACCAGTTCACTTGGTTTGTGGCACGCGTTTACTGTCGTGAAGGTAAATATTTACTCATGTAATAAACTTGTTCTTCCCTACCCTCTGACCTTGGGTTAACCTGCTCCTAACAGCTCTGGTTTTGGCTTTCGGATAATTCGTTCAGCCACGTTGTTAACCCAATGCAGGTTGATTACTGCAGGCATGGTCGGTCTCTCTTCTTTAAGTTACCAGCTCTGTTCAACTGACAGTATACTATATGTATGGGACAATGCAATAAGCTATTTTGGTTCAGCTGTCTGAGTAACATTATGTCATGTTGCATAGATATAGGTCAGATTTCAGTCAGTGAGTTAATGATGTCATTTACAAAGCACTAACACTTTAAATTTGTTATGCACATGTGCACAATTAATTTGTAGTTGAAAGAAGGCTACAGGTTAAGTAATCTGCCTTGCTGACTGCATGGGGCTCTTACTCAAAGGGTAAAGATGTTTTTTTTCCTGGAAGTAATGGGTGAGAAGACATGCTTCTCTTCTAATTGAACTTAGCTCTTTAATGATATTTTCATGCTAGATGTCTGCTGACAAATAATGTGATCATTTTTTGCCTTTAAAATATAAACTAGTGTCACTGATGTAGATAATTATATATTTAGAGAACTGTATGTTTTTGTAAGCATTTTGAAATCCAGTCAATTTAAATAGAATTATTAAAATGGTGTTTGTTACTTATGATAGATACTGCTCTAGACTAGTAAGACTGTTCACCAAGTACAGGCTCAAAAGGATAGCTAGTTTACCTTTTTGATGGATGTTTTCATTAATAATGTAATTTATCTAATTGCGTTATTGATGTGGATAGAACCCCTAGCCATAGACCCAGAGCCTGCTGCATTCACCTTAAATACTTAAGGACTGATCATGTATTCTTTGTCTTTTTCTGCTGTTTCTCGAAGTAAAGGCAAGTGTAAATACTCCAGCTGTACAAGTCTAAATGAAGTATTTGATATTTGATCTGCTTAGCATTTAAGGAAATAGTAGATTTTGGGAATATCTGTGAAATACCCTAGAGCCTGGAATAAACCTTATTGGTTTGTAGCTATAAAGACATGCAACGGATTCTGGTGCAATGATCATACATGTGACTTCACAGTCTCTTAATTTTATCTTTAAATAATGCCTCCTTGTCTTTTATAAAAATAGAGAAATAAGTACTTTGTTTATTTTCCTTACTTTACATTTTACATTTATAGTCTGTTGTTGATAGTTTGGTACCACTGAATTTCAAATGCCACAGAGTTTTTCTCTAAAACTCAGGTTGCTCCATGGTTACTTCTTCTCAGTACTGAGAAAATATATAGATATCTGTTATCTATTTATATATATAAATGATATGTTGTATATAATATTTGTATATAGACTATATGTAGATTATGTATTATATACAGTATATATTCTACGTATATGTTCTGCATATATAAAATATACCATGCTTATATATTATATTAGAATATATATTTATATTTATATATATATGGTGTCTGATTGTTAATTCCACTTTCCCATTGATCATGGGTTTTCGGATGAACTTCATTGTGCATTTTGATTTTACTCTAGGGATTTTTTTTTTTTTCCTGTTAAAAGAAGGCAGCAGATTAGACATTTAGATACCAGTATCTTAGGAAATCTTGCAAGTAATGCTGGCTAGCCTCCTTTTGTCTGTCTTGATTTTTTTTTTACTAGTTTTTCACTTAGCTCTTAACACTGATACTTAATGTAGCATTATATTTTCAGGTGTAAATTCCATTCTCAGGTGTAAATTCCATTCTGCATCTGAAATGGCAAAAATAGCCCCGCACATCATGTATTTGGAATATATTGGAGAGTTCATGGAATATAGAAGAGTAGAGAGATTCTATAACAAGTTTGTAAGAGTCTATTTCTAGTCATTTTGATGTTGAGTTTTAGACTAGAAGAGGAGGGAATATAGAAATGTCATATTTTAAGGAAGTGTAGTGCATCAGAAGACCTCATATTTCTATATTTGTAGTATGTGTCCAGAAACGATAATCTGGCCTAAGGTTGAAGTGATACAAGTAAGTTTCTTTTCATGATGAAGGTGGTTAGACATTGGTACAGGTTGCCTAGAGAGGTGTGGAGTGTCCATCCATGGAGCTGTTCAAAGCCATGAGCCAAACCAATCTGATAGGGCTTTGAGGTTGGCCCTCCCTGAGGAGGTGGTTGGACCCTGATGACCTACTGAGGTACCTTCCAGCCTAAGCTGTTCTGTGTTTCTGTGTTTCTAACCATTACTTCCCACTAAAGCTGTATGTCATTCCAAGTTCAAGTGAAGGACATTCAGATGGTCTTAAGAGTTGTGAAGAGCATGAGAAATAAATTTTAAGTCCTGGTGTCTCTTCTTGAAGTTACTGAGTTGTATGTTTATCTCAGCCCAGAAGGCTTTGCTTTTTTTTTTTTTTTTTTTTAAACAAAAGGCACTCAGTGTTTGGAAACACTATTTTTTTCTGTCTGGTTTGTAAGCATTTAAATTACTAGCGTCTTTCTTGGGATGGTGGTGAGGCAGAGAGCCTTCAAGTGTGATTATTAAAATTTTGGGAGGGTTCTGTTTACTGGGGTTTTGGTATGAGAAGTTTTCCACTGGCATTCTTCTTAATTGTAAGCATGCCCTTAATATCACCACAATCTTACTTAAAATAGATAGCTCCTTGAGCCTCTGCCCGTCTTCCTCTTTCATCTTGCTTTCTAAATTAGTGTGCAGGGTCACACTGCAATAGAATTTTTATTGCTGCTTCCTTTTTTCTTAGTAGCTGTGCATCAAAGGCATCTCGTCATATCTACACGTTTGACAGATGTTTGTGTTCTTTTCCTAGTAAAGAGATATTTTTTTCTGAATTTTAAAGCAATAGAACAGTTGTGTGGTGTAATACTACTACAATATGGTGAGCTGGCTTTCTCATTTTATGTCTTCAGGAGCTGTCATAATCTAAGCAGTCTCACCGAGCACCTGCTTCTTGCTGTCTTACTAACAGTGCATAGAAAATCCTGTGGAATTTCCATTAAGGAGGAGACAACTGGGACTAGGAACTGCAGTTAGCAAGAAGAGGGAGGCACTGGGGAGTGGAAGGTTGTGGAGGAACTAAAAATGATATGGAGCCTCCTTAAAGGTCACGGAATCCTTACTTGCATACCTAGCAAAGCTGGAATGGCTTTAGCTCGAATAGTGCATGGGTCATGCTGATCTTAAGCCTCTCTAGATATAACGCACAAGCGAAAAATCTTTTTGCATACCCCTTGTAAGATAGGCAATATCTGGAAAGTGGTCATTTTTTCACTTCGTTAATTTTCCATGTGCTATCTATCATAAATACTTTACATTAAAGTGTATGCATACCTTGTTGGCAGGTTCATCTAATTACTGAAAATTAGTGCACTTACAAACCATTCATACTTTTTAGGCACGTGAAGAACTAACAGTGTAATTAAACCAGCTATTTATGATGATAATTTTCAGTATTTTACCCCCAAGCTACATAAACATATATATTGAAAGGAGTAGTAGTTTTTTTTTCTCCAAGATAACTGTGTTTTAACATTCAGAAGTGTGTCTTTTAGAAGTGTTCTTGTTGATTTTTTTTTTTTTTTAGTTTTACTCATGAGAGAACTCTGCTTCCACTGCTAAATGTTGCTTCAGCACATCACGGCAACTTAAGAATTCCTTACGCTGGCTTCCCTAAGTGAGAGGTCAGATAACGTCTGTCTCCTGTAAGATGGACTTCACATGGGAAGCATCTTAGACTTTTGTCTCCTGTATCGCTGTGTTCTTTTGAGTGCATCTCTTTCTGCGTCTGTTTGCCCCTTGTTCTTGTACACTGAGATACTAAAGGAGGTTCTCTTTGAGGTTTTGTTAGTTGGAAAGGAAAAATTTCATTCCCACTGCCTGGAATGGGAGCCTAGTATTTGATAAAACCTGATGAGTGCAAAATCTGTAGGAGGAGGTACATTTGGTCTCTCTGAGCAGTTCACTAGAAACAGGCATGTGTCTCCATGTCGTGTTCCAGTCTAATTCTGCGTACCTCTGTTTTAGAGAATAGAAATTTTGTCGGGTTCTTTTCATCTTATTGCTATTCTTTAGGGGATTTTTGAATGGGAAGTTTAAAGGCAGTAAAAAGGAAGAGATTTTTACTTTTGGTAACTTGTCAAATAAATTGCATGTCTTGCCTCTGCCTTTTTTTTAATAACGTATAACAGTCTTATTTGCAGAAAGATTATCTATTTTTTTTTTTTTTAACAATTTATCATTTCCTGATTATTTTTTTTTCACTTAATGGAAGTTTGCAGATTATAAGAATAATAGAGTGTACAGTTACAAAGGACATTGTGCTGTAACTGTATTCTTTTCTCATTTTCTTTAGGCCACTGAGGAGGTCTCAAAAAACCTTGTTGCCATGAAAGAAATCTTGTATGGCACAAATGAAAAAGAACCACAGACAGAAGCTGTGGCACAGCTTGCTCAAGAGCTGTACAACAGTGGTCTTCTTAGTACCCTAGTAGCCGACTTGCAGCTAATTGATTTTGAGGTAAGAAAAGAAGTTTGACATTTCTTATATTGTATATGTTAAAATAAACACATCTGAATTCCTGCCACTTTAATTGGTTAAGACATCCTTCGATCTTCAGCTTTTTTTGGCTGGCTGGGACAAAACCATTAGAAAGAGAACTCATTGTGTCAAACTACCTAGAAAATAGAATATGAAATCTGTGAACTTAGGCACATAAACCACACAAAACTGAAGTAGATAAACCTCTAATCCTGATGATACAGTTCTGTTAAAATTATGGAATTATTCTTTATTGTTGTGTACACAGAAGGGTTAATCTCTTAGTAGTAATACCATAGTGAACACAAGCTATAATAGTACCAGGCATGTCTATATTATCATCTCATTAAATTAAATTACTTGGCAAAGTAAGAGAATTATTGTAACATTTATGAAGAATTTTAAATATTTAAGATAAAGCTGTTTTAATAATAAAGTATTGCTCTCTCTTTAGAAACAAGTGGGGCAACCGTCTTTCTGTTTTCCTCATCTTTTTTTCTGTTAATTAAAAAAGCAACAAACCCAAGTTTTTATTGATTACTTCAAAATAGCAATACTTCTTTGTATTCAAACATATCTCTATACAAACCTCTATCTGGCATTTGTCACCACATCATATGGAGTAATTTAGCTTCCCAGTGTCATAGTGAAGAATCACCCTATTTAGTTATAAGAAATTGCAGTACAATTGGATTTTCCTGTTTTCCCTGGGGTCCCGCAAGAAGCATGTGGTTGTCTGGGACAGGAGCCAAAACCCATGTATCTCACTCCACAGCCTTGACCATAAAGACCATCCCACTTAAGGCTGCCTAAAAATGATACTGTTCATAAACAAGTTGTTCACGATGCGAACACAACAATTTAAAGTCCTATTGTAGTATGACATTCCAGAAACAATGGCTTTCTTCCCTGTTCTTTCTTCTCTCCCCTCCACCCCACACATAACTCCCTCTGCTTTGTGTTTAATTATAATACGGTGGTATTTTTTCCCTACCCACACAACTGTTTATACCAAACATAAAACATTCAGGTTGTTAAATAAGCAAGGAGACCTGGGAAAGCTGAGAGGGAATGCTCAAATGTGATGGCCTTTAATTGCTGAAGAAAGGAAATCATGAAACGTCATCTGGATTCTGCTGACCTCTAGATTGTTATCAGCTTGGTGTTTATTCAGCCCAGTTATTAGTGAAGGAAACCTTCATTATCTGCTGGTAATGAAGAATGATAACAATTTGTTACAGGCTTGCTCTCATTAAGGAGAACTATTCATTTTATTCTAAGGGGACTTGAAAAGATTGCTAGTAGTTTCCTGCTTGTGGACTTTCTGCTGCTTTGTTACACAAGGATATGATGGTTCCCCCTTGAGAGAGAACAAGTCATTCATGCTGCTTTCTAGGCTGGCCCACGTTTGCTTTTTCAGGATGGGATCTGGCAGACTGTCCAGCTATTGTTGTTACCTAGAATTAGTGTCAACATACCTGTGCTCCAAGCCTGCACTAGCTTCCCAGCTGTTACAAACTCCATCGGTTGGTGGCTTGGATATCCCAGATCCCTATGGTTTACTGCACTGGAAATGATTTCTCCATTACTGATGGAGATATGAACTTGATTTTCTGTTGGTTCTTAAAGTTGAAGAGTAGGTTTAGCATTTATTCCTTCTGGTGCCCCACCACAGCTTGAGGTCATGAAATAAAAGTCTTTTTTTTTTTTTTTTTTGGTCAAGAACTTAACTCTCATTCCTAAAGAAGGTTTGCTTGTAGAACAGGAGTATAGACAGCTAATTAATAGACAGGGACTGTTCACTCTGACTCTTAAACTGTCTCAAATGTATTTGAATCTCAATAGTATGTTAAACCCCAGAAAAGTAACAAAGTAAAATCCAGAAAAGTAAAAAAAATTAATGTTTTATTGTTTTAATTAAGAAACTGCCTGACTGTCCAGACCTTGCTGTATGTAAAGGCCCGTTTGAAATGGTATCCTTATCTGGAAGCTTGCTTTCCCAGTAAAGCAGTCAACACAACCATCTACTCACCAACCTTATGAACTTACCAGTTATCTCTGTGCTGATTTGTGCTGGTGTGTCTGTAGGAGAGATGGTATCTCCTGTGGAACTGTGGGGTTTTTTTGTTGTTCTTTTTTTTTTTTTTTAAATAAATAAATAAAGAAAAACCAAAACCCAAAAAACAAACGCCTTTTGCATAAAGGAGCCTGAATCCTCCTGCTCAGCAGACAATAATACCACAGTCTCCCTCTCACCTCTTGCAGTCGTGACTATTGGCACAGGGTCAGTCTCTGTTTGCCCTTGTTAGGCCATGAGATCACTTAGTAATACATCCTTCTAACAATAACTGGCTTTGGTATTACTGTGTACCACTATCAGTTCAATTATGTGCATAATAAGGAAATGCTGTTCTTGCTGGTGAATCCAAAGAAAACTGTGAGATCCAGCGCAAAATTGGCAATGTTAGTGAATGAGAGTTGATGACTATATTATGTGGAGTTGAGTAAAGCAATTTCTGGAAACACTGCTCTTCTCATTTCAGAACAAAGGGTTCTGGTGTTGCTTTGGGCTGGCTATCAATGGAATTGTAATTGAGAAAACAAGCGTTTACAAACAAACTCTTATATCCTGAAAACAACACTCTAACAAAACTGTCCATGGTAATTCACAAACATGACATTTGTAAAACTACAGTCCTACATTTTTATAAGCATTCAGTTTTTTCTTATACAATCTTGTTGACATTGACTAGAAAAATGAAATAAATTTGAATAGTTGCTGTTGTTTTTAAAATTCTTGCTAATTAAATATGCCCTGCATTTTACTTAAAAGCTTGCTGATGTTACTCAGGGCATTTATAGTACAGCTATAGATTGTCAAGGAACATGATCCTTTGCCATCCAGAGGGACCTTGACAGGCTTGAGATCTGGGCCTGTGTGAACTGCATGAAGTTCAACAAGGCCAAGTGCAAGGTCCTGCACGTGGGTCGGGGCAATCCCAAGCACAAATACAGGCTGGGCAGAGAATGGGTTGAGAGGAGCCCTGAGGAGAAGGACTTGGGGGTGATGGTTGACGAGAAGCTCAACATGAGCCAGCAATGTGCGCTTGCAGACCAGAAAGCCAACCGTGTCCTGGGCCGCATCAAAAGAAGCGTGGCCAGCAGGTCAAGGGGGGTGATTCTACCCCTTTACTCCACTCTAGTGAGACCCCCCCTGCAGTGCTGCGTCCAGCTCTGGGGCCGCCGACATAAGAAGGACATGGAGCTGTTGGAGCGAGTCCAGAGGAGGCCATGAAGATGATCAGAGGGCTGGAGCACCTCTCCTACAAGGACAGGCTGAGAGAGTTGGGGCTGTTCAGCCTGGAGAAGAGAAGGCTCTGGGGAGACCTCATAGCAGCCTTCCAGTACCTGAAGGGGCTACAGGAAAGCTGGAGAGGGGCTTTTTACAAGGGCATGGAGTGATGGGATGAGGGGGAATTGATTTAAACTGAAAGAGGGTAGATTTAGATCAGATATTAGGAAGAAATTCTTTACTGTGAGGGTGGTGAGACACTGGAACAGGTTGCCCAGAGAAGCTGTGGCTGCCCCCTCCCTGGCAGTGTTCAAAGCCAGGTTGGATGGGGCTTTGAGCAGCGTGGTCTAGAGGAAAGGTGTCCCTGCTGTGTCAGGGGGGTTGGAACTAGATGATCTTTACGTTCCCTTCCAACCCAAACCATTCTATGATCTGTGTATGGTTTTTGTGTATAACAGGGAACCTTCAGGTGGAGTTGCTTAACAGGCCTGTATTTGCAAGTCCAGGCTTAGTACAAGTTTGCCTAGGCTTCTTCTGTATTAGATCAGATAACACATAGTCCTGAAGTTGTCTTTACGGCAATCCAAAATGGAAAGGTAATTGCAGAAATCTGGCTTTTAAATGGTGCATGTGAATGACACTGAAAAGTGCTTATATTTATAATCAGCTTTTTGTTAGATGTCCGTACCAATTTGTCATCTTTAGCTATGGTCTGACAGAAGAAATAAATAGGAGATGTATATATGCTCAAGAGAACATTCCCAGCTCCTTGTATACTGTCTGGTGCTATCCTTGTGCATTTTTTTGTGTATAATCTGTGCTGAGTTCCTGGATCCTGGTTTTATTTAAACTTCTTCTGTGCATTGAAAAATGTGAGACTTGCATTTTAGGTCAGTGGGTGATTTATCTTTGTAGTTTGTTTTTATTTATTTAACTTACATAAGTGATAGTTTGAAGTTGGATGTTAACACTGCAGTCAGAAACGCTCTGCACACTCTTAATGGTGGCATTACGTGTTCCTAGAGAAGGGGAGAGGATAATGGAATACTGAAGAAACACACGTTCAGGCAAGAGCACAGTGAAAAACTGGTATGTTATTAGCAAAAACAAGTATAAAACAAGCCCAGGAGATTGATGCTAAATAGAAGTATCTGATGAAACATCAACTGGCTTTACTTCTTAATGTAAATTACCTGTGATCTGGCTTTAACATGATGTAATGTTTTGTGTGCTTTGGCGTATTTGAAATGGGTATAAAGAAACAGAATATTTGATCTGTTTAAGATCAGATGACAGAGGCTGACTGGTCTGCAGAACTCACACGGTATGCATGCATGGGGTGATGATAATGTTTAATTGTTATTTGCCTAGTGGACTTGAATATTATGTGTTGAACTGCTAATGTTTTTGACAGGGCAAAAAAGATGTTGCGCAAATTTTCAACAACATTCTCAGAAGGCAAATTGGTACAAGAACTCCCACAGTTGAATATATCTGCACTCAACAGAATATATTGTTCATGCTATTAAAAGGGTATGTACTCTGTGAAGCATAAATATGCTTTTACATGAAGTGTTTAAATTCATGAAGAAGCAGTAAGTTCCGAAATGTTTTTTCTTCCTTTGCAGTATGCTTGATTTTTTTTTTTTTTGTCTTGGGCCTGTAATTCCCCTAAGTAAAGGAAAAATTGAGTAATAAACCACCAAAAATATACTTTTGCATGAAATATGACTGAAAATTGAGAACTGTTAGTAACCTAAAGTGTTCTTACTGGGGCAGTGTAGATATTTTCCTTTCAGAATACTGTTTGATCCTATTTAAACTATTTCCTTGTGAACTTACTCCTTCATCAAGAGTTAAAGGCTATTTTTTTTCCTTTAACCACTGTAATTTCCAGTTTTCTGTCTTATCCCCTGGTCTTAGTTTGGTCTTAGACTTTTTATTCATTGTGATTTATATTCTTGTAGTGACACAAATGCACCAACTCAGACTTGACCAAACAAAGAATGATTGGGGACATATGGTGAATGCCAGATGGCTGTTTCTTCCTCTATTCTTGTATTATCTGGTGTGCTGGATATTGGAGAATCATGCCATACTGAATGCATGGTTGCACATGTAGAGCTGTGGATCTCAAATATGAAAGCAGAAAGGTGTACTAACATTATCATGTTAAAATAAGATTTTTTTAAAAATTAAAATAAGATTTTTATTTTTTTTTTAAATTGAGAATGTGCTCTCTCCATTCAAAAAGAACTGCTCGCGTTTCTAATAACATTAATTAATAAAGTTCTGAAAATTGCAATTCTACTGTGTTATTTGGGGATAGAAAAGTTCATCAGATATTAATAAATTATTTCAAAAATGCAGCTATTTCAAGTACTAGTTTTGTAAGTTGTGTTAAAGCTGCTGGGTAAGCTTATAGCAGTTGGTGAGTTCCACCTACTGAGATAGCTAGAGGATGTATGAAAAGGCCATACTTCTCAGGGAGATACTTGCTTGTGTTATGTTGGTAGCATTGAGATGTGAGGATAATCAAGTATGTTTTTAACATTTAAACACAAAGCTTTATTACATTTTTCATTTTCCCTCCTCCTAGTTTATAATAGTAATTAGAGCTGCTGACTAACCTGCCATAGACGTGGTGAATTGGACTATTTTATTGTAACATCTCTACGTTTACCTAGTCTTGGCCATTTGTGTAAGCCACTGGAAAATGGATCATACAAGAAACTTCCTCTGTGAAGAAAGCAGGAGTTTTACATCTTTTGGTTTCATGCTGACTCCAAAGGTTCAGCACCAGAAGCAGTATGGAATACTTGGTTCAGTTCATATGAGTGTAAGATCTACACTCGTCTGCCAGAAGTGCTTCATTGTGGGTTTTTTTGCCCCCCCTGCATTATAGCCCTGATTTTGGGGGGAAGTGAGATTTAAAAGTTAGAGGGACAAAAGGATTATTAATTGTGGCATAACACAAAAGAAAATATGGATTCAGTACTTCTTCAAAATAATTTACTAAAGAAGGCAAAGACATTTGAGGTGCAGAGAGATGAAACTACTTTTTCAGCATGCTCTCATTGATAAGTGACTGAATGAGGGCTGTAACACATTATCGTCCTAATTCTTAGTCTGTGTTTGTCACTCTTTGGAGAGCATTATTCTGACAGAGATTATTGAAACATATTTGTAAGTCAGGATGTTTGAAATGGGCATTTAGTTAGCTTTAGTGACTTAAGTGTTACATCTGGTGTCCAACTGAGTCAAATTTATGTAAATTTAATCTATGGGATGAGTTGCAAAAAGTTCAATAGATTTCAAATCTCCATGACAGTTTAAATGGGAAAGTATTGCAGGATTTAACATGAACATTAATTCATAGGAAAATGTTTTTGTATGGTAATATGGTTAGTGCTTAGTATGCACAATGGTACTTTGCTCCGAAATTATTCTGGTGAATTTAAATTAGCTTCCAATGGTACAGGACGAAGGATTCTTTAGGTGGGAGGCAGGAAGGGATAAAAGGCTTTGACTGCTCCAGAACCGGGTAGGTTACAACAGACATAACTTTTCTGTAAACTGTGACAGCTTATGTTGCAGTATGCTGAGATGAGTTCTTGGTTTGGAAGGGCAGTCCCATCTCATCCAGGTTCCAACTATTAGCTCACTTGGGAAAACAAGGAGCTAGTAGCAAGTACAAAGGTATATTTCTATCAGATGTGTCTTAAAGACACTGTTGTGAGATGTTGGCAGCTGCTGTTGGCGTATGCTAAAATCAGCTGAGAGAATCCTGTAGTAACTGAGCAAGAAAACCTGCCAAGAAAGTGTAGTGACAATTTCTAAATGAAGCCATCAGGGATGGCTTCATCGCTTCCATCAGATCAGTAGTGGACATGTTCCAGAGGTCTCTTGTAAGAAGGTGCAGAGACTTTGCTAGAGGCAGTAAAGACTCGGGTGCAGAGGTGGTGTTCAATCAGCCGGCACTGTTGCCTCTTTTCAAGCTTGAAGCCTGTGATGTGTAGAGTAGCCAGTGATGCTGAAAAATGGTTTAATGAAAGAGGAGACATGAATTTATGACCAGTATTATTAAGCCTTCATGCTCATATTATGGATAGTTTTATGTAAATTGCTGTCATGTTTAAGCAAACAGCTTTGAAGATGGAAATCACTTACCGCTTTTCCAGATGTCTGCATCCCACCGATATGAAAAAAGAAAACTGTTTTTGAGTATGAAGAAAATGTTTTTATTTAGACTTGCTTCTCAGTTTGTGAAAGTAATTTTTATTGGCTATACTTTGGCACTTAACTGGCAATTGTTTTAGTCTTTAAAAGTGGAGTTTGATGCATAAATAAGTACCTCTAATTTTTTGAATTTTTGTTTACATGGTAGTACTGAAAATTAATTAGCAATGTGATGTTGCAATCCTAAGTTGTGAAAGTATTTTTAAAGAAACTTTGTGATTTTTTTTCTTTTTTAAATAGGTACGAATCTCCAGAAATTGCTCTAAATTGTGGAATAATGCTTAGAGAATGCATCAGGCATGAACCACTTGCTAAAATAATCTTGTGGTCAGAACAATTCTATGATTTCTTCAGATACGTGGAAATGTCAACGTTTGACATTGCTTCAGATGCATTTGCCACATTCAAGGTAGTTTACATACAACATTTGAATTATTATTTCTGTAGTTCTCTGCTATGTGAACCCGAATGTTGTGTGTTACATTCTTGGGCAAGACAAGCCTAGGGAGAAGGGAAAAAAATAGGTGTGATGCAAACAGGTAAGCTGGACACTGTTCTTCCTTATTTTTCAGAAAGCAAGACATTGCTTTAAATATATATACTATGTTCCCGATAACTTTTATTCTAGAAAGCAAGATTTAAACGGTCATGCGTTAGCTGAATACATGTGCACTTCCATGTCAGGGGCTTTTAAATCTGTGTCTCCAGCTCCTCACGTGAGCAAACTCCTTTTCATTCTGTTACGAACCTGAGTATATTTGATGCTGTTGCTTTATCTGAGGAAATTTTTTGTTTTCCTAAAACAGCTATTTATGGGACTATAAGCATAATATTCATCAGTATTAAATAGTGGATCTTAAGCCTTGATCCATAAATGGCATTCTTTAGTGATAACTCCACAGGCTATTTACCTGTGTGAATTAACATAACACATAACAGACTTTTCCTAAGTGATGCCAAAGATCCTTAGCAATGTCCAGGTAACTGCGCTCATGTCCTAAATTTCTTCATTGAATGAAATAGCAAAATTGTCTATTGGATGTCATATGTGTACTCACTGTTTAATGAGAGTGTATATGTACTGTTTCAATATTTTACTGAAAATATTATTTTTCTGCTCTTTTATAGGATTTGCTTACAAGACACAAGTTGCTAAGTGCAGAATTTTTGGAACAACATTATGATAGGGTGAGCAGATATGTTTTAATATTCAGAATTTTCTAGTGCTGTGTATCTTATTTGAAGAAATCAGTTTTTTCATTCCTTGTTTAGCTTTGTTTTTGGAAATGTACACACAATGTAAAACCAATTGAACTTACAGTCATTTCTACCAAGCAGTAAAATTAAGATCAAGACCTTACTGTTGAATGGAGAAAGGCGTAAAAACAAGAGAAGGCAGCAAAAATCAGTCACTTCTGTGAGAACTAGATCTGATTTTTCCGCTAGAGGGAACCATTTCCTTGCCTTTTTCTTTTGTCTGTATTAACCCGTAACCAAAGAATACAAGACAGCCCTCCTCCACCTGCTGGGGACTTCGGAAAATAGAGAACAGTGTTCAGTACCAGCAACTACTATAGTTTTAAGAAATAATGAGATAACTACTTCCACTACATTGCCATCTAAACAGTAAAGGCTCCTAAAAGAGTAAATAATTTTTTTTTAAAGCATATACAATGTTTAAACAGTAGTGACTTACAGAAACCTACTGAGATTCCGGATTTTGTTTACATTTTTCTTATGGATTTGTATCTCCTCCAGTCTGTTATTTGGAAGAAGAGTGTGTATGACACTTGGAAAGGTCCTAACCCTTCTCTTTATTCTGTGTTTAGTTCTTCAGTGAATATGAGAAGTTACTTCATTCGGAAAACTATGTGACAAAGAGACAGTCACTTAAGGTAATGCAATTTTATTTTCTTCTTAAAGGCAAAGTTAGAGAATTCCTTTAATTTCAAGGTGGGTTGACTTTAATTGAAATAACTTCAGTAACAGCCTTTGGTAGTGTTTATTTTAATTTTTCATTTGTTTTAATTCTTGGGATCAGCTAGTTTTCTTTAGTCCAGTCCTTCCATTATTTGGTGTACAGCACACACCAAGTCATTTATCTCCCTATGCAGAAACAGCTATATGCAAGTATGTTTGTTTTTGTTCGTTTTTTTCCTTCAACAAATCTGAACACATTTAAATAATTTGGTAAAGATTCACATGGTGTGATGAGAGCAATACTAATCTTACATTCAAATAGGTCAGAAATAGTGAACGTAAATATAATACATAATTTGTAGCAAGGGTGGTACTTGTGGGGAATATCCTTTTACTCCCTTCTGGACAAATAAGGTAGCAAAAGACGTGTAAATATTTCTCATTTAAACTACTAACTCTTTTTTTAGGTGGGTGGGGGTTTTTTGTTGTCGTTTTTTAAAAACACATTCTTATTGGTGATGTATAGCTTCTGTATAAATGAAAAAAAAGATGAAATCATGGGGAAAAAAGAATGAAAAATACTTTTCTTTTAATGCCAGTTCATAATAAGGGGGGAACAAAAGGCGATTTTTCACTTGGTGAGAAAAGAAGAAACTGCATCATTGATATAAAAGGAAAATGCACCCTGCACTTAGAAATTCAGAATATTTGAATTCTGTTGTTACTGTATTTATAGATTGGTGTCAACTACTCCGTGTTTGAAGGCACTTATGAAAAAGTTGTTTCTTATCTCCAAAGTCAGTCAACTTTCATTTGGGCTTGTTTTCCACTTTTAGCTTCTTGGTGAATTGTTATTGGACAGACACAACTTCACAATTATGACGAAGTACATCAGTAAACCTGAAAATCTCAAACTAATGATGAACCTTCTACGAGACAAGAGTCGTAACATTCAGTTTGAGGCCTTTCACGTGTTTAAGGTATGTTTAAAAAACCCCACAATTAAACAAGCAACAAAAGAACCCCACCAGAAGTTCTTTAGTTGAGTAAACTAATTTGAGCCTAAATGAAGCTTATCTTAATGTCTGCTAGGTGGTTAAATAAAGAGCGTGAATGTTTGTCTTTGTTATGATCCATCTTTACAAATAGCTAACTTTGTATCTTTTGAAAATTGTTTAGAAACCACTTAAGGACTTTGATATGATTATCAGTGTAATCTCTCTTAGAAAATTTTGGAATTAAGAAAGATAAAAGTGCAGTAAGATAAGGAGGAATGCATGATTACTTGTGAAATCATGAAGCATCTTGGAGTTCAAAAGTGTTTCATCATACTGCATGACCTATGAAGGACAGCAGTATTTCAGTCAAGTCACGTAAATTTCAAAGCCTAAATTGTAGTTTGCACATTATAACAGATACCTTCTGACTTTGCAGCAGACAAACAAATAGCTGAGAGCTTGGAGATATAATTTGAGGTATAAAAGTTTTCAGTGAACTTTAAGATACCCATCTGATGCTGTATGTAAACCATGCATTTGCCACAGAATTTAACTGTGGGGTGTCTTCAGTGGCTTTTGCAGAGGGTATTGTGGCTGATCACCTCCCACAAATTGAATTTACTTTGGTACTGGTGTTCAGCTTCTATTCTAATAAGAACATGGAGTGATTTTATTTTAAAACTTGCATTTACTCCACTATTTTTTCTGTAGAGATACTGGAATACGGAATGATTAAAACATCATTCTAAGTTACTCTCATCATTGTTTTGTTGTCTAGGTTTGTTTTTTAACTTAGCCTTCTGTTTCCTACTGTTATGCTAAATGCCTTTTATTTTCTTGCAGGTGTTTGTAGCTAATCCTAACAAGACACAGCCTATATTAGACATCCTTCTAAAGAACCAGACCAAACTTATTGAGTTCCTCAGCAAGTTTCAGAATGACAGGACCGAGGATGAACAGTTTAATGATGAGAAGACCTATTTAGTTAAACAGATCAGGGATTTGAAGAGACCAGCACAGCAAGAAGCTTAATCTCCAGTAAACCCTTAAAATATTAAACCCAAATTCAGCATTTGCTGTTAGATATTCAGCATCAGGCACTCTTATCGATTCATGAGGAACATTACTGCTAATCTGCTGTTCAGTGAACGGTTTTTGTTTTTCTCTTTTCTTTTTTAGTCCAAGTTGAAAAACATAGCTGCTGCTTTCTTGCACAATGTGGACTTTCTTGATATTTGTGTCATTTCAGAATTCAAAGACACTGCTTGTTTTAGGAGTCCTGGAAAGAAAGATTCTAGGTTCGTGAAAGCAAACATATAGATAACTAGTTTGGTTTAGGAGAAGAAGGTATTATTGTAGTTAAGTAACAGGTTGCATGCTTGCAAATCTGAATAAATCTGTATGTTTGCACTTACCTTGTTTGAGATATGAGCACAACGTGACCTGTGCATACCTGGCACCATAGTATAAGATTATATGCCTTGATTTAAAAAAAAAAAAAAAGTGCAGTGCTTTATTTGTAATCAAAGGGGAAGTGTATCTAAGATGTGAGCTTATTGGGATAAACAGTTGTCTTGCAAATAAACTGATATTGAAACTTAGCAACTTTTAAAAGAGTGAAATCTCAAGGTTCATAAGGAAAATGTATATATGCCTTTCACTGCTTTATAGAATTTTTTTTTTGACATGATTTGATTTTTCTGAGAATTGACTTGTAAACTTGGAAATATGTTCTAAGGGTTTTTGTTAATTTTACTTTAAAGGTATTTCAGGCAGTAGACCTAGCAGTGACATTTTGCATTTCATTTCAACAATGCTTGCTGGTTTCTTTTGTATATAACTCCTAGGCTGCTCATTTCTTTAAAATATGATTTAATTTGTACAGCAGAGGAATGTTATTGTATTAGTCTGTAACTATTACCTAATATTGAGTTTTGCAAAATGAATGCTCATATGTAATTGAATACTTCAGATCACATGGAAATGCTGATTTAACAATCTTAAGTACTGCAGCATTAAAAGGAAAAAAAAACCAAACAAATTCTTTGTATTCACTTATCTAATGGGGTGCCATCAATTAGGGTAGGCTGAAATAGAGAACTGGAACCCTTTATACTACATTCTTACTGGATAGTATTGGCCTTATTCCATTAAACTAGCATTGTGCTCACCAGCTCTGCAAATGGCAAAGATGGTGGTAAATTAATACCGATTCCTCTTACTTTTGGGCAGCCAGCAGTGCATAATTTTTCTTACAGTAAATAACTCAGTACAGTAGTTGTGAAAGTAAATTATTTAATTCCCTGCAACTTCATGAAAAAATTTCATAATGCCCTAGGGTAAGAATGTGATTAATTTTGTTGATTTTGTTCTTTAATGCTGCAAACTATCAGTATTTATAAAAACAAAAAACCCAAATGATTTTGCACCATGTTTTTGTTACTGTGACCATACAAAAGGAATCTACTAATATAGCTAATTGATGTTATTAAAACTGTATCTATCCATCATATAGTAACGCTAAGATCACAACCAAGCAAACTTATGGATTGGAGTCAGACAGTTCAAATTCTGCATGGCTGAATCTGATTGAGAATGCTATACAAAATGTTTGTTGCTTTCTGTCCTCTTCGTAATTAAAATATTGCACAATCAGCATGGACGAAACTCCTAAGTGACGTTTAAGCTGATTTGAAAGCCTTCACAAGGGAAGTCAGATAGCTCCAGAAAATTGAGTGTTTTCACTCAGTTGTTTAAAATTGCTCTTAACATTATAATTGGTCTTTTAAAGGTTCTTAACATATCCTTTGCAAACCAATTCATTTTGCCTGCAGGAAAGAAAATAGCTTACTCTTGCCGAAGATCACTTACACAGGCAAGCAGAATTGGCCCTGAGATGGTGTTATAGTTCAGTACTAACAGTCTATTATATTTTGGTTTATCATAGCTGAGTGGAGGAAAATATTATTTGCCAAGTTTACTCACCATAACATATAAGGCTTCCTCTTTAGAAAAATGTAGACGTGCTAAAGATTTATATATGTAAAGAAGTGAAAACATTTGGACTGGGATAAAGGTTACTCTATATTAGGCCTTGGAAACAATGGCTATGGTGACTTTTTTAGTATGTGAAAACATTTGAATGTTGGCTTTCGAAAAGAAGTTGTATTTAAATTAAAGCTCATTTGACGTGCTCTTTGTATTAAAAAACTATTGTTCTGGAAGTGGTTTCTTATCTGCTTGAAGGCTTAAGGGTATTACTAAAAGTTATTTAAATGTGAGCAGTTTCTTTGCTTTTTTTTTTTTTTTTTTTTTTTTTTTTTAAACTAAGAGATGTATACAATTGTAATTCCACTTCCGTGGTAGCATTTCATTTCTCCAGAGGAAAATGCGTTTCTTATCCGAAAAATCTGGCTGGCCCCATAATTTAAATTGAAATAAAATTTTGAAGAAAAATGTGTGTTCTTTATTGTGTTACTGAAGAGGATGAGTTTCTTGTGGATGTGCATCTGTTCTCCTTTTTTGCCTTAGAATTTTAAATCATGAAAAACTCTGGCTTGCAAAAACATTTTGCAGTAATTAAGACAAAGTGCTGTATTAGAGATGTCATCAATTTTAATTAATTGTTGGTAGCCTCTCTTGCCTATTTGTAGCATTATTTGCTGATTCTGTTCCTTTTTTGCATGACCAAGGGCAAAGAGAGGAGATGCTATTTCCTGCATCACGTCTGGAGACAGGACCTGGTAGAATTAATGGAAGTGAATCCTCGATATTTTTTTGGCCCTTCTCTCTTCTGAATTTCAGGAGCCAAAAGTGTGTGCAATTGGTAACTTTTCCGTAGGAGATCCCGTGGTCTCTTTGGCTTTGAAGCTGTCTGCCTCTGTCCGTTTTTCACAGCTAACACCCCAAGTTATGCAGGGTGGCAAATGTCAGGAAAGTGTGTTACATTTTAAAAAAAAAAAAAAAAAAACAACAAAACAACAAAACAAACATTCAGGAGTTTTTGCTGCAGATTCTTAAGATGGTTTTGTTTAGCAAAATTACTGAAAAATCTGGTTTCCTGCCAGGAACATACTTACCCTGCAGACAAAAATACTTGGTCTTTTGTAGCCCCCACTAGAGGCTACACCTGCTTGAGCCTTTATATGAAATGTTAATATTTCTCTCCCTCCCTGACAGTAAGATCACAGGTTACAAGGGGAAGGAGTAATTTATACTTGTAATCAAACAAATTGCAAATTTTAATTCAAAGAAAGAGGGGTGAAGTTGGGTGCTTCACTGGGTGTTTGGATGAAACGGCCCTGGCGGGGGAGGCATGGGAAATGCAAGAAGGTGTTGCACTGACTCTTAAAATCTCTTTTCTCCACAGAGCTGATCAGCAGGACCTGCCTTATGAGCTGCCATCTCTAGGAACCAGAGTAGAAGTTGCCCTCGGAACCCGTGGGAGCAGGTCACGGACAAAGCTGCTTTCAGTAAGTTTGCTTCTGTTTCTGGCCAGGTCATTCCTAACAGGCAGCTTCATCCGTTTTCCTTTTGCTGCTACCCTTTTTTCCCCCCTTTATTCTAGACCTTTGCTGGCTGCTTTGTTGAATAATTTTCCTGTCCGTATTGCTTCCCATTGCATGGCTGTTCACTTGAGCTGGTGCCATCTCATTGTGTGCAGTATCTTTATTTTCTGTCATCATTTTGGTTATTTCTCATGATGTATCTGTACGCCTTTCTCCAAAGGTTTTGACTTCTGTAAGGCTGTTTTAAGTGCTGTTTTTTTTAGCTATTCAGCATATTGTAATTCAAGTTAATGGTTAGTATCATAATGAGGAAAAAATAACCTATTCTTTTGCATCTTGTCTCTTTAAATCAGTGTTCAACTTAATCTGAGCACATTGAATTTGTGCAGAGTTGTTTCCAGTGTATGTAATCTCTGTTTACAAGTGTACCTGGGTAGTTCCAGTTTAAAACCCATGTGACTGGAGGCAGGTCAAAATACCAAGCAAAATCAAAACATGGAAAGAAGTTGAGGGAGGAGAGGGACACTTCAATATATTGCATTCTTTGAAGAAAATTGGCTATTTCATGAGAGAAAAGGCCTGTTCTGTTTCCTATTTAAAGATATCTGTTGACTCACCTCTATTTAAAAAAACACCACCACAAAACCCTGAGTTATACAGCCAACATATAATTAGATTTTTGCTAAGTGTGTTATATTCACAACAAAATACAAAGGCAAGCTCTTTTTTAGAGGGCTCATACTGGAGATTCTGGTTTACACAACAAAAGTAAGGATACTGTGTTTTCTTGCCCAGAAATGCCCTGGCCAGAACTGGTTTTCTGTCACTTTTCATAAACGGACCCTTCATGCTAAAGGTTTCCTCTCCATCTATGGCAGGAGAGTTTCCAGCTGTGTTGTGGTGGGGCTGAGCGTAACTGCGGTACGCAGGATTACATCTGCGAGGGAGAGCGTCACACATCTGGAGGTGACGCTAGCCAAATTGCTGAATGTGTTCCCAATAGTGGTAAAACGAAAGGATTGATCGAGAGGGCATGTTTGCAGGGATGGAAGATAACGAATATGCTGTAATATAAAGATATATTTTAGATATGTTTTAGGGGGGGTGGATCTGGTTGGAAAAAACAAGTGATAAATATGTATGCTGCTTCTTGTATCTGTTGGAACAGCTATGTATGTACTGTTTAAGATAAATGATTATGACTGGAGTTGTCTGCTCTTGCCTAAAATTAAGTTAACAGTAAGTGTTTTTCCATCTCTTCCTCAGCAAATTCCTTGTACTGAGCTGTCATGGAGGGTCCCGTTACAGTTCTTGTTCCTTCCTCTTGCAGCAGCCTTTGGGAATGCCTCACATCCCACCATGAAGAAACTCAGGGTGGTAAAAATGTGAGTGTTGCTTAACAAGGTTCTGCTGTTAAAACAGATGTTGAACTGAATTTAATATTGCTTAGCGTTATTTAGAGACTCGCAGGAGAGGATGATGTTTGCATTTAATTTGAACAAAAGAATAGAAGCTTTGTATATTTTTTTTTTTTTTTTAAGGGCTGTTTTGGCAAGTTTGAGAATGCTGTGTATTCAAACATTAATAAATAAGCCTTCATAACTGTAATTTGGGGCATCTAAATAAGGCATGAAATACGTGTAGTACAGTGTTTAAACAACTGAGGTGTGAGCAAGCCAAGTTTTTGACCTCAGCTCTTTAACAGCCTCTACAGATTATATGGAATTAAAAGAAAATGTGTCACTAAGAGAAATCAGACTGTCTCATAGACTTCTAGGCATCTAGACAGGTTGAGAAATATAGTCTGGAGAGACTAAAAGGCACAAAGGTTCACCTGGCTGTAAACGTTAGCTTGCAGCAGCTGAGTTTCCTCATCATTTTCCATCTCTGGAATTATAGAGTGGTGGCTTATGCCAGCTAATACACAGATAATTACATGAAAACAGCATTTAAAGATCTACGATCATATTACTTTTTTACATAAACCATTTTTGCCCTAGCAAATTGTTTCTTAAAGAAGCAGGAGAGCAATCTCACAAACAAAACCAGTGTGTTAGCAGAGCTAGGTTTTTGTAATGTTTCTTCAGGCTGTTAGAACAGTAGGGAAATCCTTTAGGCTCAACTTTGCGTTGCTGCACATGATTAATGTTTGAGGGGCCCTTACGAAACACAGACATGCAGATTAGGGTTGAATCTTAGTTACAAGTAATATCAGAGCAATATTTAGAAAGAAAAAAAGCACGGATAAAGCTAACATAGCAGGAACAGTTACGAACCTATAGAGAAGCATAAGATGAGTTCACTGGACGTTGTGAATAGCTTGTCAATGTCATTTAATTTAAAAGATGGAATGGTTTGCCATAGTAGGTTGTAGGCCATCAGGGTGCAATATATGTAATACAGTACACACTATACAGACAGGATTGGAATTTTGGCTTCAGTTTATCTAATGGAAGAAACAGATATTTTATGAAGAACAAAGTGCGAAAGAGCTATGATGGGCAGTGGCTGCAAGTGTTCTTCCTTCTTGGTGTTATTCGGGAAGCTGGAGCCCAGCTCTCTAATTTCTAATGCCAGTCTTCCCTTCTCTTGGGTAGTCACCCAGTTTGGGTAAAACCTGCAGGTGGAAGGGGAGAGGAATGGTGACAAAATCAAAATGATTAAAATATCAGGGAAAAGCAGAAGTCTCCTTACTGCTACTGTACAATTTTAAAATGTTTCCCCTTTATGTCTTTGATGCAAGAATAAACCAAAAGCTAGCATGGGGTAATTTTAACATTTGTACAGAAACTTTTAAAAGAGCATTAAGTTGTGAGTTCATTTCTTTTAGCTGCATGTTTCTTCTGAGCTGTGTTTTTTCTTTTAGCCTTGACTGGTGTAAAGTAAATTTCCCTTGGCTACATGTGGCACTTTTGGTAATTAGTAACACTGACAGCTGTGCACAGGTGGTTTTATAGTTTGTAGTGTGCTCTGCTATAAGGTTCATATGGGAAAAAGGAAGTAGGCTAAATTCATGAGTACAGTGAGTTATTGACAGTTCTAGACATCCCAGTTCCAAAAAGAAAGTCCTTATTTTCCTAATAAAGATGTGCAAAATCTAGGAATTGCTAATAATTGTATTGATATTTATGTTGGCTGATGGCTCTTCAGAATGAGAGCTAAACTGCAACCTAGTTTTGAAAAACATCTGCTAGGCAGGTAACAGCCAAGGTGAAATACTGCGGTGGGGCTTGTGGTTTCAGCTTGTTTCCACGAGCTGTATCGGCTCTGCTGCCAGCTCCGGGGCAGGAGAGAGTCGGCCCTGCTGCCAGTGCAGCTGCCCCTTGCTGTGGAGTCAGCTTTCTGCAGTCTCCTGGCTGACCTGGCTCTTGCCTCATCCCACAGGCTTCTTTCACATTAGATAAAAACCTCCACGAAAAAGAACGTGCAGCGAGACAGGACAGTGAAGCAAAGGGTCAGAAACGATCCCGTTTTGCAGCAGAGCTGTCAGCATTCTCGTAACACAGCACTGCGGTGTGAACAGCAGTTTTGTGTTACCTGTCTGACTCAGATAACCGTGTTTAGTCAGCCACATGAGCTGAACTGTTTCTGGTCTGGGGATATGATGGTTTGCAAACCTTCTTTATCTCTTCTGGTGCTCCCACTCCTTGCTTCTGAACTTCCAAGTCTATAAAGGATATTTTCTGCAGCTCTGTTTTCCGTTAGTTAATCCCTCTCTTACCAAGTCTGATTCTTCACTTAAAATCCCAATCCTCTTGGCAGATCACTTCTTTCCACTCTTGCCCTCCCCTTCCAATTTCTGCCGTTTGTCTTTTCTGTCCTTTTTCCAAGGGGCTCTTTTGGATATTTTGGGAAATGTTCTGTAATTGCGGAATCTCAAGTAAGAAGTGCAGTTATTTATGTCTAATTATTTTTTTCTCCAGTTGTAAAGAGTTTATCATCCAGTATCATTGCTGCAGGCAACATGTCGTTTCCTGTAGGCCACTATTTGTATATCAGTAGAAAATAGTGGATAGGCAAAGCGAGAGTAGATTATGAGTGCAGCACATATGGGGCTCACAGAGCTGTGTCAGGGACACGAGAATTTTGATGGTGATGTGAAGAGGGATGGGAGCAGTACTAGCATCGTTTGACCAGGGTGAACCTTACAAACGGTTGAGGTGCCACAGGTTTGGCATGGAGGGTGGTTGACCAGATAATGTTAGGAAGCCAGATGCTATCAACACCCACACACAGCTGTGTGGGGCACTAAATACCTGGAGTTGATAACAGATATATGAAGCAGCCAGTGTTTTACGTCTGCTTTCAAAATGCTGCCCTGTTTGAATAAACCCTTATGTTTGGGTTTCTGGTGTCAATGATGGGCTCTGTCAGTGAGTGAGCTTTTGCAATCTTTCCTGTCACTTCTGTGCTGTAGGTACGTGTCTGGGACAGTCTCCTGCTGATCTCAAGCTATCTGGCAGGGTGTTATTACAAGTGAACCTTGCTCTCCAAACAGTCAAATGGTATTTGTATCATCCTGTGACTAGACAGCAGTCTGCACTGAATCCTCTGAACTCAGCAGAGATCAGATCTTTGATTTCCTATTCTCTCGGTCCATTAGTCCTAAAAAGACTGTTTCTGCTGCAGTAGTTTGGTTTGCTGAGCCACTACGAGAAGTGACAGGTTTAAGGACTAATCTATGCCCCCAGTGCCCAGGTTCAGACTGATCCTTGCAATTTGCATGTGGTGTCAATATCTCAGCCAGACCCTGTTTCCCTCCACTACTCTCTGTCTCATTCATTAGCACTCTCAGGATAAGGAAAGGCAACTGCAAATCAAACAGCATTTAAATTGGTGCACCAAAGGGACGAATGAGCTCAAAAGATTGCCCAGGCAATGGCTTCATGGCCTGATGTGAAGGCTGTTCTCAGGACTGGCCTGCAGTGCTGGAGAGCACTGGGTGGTGATACCCATGGCACTGTTACTTGTTACCTTAGTGAAACTGCTTTTTGTGCCAACATTTCCACACCTCTCCAGCCTTATCCTCTGGCACAGTTTAGAGCTGTTTGAAGGCTGCTGGAAGTAATGCTGTCTGGAGCACTCTGCTGGAGTGAGATCCTTCAGCCTGTAGCTGCTGAACTTCTGGACATGTGTGGTCTTCTGAGAGGTCTGCAATGTCTACAGGTTTACATTCACAGTACAGGGACGTTTTGCTTTATTTGGAGGGAAAAAAAGATGGTCGTCCACAGATCAGAGGTTAGAAGTCCTGTGACAGCCAGGAGATGGTTTTAATTTGATTGTCTTTATCTTACAGTGTGGCCTTTAGCTTCAGGAGGCAGAAAGTAAGTGAGAAGGTATTGCTACCCAGATAGAGTACTACCAGTTCTGATCTGAGGTTCTCCACACCTCAAAGAAAACTCCTGTGCCAAAGTGAGTAGTTTTCTGTCCCTTTTTGCCTCCACAGCAGCGGAGGGCACAGAAGCGGATTTGGGCCAGACACTGGTTATTTATGGTGACATCAGTTTCAGGTTTCGGATCTGGCTTCCTTGATATTTCTGTGCATATTGTGTCCTGATCCAGAGCCCACTGAAATGTGAAAGAAGATTACTGGTGGCTTGGAGGGCTTTAGAGCTGACCTCTAGGACAGTCCACGTCTCAAGGCATTACTGGTCAGTACTGAGTGGGTGGAGGAGGGCCTCCTTTTAGCCAAGTGCAAGAGGTCGGGCGTTTTTGTTTATAATGCAAAAAGAAATGAATGAAAACCAAGCCTTGGGAGCATTCCCAGGTGTAGGAGAGATTTTTGCTCGATGAGCAAAGGATTGGAGGGAGTCTGCTTTCCAATGGATTTGTCTCCTAATTCATGTTCCCTGTGACAGGCTTACAGGTGGAAAGCAGCATGGAGGTGGCCGCTGTGGCTCTACATGTGTGCATTGCCCAGTTTACTAGTGTCTCTGTGTGGCATAAAGACAGCCAGCAAAGGAAGTGGGATGGGGAGGAGGAGACAGCTACAGCTATTCCCAGCATCAGTGTGGAGCTGCTGAGTGGCAGCCGCCAGCAGGTACGTTACTCTGGAGTAGCAGTCGGGGTACGAGGGGTGAGGGAGCAGGGATGGGAGCTGAGAGAGGAAGGGGATGGGAGAAAGCAGGATGCTCTCCTCTCCAGTGGAAGAGGTGGTTCCAGCAGGGAGGAAAGGACGTGGAGATGGAAATGCTAGCTCAGAAGGCATCTGGGGATTACTGAGAATGCCTCCTCCCTCACTGGAAGGCTTGTGTCTAGGCCTGTGTCTTGCAGGTGGAGATCCCTGCATGGGGCTGCTGTAACCTTCTACCCTGCTCTGTAACTGGGGAGGATTCTTGAATACCACCCCCTGCCCTGCCCAGCAGGCACCTGTGACACTTGTGGCCGTGGCTGTCAGAAGCGTGGCAGTCACACAGGGCCATGTGAAATTTGTAGACACAGCCCTCGCTTTGTCTGAGGCTGGGCTCTCTGGCTGGGCTGTCTCCATCTGAAAGTATCCGAAAGTGATGTGGATCCTCTGGGGCATTGCACAGTTTGGTTAGTCCGAGTCAATTCAAAATGCAATACTGTGTTTCAATCCTCTTACAAACCAACCTTTTAAAATTTTTTTTTGGCAGAAGCAACCTTTTTCCCCTCATGGAAAAATTCTGTTTTCTCAGACACAGAATTCTCTTTCAGATCTCCCCTATGGAAAATTCCCAACCAGCTCCAATTCTAAAACTTGATGCCAGAAAACATCTAGCAGGCATTAGCAGAGGGTGACTCGGGGTGTAATGTATCATTTAATCCTAACTAGGGCAACATAGCCATATGAATTTGAGAACATGAGCAGGCGCTCAGCATCCCTAACTCAACATGCAGTAGGCAATTCACCAAAAACACACATACAGAACAGGGAAAAAGCTATAATAATTTTTCAGCTTTGAAAGCTCAGTTCTACCTTGAGAAAGAAACTGGCAACATGTCATCAGATGTGCCACATCTGCTTCTTACTGACTTCCAAATCCAAAGTGTTTGCTTTACAAATAAGATGTGTGGGGGTTTTTTTGGGTTTTTTTTTGGTTTTGTTGTTTTTTTTTTTTTTAGCAGATAATTTCACCAACAACCAGCCTGAGAGAGAAAAATATTTCTTCCTCCTAGAAGAAGTATGCTGGGGAGAAAATTATCTGGCATGTTTGCAGGCACAACAGACTTAAACGTTGAAGTTGGTTCTGTTGATGCACAAGAAATAATAAGTCTCCAGTCCTTCTCCCACATCCCTGCTGCTGCTTTTCTGCTCAGAAAAGAGACCAGGCAACTGACGAAGTACCATTCCCTTCAGCAGGAAAAGGATTTGGGATTCAAGCCTGTCTCAAAAGGTAACTTAAAGCCTATTCCTCAAGCATTGCCCAGTTTAGCAAACATCCTGGGAAAAAAGCAGGCTTCTGGACAGGAAAAATGGCTTGGCAGTGCAAGACACTATCATGATGGGAAGGGAAAAGGAGGGAGAAAGGCAGGTGAAGTGCTTCAAGATGTTGTGATGCTTAGGTGTCCTTCCACAGTGTGTTGATAGGTCTCTTTGGTTTTGTGTGGACCATATAGGCTCATCTTTTAGGGCTGAGCTCACAGGCTGTGATGAAATATCTCAAACTTGTGTCCCAGAGATGGACTTCAGTGTATGTTAAGCCTGTCCAGGCACTGGAGTACTTTTCCTTCTCTAGCTTCAGTGTAAACTGCTGGCTTGCCTGTCTGCCTTTGATATGAACTGAGCAAAAGGAGTGGCTCTGGTTCAGGTTTGGGTTTGTGGTGTCATGGGCCAGCACTTGGTCTTTAGCAGCAGCCCAGCACTGCTCCGTCAGCACAGCTTAGAGGCAGAACTTCTATTTTGAAACATATATGGATGCATGTTAGCTTAAAGCATTTCTTTGAGCTTGAGAACAGACCCAGCCGTTACACGGTCACTGTCCCACTGCTGCTGACTGAAAGTTAATTTTTTGCATTTTTAAAAATATCTGTTGCAGCTGAACTAAATTTGCTTTAGTTTGGTTTTTGAATCTTCCAATTTGTTGACTTTCATCTACAGCCTTGAGAATCCAATGCAAGATGGGCACTAACCAAATGTCCTTAACAATATGCTTGATCCTGACTCGTGCCATGTCTTTGATGCTGTTTGCCTCAGAGCCTTCAATTCTAGGCAAGACTTGAATTTTTAATGTAAAAGAGAAGCAGGAGAAAAAAAATTCCTTTTAGAATAAGGAAGAACTACCAAAAAACCCCTTTCGTGTCCTCTGTGCATTATAAAAAGGGAAAAAAGAGTAGTCCAAAGGTTCTGTGCCTGCTTCCTTTGAAGGTCTCCTTTCATGATTTCTTCAAGCAGTTCTATCCTGGTTTTTTGGGTTTTCTCTAGTGTGAGCTTTCCCCACAAAGAAACAGATAAATAAAGTTTCTCTTGTTTGTCGTTATGTAAAATATGAAGCTTTACACTACTGCCTTTCAGGCGCCATGATGATCTGCTCTTGCACTTTGAAACAACAGACAAAATCCTACTGGCTTTTCCTGTTGTTGCATCTTGGTTTTGAGATTGATAAAAATGAAAGTCAAAACAGGATGACAGCATTTAGGACCCATTTAGTTTCTCAGAGTTACGGAGTTAGAAGCACTCAGCATTTCACTACTTCTCCAGGAAAGACCAACCACATGCTTAATGAAGGAAGTCTTGTTTCTGAAGAGTTGAGCATGGTTGCAATCTCATAATGGCACGATTTCCACCTGAGCAGCTGTTGGCAGTTCTGAAATGTTCAGTCAGCCTGTTATCTCTTCTAAATATATAAATACAAATATGTATTTAAAAAGATAAAGGTAGAAAGTAATAGGAAGTTCAGTCATGCAGGGTGATATGCAAACCGCAGACGTTCCTTGTTTATCTTGTATCTTTGCACTGAGTGCAGTATTGCGTAATGTCACAAGTGCTGAATATTTTTTCTAGCGAAGTGATGCATTTTAATTAAATTCACTGTTTAAAGTTCAGTTATTCATTAAAGCTAGCCCGTTGTCCAAAAATACATGCTGACCTTGGATATACAGTCCTCTGAAGAGGACTTTTAGGGGTATGAACTAGAAAAACATAATTTCATATAATTCACACACAAAAAAACATGGAGAGTTTCTTGGCCAGTTAACTACATGGATGTATACTATTCACCTCGGCTAGTTCATCTGAGAATTTCAAAGGGACACTGTTCACTGTCTGATATCAGCAAATCGGGGCGTGCATATCCTTTGGTTTCTCTCTCATGAAATGTGGACTTTGCTGCTGTTAGTCAGCTCTCGCAGCCGGCGCTGAGCCTCAGTCCCTTAGACATCTCCAGCCTCTCCTTTGACCGAGGTGGGAGCCCTTGGGCGTTCCTGGTTAGTGGCTCACCTCTGAGGGGCGTTTTCGTGATGGAAGCAAGCAGATACAAAAGCTTTGCAAAATTCAAGCCGTGTTTATCCACAACAAAGAATGTACAGTTCTCAGCAAACAATAAAACATTCATTTCTGTGCTCTTATTTTTTGTTTTCCACTACTCAAGTGTTCTCTGTGTTGAGGTTGAATCTTTCAGGGCCCAGTAGCCCTCTGCCAGCAGATGTCTTTTTTCCTGAGACAGAGAGGCCCTGTTTTCTCCTAGCATCTTTTGCCCTTGTCTAGCCTCAGTGTGAAAGATCCTTTGCTGTAGAAATGTGTTTATTTCTCTCATCTGTCCAAGGTTCATTTCTCTCTGAATTTTGTCTTTTCTTTCATCTTCTCAGATCCAGCACTAGCTAGATCTTGTTTTCCTCTGCCAGTGTTATCCCATCATCAGCCAGTGAGAGAGACAAGAAAGCTGGCTTTATCAGGAGGAGAGTTATTCCTTTGTTCTCTAGGATTACAAAGGGCTTGGCTTCTAATGGTCTTTGCTCAACCTATGTGTGGATAAGCAGGTAAAAGACACCATAGTTTTTACTCAGCATAGGAACATGGGTCATAGGCAGTGAGAGATGGTAAAAAGATAAGGAAGCAAACATTTAGGTTTCAAACAAATAAATTTGATTCAACAGGTTTCCCTGCCTACTGAAGTGTCAGTGAAACTGTAACAGCTCACTCTACTTGTGAAAATTTAGACTGCAGCACAAAGTCCAAGTGTGCTTCGGTGAGGGTAAAGGCTTGAAAAGGTATGGCATATTTTTTTTGGTTCTGTCAAGACAATGTAATCTCCTACTATCTAGGAAAGCATGATCAGAGAAACAGTGTCTTTGGGTGTTGCAAGTATCTGCTGGGCAAGTGAAGTAAGTGATGTTTAAAGGTCAGAGCACTCTTGATAAGAGAGACTTATTGTAAGGGCAAAAGAACCACAGAGGACTTCCTGCGTCATTGCAGCAGGTGCCGTGTGAAGTTGAGAGAAGAGCAAAGCAAACCATAACGATGGCAGGATATTTAAAGCAAAATGGGGAAATAGTGAGTCATCCCTGTTTATTAAAGTGGAGGGAAAGAGATTTCTGCCTCAGTTAATTTCTCTGTGGGATATAAGGACAGCCTTTAACAAAGGGGAAAAAAATCCCAATTTCATTCCCTTTAACCCAACCAACCAAAATTCCCTTTAGACTGTGGAAGTTACCAATTATGTAATGTTGTTACCAAAAAAATCAGTATTTTTCAGGAGTCTTGGGTTTAATCTTTGTAATCAAAGTGATGTGTTGCTTGGTTGTAAACAAACACATCTGTACTCGTGAGTGTATCTCAGATGTCCAGAAACAGCTTTAGTGGAAGCCCATAGTTGAGGGCATGCCCTCAGCCGCATGCAGTGCTGTATGAAGACACCCAGACTCTCGGAGTTTCGTCACAAGTCTGGTTACCTCATGCAGCTCTTCTGGTCTGTCACCTAGTTAGTGGTTCAGGGCAAGCTCGTGAACTGCTCCACTGTGTTGTGCTGTGAAGACTTGCTTGCAAGGCCTTAAACAGGTAGAAGGCACACGATTATTTGGAGTAGATCATCCCCCTATAATAGATAATGTTCTGATTTGGTAATTTATTTTATTGGATTTGGTGTTCCTTAGTGAAAGTTTGACTTCCCAAAAGGAATGCTTGTTTGGGGGAAGACCTTGCCAATGCATTTTCCAAGAGATTCCTGCTGTTTGTGCAGATTTATATTTCATACCCTCTAGTGTGTTAAGTGACCCCTTTGTCCATCAGAAGCTTTTCCTAATAACTTTTATGCAAGTTCTGTTGCTGCTTATTACTGTAGGAGTAAATCAGGTTGCCCGTGTTGGATGCCTGCGGTGCCCAGCTCTTACACGGGTGATGCCCTCCGAAATAGTCCTCCTTAACAGGGCAGGCTGACGCTGTCAGGAAAGCTCACTCCTCGCGGAGACTATCCATATGGCCTGTTACTATCCGTCTGGTGGTATGAAGACAAACATCTTGCAAGAAATTAAACTCTGATAATGTGCATGGTGTGAGTGTGTGTGTAGGGATAGGTTAATGTTGACAGCATTAGTGCTTGGTCACCTAGGTGATGGATCTTGCTGCTGTAGTAACCCAGAGGCTACATTACTCATCAAATATTAATTTTAACAAACAGGAATGTTTTAAGGTGTTTGTATCTCGTGTCCCCCTGGGACTGTCTGCTGCCCTTTTAAAATATTTACAGGAATTGTAAAATAAGACTCTTAAGTAAAGGTTTTAGTCCTCTTTTTTTTTTTTTGGAACCGTGTCCTGGGAAAGACCTGTTTATGCCCAAGCATCGAACTTAGGATAGAGATTTTTGAAGAAAGGTAATGCTGTTGCTTATTGCCTTCTGAACTCTTGCCTCTTAGGACTGCCCCTCATTAGGGAAGCTGATATTTTGGCTTGTATCCAGAGGGGTTTGAGCCAGCTCAGTATACATCTTTAGGCATCCACATGGATTTTTCGTATACGTGTGCCATCATGCATACCTGCAGCTATGTGCTGTTCCGGGGTCATGTCTGGAATATGAATATTCTCTGTATGGCTTGTGGTAGATTGTGGGACACTGTAACTTCTCTTTCTTGACTCAGAAACAGAGTGATTCTAATACATGAGGTGCTTTCAGCTCATTAACAACGTAATATGTTCATTCAGGGATGCAACCTTACATGCTGCTGGGTAGGAGATTTTCTTGGATTCAGACACCAGCATGTTTTGGTGTGTCTCACTGAGGTCTGTGACAGATAATTCAGAAGTCACAAGAGCACAGAGTGGGAGATCAGCTCTTAAGACTACTGATTTTTCTTTTTGATAACTATAAAAGTTGGCTCTGTGTTTTCAGGAGTCCCACAGTACAGGCCCTCCGTTACCCACAGTGTGTCATCTTTTCAACTTGGACAATAAAGATAGTAGGAGATTTAAAAAAATTCCTATATGGTGGTACTTAATGTAAGAGAGATTTTTAGGTTCCTCTTGGCGGAGCAGGATGGGACAAGGGGAATATGTCGTGATGACTTGTGGAGGGACAGACTGGTATATCCTCCGCAACCTGACCTGGCTGACTAGACTTTCTGCTTTTTGGAAAATTTTACAGGGGATGAATAAAAGTCTGGAAAACCCCTAATGAAATCAAAACCACGAGTGATTAAAAATGAGACTGCCAACTTCCTGTCCCACTTACTCAGGGCACTCTAGGCTTACCATGAAGACAGAGCAGGGCCAGCATGTGCACCCCAGGACTTCAGCAAGACAAATCTCAATGTAAGTGGGGAGCCATAGAATACGGCAGCCCATTTATCGGAAGAAAATCTGTGGAAATACCCCAAAGGGTAACCTCAGTCATGCTTGAAGTGTCCAAGAGAGTGCTCTGATGTCCCACTCTACAGGACTGCAGCTTTGCCTGCTCCTGCTGCTGCCAGCTGTGTGGCTGTTGATGCAGCTGTGTTAGGTGTATTGAAAAAGCCTGAGAAAAATATATGTTCATGGCACTCCAGCTGTAATATAAACCTGAAAATACTGCTTCTGGGCATTAACAAGACTCTTCAAATGCTCTGCTGACCAGCATCTTCGCTGGCAGAACAGGGACTAGCTGTGTCCATATGATCTGCTAGCTGATGGTTTCTTATATATAGTATCAAAGCAGCATATACGTTCTGGGAGACAGGGGTAATTGGTGGCAGGGGGATACAATTTAATAGGCCTTGAAGATAGAAACACAGGGGAATGGAAGCTGCGATTGGAGGATGCTCTGTACAGAAAGTCATCTGGATTTGCTATGTCTACGCTACAAAGAGAGGGTGGATAGAGAAAGATTGCATCGTAATTTGGGCATCTACTTGTAATCTGGGGCATCTAATTGTAATTTGGGTTGCCCTTGTTCCTGGGCAGAAAGGTGTCAAGCAGTGTAGGGGGACAAGAAGAGAGTATAGAGAGCTTGCTTTAGCTGCGTGACTGTTGGGCCCATGTAATTAGCTGGATTAGAGCTAATCTAATTACATGTTTCATTACTTGTCCATTGGCACTGTTGTCTTCTAATTGTGGTGGAGTCCATTGACCTCATGAAGCAGTCTCTTCTATTGATGAGCAGCTGCCCTCTATGTCATGTGAGGTTAAGCCAGTTTTCAAAGAAACAACAACAAACAGTGAAGTGTGTGTGTGAGAAAGGTTTCATAGAAACTTGTTCTTCTAAGTGTTTCACCATTGAATATTATTTCTTCCTCAGTCCCTTAGGAGGCAGGCTCTGGCAGAAAGAATTTGCCTATGGCTGGCAAGCTGGGTGAAGATGAAAGTCCTGGAAAAATACCCTTCATGACTGAATTCTGGAAGGGGCCCTGATGTCAACCCCTGGTCTGTAAGATCACCAGGCTAAAGTGCTGCTGCCATGTTTGTGAAGCTGAAACCCTGTCATGTGAGTGTACCAGACACTGTAAATGGGAGTGAGTAGCTACAACCCTTTTTTTCCCCAAAGGAAAGCCAGCTGCTTTTCCTCAATCCCTTGGAAGATAAACCCAATTTCCATTTCATCAGCTGAATTTCAGGTTCTACCTCTCATCTTAAAGTTGTCAAGGATAGTTATTAGTAGTAATAAGTGAAGAGGAAGCAAATACAATAGATGGGAATAGGTAATACTTCTAGCCCTATATTGAATTGCTTATACTTTTGTAGGGCTGTAGCAAAGAAAAGCTGAAGGCCCCTAGACCAGGTGTTTCCCTTCAGCTTCTTTAATGCTTGAATGTGTTTCAGCTGGTGAGTGCAAGGGAAAGTCGACAGATCATTCTCATCACTTAATATTAAGAATAAATTTTGGTGTCCTTTTTCTTCTCAGTAATTTCCCTCTCCCAGAGTTGAGGAGTAGTGGCTTGTGGGCAGATGTGCGTACAAAGCAGTTTTGTTTGTTCACCAGAAACGCTGATGGGTGAGTGGGCCAGGCCAGCCAAATTGGTGGGAGCAGTTGAGGGTGAAGCTGATGAGGCTGTTCTCGGTGCTGTGTAAAGGTAGCTGGCCTCAGAGTAAATGAGGCTCCTGAGGTTAGAGAAGTCAGCTATCCTAGATACAGATGCCTACGCTCAGGGTTTGAACCAAAACTATTTTTGGTGAAGGTGGTCTTAGACGTCATCTTTGTTCCCTTGTCCCTGGGGCCTTCTGAACAGGAGCATGGCAATTACTAGATGTGGTTGGATTTGCTTGCTTTGGCTTTTATTTCATTTGGGCTGCAAAGCAGTGGATACTTACACAGCAAGGGCTAGATCGATTTCTGCCAATTGCTGACTCTGAGCTTGATTGAATTTGTGTATGTGCTGATGCTATAAATAAAAGCAGTTCTGTCTCTTGTGCTGAAAACCCTTTGTCAACCATGCAATACTGAGATTTTGTTAGGTATTAATTAAATTATGGGTATGTATAGGATGCCATGTGTTGTTTGGAGGGATGGCAGATTCTTTCCATGTGACCCAATTTGCAGTAGGTTTGGTTATGACAAACAAGGTGTCTGAACAAAAGGGTTGTTCACTGAATCAGCCTTCCAGCAAAACTGAGGATGTCCAAGCAGTAGTTTGGCGTGGGTTCTCAGTGACACATTTTTGTCTGTATGTCTGTCTAACTTGCTGGCCACGGTTTTGTTGTTCTTGTTTTTCTCATCTTTTTGGTGTGTATTTTCAGTACTGCGTTCAAGGGCAAGGCACCAAAAAGAAGTACCAAATCTAAGGGACCAGGGCAAGAAGGAAGGTGCCTGCTGTGCAAATATTTTGGGCAACAGCTGGGCACCAGGCAAAAATTTCAGTAAAGACAGAAGAGGCAAAAGGGGAGAGAAGAGATTCAGGCTCTGTCTTGCTCAATCCTACAGCCAGTTAACGTTGAAGTCTCCATCTCCTAAGGATTATTAGTAGTATTATGATGTCCTGTGATACTTCATCCCTCTTGGGTTCAAGGTAATTGTAGTTTTCTAAGCGTGTAACATAAAACCCTGAGATGTTCATGAAGATCTGCTAATGAAAGAGACAGCAGACTCTTAGAGGATGTGGCTGTCGTGAAACACCACAGCAATTGCCTCTGAGCTTTGAAAACCAGTTCTTCAACAGTGAGACTCCTGGGAAGAGACCACATTTTCTTTCCTCCTTCCCTGCATAAAATCTGCTGGAGAACTGGTGCTGATATTCAGTGTCACGCTCCTTTCTTTTCAGTCTGTTCTGCTCTTGCCAGAAAGCATTTTATTCAGGCTGAGCGTGGTAACTCACTCTGAGCAAGCCCTGAAGAAGAGAAAAACTGAGATAAGAAAGGTGTGGGGTGGCCTTTGCTCACAGTATGTTACTTGCATGATGGATGGGCATGAGCTGGTGAAAACTGTGGGCTGCTGGTGTAAGCTAATGCACACCTCTTGAAACTACCCAACTTTTCTGTACCTGACTAAAATATGCATTTAATTACAGGCACATTTTCTTGGAGCCAGGCACCAGACACTATAGAAACTGGAGTCAATGGTGCTTCACTCCCCACATCTAAGACTGGTACTGTGCTGTGTCTACACTAAGTAACTTCATGTGATGAGCCTGTTGGTTCAAACACTGCTTTGGCAGACGTCATGACAAGGGAACGCTTGCATGCACCTCTCAGAAGATAGTTTTTGCCAGGCCTAATGACTTCATGATGTTAGTCCTTATGGTGAGGGGAGTATCAGCCAGCCTGCCAAAATCCCTTCCCACTCCTTTGGTTTGCAGGTCCCTGGCAGGAAGAAGGGGGCTTTGGTTCAGTTTCTTTTTTCCAGAGAAGACGCATGCCCTGGGCTTTTTCACATCAAATGGCGTCCTTCAGCATCAGAGAAGCAGAATATTACAAGGTTGGTGCAGGTAGAGCAAAAAGTCCGGTTCTTGAATACAGAACTAGACATGAGGTGACAGAAGGGAAAGGAGAAGCAGGAGCTCAGATTACATCTTCTCTTGTACTTGTGGGTCCCTCTTTGGGACTCTTTGGGAACTGGGGAAGGATGCAGCTGAACTCTGGGCCTGAGATCTCCCACCTGCCTTCTCCCACAACTACTTAAATCTAGTTCCGTGCCTTTTATCTTCTTAAACCAGCATCTCCCCTACGTTCCCTTTCTCCTGTGTTTGTTCCTAATCTGTACTTTAACACTTGCATTCACATGTAGAGGTGAGGAGTAGGGCCCTTCCCACTCCCTGGGCTTTCTTGGCTTTTAGGCTTGTATCCTGTTCTTTTCACTAGTGCTTTCCCACCAACTTGAATGCCCTCCCTGCTAGTCATAGCCTTTCCAGAAGTGATATGAAGTACTCTGCACAGAGTTTTCCAAAGTATTTTGATTTGTGGAACCCCTAACATGTTTCCGGTTAAACTGTGGATGCCTCTATAGAAAAACTCCCTCTAAATCATACACAGTATAAACTGTACAACAGTTCTGGTAGTTTTGTTGTCTCTGGTATGCCTCTTGCTTATCCTATGACATAAAAATACAGATTGGGTATTTAGGGTGCTGTCTCCAAGCCACCTTCTTCCTTCCCTTTCTCACCATCCCTCCCCACTTTTTCGCACATGCCTGTTAGGGGGTTGTGGTGCCACAGCAGGCAATCAGATGTTAACGAGCATCCTGGCTCTGGCTTACAACAGTCCTGCCACCAGTGGTTAACTGAACGCAGTGGTTCAGGTCAGATCCATTGTACATCTGGTCTATGCGTGCTTTTTGAAATGTAGATAGTTGGGGTTTTTTTATAGTACTGACCAAAGGATGCTAAGTGTTAGCCTTTTATAGAGTTTATGAAAGAGAGATACCTGACATACCTGGAGCTCGCTAGTTTCCAGGAGGGTGACTAATCCAGGATAATTCTTGCTATTAGGAGAAAATTACTTACTTGTTATTTTTGAAGGACCTAATGGTAATAGATTTCCACTTACCCTCCTAGGTGGCCCAGGGCTTCCTGCTGCTGCCTAACCATCAGTTTTGTTTCAAAGAAGAGAAAAGAAGGAACAAAAGGCTCGATCCCTGATAGCTGTAGTAGGGGCCGACATGTTACCCCAGCTGGTGTGGCATGCACACCCAGGAGTGACCAGAAATTCAGCTCAGTTCACCTGCAGATGAATGCTGTAACTTTCCATGGAAACTACTGGATTGATTCTCCACCTTTGGCTACAGGTAATTGCTTTGCCTCATGCAGTTATGTGGGGTGATTAGAAGTAGATTATACAAGGAATAGCAATAGCAAAGCCCATCAGTGCGTCCTCCGCATTTGTGGTCTGTTCCTTTAAGAGTGATTATGATTTTTTTACTTTTGTTTTTTTTAGCCCAGCCTGTCTCTTGCTTTCTACCCAGCTGATCAGTATGGCATCGGAAGGGAAAATAAAAGTATACTTTCAGTGCATTACTGAGTTCTTCTCATTTTTACAGCACGCTGTCTAGTACAAGCCCTTATTGGAACTGCAGTGGAAAAGCAGAATGATTTAAGGGCTCTAAAATTCACATTTTCTTCCAGCCTGATATAGTGAGGGACTATTAATACACCAGGCAGACCTCTGAAATAGATGCAGCTCAGTAAATGCAAACACATTTTGGTTGGCTCAGAATATATTAAGGCAGTTATCTTGTGCTCTTTCTGTGATATTTTTTTTTCTACCTAAAGTGGTACTTTTTTGAAAGGCGAAAAGTGGCAAGGTAGCGGACAGTTCCTCTAATAAAGATTTATAAAGTTCCCACCAATCCATTACTGGAGAAGTGCTATCGTGCTGCTGTGCTTAATGAAAGATCAGTCAAGTGAATTGTTCCTGGGATTCAACTTAATTACATGCAAAAGATGGAAACTTTGTTATCAAAGACTAATAAAATATCATGTGGCTTTAATGAAATCAGTAAGGTGGCAGTTTTAAACTGAAACCTGCTTGCTTAATAATAAAAAAGACAGTAGACTTGAGCAAGATGTTTTATAAGCTGCTTCTCCACTGCAAGGCAAGAGACATTTTTTTAAGCTCCGTTAGTGAGAAACATTAAGTTCATTGTCAGTGTTTATCCTCTAAGCCTCAGACTGAAGGGCCTATAGCTGGAGGAGATTCCTTCCTGAAAATTTCTTTCAGTTTGAAACTCGGCATATTATGACTAGGGTGATTTTTCTTAATGCTTGCAAAGCCATTTATCCAGATATGTGATTGAAATCAGGAGGTGCCTCAGAATGACATGGCTCTGACTGGTACTACATTTTGAAACATGAAATAAGTAAAGACACTTAAAAGTTTTAGACCTTTAATGTTGACCTATTCTATAATCATTTGGATGTTTTCCTATACATTTTTAAAATACGTGTTTTGGGTTCATTGTTACACTGAGAGTAACTTGCCTTCCTTGCCAGTCCTGCAAATTTTTTTTGTGGTACAGTAAAACTATTGGAGTATTCCACTTGTGTTCACAAATACTGCACGCTGGTAGATTGAGGCACTCGTGTGTATTTCCATTAAAAAAAAAAATAATTTAAAATGCACTTTTAAAAAATGCTTTTTTTAACATTAACAGCATCCTGCAGGATTCCTGACCTCATAGGGAGCAGTTTTTGCTCTGTGGGTGCTTTTAGGGGCCAGTTCATGTTTTACAGGGTGACATCATTTAAGCCGTGCCTGGGCACGAGGTGCAGAACCAGCGACCAGGGAGGGCAATGGGCTCTCGGGTGGGGCTTCCTGATGGAGAATAGCCAGACTGGTCCAAGCAGGCTGCTTCAGAGCTGTGAACAGGGGACTCCCCGGACAGATACGCTCTGATGTCAGTCTCACGTATTTGATCAATGCTGCTTTCCACTTAAAACAGGAAATGAGTTGTTGTGCTCCAGGGAGGACCCAGGTTGATTCAGTAGTTGACAGGCCAGCACCTGACCTGCATAGAAAGGGCAGAGCCACTGTCACTGCTGCCTGGTGCTCTGCTGCTGGCTTGGCATGATGTGATGCTGCCTTTCGCTTTGTTTGCCCCTGTGAAAATCGATAGACTAGGTCTGTCAGGAGCCCTGATGAACATCAGGAGCCTCATGCTTATTTCTCTCGGTATCTTTCAGAAATGACCTAAATATTCGGAGAGGATCCTTTGTTCTCCCAACTGCAGGCTTGTCCCACCAGTACCCCAGGCTGACTGACTGGGGATGTGGGGTGAATGTTTGCCACAGATGGAAAGAACAAACCCCAATTTTCTACAACTTCTGCCTTTAAACTAAAGATTTTCATGTCAAGCTTTCTCTGCCATTTATCAGAATTATTGAGAGATTTCCTATTGCTTTTCCCCAGCTGGTATCCTGGCTTTAGATTTCTTCTCTGTGATGAGAGCTGCCCAGTGGACCATTGGACTGGAGACAATGGAGGTAACATAACATTTCTTGTACGAGCTCCACACGAGGAAGAGTGGAGGCAAACAACCTGTGCTGGGTCTGTGTGGCAGGGAAGCACGACACAACCTAAAAGGCAGGGCCAAAGCTATGCCCAAGAGTGATGAATGGGGTAGAAAGCGGGATAACCTGGTGGATTGAGAGGACTGGGGCACAGGGATTTCTGCCCCTCTGCTCCTGTTCTGGACACGTCCTTGCTCTAAGGCTACATGTCATTTAGGATAAACATTATTAGAGTAGTTAGCAATTGCGTTATAGCTGTTGTCACAGAAGACCCTGGTGGTGTCTCTTGGCTGGCTTGTTGAGTGTGAGATGTTTGGATCTGGTGTAAGCACTCCTGATGCCAGAAACTCAGGGCCATCTTGTCTCAGTTTGAGCTCCTAAAATTAGGGGCTGTTTTGGAAATGCTGCCCTTTACCTCTGTGTGAGATAAAACTTGCAATCCTGATGTAACTTTTACCCACACGGCGGGATGCCGGGAGGACTGAGTGGCTCTAAATATTGAACAATGGCAATATGAGCAATGAGTTCAGCACTATGAGCAGTTGTTGTTGTGAGTCAACGTTGAGTCCCTGCCAAAGATGCCTTTTGCAAATAAAATTTAGCACTAATTTATCAATGGGTTAGTTCATAACATGATGTAAAGCACTCAGTATGTAATGAATCCTTCTGGATGGAAAGAAAATGCTCATAACGACTTTATTATAAATAAATACTATGTTTTAGTGGACCAAATCAATGTAAGGGCATCGCTGTGTTTCTCCACTGACAGTTTTCTACTTTCCTTACTACCCATGGCTGGCAGAGAGGGTTTTGTTAATGTGGTTTGTTTTTTTTTTTTTACATTTTGTTGCCTTAACAAGACTCACCGTGCTCTTTACTCCTTGCTGTGCAAGTGCTTCAGTGAACCCTGCGTACAGCCAGGTAGTTCCTGCCTTTATATCCGCAGCCCCTCACAGGCAGCTCTGCTCCCTGCTGCTCCCCAACCAGCATCCAATGGCACAAGACTAGAATTACTGGCACAAAAGCAACTCACCGAAATTCTCTTCTGCCTGCCATGCTCTGCTTTTGGTAATCCATCTGTTCTGCTGCCCAGAGCTCATCCTGGAGGAGAGACCACTTAAACGCTCTTGGTTCCTCCGTGGGTTCTGGTATCAGGCCTTGAAGTGAATGGCAGCTGGGTTTTTCTGAGCTTTCCCCAGAGTAACTGCTGCTCTCTGTGTGCATCTGCTCCAGGCTGATGCATCTTCAGGCTTGGTGGGTTGTTTAGTTTTATTTTGGGGTTTTTTTTGTTTGTTTGGGGTTTTTTTGGGTTTTTTTTCTGTTTGCTGACCCGATTTCAGCAGTGCCACTTGCAGTACTGAAAATTTAGCACCACCAACAGCCAGGGTTCCCTGGGGCTGCCGCTGCACCCCCGTATCCCGACCCTGCCAGGGGGCTCCACAGCTGCAGCCGAAGGGTGTTGCAGCAGGAGCCGGTGGTGGCTGGTGGGGGAGCGAAGGGCTTTCGGCCGCGGGTGGGCAGCAGCCGGGGGTGCTGCGGGCAGGCACAGCGCCGGGGCAGGTTTCATTGCCTGGGACCGGGGCGGTGCGGTCGGGCCCCCCGCAGCCCGCTGGTGCCCCGGGGGTTGCACACCCCCGTGTGTCTTCACAGCCCTCGGCGGGGGGGACACCCCTCCCCGGTCCCACCGGCGGGGCGGGGCCGGGGGCAGGGGAGCGCCGCGGGGCTGTGCCGGGGGCGGTGGCGGCCCCTCCCCGGGGCGGTGCGGTGCCGGTGCCGGCGGCGCGGGCGGCGGCGGCGCGGGGCCATGGTGAAGATCGGCGTCCAGCAGCCGCCGGCGCTCAAGCCGGAGAAGGAGAAGGCGAAGGCGGCGGGGGGCGATGGGGCGGCGGGCGCCGTGCTGCTGCCGCCGGGCGCCGTGAGTGCGGGGCGGGGGCGGGCGGGCTCGGCGGCCCCGGCCCCGTCGGGCGGGCGGCCCCGCAGGTGCTGGCGGCCCCGCCGGTGCTGGCCCTCTTTGCGCTGGGTTTGTTCCCTTTTCTGCTAAGTTAGAGCTGGTCGGAGGTGAGGGTGCGTGCGTGGGGCCGGGGGTCCGTTCGGAGAGGTGCCCTGGGAAGAGAAAAGCGTCCGGTTTTGTGGACGTTGGCTCCCGTCCTCGGGGCTGCGTCGGCATCTGAAGTTTGGAGAAGCAGGGAGGGGATGGGGCAGGGCAGTGGCACCGTTACGGGAGTGGCCGTCCTTGGGCGCTGGAGTAAATGGCCAGCGCGGACAAGTGGCATCAGAACTCATTCCTTTCGTCTGGGTGGTTTTGCCTGGGGGAATGTAATTTGGGGTTGATCAGCCGTGGGCGGATTTCAGATTCTGACATCTCTGAAGGCTTAGGGTTGGCATGGAGAAGAGGCGAGAGGAACAAGACATGTGCTGGAGCAAGATGAGAAGCAAGGGGATAAGAGCGCATGCAGCTCTCTGGATGCTTTGTGGTTTTCAAGATGGGAGTTGAATTGCTCTGCTGCCTTCAGGCGATGGGTATCAGAGGGGAGGGAGTGCCCATGTCTGCAGAGGCTGGGACCCTGCCAGGTGTATGAAGGTGTTGGGGCATCCCTGGCAGATGCAGAGCATGGCTGGGGCCCTGGGGTAGGTTTGTGTCAAGTCCCATGCAGACTGCGTGAGTTGCTAACAGGCAGTGCTGGGCACGTACCAGTGGTGGTGTGGCTGGTGCCCCTCTCGAGGAGGGGAAGGTGAAATGGGCCCTGTTTGTGTTTGGCCAGGAGTTGAGCGTTTCTGTAGTCTGTTGTGCTAGAGGACCCCCAACTTGCAGCTCTTCTGTGAGGGTGGGCACGCGGGGGTAAATACCACACTGCGTGGTGGGAGGGTGTTGTCCAGAGGGGTGGGCTTGACCACAGCATCAAGTCTGCCTTGTTACAGTGCTTCTGTATCAGAGCAGGAGACTTAAATGGCATTTCTGTATTCTCATAAATGGCTCAGACTGTGCGCGACATTTGATCATTTATTGAACCCTATTATCTCCCTGACTCAAAAAACTACGGGGGGCTGTGGTTTTGCTCCGTTCCCGCAGCAGTGCAAAGCGTCCCTCCTCATGTGCCCTACCAAGTGAGTGGGAATTACTTGTCCCAGAGAGTTGCTCTGCAGTAGGGGCTTCAGGAGATTGCTCAGTTCTCCAGAGAGTTCAGGGAGTTGCTTATATCGTAATGATCTCTCACATCACGCACGGATGTGCTTGCAGCTCTCGGCTGTGCTGTCAGTGTCTGAATGTGCTCAGTCTGTCGTGATTGCATCTATTAATCTAATGCCTAGGAGCTGTCTAGAAACCTGTAATGGGGGAATGTGGCCAGATGTGATCTCTCGATGATTTCCAGACTTCATCTTTCCTAATTATGAACAAAAGAAGGTGATGGACTTGTTCCCACCTTTGAGATCCAGCCCTGAAACTTGACTGTCACACTGGACTTCTAGCTCAAGCTGCCATAAAACCAGCTTCTGCAGCTGAGAAGTCAGTTGTTCTGCTGATCCTGCGTGAGCTCAGGCAGGATCCGGCTCCTTCTCACAAGCACTGTGAGAAAAGGAGTTTAAAAAACAATGAAATGAAAAATAAGAGTAACAGAAGCTTATTTCCATCATCAGTGCTGCCAGATCCCAGAAATGAAAACTATTCTGATTCAGGTCCTGCCAGATGAATGAAATTGGCTTAGGTAGTAAATAATAAACATTGGGTTCTTCATGTTGCCTTGGGCGTTTCTCTGTCTCCCTCCTATGTTGTTCTTTTAAGCCCACATGAGCTAAAAAGGAACATAAAAATGTGAATGTAGAACAAAGAGTCTTTAACAGTCTCTTAATTCCAGCAGATAAGCATGTAAAAAAATCAGCGTAAGACCCATGACAGAAGGGCAGGAGGCAGGTTGTGGTGAGTCAGTGCAGCATGAGAGTGTCCAGGGAGCAGCATGTCCACTGACAAGAAGGTGACCTTTTCCTGATGTTCTCTTTCAGGGTATCTATGACACTGGATTCTTTGGTAACGGTCTTTTGGTTGTAGTTTGCACTTAGCTGGACCGAAGGGGTGTGCTGCTTTGTAAAACACCCAAGCTGTGGGGTTGGGCTTTCCATAAACAGGCTTTCTTGCCATGCTCTCTCTCCTGCTGCCAATAATTCCTGTCTGTGTGCATCTTGCCTTAGCTGCCTTGCAGCGAAATGGCATTGGTGACATGCAAACAAGATGCTCTGCATTCCTTTCCTCTTTGATCTCGCAACTTCAATTCCAGTGATAGGAGCCAGAGCTGGGAAATGATTCAGTGGCGGCTTCCGCAGCCTGTGAATTTTGGCAGGTGCTCTGTGAATGCAAAGATGTGGCAGGCAGGAAGATGTCTGTGATGCTAATGTGTCCCGAAAAGTAGTAGGTGAGGAGTCCTGACATATGCTGAGCCTTGTGTTTCTGCCCTGCACAGCTTGGTTTGAATTGGAAAGAATATGCAAATTGAACTCTGTCAGAAAAATCCACATAATTTTGAGGCAATTGCGACGTTTTAAGGGCATATAAAAGAAACAATCTTGTTGTCATTAGTAGGAGCTGGGAGGATGTAGCAGCCTCGAGCAGAAGGCTGTTTGAGGTTACGCAGTCAGTAAAATAATTTGTTGTATTGATTGGAAAATATTTTTTCAGATGCAAAATATTATTCAATGAGTTTTAATTGAACTCCAGATTTACAGTCTGAAATGGAAATAAATACATATGTTGTGTCTTTAACTGCTCTGGAAATATGCTCCTTGTGTTTCTGATGGATGCTGAAATCCACAGGAACTGAGTAAAACTGGTGGCTGGAGCTCTCCAGTCAAAATTTGGTCTGGGGTTTTTTTGGGTTGGTTCATCGTAAACCTGTTTAATACTTGCATCTAGTGATTCTGCAGAGACAGCGCAAGAGCCAGAGGAGAAGGGGTTTCATTAAAATCTTCTGCTTCACGGAGGGTAAATGATAAGAACCGGAGGGAAGAGGCGCCTCTCATCCCCCTTGCTGTGTGCGTATCAGAGACCAGCTGCTCAGCTGCCCTGGCCGAGGGCTCTGCCAAACGCTCCTCCCGGGGCAAATTGTGCCTTACAGCAAACGCTGCAGCGCAGGCCGGGTGTCCGTGGGGACCGGGGTTGCAGGGGATGGGAAGATATCTGTGTGTGTCGGAGGATGCTTTCACAGAAACCTTTGGGGAGAGGAGGCAGAAAGCAAAACCTGTTGTCCTGCGTCTGGGAAGGGCTGTGCTGAGATGGCGTGTGTGATCATGTTCATCTTCGGCTTGCCAGGAGAGCGAACGTCGAGGGGAGGACGGTGTCAGCTCAGGCTGTGATGGCTAGGTTGGGCTGCTGGGAGAGGAGGGTTGTGCGGGTGAAGGACTGGCAGAGCTCTCTCCACACCCGCAGGCACTGGCCAGCCCACTGGAAACACCTTGGCAGTGGGTCTTGGGCTGCGAGGGGCCTTCCAGGGCACACACAATGGTGTCCTGTGGGTGCGACTGGTGTTTTGCTGTTGGGTGGATGCAGTAATACCCAGCTTTGGTTTTGTGCCTTTAATCTCCTCCGCATTCCCCAAAACTCAACAAGACTCTTCCTTTCGGTGGGTTTTGGATCACACCCTTCCTGGTTGTATGGAAAAGCTTCCCACAAGGAGCTGCTTGCTGCCTGGTGCTGGATCCGTCCAAATCTTCTGTCTCTCTGTGTGGCCTCTTTGTAGGCTGCACCTCAGCACGACTGGCTGGTGGGGTGCCTCAGCCTCCTGGCTGCAGGGCTGCTGCTCCCCGGGCGGCTGATGGCCAGGCTGCTCTGGTCTCCCCCTTGCTGCCAGTGCAGGGCAGCCAGCGGCAGCTCCTACACCAAGCATGGTTGCCCCGTTTGCACAGAAATAGCAGGGGAAAGCCCTGAAACCCTTGGGGAGTGTGTTCCCTGAGGGGCGGCTGCCTCTCTGGTGCCCGGGAAGCTCCCTTCCCCGTGACTGCCACTGCTTAACTCCCCAGGGAGGAGCAGGTCCACTGTGGATGTGGAGCTCTTAGCAGATAGTGTCTCGCTGCTGGGGCTGTTGCTGTGCACTCATTCCCCTGCCTTCCCTTGTGCTGACGCGGGGAAGGTGCGCCATGACTGCTTTGCATCTGCGTGAGCAAGCCCGAGAGGACGTGTGCTCCATGGAAGGCGGCAGCAGATCGGAGCAGGACAGGCAGCGATGCCGCTTCTGGCCTTCTGGGAGGTACTGGTGCATCGTGAGCAGTGATGCTCCAGAGCTGGGCGCTGGGGCCTGGGGCAGGCGGAGGAGTGGTGGCTCTTGCTGGCCATGCAGGCATCTCTGCTGGCCCTGAAAAGCCAAGTCACACCAGCTTGGTGGAAGCTGCTGTGCCAGCGCAGTGCCGGGTTTTGTGAGCGACTTCCTTGCAGGATGCTGTGAGGTGGAAGACAGATGACGAGGGAAGGGGATGTGAGGAAAAGTCTTTTAAACAGGCTTTTTGACAAAGCAATCTGTAAATCCAGAGAAAGGAAGAAAAACTATCTGGCAGCGATGTGGATTGGTTACGCTCATTGACATGTTTGCAGGCTCAAGTCCAGGCTTGATGCTCTGAGCTGTGGGTATTTTCACCATGTTGAGGTCTTGATTTAGGAATCTAAACATGGTAGATTTATTCTTCAAATTATTCAAATTCAAATTAATATTTGAAGAAGATGCCTCCTGTAACAGAAAGTTATACCCTCAGATATCTCCATCGGCTGAAGTGGTTACTTCTTTTTGTGTCCCGTATGGAGTCATCAGCTTAAGAAGCAGCGTGTTGCTGGTTCTTGGTTCTCTGTGGTTTGGGGATGCCTTGGAAGTGGAGAAAAAAGACTGAATTGGAAAAAACATCTCCAGACCCTTACAAGATCTGCTCTAGTGAAATACTAGGCTTGAGTATCTTACTGGACTCTGGACATGAATATTTGATATTCCAGCTGAGCATGACAAAGGATCTGGCTGAAACTGGCAGAAGGATTAGGAGAGGGAACGACTATTTCTAGCAGAAATGTTATAAATGCAACTGAATTTGGAAATAGGAGCTCTCTTTCACCAAAGAGATGTAGATTGCAGAGCTGGAGATGGAGAAACTTGAAATGTCTGTCTAGAGGTGTGTGTTCTCCCAAAGCTGGAGGACAGCTGAAGCCAACACAGCTTTGCATGTAGGTGCCCTTTACATGGGAAGAACCTGTTGTGTTTACCCACTTTGGGTGCAGCAATTTCTTTGGCAAAACACAGAAAACCATGAAATATCTTTAAAAAGAAGCAGTTTTAAAGGGTAGAGATGAACCAAATGTAACTATGAGGTGGAAGGTTTGCTGGGCACGCTGCATGTATTAATACTGCAATGCTATAGTTACCGTCCATAGGACAGGAGCCCTCCTTGCTCTGCTGTGAGAAGCCCTGTGCTGTGCAGCGATAATCAGGAGGGAGGACAGTGTGAGGGGTTTTGGGGTTTTTTTTAATCCATCCCCCTGCACATGCTGTGCAGAGTTGTCTTTCTTGGTGCCATGCCCTACCGTTGAAGTCAGTTTGAACAATAAAGCTGGGAAGGGTAAATTTGCCTCCTCTCTCTTGCTGTTGTTAAACAAGACACCATTTCTTCGTGGTGAACTTTCGAGTGTAGGACTGACAATCAGGGTTTTCCTACGCTGCTGCTGAGAGAAGACATAATCGCTGTCAGTGTTTCTGAAAGGGAGCAGTGACTTCATTTTATGGTGTGACACTCTGTAAGTCCTGATTTTCAGGGAAGGGGCAAATGTTGTAACCTGAAACCTGGATCCTTGTTAAGATGCTTCAGCTTGAACTCCAGGAAATGCTGGACTCTGACTCCTCTGCTCAGAGCGGACAGTACAGGTTTGCAGCTCTGATGCTCCCTCTCGTCTGCAGAGCCAGCAGAAGGCAGTGCCTTGGCTTGTAAAGCATCTTGGGCATGTCTGTGTCCTCCTTTCTGCCAGCCTTTTTGGAATCAGTAGCCTCTAGTGGAAGAGTGAGGTGGGACAGCGATGGCTTAATTGGCCACAACCAGATCAGCAGTGCTTGGCTTGCCCTTGGCGATCTCTGAAATGGCTAATTTGCTCCTGACCAACTCCGCCTGCCTGGCTGTCGAAGCTCAGAGGTCAGTGCTGTAGTTTTAAATGGTACATTTGTTTGGACCCCAAAGCTATCTGGACATGCAGCTCCCTGGGGGGAAGCAGCGGTTAGAGCCCAGCCACGGTGTTCAAGTGAGTCCTCTGCCCCACTGTTGCTCTGCTTTGATGCTTCATCAGGATCCAAAGCCATCACTGACAGTGAACAACTTCAGGTGAAATAGTGTGAAACCTTCTGATGTGCGTGGAGGTCTTTTCCCTGTCACGTTTTTTGCTTTCAAACGTGTTGAGACAGCACCTGATCCTCTGCACCTTTTGCAGAATCAGTCGCTCGCTCTCTTGGCCTGTGCCCAGGACTCCCTGGGCCTCTTGCACGGGTTGGTAGGTGTGTTTGTTTTGTATTGGGGTAATTGTACAATTTTAGTCTGGAAAAAGGCGAGTGTGTGGCTGTCAGTCTGTCCAGCTCCTTCCCAAATGCATGTCCTGCCACAGGACAGCTCATCACTTTGGTGGGCTGTCAGGCTTGTGGCCTCTTCCCAAGCCACATGTGAAGGTAGAAGCAAGCAGGCTGGTTTTGTGGGCAGCTGGTAGCAGCTTCTCTTCACTTCACGTGGGCAGAGAAGGAAGACACTACACTGAGAACAAGCTGAAAGCTGTTGGCATTTCCTTGCGTCGTTTTCTTGATGTTCTTGAATATTTTTGGCATTGGTCAAAGGTCTTTTAAGGAGTCAGGTATCTGCCCACCTGCATATGTCTTTACCTTTGAATCAAGTCTCTGTCTTTAACTTTGCCCAACCCCTCAATGTAAGAGCTTCCCCTATTCCCGGAGCAGCCGCCCTGCTTCACTCTTGCTTGAGCTGCCTTTAATTGCTCTGGATGGGTTTTGAGATGCAGTGCCAAAGCTTAACTTTCTTCTCCTGGGGAAAATTCCCTTTTAGTGCCACCTCTCACTTCAGGGTTGCAGAAAAAAACAAAACAAAACAAAACAAACAACAAACCAAAAAAAAAACCCCTGTCTTTCCCTTGGCCTTGCTTGCTCCCAGGTGAGATCTGCCCAGGTGCTCCAGAGCCTTTTAGCTGGGGTGGTGGAGCTGCCCCAGGACAGGGACTGATTCTCCCCATCGTTGCAGTGAGTGGCTGCAGCTCCTGTTGATTTCTGGAAATCAGGCCGTGTTTATCGGACTCTGTATTTTGGCACTCAGACTGTTAAACACCCAGGTTGAGATGTTTTTTGCCTCTTTATCACAGCTGTTTATTTTTTCTCTGCCTGCCTGTCTGTCCAGTATGACGCTTGGGGCTCTAGCTGTGTGCCTGGTAAGAAATAGCTTTATTTTTACAAGGGGCTTTGTGGGCTTTGCTAATGCTCTGAATGGTTTTACTCTTGGGAAAGAGGAGAGGGAGGCTGGAAAAACTCCAGCTGGAAGTTGTTGTGCCTCTGCCAAAACATAAAATAAAAAAAATATATGGAAATGAATTCCTCATCTCTGTGCAAAGAGGGAGAAGAAACAGCCCCTTAGTTTCAGAAGAGGGTGGGCTAAAAACAGAAAAGAGGGAGTTTTATATCTCTCTTGCTGACAAGGGAGAAGAAAAATATGATCACAGAGCGCTTGGGAGCTCCCACATGCTAGGCTGCATTTCTAACATCCTGCTGTCTTTGTCGTATAGCAACAAAGCTGGAGTTTTAATTAGCCAGTGCTTGGTTTTGATATTCTAATTTTCAGCGCTGTGAAGTGACTCCTGAGGCAGGTGGCTTTGCTGCTAGTCACGTGCTGTGATGTTGTTTAAAGATGTGATTAGATTCATTTATTGCAAACTTTTTGCCTTCGGCTGTGATAATCTCTTAATTATATCCACCACCCCCCTTTTTTTTATTGGCTTCCAGGCATCTTTGAGTCCAAAAGCCATCAGTTGTGTCCCCTGTGGGAAGGCTGCTGCGCGGCCCTGCACAAGCGCTGCCCCAGTACTGCGTGTGGGGAGTTCGGTTGCCTTGGAAACTGTGTGCCACATATATACGTGCGTGTGTGTGTATATATATCTCCATGCATGCACACATTATTCTCTCTTCTTGACCTAAAGCATTAGAAAAGCTGCTCAGCCTGGAAGGACTCTCCTTCCAGGTAACGACCTTGTTCAGGGGCCTTCCATTGCTAGTGCTGAGCACTGACCCTCTGACTCTACCAGGGCGCTGGCCCGACCACTCGTCCCCCTTGGTGTCACATGCTATTTCTTGTTATTTCCAAGCATAACTGCTCTTGAGGATAGGACTATTTTTTTTTTCTTTTTTCGCTTTCATCTGGCAGAGGAGCCATTTTTGGAGCATGGGAGATGCTTTGGTGGATGCAAGGATGAACTGCCTTTTCTGCGATGGTTTATCTCTCTCCGTTCCTCTCCCCCTTCTTGTCTTCCGTCGTCTGCCTTTTCCCTGCGCCTGGTCTCTCACTTCCCCTTCTCCAGAGCTCTAGCCTGGCAATTGCTCCAGTCCCAAGCCCTGTCTGGCCACCGCTGCTCGCTCTGGCCATCCCTGGGGGTTGTTCACCCCCTGAGCTCTCCTGGGTCCGAACGCCTACATGGTGGCTGTCTCTGGGAGGCAGGTCTGGATCTCTGTGCCCTACAATTTATCCCGCAAACTCCCCAGTGCTGCTTACCGCGCAGAGCAGCGTCACTAAGCGCCAGGGCCAGCAGTGCCCAGCACCCGTAGGTAGTAAGGATGGTGTCTGTGGGGTGGGTGGACGAGGGGGCATTGCTTTGCGTGCAGGAAGAGCAGGCTGTGTCGGTGCAGATGCAGAGGTTACTCTCCCGAGAGGCGACACTCAAAGCCAAGCCCGGTGCATCAGAGGAGAGGTCAGTCCGTACCAGCTTACACAGTCTGTGGCAGCACTACAGTTTTCCAGCAGTCAGCTGTGGGGTTTTTCTATCTGAAGTCGATGGAGGTGTTGCCATTGCAGGTCCTTACATTTTGTAAAGCAGTAACTGGTTTTGACTGTGAATATGGGACTTGATGTGTTGGAGGTAGAGACCTTTGAACTGATTTTTTCTTTTCCCATAGTCCATATTGGCCTCTGGTTACCAGAAAGGAGTAAACGGCGAGATCAGTTAGATTTTCTGATGTGGGTTTCCTAGGTTTCGAGCCTGCGTCCTTTGAGGAAGCTGTGGCTGCCTGTTGCAGTGGCTGTAGTTACATCAGTACATCTTCTACGTCAAGCGCTCAAGCTGCTGCTCCCTTGAAACAAGCAACTTCCCAGAGAGGGATGACATATTTTGCTGCGTTTCAGATAGCGCTCTTCTCCAAACCACATCCCTTTGAGTATTTACTTTGCATCACATTTCTGTCCTCACTTGTCAGTTGTCAAAATCACATCTGCTATTTTTAGTCGCCCCCTGCTTCTTTGCCTGTTAGGGATGTATATTTAGGCACTTGCTGAGCTGTGTGCCTTGTTCGTCAGGCCCTGCTACACCTAAAATGAAAGATTTCAAACCTACATGTTTCGTAAATGCAGGAAAAAATGGTTTGTGGAGAACTGAGAGCTGTTTCCAAAGCTGAAGAAGCAGGAAAAGGGTGTGAGCTGAGCCCATCTCTGCTGAGACGGTGTGCAGTTCAGGAGGGAACAAGGCATGATGTGACACCTTTAATTTCCTGGCTTCTGGTCATCTCCAGCAAGACGTTGGTGAGGAAGGAGTGATTGAGTCAGATACCTATTTTTCATAAGTCTATACTGTATTCATGAGAAATATCAAAGGCAACACCTCACTGCATATGGTTCTTGCTAGCAGCTCCTGCTAGTGTTGGGTTTCCAAAGACTCAGGACCTCCAAGGACTTGGGTATTTTTTTAAAAGTATAAGTTCTTCAAAAAGACCAAGGACACCAGCGCACAGCAGTCCTGCTGGGAATCTACACGGTTCTTGCTGTAAGAAAATCTCTCGTGTGGGCATTAGTCCTGCTTTGCAGGATGGGGAAGGATGCAGAGAGTGAGCGAGGTGCTGCAGAAGCCCAGTGACCAGCTCTGGGGAGTTAAATTTCCAGCCGGGAGTGAATGCTTGCAGGCTCTCGTCTTCCCTGGCCTCGCAGGACAGGAGCTGCTGCTGACCTGAGGCTGGGGAGCTCTGCCCTGGGCTGCAAACTCTTCTTGCCCCTGTGTCTGCGGTGCCGTGAAGCCAGGAGGGTTTGCTCAGCAGTAGGTGCCCTTGGCAGTGCCCGGCAGGCGCTGGTGGTTTCACTGCTCTGCCTTACTCTGGCCTTTGGACTTGATTTCTTTGCTAGGGACTGGACGTCGTGCCTGTAAAGCACAGCCACGCTTCTATCCCACACCTCCTTGTAGGAGAGACGCTTCTTAGCCATTCAGTAACGAATAGGCATAACAGGACGCCAGCCAGTTTCATTGTGTCCTCAGCGAGACCTGAAGTTCTGAAGAAAATCCCCAAAGACTGAATTAGGACTTTTTTTTGCCCCCCAGGCTAATTTCAAGCCTCCTCTACCGAATGGTCTGTATCATAACTTCATCCTCTCCCATCTGGGTATCTGCTGCCTGTGCTGTTCCTGCGCCGGCCCCGCAAGCAGGCAGGGTGCTGAAGCATAGTGAAGAGCCTGTTTTATCCCGGGAAGGGAATTCCTTTTTATATTCCAGTATCCTGTCTGCTGCCAGGTACTGGGCTGAGTGTCTGCGAAGCAATCGTGCCTGCAAACTGGAGCCAAGTCAGCATGTCTGGTTATTTAGCCTCGCATGCTTGAGCTGCCTCTGTCTCTTGCCCGGTGGGATGGAGTATTAGCAGGACAATGCCTGGCAGAGAACCAAGACACGCAGGCGCTCTCCTTGAGAGGTGGATGCTTTCCCCCATTGCCCATGCGGAGGAAGAGCGAGCTGTGCCTTCCCCTTGGGTTGTGCAGGGGAAGGAGCTTTGCCCGTGGCCTCTCCCAGTTTTCCCACTGGAAAGGGAGCTGGCCCGGCCCTTCTGTAGTGTCAGCAAAGCGGCAGCTTCCACTGCCTGCACCGGCGCTGGAGCATGTGGTGGTGAGAAGAAATACGGAGCAAAGAAAGGATCATCGCGTGGAGTGGCAGGGTTTTCCTGCCCTGAAATCGCAGTAGGATACTCTGCAGAGCTGTGGATCCCTCTGTGCAGCCTCCTTGCGTGTGTCTCTGTAGCGCCTGGACCACGGACATCGTGCTCTTCTGCTGCTGCTGTCATTTTTCCATCTGTTTGTTCATGGAGAAGCAAACGAATGTTCGTCCTGTGCACAGCCCAGTGTGAGGAGAAAGGACCTTATGTTGATTTTTGTGTGAAATGTGCCCATCTGTTAGAATATTGTGTTTAAAACAAGAAAAAAAAAGAAAAGCCCATTTGCTGAACTGAAATACCTGTCCCTGCTTTTGTCCAGGGAGGGTTTTGACCCCAACCTTTCCTATTTCTCTTGGCCAAAGAATCCCATAGTTGTTTGAGACAGAAAATAGTAGAGTGGCTTGTTGAAAGAAGAGCATCTGGTTAGTGATTTCATATGGAATATTGTTAAACATCTGGTGAACGTTGTTAGATAGCGGTTTTGCGTGTTCATATTTTGATTTTTGTCCTCAGAGAAAACGCATGTGCTGAAGGCGTGATCTGCTCTTCAGGAGGACCCTGCTACCGGGTCTAATTCTTTTCCCCACTGCCAAAAATTCATGGAGACCATCAACGCTGCCAGATCTGCGAAGTCTGCTGTGCGGCGTGAGCACGGTGCATGGTTTGGTTTGCTGGTTGGTCCTGGGGGTCTTTCCGTCAGGGACAGCTTTCCTGCAGCTTGCTGCTGGGACCCCCTGGGTCTCTTTATAATAAGATTAGCTTAGGGGAAAACAGCTCCCTTGCTGGGGAGCCAGGCATTCCTACGGCATGAACAGATGGAAATCAGCTGCGATGGATTTCCCGTTTTGTAAAATATCCACATTTCTACTGCAGGGAACGGCGGTCCTGTGGGCAAGGAGGCATGTTGCAGCACGAGCGGGGCAGCAGCCTCTGGAAGAAGCTTCCTGGATTTTTCCAACCTAGTGAAGATTTGTTATCCTGGGTGAAGTGCTGCTAAAGCAGGTTGTGCGCTGCTCTGCCACGGGCTGTCAGCACTGAGAACGCCTCCAGCCCAAAGCGCGGGTGCTGACTGGCGCGTAGGTGCTTTTAAATTGTAATTGATTCATCATGACAAAGGCTGGTGGCCTTTTAATCTGCTGGACTCAGGAAGGAGATGCATGTTTTAGTGAGGGTTTGCGCAGGTGATTTTTATGCAATATTTTGCAAGACTGTGGTTAATTATTCCCCTTGGCCTGCCTGGCAGCATTTTTAACCTCACTGCCTTAATCTCTGCTCCGTCAGAACGGTTGCTGTTGAGTTTTTCTTTCCTACCTCAGAATCTGAGGGTTTTTTTTCATTTTCCTGGTGTTTCATAACTTCTGCCAGTGCAAAGCTCTGCTTCGCTTCCCCCACTTTCTCCCAAAATGCAAAACTCGGGCATTTTTCCCAAAGCCAAGAATGCTTTGTAGGGAACCGAACTCATCTCCTTTGGTGGTGAGGGGTGGGGTGTCTTGCTGTGTCTTTGGCTGTGCAAAGAGCACAGAACTGCTCTAGCAGATAGCAAACCAGTGAGGGCTTATTTGCTTCTCCCTACCATTCTTCAAACACAGTTTTTCTTTTTAGTAGGAGTGATTTTTTTTTTTCCTCTTTGAGTGTCCTTCTGTGTCCTTCTGAACCCCCACATGCTCTGTGGAGTTAGCACTTGCAGCTCACCGAGGAAGCAAGCAGTGTATTATCCATCACAGGGACCTGGCACCTTTCGGATGTGATTCGCTTGCAGACCATTAAACATTTTCTCAGTCATGCTTCAGTGTCAGTAGCAGGAGAGCTTTTCGTTCCTCTTCACCCCCACTGTCTGCACTTTTTCTCTGATGACAAGTATCTGGGGAAATCTGTTTTTGTGAAACACTTGACATACAACATGACTTTCTTGTCCTAGCAGTTCATGTCAGAGAGCCTTTAAACTTCCTCTAGTAATGTGATTTTTTTTTCTTTTTCCTTCTCTTTGTAAGTTGTCACAGTTGCTGCCCCTTGTCAGTAGAAGGAGAGGAAGGGAAAGATTGGAAGTGAACTTAAAATGTGGTATTTTTCAGTTTGCTCGTCCCTTTATTTGCTGGAGGAGCAGCGACAAACTGATTAAACACCGTTCCTTCAACATAGGGAGCTGGTGGTGAATAGAGGTGCTGCGGATCTTTCAGCAGCTGGAATGAAGGCAAAATAAATATAGATTCATTTCTCCTGGAGGTGTGCTGGAATTGTAGCTCTCCCAAAGCAATTTGGTCTTTGCAGTTATCAGTCTGAATGTGGCTAGAAAAGAAAAAGTCAATAGCTGGAGCAGTCCGCATCAGCAGGGAGTGGAGGAGGTAGCAGAGGGGTTGCAGGACCCTGGCTCTGCTCTTATTCTGCACCTCGATGGAGCTCAGGTGCTGGGAAGGTGGGGGGATACCCGACTGGTGGGCTCCCCGTGGGTGCCCCAGGGATGCTGGGGTGCTCTAGTCTCGGGGCAGGAGAGACCTGATGCCTCCAAGCCTGGGACTCAGCTGCTGTTCTTGCGAGGGCTGCTCTGTGGCAGGGAAGGGGGAAAGAGGTGAGGGTGGCAGGGGCCCGGGGCATCTCCCTTTGGGGCTTCAGCACCTGCATCACCCGGTGGGTTTTGGCCGTGTTACCCTGGAGAAACATCTCTTCCTTTAAAAAGGGATGCATCTTAGAAACAAGAGGCTGCTGTTGGCTTTTGAATCTGTTCCTCCAGTTCATACCGGTCTCTGACTAGCCATGGAGAGAGTGTCTTTCTAGTCAAACTTATCCGATCACATACCACGGAGAGGGAGTTAATCTGCAGGAGCCCTCCCTGGCATGTCTCTCCTCTGCCTGCCTGCTCAGCTGAGGGCAGCTTTCAGCTCTTCTGTATGGAAACTGGGGCATCTCTGAACCGGCTTCTTTCATCTGCTTCTGAAAGGCCTTACATCCTTCTGCTTAATGTTTTTGGAGGGCTATTTTGGTAGAAAAACAAGAGCATTGTAGGCTGGGATGAGTGGTCCGCAGGAGGTAACCCTGCCTTTGCACTGCCCTCCTTTTCGAGGGCTGTAATGAGGTGAGCTGACTCCTGTCTATATAGATTGGGCAGCACTCTGAAACCAGCAGATGTGTTTTCTTTTGATGCCCTGACTGTATTCCTGGAAGGTGTGCAGGAATCTGCTTGGAAATGAAGCTGAGGTGGCCAACACAGCTGTTTGGGTAGGCTTACCCCAGCAGGGCCAGGAGGTGCCTCTCCAAGACCAGTAATTTCCACCTCAGAAATTTCCCCTGAAAAATGGTGCAACAGCGGTAGCATTTCAAGAAAATTTTTTTTAAGTTTAAATACTGTTATGTTCAGTAGCCAGGAACTGTTAGCTCCTGATTTCCTTTTTTTTTTTTTTGGTTGATCCTTATTGCCTACTGAAACAAAATCTGACTTTGTTCTGAGCAGTTGGTAGGAAGCAGAGTATATGTGTGTATATGTGTATGTTCACACACACACTTTTTTTTATAAATACATATATATGTATGGGAGAGTGGGAGAGGAGGATGCACAAGAAGTGTTTTACTCTTGCCAGAATGCTGTCAGATGTGAAGTCACCTTGCAGGACGGTGCCTGCCTTCTTTAGTTGCACACCACAAACCTGTGCGCAGCCTTTGCATGAAATACAGTTGATTTTCTGATCCCTCGCAGCGGCCGCTGACTGATGCTCTCGTTTTGTCTCGCAGGAGGAGCCATCTCCTGCGGTGCAGGGCCGCAGGTCACTGCTCAGCGGGGTGTGCTACCTGACCATGGGTCTCCTCGTGCTGCTCCTGGGCTTGGTCTTTGCATCGATGTATGTGTACAGATACTTCTTCATCACCCAGGTAGGGGCAAGTCGGGAAGGACTGCTGGCTCTTCAGCCTGAGCAGCCACACAAGCTGCTGTTGTTTATTGCTTTGCAGTGCGGTAACTCAGGAGCTGGTCCTCCGGGCACTGCAGACGGGGCACGCCTGAAGCGGTAGGCTCAGGCTCACCTCCATCCCAAATGCCAGGAAGGGCCTTCTGGAAATCCTCTTCCCCTCCCTTGTTATTTTGTCTTGCTTTTTTTTTTTTTTTTTAATCTCCATAAAAGTATCCTGCCAGTTCTACCTTGGCCATCCAACGTCACTGCTGTCAGGGGTAAGCCTGTTTGAAAGCGTGGCTTGTTGGGAGGGGAGGGCGAGCCCTGGAGAGAGCAGGGAGGTACAGGCAAGGCAAAGCAGCTTTGTGCAGGGAGTTTTTTAGACCCTAGCGCAATGAAACTCTGTAGGCGTAACAAAAATAGGTGTTGCTATTAATAAAGCAAGCAGAGAAGTAAGTGGGAGAAGGTATGGAAGGTGAGCCTTTGACCTCCATTAAATTCAGCACCTTTTCTCCCACGGCCTCTTTGCAAAGCCTGGCCTAGCTGAGGCACTGGGCTGGCAGCCTTATGGTGGGTCAGAGCAGAGGGGGCGAGACAGGGCAGAGCTGCTTTTTAAGGAGGAAACTGGTGAGCTCTGTGGCTTGCTGAGTGTTTAGCCAAGAAACCCCAGAGCATTGCTGCAGAGCAGCTATTAGTGAATGAGTTCTCCCAGGACCACTGGCTGCCTTCGTCTGCAGCCAGCACTTATCCACTCAGCAATATAGTCTTTTTATACACTCCCTTGCTCCATAAATTTTTTTGCTGTCAAATTAATTTGCAATCTTTTTTTTAAGATACATCAGTGCTTTACTACCCGTACTCATTTACACCTGATCTGGAAGCCCTGTGACAATCGTAGGGCTGCTCGGCCCTCCTAAGCGCTGTGTTAGTGTGATGGCACCCTGTTGCAGGGCTTTTGGTGTAGACGCTTCCTTATGAGAAGAAGCCCCTGGCACTGAGGGAAGGCTATCGACCAGGTTATGGATAGTGTTCAGTCCATCACGTGGTCAGTAACCTACCCTTGGCATGTGATGAATGGCGATGGGAAATGCCCACTGGTCCATTTGGGGCTGCCCATCGTCACCCCCACCGCCTGCCTGCGATACCAAATGGCGGCTTATATCCAATTACATGGCAAAGCCCGTTCAACATGGTCAGAGATGCTTTGGGGACCAGGGCAGTGGGGCCTTTATGTCTCAGTCTCCAATGGCTGCAGTTTGTCCCTGTGATCTTTGTGCTCAGACTGCATCACCCTGTGTTAGCTCTCTTGCCTGTAGCTTGTGCTTCTGGAGCCCTGGAGAGCAGCAGCTCCTGTTGTGCAGTGAGGCGAAGCCGCTTTGTTTTGGTGCATTTGCCGTATACAAGCGACAAGTGCCTTTAGAAATGATACTGTGCTCGCCCCAATCTTATATGCCTTATGTAGAAAAATGCAGTTACTGGAAGCCGTGTCTATGAAGGGATGTGAACAGCTTGGTTATGAAATTTAAGAGCCTACAGGCAGTCAGTTTGCCTTTCTGAATTACCCCTTGTGAAATCCCGCAGGGAATCCTTCATTCCCTTTGGACCTGGCATTCGGGAAGGGAGATGTGGTCATTTCACAAGGGTGTTTTGCACTACCTTCATCAAAAACGATTTGTGGTGAAAAGACTGACCTTGAAATATTCTCAAGCACCTGTTTGAAAAGCGTGTTTTTACCCAGTATGGGTACATTTCTTCCTGTGTTTGCTGTAGTTGTTAGTGGGGTGTATGAGTGTTGTACCCCACCTGGATCTCATCCCCACAGGTGCCCCGCGAGAGCGTGTTTCACTGCGGTGTCCTTTACGAAGACTCGCTGTATTCGCCATTCAAAGGGCAGCTGGAGTTGCACGAAGACGTCAAGATTTACATTGAGGAGAACTATGAGCAAATCAATGTCCCAGTACCCCAATTTGGAGGGAGTGACCCGGCGGATATCATCCACGATTTCCAGCGAGTAAGGAGCTCGTGGGGCCATTGTGGGTGTAGCACGGGGCTGAGCTGGGGTGCACAGGCACAGTGCTCACGGCCTAGCGCTGTCACTGTTGTCGCATATGTCTACAATGATCTTGTTACTGAGCTCTCCTCCTTCCCAGTCTCTGAGATTTTCCAACCTGCTTGTCTTGCTTGGTAGGGACGTCCTTGGAGAGGTTTGTGTCTTAAAGCAGTTTCCTGTCTTCCCTGAATTCCCTCCTTTCACCCATCTTCACAGCCATGTTTCATTGCGAAAGGCTCAATTCTTTAATTTCTGTGCTTGGAACGCAGGGTCTGACAGCTTATCATGACATAACGCTGGATAAGTGCTACGTCATCGAGCTGAACACCACTATCGTGATGCCTCCTCGCAACCTGTGGGAGCTCCTGGTTAACGTGAAGGTATGGCTGCAATCCTGCTTATTTTGCATGTTTTTCTTGAGTTGGCTCCTGGGTGCCAGCTAGAAGCTCATGGGAAACCAAAACTACTGTGTCTGTGGAAGTAAGCCTTGGCCCTGACAGAGCTGAGTCTTTAGGTGGAGGAAAGGCTTCAGGGGGTTTAGCTGAAATACTAATTTTGGAGCACCACTGGCATGATGGATCAACCCAACTAGGGTGACACAGAGAAGCAGCAGATTCCTTCTCTGTGGTATTTACTGATAGCAGGAATCAAGGAAAAAAAAAAATCCCTCCTTTCACTCTTGCCATGGTTACTGCTGCGGTTTGCCATTTGCAGAGCTCTCAGTGTCCCATGGGGAGTACCAGGCCTTCAGCTTCCACCCTTTGCAGGGGGGGCAGTCTGTGCTGCCCTCCCCGCTGCGCTGAGGGCTGCAACACCGGACTTGTGCTCATGCAGTTTTGCTCACAGCAGGCATTAATTTGGCTTAGTACCAGCAGGTTTGTTCAGTTCAGAAGCCTGTGCCGATATTGCAGTGACTGAAAACAGTCTTCTGAAAATAGAGCACTATTTAATCTTAACAGCAGGAAAAAAAACCCAGGATTTTTAAGACTGCAGAAGGTGCATACCTATCTCAATCTTTTGCAGGTAAAGCAAAGCACTGGGCCTGGGTCTCTTACTCTGTTCTGTGAGGGTCTATTGAAAAGAATAAAAGAAAAACCAATCTAACTCTTTCTTAAATTCCCTTTGCTGAGTTGCTGCTACATGCAGCATGATGAGCTTTCTAGGGGTTAAGCTCAGAGGCAAAAGGTTGTACCATGAGAGATGCCTGATCTCCAGTCCTTGTCAAACTCCCAGTTTGTTTCCCAGCAGTCCTCACAATTTCATGCACTGTGAGCGTCTGACAAATGTGCTGGCAACCCTGCTGGGTACAACACACACTTACTTACAACTCGCTCCACACCAGCCACAGCTTCTGACCATGGCAGGTGAGCAGTCCCTGAGGCAGAGGGAGATGAAAAAGGCAGGATTGCACAAAAAAACCCTGAAAGGTTGGGAATGCTGGTCACATCCTAAAATAAGAGCTATAAAATGACAGCCAATTAAAATGATGCTTTCTCTTTATCAGAAATTGAATTAAAAAATGTCTTAGTGTTTGATTCTTTAAAGAGAGTACAAAGCAGATGTGGGTTTAAAAAACTTTCTGATTATTGGGGTGGGTAAGTGTCCAGTCTCTCTATGGAGGTTTTAACATGCACCTTAGAGACATTGCTTTTAAGTGTTTAGCTTGGTCTTGAGCTCAGAAAAGGTTTTTCACCATGAGGACAGAAGCAGTGGAGCAGGTTGCCCCGGGAGGTTGTGCTGCCTCCTTGAAATCCTTGGAGGTTTTCAAGACCAGACTGGATAAAGCCCTGAGGAACCTGGTCTGATCTCGTAGCTGTCCCTGCTTTGAGCAGGAGGTGTGACCGGAGATGTCGTGAGGTCCCTCCCCAGCTGAATTATCGTGTGAGCCTGTGATCCTCATATCTACAGGCACAGCCTTGATGGTGGCCTGTGTCAGGCAGAGAGGGCAGATTTCTCCCTGCTGCAGGGGACCTTCATCACCTGACGACTTGGCCCCCTCCTCTGAAGTGCTCCTGGTTGGATGCTGGATGAGTTGTGTTGGTCCTTGGACTTAGAGACTTCTGCTTTGTTCCTCTTGTTCCTCCTTTTGCCTTCTCCGCTCCTCTGAATTCAGTCAAGTCCATAATGAATGAGACTAGTTTCCAGCTAAAAGTTTAGTTTTCAAGATGTTCAGTGGCTTCAGTCCTGTTTCTAGGACCAAACTTCGGTCCAGCAAATAATGCTAGCGGTTTGCACAGGCAGACTGTGGCAGCATGGGGAGCCAGTGCACCTCCTTTGCCCTTTCCTCCCCAGCCAGCCTGGTGCTGGGGTGCCCCTTTGCAGTGTGGCTGCTGCATGCCTTGTGCCTGCTCTGCAGTCCCTGCTGTGCGTGGGCACGGCTGTGCCAGACCCCGCTCAGGTCTTGGCCCTGCTGTCCCCATGGATGTGTTACCAGGCCTCTTGTGTCTGATTTTTTGCCTGTGAATGGTAGCTCTGCTACCTCTTGCAGACTTTCTTATGTATAGGTGTAACAGTTTAATGAACAGGGCTGCATAAGTATCTGAGAGAAAAGGATGGAGGGATGCTCCCCTGGTGCAGCAGCAGGAGGCTGGAGATGACCCAGTTAAACGGTGGATGATCCACATCTTTTGCAGAAGCCAAGACGCTCAGTGCTCTAGTGTTCTTAAAACTTTTGGTGGAGAATTGAAGGTATCGTGCTTGTTGCACTATCCTGCAGTGGAGGAGCAATGGTTCCTGACTGCTTCAGCTGCCACAGCTATTTAAATCTGAAACAATGAAGAAGCTGGATTGTGTGCATGTGTGTCTCTCTCTAAGTCCTGTCTCCGTGTCAAGGATATGGCAAATCCTGAGCCGCAGCCCCAGGTGTTAACATGACAGCTCCTGCCAGTAACTGCATGTATCGCATGCCCTCTCCTGCACTCTCCCGCTGAGAATCAATAATTGAATTTCTTGCAGAACTGTTGTGTTAGTGTAGTACAAACCTCCACTAATAGTCTGGTCCTCCAGCATTAGAGGAGAGCTTTATCGATCCAGGAGGCTATGCCAGCCCAAGAGCACGGCGCTAAGTTAAGACAGCATGTTTCCAGGTACATCTCTATGGAGATAACCAGTCCTGTGGTGGAAACTGAAGAGATGATATTTGAAATTGTGATGTTGTTGCTTGCTTTCCCACAGATTATATTTATATTGGCCCCAGGATCTGCCAGTTCTTTTATTTCTTTGGCTTTTCTTAAGTCAAAGCCTTTGTGTCATGGCCTGGTTCACATTTAGTCTGCTCAGAAGTGCCCCCCAGCGCAAGCTGTATGTGTAACACAGCTGCTTATTGCCACAGTCGTGCCCAGACAGCTGCGCGATGGCCTGAGCATCCAGGGATCAGCTTGCAGAGATCCTCGTTGCCGAGCAGGTCTCTTTCCGGCAGGGAAAGAGGCTGCCGTCATCCCTGGGGTGCTTCCAGGTCCCCCATTTTCTCTCTCCCCATTTTTTCCAGCCCCTGGTAGCTTTCTGCCGTGTCTCCTCACCAGGCACCCCACTCATCACCCTGATCTCCATAGCAGCCTCCCCCCCAGCAGCAGGGAGCTCGCCTGTGCCGCTTTGCCTCGGCTCGGTCCCTGGCGTGAGCTGCCCTCCTGCGCTGCCCCAGAGTCGCTGGGGTGTCCCTGGGGTGACGGGAGTGTGCCGAGAGCTCACTTTCCCCTGAGTGCCTAGTGCTACCATGCAGGGCAGTGTTTCTAAATGTGATGCCCGTGGCCCATCTCTAGTCCCCGCGCCTGTGGGCTGTAAGGGCAGGAGATCACTGTGGCTGGGCTGAATGGACCAGGGAGGAGAGGGAAGTGTGGAAAACTCAGGAAACTGTTGGAATCTGAGCAGGGCTGGCGTTTTTTGGATTTTGCCTTTTGAAGCAAATGTAAAATGCGCATTTTCAGTGGAGTTCCTGGTGTTTTGGTTGACCCTTGATCCCTCTCCAGATGGGTTCGTTGTGCTCTCAGAGTTACAGCTTCGTGCACCCTCCTTTAAAACTGGGGTGAGTTTATAACAGGGTTGATCCTACACTGGCTTCATCCCCTATGTGAACATTCAATTTTTGGATCTAATCCATTTTGTGTGCCCTGTGCTAGTAGCGTGTCACAGTTTACTGCAAGGCCAGGGAAGTGGTTAACTGGCCTCCGTAAGTGGAGTTTGAGCCTTCAAACAGTGAATTTTCTGCAGTTTGTCTGTCCTTGGCGCTCTGTGTGAGACAGTTCTGTTCGAGGAGGAGATCATGGCACTGTTTGTGCTTTGTTTTGGTGGAAACTGTGTCATTTCAGAAAGGGACATACCTGCCTCAGACATACATAATTCAGGAGGAGATGATCGCGACCGAGCACGTCAGTGACATGGAGCAGCTCGGCTCCTTCATCTACCGCCTCTGCAGCGGCAAGGAGACCTACAGGCTGAAGCGGAGGAGCGCGAGGAGACGTAAGAGCCTTGCCATGTTCAGCTGTCCTAACTCGCTTTCCCCCCATGTCACAGCCGTTATTTCTGCTGTTACAGCTATGCTGACCTCTTCACGGTGAGAGGGAAGGTTTCCCCATGGGTGTAAGCACACAGGAGATCTTTTGAGGTGTTTCCCATCTAATTCATCTAAACCCAGATCTGGGATGATGCTGCTGCAGATAGGTGCTGGCTGCTGTGTTTCTATCATCTATCAGCCTAATAGAAACATTGAGAAAATGGTTGCAGAAGCCAGCAATTCATTTACATGTGGGCTCCTGGGGCTGAACTATTAGCAGCGCTGTTTGGAACTGTTTGGAAAATTTCTCTAATGGAGACACCCGCTTCAGTGGCAGCTATTCAGAGCAGACTAGATCTGCAAATTGCCTTTAATTAATTAAGTTCCTAATAATACTGAAAAAGTTGTGAAGAGGGAACATTGGGCTACCTTAAAATGATTTCATGAAAATCAGTAATATGTATCTTATGTACAAATGGTAATATTGCTGCAAAAAACTCCTTAACTTCAGTGTTTGTATTTATTTGTTTTTACATACTGGTGTACTTAAAGGCTCACCTGAAACATGAACCTACAGTCAGTTTGGGTTTGGATTTCTGGGGAAGCTGCATAGTGCTGAGAGTGTTTGGGTGCAGAAGTCACCATGGCTGTAGTTTGTGGCTGCTTTCCCAACAGGAGCTGCACAATTGTGCACGGGGCTGCCGGCACGCTGGCTCATGCTCTCGTGGAGCCCCAGCACGGTCCTGCTTGTCAGCAGAGCACCACTGGCTTTGCTGTAAGAGGGGAGTAGCTGCCTGGCAGAGCTGCCCAGAGGTGAGGGCCAGCAGTTTAAGGGGATGGGGAGCGTCCCTTGTTTCCCAGAGAGGCTGAGGCCATAGCAGGATCAGTGCATGTGGGGATACAAACAGCCAGAGGGGTGATATTTTAAGCCCTCCTTGACTGCATTCAGAGCTGTGCTCCGTACCAGCCTGTGACTTCTGCTAGTTTCGTGGGGCTTTCTAGTCTCTGAGATAACACTGAGATGCTGTCAGCTGAAACCAGCTGTTTCCAGGCAGCTCCCCCAGCTCATGGCAACTCTTACTGCAGGACCATGGCCTAGAGAATATGCCTGTTCTTCCAAAAACCAGATTATGCTGCTTTTCATATGGGTTGTGTTCCTGCATTTCAGTGTTCAGCAGCTGCATCTCATCTGCTTTTATTCTCCCACTTGCTGCAGCTCTTGCAGATTATGATTTGTTGAATTTCCCCTCTCTCTTTCAATCACTTCTAGGCATCAGTCGACGCGAGGCTGGAAACTGTCATCGTATTCGTCACTTTGAAAACACTTTTGTGGTCGAAACTGTTATCTGCAAAAAGTCATGAAGCCACTCTCCAGATGTAACCTTCCTTGGCTTTGCTTGCACACACATGCACACCCATGCTCTCAGCCCCCTCTTTAGACATGGTAATCTGTCTTACTTTTTTTACTCCCTCCCCTGCTTGTGCAGCTCTAACCTCTTGGGTCCGTTGTGGCCTCACAGTGGATTCTCTTCTCTCCCTGCTACCTACCTGAGATGTTTGATGGGCTTAAATTTACACAGTGGTCAAAGATAACCTGGGAGTAGATGCAGCTTCTTCCACACCACAGGACGGGAATCTCTTTTGGGAGCACGTTTGGGGTAGAAGGGATGGCCGAGAAATAGGAGTGCTGGAAATGGGTGCTCTTTTCCTGGCTGAGTGATTTCAGGCTGGTATAGTCCTTTGGGGCTGCCTTGGCACCGGGACAGAAGGTGTATGTGCAAGAGGAGGGTTACCATTTTGATGCTGTTGTAATGACCACAAATACATAATCAGATGCACTTCGGAAAAGAATAGTTGTGAGGCTGCAGACAAGGTGATTTGAGAAAGCTCAGCAGAGGGAGGGTTTCTGCCTGAACCATGCCGTGGTGGTCCCAGGTTGCTGTGTGCTGTCCCCCTGAAGACCAGATTTTCAAACACTGAAAGCAACCACTATGTGTTGTTTTTATGACTGGCTCCTGGATTCACCCCTCAGCAGATCTCCTCCTGAACACAGCATGGCTCAGCGTGACCCTAATGGGTGTTCAGGGTGGGCAGGAGGCCAGGGCAAGGGGCAGTGAGGTGGGCTGGGAGTGACAGCATGTCCCTGCTCCCCGGCCACATAGCAGAGGGTGAAGTGCAAGGCTGTGTAGCCTTTTCTCTAACACACAGTTGCATCTGCTGTGGATCCTGGGCAGATCTGCTGTCATTTTGTCAAAGTAAGTAAAGAGGTGAATCTTTGATGCAAAGCCAGAGCTCCACTGATGTCCCATGTACAGGCTGTGGCTGTGGGTGGAGCAGGGTGGTTTACTCCAGCCCCGTGTCTGTCCTGGCCAGCTCTGCTTGCCTGGGAAGATGAGTTATGTTCACACAGGTCTTTCTTCCTGAGTTGTCGAGATCCCATCTGTGTGCGGATGGGGTGCCGTGCCTGCGCACAAAGTGGTGTCAGCAGCAGAACTGGTAGTTACTGGCAGCCGCAGAAGCAGAATTTTTAATTTTTTTTTCTAACAGAGCATGTATTCTTGTATAACTCCTCTGATGAAAGCTGTTTTGATAGTAATTACTGTAGTCCAGCCATGTATCACGTTATCTGCAGGCACCATTGTAGTACAGATATTGATACAAAACATGATTCAGCTGATCAATATACTGCAGAGAAATTGTGTGAACAAAACTGCATTTCTATTGATCATCAGACAGAAGAATTGCAGAGTAATTAAATATTCTTCCCTCTGTTCCATAAATATAGTTAAAACTAATTAGGTTCTTGAAATGCAGGCAGTTTTTTGGCTTGAAAGAATGGGGTGAGTTTCAACTTGGCACATTCTTGTTAATTGGTTTCCAGCAAATCTGGACTTGTTCACCATCTGTTGAAATGAGCTTGTTATTTTAGAAGAGGAAGGATAAAGTAAATGCAAGTACAATCATTAACCCAGCAGAACCAAAAAAAAAGGGAATATATTTTAGAATAAAACTTTTAAGTAATAATACTGAGAGTTAATTGTGTGGAAACAAAACAGGATCTCAAAATGTTCATGCAATGCAATAGGAATTAGGATGTCCTTAGAGGCTGAGAATTTATTTTTTTGGTATATATGTAGTCAACTATAAACATTAATTTTTAACAGGTAGAGGAGGACACTTGGGTTTCATTCTGCTTTAAGCTTGATGTAAAATGAAGAATTATGTGCACTTCATGCAGGTTGCTAAGGCAAGTTTCCCACTGCCAGAGGGGTATTTGCTTTTCTAGCATTGTGTTTTTAAAATGATAACTTGCTACTAGCCCTAACCTTTCATTGGGGAGTGGATGACAAGAAGGGTCAGAGAATTGGAGGTACCGCAGACTGGTAAATTTAAGCCCTGGGTTTCTCCTCATTCCTGGGAACCTAAGCCTGCACTCAGGTGAGCATACAGACCTTTTTCCCCTTCCTTCTGATTCTGCATGAATTAACTAGTCATTGATTATGCTAACTCTGTGCAATCCCACAGCTGTAAGGACAAACCTTGGTTCTTTAAGGTGAACTTAACGTGGTCACTGTTTCATAGGATGAGAATGCAGTTGTCTAGAAAGAAAACATAAGATGCTTTGTATATTTTGTCTGGTAGGACTCTTACTTCTTAGGAAAAATCCATGGGATAATAAAATCTTTTACCTCTGATATGTAAAGCGTGTGTTTGTTCAGAAAAGCAGATGCCGTCTATGAAGCTGTCACTTGTGGGAGGCAGCAGCCGGGTGACCCTAGAGGGGCCAGCTCGGTGGCATCTTGGAGCTGGGCAGTGGGAGGATGCTGCAGTGTGGAGGTCCTTCCCTATGGTGATGGGAGAGCTGCCTGGGGACGTGGCTGAGCCCCTGGGGTCGGAGCCCGCTTGTGCCTGCAGGCTCTGACGGGCTTTTCCTCTGTCCCTGTGCTTTCTTGGGAGACCCAAGGGCAGCCCTTGGTGCGGAAGTCGCTGCCAAACTGAGGTCTGTGAAGCAGCAACATACTTCTGCTGCTTGGGTGGCTTGTGGGTGTCTGTGGGTGTCTGATCTTCACGCTCAGCCTCGTTTCTCCAGCTGCCTGACTTCTACGTAGAAATTACTCTGTGT